>NW_027507788.1:81514483-82114483 GCF_037356315.1 Lithobates pipiens
TGTTATGTTATGGGGCAAACCATTGTGCTAATTGAGTGAATCTGGCAGCAAGGAAATAGTGCCATAAATTTGGGAGACCCAAACCCCCATTGGTTTGTGGTCTATGCATAAGGGTATAGCTACATCTAGGTTTTTTGTTCGCCAAATAAATGTATTAATTTCTCTTTGGAGGAATTCTATCCTGGTTTTGGGGACATTGATAGGGAGGGCTCTAAAGTAGTATAGAAGTTTAGGGATGATTGACATCTTAATTGCACAGATTCTTCCAAGGAAAGAGATGTGGTAGGAGGACCATTTCTTAAGTAGGGAGCTGATGTCGGAGAAAAGCAAAGGATAGTTATCCTTGTAAAGATATTTAAATGATGGTGTGACTTGGATACCCAAGTATCTAAAGTATTGGGAGCATCATGTGAAAGGAAAGTTTTGTTGAAGAAGGATTGTGTGTTAGGAGGAAGGTTGATAGGAAGGGCTGAACATTTATTTGTGTTAATACCTAAACCTGAGAGGTTGTGAAAGGCTTTAAGTTCTGTGAGAAGCTTGGGTAAGGATATTAATGGGTCAGATAAAAATAGGAGGGCATCTTCAGCATATAAACTTAGTTTACATTCATTGTGACCTATATTGTAACCTTTTATATTATTATTGTTCCTCAATGGCACAGCCAGGGGATCTACTGCTAAAGAAAACAATAGAGGGGATAGAGGACAACCCTGTCTTGTTCCTCTAGTTAGGGGGAAAAACTCTGAATTGTTACCTGGGATTTTAATTCTGGTCTGTGGGGAGTGATATAAGACATTGAAGCTGTGTAGGAATTTATCTGAAATTCTATATTTAGGGAGAAGTTAATTGAGGTAATGCCCATTAACACTATCAAATGCCTTGTGAATGTCAAGGCTAAGGAGACAGAGTGGTTGTGAGTGAAGATTTGCATCTTGGATGATATTTGTGACAAGTCTGATGTTGTCTACAATTTGATGGCCAGGAATAAAGCCAGTTTGATCTGTTTGGATTGGGTTGGTAATTCTGCCAAGGATTTTAAGGTAATTATTTAAAACTGAAATGGGGCGAAATTTTTGTGGTAAGGTATGACCCTTGAGTGGTTTTGGGATTAATGATAGATTGGCCAAGAGCTTTTCATCTGGGAATTGGTTGCCTTGTAGGATATGGTTAAATAATTTAGTGAGTTTGGGAGCCGAAAGAGGAGAATTTTTTTTATAATAAGATGTGGTAAAACTGTCAGGTCCTGGAGCGGTGGAAGTCTTAAGACATTTGATTATATTTAGTATCTCCAGGTCAGTACAGGGATCATTCAGGGAGTTGATTTGTTCATTGGTAAGCTTTGGGAGTTGGAGGTTGTCTAGCCAATTAGTAGATGGGGTTTGACTTTGAGACTAAGGTTCTGACAGAAGGGTTTTGTAAAAGGATGTGAATATTTTGAGGACATCTTGAGGGTGAGTAACTAAATTACCTTTCTGGTCCCATAGTTTATATATGTGGGGAGGTTTATGTTCTTGATTGAGCTTTCTTGCAAACATAGTGGAAGTAGAATTTCCGTATAGCATAAATTTAGCTTTAGAAAATCTAAGGGCTTTTTCTGTGTTAGCTGATAGGTTTGTGTCTAATGCTTGACATTTAGTTTGTATCTGTTGATTCAGTTCTTGGGAGGGTGAATAATTTAGTTTTTTATATAGTTGGTCAAGATCTCTGGTAAGGCACTTGATTTCAGTAAGTCTGTCCTTGAGCTGAGCTGACCAAAGTGAGGTAGAAAGAATCTCTTCTGTAGAGTTTCATTAAAATAATTATCTATGTGGGTGGATATTTTTTGGTTGTTTATTGAATCAGTTAACAGAGAGTCATTTAGGCGCCAGTTAAATGGGGTTGGGGTCAAACCTATATGGGATGCGTCAAAAGAGACTATATTGTGGTCTGACCATGGGCAAGAGTGGATATGTGCTTTTGACGAGTTAGCAAGCAGTATAGGTGTGCAAAAGATATAGTCTAAAATGGCGTAGCAGTTGTGAGGGTGAGAATAGTGGGTGTTAGGCTTGTGCAATTTGTTTTGTAACGAATCGAAATTCGGCCGAATTTTGCATCTTTCGGACATTCGAATGCATCCGAATAAAAAAATAACGAATAACACCGAATACGAAAGAAATATAACAAATGAATTCGAATGAATTCGAATGAATTTGGTAATTATTTAAAGATCTAATGAAACAAAAGGTCAGCTCAAAATAAATCTTATAGTCCAATCCGCTAATTAATTTTGTGCCGGAGGTTGGATTACTGGCAAAGTGCATTCCTGAGAACTGAGTTAGAAGGGTGTTGTATTGTATTTGAGCCGAGGAGAAGAGATGTTGTCATTGTGTGTGTTAAAAGATTCAATAAACAAACGACTTTCCAAACTACGATTCATTATCACGAATGTCTATACATACATAAATAGCGAATTTCAACGAATACGAACGAATGAATTCGACACTCTACGAATAATAACGAATTATCCGAAAACGTATTAACGTAACATAACGAATATAACAGAACGAAATTATGTATTTTACGAATGACAACGAACCGAAACTAAATGAAATTTTCTGTTGTGCACAAGTCTAGTGGGTGTAGGCTTTAATACCAATGTTGTGGGCTCTCCAGGCATCTATTAGTTGGAATCTGCGAAGGGTACGGTCCATAGATTTACAAAATGTCTTTGAGGAGGGGACCATTTTACTTCTATCAAGAGCAGGGTGAGCAGCCATATTGAAGTCACCTCCAAGTATAATGTGTGGGGAGCTATAATGATCAAGGGTTTCAAAAAATTTTGAAAAAAAGGAGTGTTGAGATTCATTGGGGGCAGATATTGATGCAATTGTCAGTAATTGGTTATTAATTGAAACTTTAATAGTGATAAAGCGGCTGTCATCATCTTTATGAACGTTTTCTATATAAAAAATAATGGAATTGCAAACAAATATGGTTACACCACAGGTTTTGTTATGAAATGTGGTGAAATATGATTGGTTGAAGGATTTATCAAAACATTTTGGATGGTTTGTGACAGAAAAATGGGTTTCTAGCAGAAGGATTATATCTGCTCCTAGTCTTTTGTAATGTTGGAAGGCT
Source organism: Lithobates pipiens (assembly GCF_037356315.1). Lineage (NCBI taxonomy): Eukaryota > Metazoa > Chordata > Amphibia > Anura > Ranidae > Lithobates > Lithobates pipiens. The sequence continues at coordinate 81,517,604 of NW_027507788.1, forward strand.
TTTTTGCGTTTGTGCGGGGAATTGAAACCTTGAACATTATGTGAACAGATTTTGAGGCCCATTAGTAAGTAAAAAAATGTTTTATATATATCTATATATATATATATATCTATATATATATATATATATATAATTTTTTTTTTTTACTTACTAATGGGCCTCAAAATCTGTTCACATAATGTATATATATATATATATATATATATATATATATATATATATATATATATATATATATATATATATATATACTCTAGGGATAATAAACATGTCAAAATGTGTCTGAGATATACAACATATACCATATATGTAAGAGCACTGATACCTGAGTAGTTTGGCTTTTGTATTGTAATAGCCTATAAATGCCTGTTGAATAACTGTGTAGTAGTGTTTTAGACATACCACAAAAAAGTGAAGCTTCCATTAATTAAATTGCAAATAGGCAAAGCCATAAGGACTAAAAAAAAATATGAAAAATTAAAATCATAAAAAAGGGGGTCAGGAGGCAAAAGGCCAATTGACCTTGCAAGAAAACTAGGATGACTTGATCATCTTGGACCTACCAACAGGGATCGACGCAGCATCCCCTAAAAGAGGGTGTGGCAGCTGGCCACAGTGGTAGGTTGGGGGTCAAACCAACGATGCCGGATATGCCAAGACTTTGAGACATTGAATTTGAATATGCATAGAGGAAGAAATATTATCTGAAAACCACAACAACTGTAAATAAAATGTTTTTCAGATACAACAAAGTGAGAACTATTTTTTTCCCACCCCCCCCCCCCCAAAAAAAAGGAGGGGGGAGGACTCAAAGCTAGGATGGATGAAACCTTACCCCAGATGGTTACCTCGACATTAAATCAAAAGGAGGCAATAATGTTCGGAATGTGAAGAGGAGGAACTTTGGTGTTCCACAGCCCAAAACCATGGTGTTCATTATGATGACTGGGTAGCGTCCAATGGTTTTCATCAAAATGGGCCCAGAAAAAAAAGGGAATCATATGTTTTGTGAACTGGAACAAAAGAAAACTGTAAATATGATCATATAGTAATATGAAATTCATAAGAGAGGAACATATCTACAGTCGATCATTTCCAACTCATTCTACGTCTGATAAATGCCTGGATAAATTTGTATTCTAAGAGCCTCAAATTCAATATTTGGGGGGTTTCTAGAGGCACGCATGATGTCCTCTTTAGTGAGGAAATCTTTCATGCACATGATAATGTCACGTGGAGGTTTGTCTGGTGTTGGTTTGAGACCCAGAGCCCTATGCATCCTGTCACAGGCAAATGCAGATAGGGGTTTGTCTGGCAGCAGGCTATGAAAGAGTTTTGAGATGGCAGGTGTAAGATCAGTGATCGATTCTGGAATGCCACGTATATTATTATGACGATTCCTATTGTCCAAATCTTCTATTCTTCTATTTGAGCCTGCATGAATGCAAAACTGTCAGCAAGAGACTCATAGTCCTGAGATCATTGTGGGAAAGAGAAAGTTCATCATGCTTTGTTTCCAAAACATCAGTGCGGCTGCCTATGTTTGCAATCTCCAGAGACAAGGCACTAGTAGATTTGTAAAAGTTCTAGTTGTATTTTGTCAGTTAGTTTCTCATATATAGCAGATAAACTTTCATCTAAGTCAGCTTTAGAAAGTGGTGTACCATACTCATTGTTCTTTGAGGCTGTGGAGTGTGCAAGCGTGTGGGTGCTGGAGGCTGCTGAGGAGCCGGCGCCATCTTGGGTCTTTTTAACCTGTGCTTTCTCCATGCTAAGAAGGTAGTTCATCAGGGAATACTATGAATGGCCTTTTCGTCCTTTCTTCAGTGTTGCCATATACAGGGATCTTCCGCAGGGGTGCTGGTGTTGTTTGGGGCAAAATTGTGCAGTTTAGCTCCTGCGAATTTGGCTTGGCAAACCAGGTCAGACAGAGCTGTGCTCAGGCACGTCTGTCCCACATCGTGCCGTGCAGAGCAGTGTTTTCCCAAGACAATGTTCTAAGGCACTACGTTATCCAGTTGCATTCTTTTCCCAAAAATTATCGACAGCAGAAAGAAACTATGATGTAGGAGATCATGAGCTTCTGGCCATCAAGGCTGCATTAGAAGAATGGCGATACTTACTGGAAGTAATTTTGGTCTATACAGAACATAAGAATTTAGAATATCTTAGAACGGCCAAGAGAATAAAGCCATGGCAGACAAGGTGGGCACTATTTTTCTATAGATTTTCATTCCCCATAACTTACAGTCCGGGGTCAAAGAATACAAACCCCAGGAAGAAGTCACTTTTGACGAAACGACGTAGGGTTAGCGGCGTGCTGACGTCACCGCATTTCCACGTTAATCGGGAGGGGCGGGCAGTGCAAACAAGAGAGAGCCGGCCGGCTCGTTTTTTATACGCTATACGCTTATACTCTGCTGGGAATTCGTGAGTTGTTACTTTACTTTTTATATTTTAATAAATCTTTACGGAATTATGCTATGGGAGCTTTTTTTCTTCTCTCTTTGCCATACTAAATGATTGTGGTGGAACGAGATATACCATAAAGAGGGAGCAGATAGATTGGTGTTACCAACAGAGCCCAGTGTGGGGACCAGGAACGTAACATTTTACAAGCCCGTATGATCTCCTTAAAAAGAGATCTTGACAGCTGGTAAGCCTCCTCTAATTTGGTGGTGGATAGTGATGGACGAACTTCCGACGGGACGTTTCGCGAAAGCGAAATGCGAACGGACCCAAACGTTCGCGAAACCGAACGTTCGCCGCGGGCCCCATTGACTTCAATGGGAGGCGAACTTTGCAAACCTTCATGTCGAATTTGCGGCCACGTGGTAATTATTAGGGGGTAAAACGTAGTCCCACCATCTGGACAATGACATAATACATGTATGAGGTGACATACCGGAATGACACATGCACCGTGATAGAGGCATCTGACAGCAGCACCGTAATACAGAGCACTGACAGCAGCACCGTGACATACAGCGCTGACAGCAGCACCGTGACATACAGCGCTGACAGCAGCACCGTGACATACAGCGCTGACAGCAGCACCGTGACATACAGCGCTGACAGCAGCACCGTGACATACAGCGCTGACAGCAGCACCGTGACATACAGCGCTGACAGCAGCACCGTGACATACAGCGCTGACAGCAGCACCGTGACATACAGCGCTGACAGCAGCACCGTGACATACAGCACTGACAGCAGCACCGTAAGCAGCCCCAGGAGGAAGTCAGCACAGCACAGGGATGGTGTGATCCCCTCATAATAAGAACCCCCAGGAGGAAGTCAGCACAGCACAGGGATAGTGTGATCCCTTCATAATAAGAACCCCCAGGAGGAAGTCAGCACAGCACAGGGATATCATAAGCAGCCCCAGTAGAAATATGACACCGCTCAACCTCTTCAAAGAGGAGGGTAGGGGCATATAGTACGGTGTGCTTTTTTGGGTCAAGGAAGTGAGCCAAATGAATTAAGAAGGTCTGTGTGCTTGATTAAAAAAATAGTTTATAGACATATACATGGTCTACTGGTCACATGTGTTGAATTCCTCCGAGATCCATGCCTCATTCATTTTTAGAAATGTGAGGTAGTTAACACTGTCGTGAGCTAGGCGAGTACGCTTATCGGTCACAATCCCCCCTGCTGCGCTGAACGTCCTTTCGGACAGGACACTGGATGAGGGGCAAGCCAACAGTTCGATTGCAAATTGGGCAAGCTCTGGCCAGAGGTCAAGCCTGCCCACCCAGTAGTCTAGGGGTTCATCACTCCTCAGAGCGTCCACATCGGCCGTTAACCCAATGTAGTCGGACACCTGACGGTCTAGGCGTTCCCTGATGCTGGATCCGGATGACACCTGTCGATGGGTCGGCTGAAAGAATGACCTCATATCCGAAGTCACCAACACATCTTCAAACCGGCCTCTTCTTGCAGGCGCTGTTGGATTGGTACCCGCAAATCCTTCTCTGGGAGTGGGAATTGCTCCTCTGCCAGCGCACGCAAAAGCAGAATGCAGCATTTCTCGAAGCAAGGCCTGGAAGTGCTGCATTCTGACAGCCCTCTGCGACGGCGGTAACATTTCCGCCATTTTGTGTTTGTACCGGGGGTCTAAGTACGTTGCCACCCAGTACTGGTCCTTGACCCTCATGCTTTTTATACGGGGGTCCCTATTAAAACACTGGAGCATGAAGGCCCCCATTTGCACTAAAGTGGAAGCGGTGTGGTGGCCTGGCTCCTGCTCATCATCCAGGATAATGTCGTCCTCTTCATTCTCCTCTCCCCATCCTCGCACAACAGGGATCCCAGAAAGGTTTAAAGCATGCTCTTCTTGCTCCTGCTCATCCGCCCCGGCACCATCCTCCTCTGACTCCTCATCAGACTCCTGTTGTTGACTTGTCTCAGATAGAGTAGCCCCCCCTGGGAATTCATCCAGCATTGCGACTTCCTCATCTTCCCGCTCCTGCTCCTCCACAGCCTGATCAATGACACGACGCAATGCACGCTCCAGAAAGAAGGCATAAGGTACCATGTCACTGATGGCGCCATGGCTGCGACTGACCAGTTTGGTGATCTCCTCAAATGGCCGCAGAAGTCTGCATGTGTCGCGCATGAGCAGCCACTGGCGCGGTGAAAAAAAACCCAGCTCCCCAGAACCGTTTCTTTCGCAGAGTTCATACAGGTAGACGTTAACTGCACGTTTCTGCTGGAGCAGCCTATCAAGCATATAGAAGGTTGAGTTCCATCGCGTCGGGCAATCGCAAATAAGACGTCTGACCGGCAGATGGTGTCGCCGCTGAATGTCAGCAAGGCGAGCCATGGCCGTGTAAGATCTTCTGAAATGGGCCGAGATTTTCCTTGCCTGCCGCAAGATGTCCTGGACCCCAGGGTATTTGACAAGGAATCGCTGCACGACCAAGTTTAAGACGTGTGCCATGCACGGCACGTGCGTGATTTTGCCCTGTTTCAATGCGCTAAGCAGATTGGCACCGTTGTCACACACCACTTTACCAACTGTCAAATTGAGCGGTGTTAGCCACTCATCTGCCTGTGAACGCAAAGCTGAAAGGAGTGCCGGGCCAGTGTGGCTCTTTGCTTCCAGGCACAACAGACGCAGCACGGCATGGCAACGTCTCACCTGGCATGTGGAATAGGTTCTGGGGAGCTTGGGCGGTGCAGTGGAAGAGACGCTAGCAGCGGAAAAGGAGGAGGCAGCTGAGGAGGAGAGGGAGGAGGATGGAGTAGGAGGAGGAGAAGAAGAGTCAGGCCTGCATGCAATCCGTGGCGGTAAAACCAAATCTACACGGGTGCCACGGGTTACATGCTTGACGGCCGTCAGAAGGTTCACCCAGTGGGCAGTAAAACTGATATACCTTCCCTGCCCGTGTTTGCTAGACCACGTGTCTGTGGTCAGATGTATCTTGGCACCGACACTGTGTGCCAGAGATACATTCACTTGCCGCTGAACATGGCCATATAGCTCTGGGATGCCCTTCTCTGAGAAATACTTCCTTCCTGGGACCTTCCATTGTGGTGTTCCAATGGCCACAAATTTGCGAAAGGCCTCCGAGTCCACCAGTTTATATGGCAGTAGTTGGCGGGCTATGAGTTCTGACAAGCCAGCCGCCAACCGTTGGGCAAGAGGGTTATCCGGCGTCATCATTTTTTTACGCTCAAACATTAGGCCCACGGAAGCCTGCCTTTTTGCAGAAAAATGTGAGCTTGGCGTGATGGAAGGTGGAGTGGAGGACAATTGTGAGGAGAGAGGAGAAGGAGAAGTAGAAGACGAGGCTGGACGGTGAGAGCCTGCAGTGTGGCTTTGTGTGTTCCGTTGCTCCCACTGGGCTCAGTGATGGCTGCTCATGTGCCTTCTTAAGGCGGTCGTCCCTAGGTGAGTATTGGGCTTACCGCGACTAACGCGTTGACTGCAAAGATTGCAGATGGCAACGCTATTGTCAGCAGCGGACACGTTAAAAAAAGCCCACACTGCGGAGCCATGTGCCGGTGTCCTGGGAGCGCCAGATGTGACCGTACATGGTCGATGACTCGCTCCTGATACATTTGCAGTCTGCTTTGTCCCTGCTGTGCAATGTAAGTCATTGCTGCTTCTCCTCCCTATCTGCTGGTCCATATCTCCCTCTGAACTCCCCTCCTCTTCCTCTCTTGTGGGCACCCACGTGACATCACTAGACACGTCATCATCAACGTCACCTTCCCCACCGCTATAAGTAGAGATCTCGGAGTAGGCAGCAACACCGGGGACCAACCTCCTCCTTGGGCTGATCTGGGTACTGTCGTCAGACTGCTGAGTAGCGCTTGTTGCTACCTCCTCTTCCTGATCCAATACCAAGAGTGGCTGCGCATCAGAAATGTCCTCTTGATATGGATCGGAAAATAATTCCAGTGACTCAAGCGGAAGGTATGTGGTGGTGGTGGTGGTGGTCGTGTTGTTGGTGGTAGTGTTATTGGGGGTGCACATAGCAGAGAGTGAAGAAGAGGGTGCAGATCGAGAGGATGAGGAGGGTGCAGAAGAGTAAGGCTGAGCGAGCCACTCAACCAAGTCTGGTGCATCCTTTAAAGTAATTGAACGCACCTTCTGCAACTTCCCACTTTGGCTCAAGCCTGTTGCTCCTGCCCTACCCCTACCACCCCTGCGGAAGGGCCTGCCTCTTCCTCTGCCTGTCATTTTTTAAATGACCCTGTGACAAAACTCTTAGTCCCTATACCGATGAAGGACTGCTGCAGTATAGGGCAGCAGTCAGCAGTGGTGCACGTCAACCCTATCTATTGTGGACCGATAGCGGTCCTTACAGAACAGCAGACTGTACCGCACTCAAGCCTATGTACCGTAGCACCCTATACCAAGTTACCAGTCCTTATAAGAACTTTTGTGGACCAAGCAGGTTGTGTATTAGTGTTTAGCAGACTGTACGTCAGTCCCTATACCGCTGAAGGACTGCTGCAGTATAGGGCAGCGGTCAGCAGTGGTGCACGTCAACCCTATCTATTGTGGACCGATAGCGGTCCTTACAGAACAGCAGACTGTACCGCACTCAAGCCTATGTACCGTAGCACCCTATACCAAGTTACCAGTCCTTATAAGAACTTTTGTGGAACAAGCAGGTTGTGTGTTAGTGATTAGCAGACTGTACGTCAGTCCCTATACCGCTGAAGGACTGCTGCAGTATAGGTGAGCGGTCAGCAGTGGTGCACGTCAACCCTATCTATTGTGGACCTATAGCGGTCCTTACAGAACAGCAGACTGTACCGCACTCAAGCCTATGTACCGTAGCACCCTATACCAAGTTACCAGTCCTTATAAGAACTTTTGTGGACCAAGCAGGTTGTGTATTAGTGTTTAGCAGACTGTACGTCAGTCCCTATACCGCTGAAGGACTGCTGCAGTATAGGGCAGCGGTCAGCAGTGGTGCACGTCAACCCTATCTATTGTGGACCTATAGCGGTCCTTACAGAACAGCAGACTGTACCGCACTCAAGCCTATGTACCGTAGCACCCTATACCAAGTTACCAGTCCTTATAAGAACTTTTGTGGACCAAGCAGGTTGTGTATTAGTGTTTAGCAGACTGTACGTCAGTCCCTATACCGCTGAAGGACTGCTGCAGTATAGGGCAGCGGTCAGCAGTGGTGCACGTCAACCCTATCTATTGTGGACCGATAGCGGTCCTTACAGAACAGCAGACTGTACCGCACTCAAGCCTATGTACCGTAGCACCCTATACCAAGTTACCAGTCCTTATAAGAACTTTTGTGGACCAAGCAGGTTGTGTATTAGTGTTTAGCAGACTGTACGTCAGTCCCTATACCGCTGAAGGACTGCTGCAGTATAGGGCAGCGGTCAGCAGTGGTGCACGTCAACCCTATCTATTGTGGACCGATAGCGGTCCTTACAGAACAGCAGACTGTACCGCACTCAAGCCTATGTACCGTAGCACCCTATACCAAGTTACCAGTCCTTATAAGAACTTTTGTGGAACAAGCAGGTTGTGTGTTAGTGATTAGCAGACTGTACGTCAGTCCCTATACCGCTGAAGGACTGCTGCAGTATAGGGCAGCGGTCAGCAGTGGTGCACGTCAACCCTATCTATTGTGGACCGATAGCGGTCCTTACAGAACAGCAGACTGTACCGCACTCAAGCCTATGTACCGTAGCACCCTATACCAAGTTACCAGTCCTTATAAGAACTTTTGTGGAACAAGTGAGTTGTGAATGTTTAGCAGACTGCAGCAGAAGGGCAGCAGTCAAGTATAATATCCTTTCTATATTTGGAAGAAAGAATATTATACATGTACAAGCCTATTACTGTACCACTGATACCAGTCCTGAAAAGAACCTTTGTGGAACTAATAATAACAGCAAGTCTTTAAAATTACCCTCACTGCCTGACAACACTGCTTCCTTCCTGTCCCTATACAAATTGGCAAAAAAAGAGAACGATTAGTGGTTACTGGAACAGCTCTTTTGTGGACCTTGATAGTAACAGCTAATGATGATGATGATGATGATGATGATGAAAGACTAATCTGGCTGTCCCTGTAGCATACACCGTCCTTTCCCTTTCTCTAAACTAACAAAAGACACTCAGGCTGCTGCAAGAATCAGCAGCACAGCAAACCTATCAACACCTAACACCTATACCAGTCCTGAAAAGAACTTTTGTGTACCAAATAGCTAGTGGTTTATCTCTCCCTACTCCACACAGGAACCTGTCCCTATCGTAACAGAAGAAAGAATGTAAAATGGCCACCGGATCGGGTGTATTTATAGGTTAGGGGGAATGTCCAAGTGTCCATGTGCTGTCATGTCTCAATTGGCTGTCCTGTATCACATGATAAACGTGTCACCAAAGGTTAAAGTTCTTGTATACATTAAACACGTAAGTCCGCCGCGGCGAACGACGGAAAAAGGCGTTCGAACGTGCGGACCGCGAATGTCGGAAATTCGCCGCGAAACGACCGCCGGGCGAAACGTTCGTCCATCACTAGTGGTGGATAATCTCTTTCTACTCTGGGTGCACCTGCTGTGTAAAGGGTGGTTTTTGAGAGTCACCGAAAATGGACTAAGATTCAGCATCCTATCCATCTTTCCTTTTCTTTGGACTGCTTATATGCCTGGAAATCATTACTTTGGCACTATTTTTGCATGTTTTTTGTAAATTAGAAAAATTATGTCACTTTATAATTTTGTTTTATAAGTTTTAGCACAGCTATATTTTTTGATTGTTGTATATTGTGTGTGTCTCGCATTGGGTTGCAGCAAGAACTTACTACTGTCAGTATTAACACTAATATCAAGTTTTTGTTTTATTTACACTTGATTTTTTCATATATATTTGTCTAGCACTTTGTTTAGACCAGCGCTGTTTTTCAAAGGTTTCAAAGAATACAAATCCTGACGCATTATCCTGCATGTTTAATGACTCTGAAAAGATCACACCTCCAGATACTATCTTACCCTCAAGAAACTTCCTTGTACTACAGGAAAACCTTCTATCTCAGATCAGCCTCTTTTGAAACCACCTCATCTTCTGAAACTAGCTTACAGGCACAGGATGGCCTACTATGGCACGAAGGTAAAATCTTTGTACCTAGAGACTTAAGGGTGGCGGTGTTGGAGCTCTGCCACGATCACAAGCTGGCTGGACATTTAGGTGCCCTGAAGATAGCCGAATTTGTGCAACGCACGGTATGGTGGCCCCAGTTAGTAGGCGACTTTAAGAAGTATGTGGAGTCCTGCACTACCTGCATCTAACGTAAGAATAATAAGGTAAAGGCTTGGGGTTTGCTGAAGCCATTGCCCGTTCCAGAGAGACCTTGGAAAATGATCTCAATGGACTATAATCTTTGTGGTGGTAGGTAGACTGTCAAAAATGGCCCATTTTTTGCCAATGAAAGGAACACCTTCGGCTGTGGAAACTGCACACATTTTCATTAAAGAAATAGTAGGGGTCCATGGAGTTCCAGTCAACATCATGTCTGACTGGGGAGGGCAGTTCACTTCCAGGTTCTAGAAAACCTTGTGCGGATCTCTAGAGATTTAACTGGTCTTCTCCTCTGCATACCATCCCCAGACGATTGGGCAAATGGAGAGAACTAACCAGACCCTGGAACAATACCTGCACTGCTTCTCATCCTTCTCACTAGATGACTGGGTCTCCTTCCTCCCTATAGCCGAATTCACCTATAACAATTCTTCTCATTCTCCCATCAAACAAACTCCATTCTTCGCCAGTAACGGCTTCCACCCATCCTTTCTGCCCAGCACCATACTGGAATGCTCAATTCCTGTGGTCTCTGAAACAATGGACTTGAAACAATTAACTGTTACAAGAGAGCATGGCCAAGATGCAGGAGTACAATAAAAAAATCTTTGATAAGAAAAAAGGAGGAGGATCAACCCTGGAACCTGGCAACCAGGTGTGGTTGGCCACAGTAAAATTTAAGCTGGCTTGCCCCTCAAGAAAATTGGGCCCTAAATTTGTGGGAATCAATGATGTAGATTTGACTATAGCTATGCTTTGACTACACTAATCTAGTTAACTTTTTATTTTTATTAACCACTTCCTGACCGGCGCGCGATGTTGTACGTCGGCATAATGGCACGGGCAGGCATATTGGCGTACAGGTACGTCCATTTCTATATGCCGCCCTGCCATCACGTGTGCGCCGCTAGCGGGGTGATCGCATGCCGGTTGGGACCCCGTGAGTCTGGTCGCGGGTCCCGCGGACTCGATCGCAGCGGGGGTGCCCGCGATCGTCTCACGGGGAGACTGAACGGGGAGATGCCGTTGTAAATAGCATCGCCCCGTTCTGCCTAGCAACAAGTGACACTGATCTCTGCTCCATGTGATTGGAGCAGAGATCAGTGTTCACTAACACAAAGCCCAGCCCCCCACAGTTAGTAACACGCCCCTAGGAACACTTAACCCCTACACTGCCACCCCCTGGTTAACCCCTTCACTGCCAGTGTCAATTACACAGGAATCAGGGCATTTGTATAGCAAATGTGTCAAAAATGTCAGATGTGTCCGCCATAATGTCGCAGTCACAATAAAAATCGCTGATCGCCGCCATTACTAGTAAAACAAAAATTATTAATAAAAATGCCATAAAACTATCCCCTATTTTGTAAACTATAACTTTTGCGCAAACCAATCAATAATCGCTTATTGCGATTTTTTTACCAAAAATATGTAGAGAATACGTATTGGCCTAAACTGAGGGAAAAAACTGTTTTCTTTATATATTTTTGGGGGATATTTATTATAACAAAAAGTAAAAAAATAATGTGTTTTTTTCAAAATTGTCACTCATTTTTGATTATAGCGCAAAAAATAAAAACCGCAGGGTTGATCAAATACCACCAAAAGAAAGACCTATTTGTGGGAAAAAAAGGACATCAATTTTGTTTGGGAGCCACGTTGCAGGACCGCGCAATTGTCAGTTAAAACGACGCAGTGGCGAATCGCAAAAAGTTGTCTGGTCTTAAGCCAGCAAAATGGTCCAGTCTGAAAGTGGTTAATAAACAAGTGTGATTTTACTGTACTTCTGTCTCGGTCTGGTTCATGGTTTCTGACAGGAGCACTAGTAACGTGAGTATAACTGGCTCTGGGAGGGCCCTTTGAAGAGAAACTGTTCACTTGCCCTGCCTGGTTCCCTCCTGCATTATATTTACTGGATGACTGACATAAAGAATGCATTCAGCAGGTCAAGATAACGTCATGCTTATACAGAGTCAATAACTTATAACATTTTGAAGCCCTTGGATTAGTATGGTTGCTAGGCAATTAACATTTTGAGAAGCAGAAATCAGTAATGGTAGCCTTCATATTTCCCATGGGTTCCTTTTAAAATGTAACTCATTTTGATCAAGATAAAGAAAAAGAAAAACATAACTTTTTCCTCCAATATACAGAAAAAGTCACTCGGTATGCATTAATCACTAGGTGCAGCTACTATGAGGATGGACCTAGAGCCCTATATTGTGTAATGTCCACATTTTGCTCCTTAACTTGCAGTGGTTCGGTACCTGCTAGCTAGTGTTTTTCTTTATCCTTCCTGGTAAGATCGTGCCTATTAAGTTTCTATATGTGTTTTCCATCACAGTACAAGACCTGGTACAGGATATATTTGTAGTAGAGGTCCACAGTTTACAGATACTTTATATCCATTGATACCTGTTGTGGTTGTATTACAGCTTATTTTTGGATTTCATCGACTGTGATTTGTCATGTCATATTTTTCTGTTCTATTGCGTACCTTTAATTATATATATATATATATATATATATATATATATATATATATATATATATATATATATATATATATATATATATAATTTGTATGAAGAGACTAGCACAGCCGTCTTACATTCAGCAGGTCAAGTGATTATATACTGTTTATAGGAATAAAACCAACTAGTACCTCTCCCTCAATGCCATCCTTTGGCAAAAACAATGCAACAATTGCATGACCCTCCACCAGGGAGAGACAGGAAAACTGACCTCTTCACATTTACCCTTTTGTATGTTAATGATACCCAGTTATATGCATTCAAGCTGGTCTACAAAAAGCCTTGTACAAATGACTTTATATTTATGCATTGAGATTACTGACTTGAGGTATAAACAAATAGTAGTTATTGTATGGTGTACTTAATGTTTTTTTAAAAGTTTGTGTCCATATGGCCTTTCAAGTGCTTCCCATTTCTGATGTGGTCATAAATGGCTCACCTCGTGGAAGGTACATTTTCCAAGAAGCATTTATCTTGGCGTAAACATTTAAACAAGCACTTAATGGTATAATGGTTTACTGATTTAATTGCCTATATGTTCTTTACTGTTTGTTTTGCTAACTGGAACATGAAATGTGGACTGATGTGGTACATATATATATGAGATTGTCTAAATTTGGAAAAGATTAACACAGATAAATCGGTGCATTTACTAAGGAAATGAATAACACAGATAAATTGTACAACGCATTGCTCAGGGAAAGTGGCCTGTATTTGAAATATTCTTTTTACATGTTCCATTTACTCAGCACCTCATAATCTGAGCTCTCTAAATTGGATGGTTGGGCTCATTTGAAGAAATAGCTAGCAGTAGTCATATTCAGCTGGACTTGTTCTGTAATGTTGAAGATTTTGTGTAGCTTTTCCAAGCCCCTCAGTTCTAATGGGTGTCAGGAAGCTACCCCACCATTTATATCTACACAGGTACCACAGACACCCTAACCTATTGACCATGAAATGTGCAGATGTTGATTGTCCAAGAGCAGGATGGGAGGTGTGAAAGCTGTGGCATGGAAACTGGGCACTGCCATGGAGACATGTACCAATATTAATGTTTTGTTTTAAATAACATAGAGCAGAGAGAGAATCCTTTTAATGTGGCTTCATAAGTGACACAGAAAAAAAATTGAAATTCTTAAAATTTTAACTTCAGGGAATGCCTTAAAACTGCACGCTTAAAAAACTAGCAGCACATAGTTTTCCTGTGAAATTGGTACTTTTCTTTTACAATTACCTTGCCTTACTGCAACAACAGCACCCCAATATGATTTATTTCAGCTTGCAAACAAGGCCTTCAGAGGGTTTTAGCAGCAACACTTGCTTTTTCATCAAATGGTTGTGAACCTATTTTGACCGGTGGATATAAATAGTAAGTTGGATCGCTGAGACTGTCCTTGCTGATGCAAAACTGTCCTTTCCCTGGCCATTTTCAGCACCTTCTCAACAAGGATTAACTAATTGCCAACCAGCAGCTCTTCTGGGCAAATCGCCATAGGTGTGCGTCAGCCACCTTATGTGCCTGTGGCACGACGCCGGAGCTGATGCTCGTAGCCGGTGGTCACTCTGTCTGCCGGCCACCCGTGATTGCTCCTCACAGAGACAGAATGTGGATCTGTCAATGGAAACAAACAGACTGCGGTTCCTAGTAATCAGGAACAGTGATCTCTCTCCTATCTCATCCCCCCACAGTTAGAAACACCTCCCTAGGACACACTTAACCCCTTGACCACCCCCTAGTGCTAGTCCCCTTCCCTGACATTTATACAGTAAATAGTGGCTTTTTTCTTTTTTTTTGCGCAAGTGCAAATGCACTTGAAAGTACACTGAAACAGCACTGAAAGTGCACTTGTATTGCAAACTGGATTTGCCTTTAGTAAATAGGAGCACAGGAGGGAAATAAACATTTTGACTCCCAATTTGTGTGCATCTTCAAAATTTGGCTTTCACAGGGGTGAGATCACCCCATCTAATGAAGACAATATCAACACAGGTTGGACATACTAATGTGTGATATTGCCTTCACCTTGTCAAAGTTGAACTTTGTAAGTTCCTAAGTTGTGTATGTTTATGGTTTTAAACATGCCTGTATAAACCCAAAAAAGGCTATTTGTACTGTCAAACCAAAAAATGTTATACAACAAATATGTTGGTTTGTTCAAAAACCCTTTTCTAATGCACATGTGAATGTGCTTTGAGTAAAATGTTTTCAAGTCAACAAAGTGTGGTTTCTTATTTCAATACTCAATACCAGTTTTCTAGTGATTTGGTGTTTACAGTCACAGTGTCAAGCTGTGCTAGCCCCATCATGTGGGATCAGTGGACGCGTTTCGGGGAGCAACCCCTTCCTCTCATCTACTTTAGTTGCGAAGAAGGGAAACGCGCACCTTGATATCCCGTGATGGCAGATAGCACATGTTGAAACACTGTGTGCATCTTCAAAATTTGGCTTTCTAAAAAATATTTAAAATGTGTGAAAATAAGAAAAAATACAAACAAACTAGAATAAGTTTGGTGTGTTTTAGATTCTGCCTAAAACATAAATGATCTTTTTGAGTCTTTTTTTCCACATCATTGATGTCTTCCTTGATCTTCTGTAAATCACAATTGCACACAATGATCTCCCTTATGAGGATGTGTGCACTTGCACTTGTGAAATTAGATTCTTCTTCCACAACATCCACATCACCTTAAATAAAAAAAACACACCATGTATTATAAATATGCAGGCATCCATCTATTACCTGAAGCAGTGGTCTCAGACACTCATATGTTGTGATCACTATTTCGCCCACTTCATGAACCTCTCCTTCCTCCACATCCTGAGGTTGTGGTTGGTTGTGGTGTTATGAATTCCCCTTCTTTCAGAGTTTTGGGGTCCCTAGTGACCTCAGATATCCCGTGTCTTTTTTCCCCTATGTGAATTAAAAAATAGATATACTTAGCACACAGATATTTGAGGCCAGAAATATGAATATGAAACATCGATTTTGTCATATAATTGTCTGTTTTGGCAGAGTTCAAGCTGAAAACATGATTTTTCCCTTTCTTAAAGCTGGAATAATTACCTTTTTTGTGCAAGTTTCACACATTGAGATACCCCTAGTATCAACTGGAGCACCTATGTGGGACACCCTAAAAAGTTTGTTCTGGTGTCCCACACTAGTGTTCCTGCATCCAGGTGTCTAAACAGCTGCTGAGTGTCCTCTCTTACACTGAATCAAGTTTCATTCTAGGTACAAATCCATCTAGACAACAATATAATAAACTTCTTTTAACCACTTGACCACTGGACACTTAAACACCCTTAATAACCAGACCAATTTTCAGCTTTTGGTGCTCTCACATTTTGAATGGCAATTACTCAGTCATGCAACACTGTACCCATATGAAATTTTTGTCCTTTTTTTCACACAAATAGAGCTTTCTTTTGATGGTATTTAATCACCGCTGGGGTTTTTTATTTTTTGTGCTATAAAAGAAAAAAGACAGAAAATTCTGTAAAAAAATGAATTTTTCTTTGTTTCTGTTATAAAATGTAGCAGATTAGTAATTTTTCTTCAGAAATTTTGGCCAAAATTTATACTACTACATATCTACGTACATATCTATGTAAAAATAAGTACAAATTGGTGGATATTATTTGGTCTTTGTGAAAGTTATAGAGTCCATAAACTATGGTGCCAATATCTGAAAATTGATCACACTTGAAGGACTGACGGCCTATCTCATTTCTTGAGAACCTAATGCCCCGTACACACGAGCGGACTTTTCGACATCCAAACTCCGACGGACTGAGTCCGGCGGACTATCCGATCGTGTGTGGGCTGCAACGGACTTTAGCGAAGCTAAAGTCTGACGGACTTTAGAAATGAAGCATGCTTTAAATTTTCCCGACGGAACTCCGCCGGACCCGGTCCCCTTTGAAAAATCCGCTCGTGTGTGTGCTACTCCGACGGACTAAAACCGACGCTAGGGCAGCTATTGGCTACTGTCTAGGAACTTCCTACGTCGAATCCAGTCGTACGTCATCACGTTCGACTCCGTCGGAGTTTGGTGTGATGGTGTGTGGTCAAGTCCGTTCGGTCGAAAAGTCCGCCAGAACTCCGTCGGAACTCCGGCGGAACTCCGGCGGAACTCCTTTGGAGGTCTGTCAGACTTAATCCCTCTCGTGTGTACGGGGCATAACATGCCATAAAAGTACAAATACCCCCCAAATTACCACTTTTTGGAAATAAGACATTCCAAGGTA
This sequence comes from Lithobates pipiens, assembly GCF_037356315.1. Taxonomy (NCBI): domain Eukaryota; kingdom Metazoa; phylum Chordata; class Amphibia; order Anura; family Ranidae; genus Lithobates; species Lithobates pipiens. The sequence continues at coordinate 81,534,174 of NW_027507788.1, forward strand.
TTTAGTAAGAGGCATGATGAGTTTTTTGGAAATTGTAATTTTTTCCTACAGTTCTTTGCAAAATCAAGATTTTTTTTCCTTTATTTTTTTTTCATAAAATTGTCATATTATCAGGTTATTTCTCACACACAGCATATGCATACCACAAATTACACCCCAAAACACATTCTGCTGTTTCTCCTGAGTATGGCGATACTACATGTGTGAGACTTTTACACAGCGTGGCCACATACAGAGGCCCAACATGCAGGGAGCACCATCAGGCGTTCTGGAGCACCCAGGCCAATTCTGACATTTCTCTCCTACATGTAAATATCATAATTTATTTGCTAGAAAATTACATAGAACCCCAAAACATTATATATTTTTTTAGCAAAGACCATGGAGAATACAATGGTGGTCGTTGCAACTTTTTATCACGCATGGTATTTGCGCAGCAATTTTTCGAACGAGTTTTTTTTTAAAAAAAATTAATTTGTCCTTAAAAAAAGAAAAAACGGTAAAGTTAGCCCAATGTTTTCGCATAATATGAAAGAAGTTACGCTGAGTAAATAGATACCTAACATGTCACTCTTCAAAATTGCACACGCTTGTGGAATGGCGTCAAACGTCGCTACTAAAAAATCCCCATAGGGGACGCTTTAATTTTTTTTACTAGTTACATGTTTTGAGTTACAGAGGAGGTCTAGTGCCAAAATGATTGCTCTCGCTCTAACGATCGAAGCAATATCTCACATGTGTGGTCTGAACACCGTTTTCATATGTGGGTGGGACTTACTGATGTGTTCGCTTCTGCATGTGAGCACATGGGGACAGGGGCACTTTAATTTTTTTTTTTTTTTTATTGTTCATTTTACTTTATTTATTTTAGTTTGACTTTTTTTTTTCCCCAAAATTATTTTTTTTGATCACTTTTATTCCTATTACAAGGAATGGAAACATCCTGTGTAATAGGAATATGGCATGAAAGGTCCTCTTTACAGTGAGATATGGAGTCAATAAGACCCCGCATCTCACCTCTAGACTGGGAAGCCTGAAATAAATAAAAAAATGGCAGAGTATTGACAGGGTATTGCAGAGTATTGGCAGGGTATTGCAGGCTATTGCAGAGTATTGCAGATTATTGCTGGGTATTGCAGAGTATTGGCAGGGTATTGCAGAGTATTGCAGAGTATTGGCAGGGTATTGGGTATTGCAGAGAATTGGCAGGGTATTGCAGAATATTGGCAGGGTATTGGGTATTGCAGGGTATTGCAGAGTATTGGCAGGGTATTGCAGAGTATTGCAGGGTATTGCAGAGTATTGGCAGGGTATTGCAGGGTATTGCAGAGTATTGGCAGGGATTTGAGGGGTTCATTTTTGTGAGAAGCACTGTGGGCACTGCAGATCCAGCCCACAGCACTGCTGACACCGATCTGTCCCCCTCCACTGTACCAATCGGTACAAAGAGGGGAGGGAGGAACTGGCGTCATGTTCGTCATCATTTGACGGAGCGATCACGTGGTAAACGGCTGCGATGAGTGGCCGTTTACCGTGATCCGTGATGCGCTGGGTCCTGTGGACCCGGCGGTCATGGATGCTCTCGAGTGCGCGCCCCAGGGGGCGCACGAGAGCGGAATTCTGGGAGGACGTCATATGACGGCCTCTAAGAGTTAAACAGAGTTAAACAACCGCCCTGTAGCCATCATTCGGCTATGGGCCGGTTGTTAAGTGGTTAATACAAATAGGCATGAACAAATGTAATTAACCTGCATCTGCCAAAAACATTGTATTTTTGGGGAAGAACGAAGTGTACAACAGTAAAGAAAATCACATGGAGCAGCACAAACGTAATAATATTAATAATAGGAACACATGACAAAAACTTATTTTTTTTGCAGCACTTTCTTGATTCTTCTGTACTGATCCTGCTCCCTCAATTTGAGGTCTGACCATCATTTCCTCAGTTCATCCTTGGATCTCCGTACCCCAAAATTCTTATGCAGACTTTTCACAACTTTAGCCATGATCTTGGCCTTTCTCCCATTTTGGTTTGGGTAAGGTCAATACTTCCCTTCAAGTTGTCCACCATCTCCGCCATATCTACAAAGGACATATTTGAGGCCTTAAATCTGCTGGATTGGGACATTTGTGGCTCCGGACTTTTGTCGCCCTCCTCATTGTTGCTCTCCTCTGCATGCACCTGCTCTTTCTTCGCCATGTGCTCTCTCACTGCGCTTAAAGAGAAAGGGCGGGGAATATACTAAAAAGCAGGGCAGGGGCGCAGTTTCATGCATGTGCAGTTTATCTAAATTGCAACACGCGTGTATTGTACGTACAATCTGTGAGTGGAGGACGGAATAGCGTAAGCGCCGATTGTGATAACGAAGGTACAATTTTAACTTGGGGCATCAGTGGTCTATACTGCTTATATATTGAGGCCTATACTGGGATAAGATTAGGAGAGTTTAGCTTGACATTAGGGTTTATCTTGGGTTGTGTCTTGCAGATAAAATTGGTAGATTCAATGATCACAGCTTCCTCCCCCAATTCATTGATATGTACAGAGAGCTGCCCTGTCTGTGGAAGGTAAAACACCCCTTTTATACTAATAAAATAAAGAGGAGCAGCACTGGAACAATTGCTGGAATTGGTGAAGCCGCAGATCAAACGGCAAACATCAACTATTTGAAGGCCAAAATTGGTGGTCTGAGGAGCATATATAATAGGGAGTGCAAGAAGGTCCAGGATTCAATGAGATCAGTAGCAGCAGCAGATGACGTATATGTACCCAGGCTGTGGTACTACAACAGACTGTGGTTTCTGTCAGACCAGACTGAAATTAGGCCATCACTCTCAACCCTTCCTTCCACACTTCATTCCACTCTTCCTTCCACCTCGGATGAGGCTTCAGAAGTCCAACCTGGGCCTTCCACCCAGGAAGGAGCCCAGCTTGAGTCAGGTATAGCATTGTTTAACATATTTCTCAAAATTGCGTTTGATTGATGAACAATAAACTAAAACTATGTCCCATTTTCATACACAGAAAAGCCTCAGCCAGGAGGAGCAGGGGAGCTGGTGAGTGCGGAAATTTGTCCTATGCACAGGAAAAACGTACCGGTTGCAACTCAGGATACACCAGGCACTGAGCACAAGTCACTTTGATTGGATTATTGTGGAATTTTTTGAAGTTATTTTTTGGACTTTATTTGTGGTTTCATGAATGGTTCTACAATGGACTTTACTGCATTATGATCACATAAAAGTTTTTATAAGCACGTTTTTGCACTAAAAGCACATAAGCACTTTTTGATTGCACATAGCTGTGAAACACAGAGCATATGTATTTCTATAATATTTTTTCAATAATTTTCAATATTTTTCTGGTTTTACTTTTCACTGGTCATTAGCAAAGCAAGAATTTTACAGCAGTTTGGGTAGCACTAGCCCTTTAAGAAAACTATTATTATTTTTTGTTATTTAAACAAACTTTTTTGGTATTTTATATGTTATACGCATTCCATTAGCTGTTAGAGGAGATCGCTGCAGCTACCACTTCAGTATTTACTCAGCCAGGAGGAGGCTGTAGAAAGTGGCAGCCGGGAGGTGGCGGGGGAAAGTGGCAGCCAGGAGTTGGTTGGGCCCATTAGCCTGACAGAATTGCAGGTTCCTCCCCTCTGCCTTCCAACAAAAAGTACCAGGAAGAGGAAGAACATGCAGGAGTCAGCATTTTCTTTGATTCAGGGGGCTACTGCAGCCCTCAGAACCAACCCCAATCTTCAAGAGGGCTATGCCTGCATGGCAGCCAGCAAAATGCAGGAAATAGAGGTGGGCCAACGCCTCTTTTGTGAGGAAGTGATCTATCTGGCCCTTAATAAGGGGTTGATGGGCGAAATCACAAGTAAAACCCATCCGTGTGAGTTGGACCATCCTTCTTCTCCTCCACCTCCTCCAACTTCTGCCACAACTCCAACACTAGAGCTACAGCCCAGAAACAAGTGTGGAAGGAAGACAAGAGAATGATGGCCTGGGTTCAGTTTGGTCTGACAAAAGACGCAGGCTGTTGTAAGACCACAAGCTCAGGACATAAATGTCATCTGCTGCTGCTTCCGATCTCTCGGAGTCCTAAACTGGATTGTGCTCCCTATTAAATGGACTCCTCAGGCTACCAATTTTGCCTGTAAAATACTTAATGTCTGCCCTGGGGTACAAAGGCTTCGCCAATTTCACCAGTTTATCCAGCGTTGCCTTCCTCTTTATTTTGTTATGACCCCTAATAAATACATAGTTACATAGTTAGTAAGGTTGAATAAAGACACCAGTCCATCCAGTTCAACCTGAGTGAGTGCCTACAATTGTTCCTATCAATGCACACTCACATCGGTCCCTACCCTAGTTTATTTTCTCAAATACTTGGCTATGTGTTTTACTTAAAAAAGGACAGTTTGTTTGTGAGTAGGCAGGTACATTTGAAAAAGACAATGTCAAATTAGCAAGGGACACCAACACCAACCAATCTCTTTGAGGTTAAAAAATACAAGATAATAATGGTGATGTGGTAACTTGACAGACAAAACGAGAAAAAATATTATGGAGATCTTGATAGAAAAAAAAAGTTGATCACTATAAAAAACTAAAACATTATTCTGGAGATCTGGCAAAAAAATAAAAAATAAAAAGATTATTCATGAGATCACGAAAAATAATAAAGAAATCAGTATGTCAGAACTCTGTGTGAATATCAGCAGTAGGGATAAGCTTCGAGTTTGAGTCGAACTCATGTTCTACTCGAACATTGCCTGTTCGCCTGTTCAGCGAACAGTGAACAATTTGGGCTGTTCGCAGCAAATTCGAAAAGCCGGAACACCCTATACAAGTCTATGGGAGAAATCTAAAGTGCTCATTTTAAAGGGTAATATGCAGGTTACTGTCCTAAAAAGTGTTTGGGGACCCGGGTCCTGCCCCAGGGGACATGGATCAATGCAAAAAAAAGTTTTAAAAACTGCAGTTTTTTCAGGAGCAGTGATTTTAATAATGATTAAAGTGAAACAATAAAAGTGTAATATTCCTTTAAATTTCGTAGCTGGGGGGTATCTATAGTATGCCTGTGAAGGGGCGCATGTTTCTGGTGCTTAGAACTGTCCCTGCACAAAGTGTCATTTGTGCAGGAAAAAAAGTCTTTTAAAATCACTTGCGGCTAAATTGTCGGCTCCCCATTATACAGAGAACACTCAATGAGTGTTCTCTGTATTAGCCGACAATTCATTCATTCATTGATTAAAAAAAAGCGTGGGGGTTCCCCTAAATTCAATTACCAGGCCCTTCAGGTCTGACATGGATATTAAGGGGAACTCCGTGTCAAATTAAAAAAAAATTGACGTGGGGTCCCCCTAAATATCCATACCAGACCCTTCAGGTCTGATATGGATATTAAGGGGAACCCCGCATCAAATTAAAAAAAAAATTGACGTGGGGGTCCCCCTAAAAATCCATACCAGACCCTTTATCCGAGCACGCAACCTGACAGGCCGCAGGAAAAGAGGGAGGGACAAGAGAGCGGCCCCCCCTCCTTCCTGAACCATACCAGGCCACATACCCTTAACATTGGGAGGATGCTTTGGATCTCCGCAGTCTCCGCAGTGGAGACAGAAGAAGGATGTATGGACAGCACTGGACTGAGAGATCCCCCGTCGCTGGATATGATCATCCATCGCTGGACCCCGGAGATTCGTCGCTTGATTTTTTTTTTATTTGATGCGGGGGTTCCCCTTAGTATCCATATCAGACCTGAAGGGTCTGGTATGGATATTTAGGGGGACCCCCACGTCAATTTTTTTTTTAAATTTGACACAGGGTTCCCCTTAATATCCATGTCAGACTTGAAGGGCCTGGTAATTGAATTTAGGGGAACCCCCACGCTTTTTAATTTTAATTTTATTTTAATTTTTTTTATCAATGAATGAATGAATTGTCGGCTAATACAGAGAACACTCATTGAGTGTTCTCTGTATTACGGGAGCCGACAATTTAGCCGCAAGTGATTTTAAAAGACTTTTTTTCCTGCACAAATGACACTTTGTGCAGGGACAACTCTAAGCACCAGAAACATGCGCCCCTTCACAGGCATACTATAGATACCCCCCAGCTACGAAATTTAAAGGAATATTACACGTTTATTGTTTCACTTTAATCATTATTAAAATCACTGCTCCTGAAAAAACGGCCGTTTTTAAAACTTTTTTTTGCATTGATCCATGTCCCCTGGGACAGGACCCAGGTCCCCAAACACTTTTTAGGACAGTAACTTGCATATTACCCTTTAAAATGAGCACTTTAGATTGTGAACGTTCGAGTCCCATAGACTTTAATAGGGTTCTAAAGTTCACACGAAGTTTAGGTCTGTTCGCAGGTTCTGGTGCGAACCGAACGGGGGGTGTTCGGCTCATCCCTAATCAGCAGCAAAACAACTTCATTGTTCTAGCATTATAACGAAGAATAGAATGCGCTGCATTAAAAGATTTATGTCACGTACCTTCTAGTAGCGAGCCCGGATTGCAGAAAGAGGCCTCCCTTACAACTCCCACTACCGGTTTCCTGGCAATGTAACAGGGAACACAGGAGTAAGGAGGGGTACAAGTGCCTGGCAGGATCAACAGATGAGTATGATGGGTAGGTGAAGTTCAGTGGAGCGGGTAATCACAGCGAATGGATCAGCAGGTAATTTATAGCAGATAACATGGTTCAATGGAACAGGTAACTTGCAGCAGATGAAAAGCAGTGCAGGGAAGTAGGCAACTTGTAGCAGATGAACAGTGCAATATACAAAGCAGTGCAGGGAAGTAGGCAACTTGTAGCAGATGAACAGTGCAATATACACAGGTACTTGCAGCAGATGAACAGTTCAATATGAGCAGGCACTTGCAGCAGGTGAACAGTTCAATAAGACAAGTGACTTGAAGCAGATGAACAGTGCAATATAAACAGGTACTTGCAGCAGGTGAACAGTTCAATACAAGCAGGTTACTTGCAGCAGATGACACAGTTCAATATAAGCAGATATTTGCAGTAGGTGAACAGTTTAATACAAGCAGGTTACTTGCAGCAGATGACACAGTTCAATGTAAGCAGGTTCACCTTTAGCAGACGGATGGTCAAAGCAAGCCGGGTCAGATATTAGGCTGGAAGCGAAGTACAAGGGAACAGGCAGGAGAATCGTCACAACAAGCCGGGGTCGGGTGCAGGCAGAAAGCAGATGGGTCACAGGCAGGCCGGGTCAAACAGGAACGAATGCTACGGATCAGGTCTCACAGGTATAACGCTGTAGAGCAGACAGCAGAGACCATTAGCAAGAGGCTAGTTTAAATAGGCCATTTGGCGCCAACACGGACGTACGCATGCGACCGCGCACGTACCCGCACACGCGCACCTGCGTACGAACGCGCATGCGTACCCACGACAAACGTAAACCAGAAGACCTGGAGGTCAGTCTCTTCAGCCGATTTTCATGACAATTTAAAACTTTGCAGCGTAACGAATATGCTATCTCCATTACGAATGCTAGTTTTACCAGACCAAGTAATATCGTCTCGTACTTGTTTCAGAGCATGCGTGGAATTTTGTGCGTCGCAATTGTGTACACATTCTTGGAATTTACTACAACGGATTTAGTTGTCAGAGAATTCTAGAACCAGCTCTCAAATTTTGTATGTTGGAAATTCCGACAAAAAATGTCCTATGGAGCCTACACATGGTCGGAATATCCCAAACAAGCTCACATCGAATATTTGTTGTCGGAAATTCGGATCGTCTGTACGCTGCATTATAAGAGTTTATTTTCATAGATACAAAAAATCCAATTTGCTGCTTGTGAATTGTTTGCATTGTTTTTTCCATCTAAAGCCAGTGCTACAGTGTGCAGTTGTGACAAGTTTTATAGAGATGAAGAAGTAGACAGTAGACTTTAAAAAATAAGCCCACTGCACTATTTGTTCAGCAACCTTCATAACTCATTGATTGATTTTACTTGCTGCCTACAATCACTCTTTAATGTTATTACTGCGTGTAGGGAAAAAAAGGGTTATGACAGTTATTTCCTATTGACATCATTTCACGTATTTTTTATTTTTTTTCATACTCTTGGCTCTCAGAAGGAAAAAGCATTTTGTAAATGACTTAACTCTTTAGCAGTGAAAGTGATGTTTGACATTCTGCTACTGTTCCCTGACATTACCAAGATCAGCACACAGTATAAATTATAAATCCACATCTGCACCTCACAAATATTTTAAAATCACAGAAGCATTACACATTTAACCACAACTGATTTCTTGTCCTTGTTCTTTCATACACCAATGAAACAAAATAAATGCTTCAGCACTTAAATGTAAAAGGATACAAGGTTGTACAATCTATAGAAACCAAAATTGATCCAATTCTCTTCTCAACAAATGCAGGTGCTCATATGTATAAACATGAATACGAAGTGGGGTCCACAACATGTAATGCACTGGGGGGAGAACCTCTGTTGGAATCTAGGATGGAAAAGGACCTGGGGGTCCTAGTAGATGATAGGCTCAGTAATGGCATGCAATGGTAAGCTGTTTCTAACAAAGAAAACAGAATATTGGCATGCATTAAAAAGGGGATTAATTCCAGAGATAAAACAATAATTCTCCCGTTCTGCAAGACTCTGATACGGCCGCACCTAGAGTATGCTGTCCAGTTCTGGGCACCAGTCCTCAGGAAGGATGTGCTGGAAATGGTGCGAGTACAAAGAAGGGCAGCATAGCTAATAAAGTGTCTGGAGGATATTAGTTATGAGGAAAGGTTGCGAGCACTGAACTTATTGTCTCTGGAGAAGAGACACTTGAGAGGAGATATGATTTCAATTTACAAATACCGTACTGGTGACCCCACAATAGGGATAAAACTTTTTCGTGAAAGGGAGTTCAACAAGACTCGTGGCCACTGATTAAAATTAGAAGAAAAGAGGTTTAACAATAAACTACGTAAAGGGTTCTTTACTGTAATGCCGCGTATACACGAGCAGACTTTTCGACGGGCTAGGTCCGACGGTCTTTCCGACGCACTTTGGGCGGAGTTCCGACTGACTTTTTGAATTAAAGGACTTGGCCACACACAATCACACCAAAGTCCGACGGATTTGAAGGTGATGACGTACAACCAGACTAGAATAAGGAAGTTCATAGCCAGTAGCCAATAGCTGCCCTAGCGTCAGTTTTCATCCGTCGGACTAGCATACACACAAGCGGATTTCAACATAGCAACTGGATCCAGCAGAGTTCCGGCGAAAAAATTTGAAACATGTTCTATTTCTAAAGTCCGTTAGATTTTTGGACAGCAAAGGTCCGATGGAGCCCACACACAATCGAATTGCCTGACAAATTCGCTCTGTTGGACCTTGCTGTCGAAAAGTCTGGTCGTGTGTATGTGGCGGTGATCTCAGCGGGGCACATCGATAGTTTCAAGAAACTATTAGATAAGCACCTGAATGATCACAACATACAGGGATATACAAGGTAATACTGACATATAATCACACACATGGGTTGGACTTGATGGACTTGTGTCTTTTTTCAACCTCACCTACTATGTAACTATGTAACCTTGACACTAAAAAATTAACAGAGAGCACACCGGCAAAGTGTAAAACCCTCAATAAATTTTACTCAAACTGTCTTGTACTAACAAAAGTACTTGATGTAAACCTTTATTTCTCTCTAGCCTTAAGCTCAAATCCATTATGCCCTGTACACAGACCATCGGAATTTAAGACACACAAAGTTTGAGAGCAGGATCTAAAATTTTCTGACAACAAAATCCGATTGTTTAAATTCCGATCATGTGTAGACAAATCCAACGCACAAAGTGCCACGCATGCTCAGAATAAATTACGAGATGAAAGCTATTGGCTACTGGCCCATTTATAGTCCCCACCTACGTGTTTTACGTCACCTCGTTCTGAACGATCGGATTTTCCGACAACTTTGTGTGACTGTGTGTATGCAAGACAAGTTTGGGCCAAAATCCATCGGAAAAAATCCTACAGTGTCCAACCATGTGTACGGGGCATAAAACATTGTTTACAGACCGTTGAACTGCCAAAGTCCACCTTGATGACGCAAAATTACTTACATCTACTCAGACGGTGCTGAGGAAGAGGACGTACAAACTTTTTACAATTGTGGCAGTGCCTAGGTGGACTGTGGCAGTTCAGAAGTCCGTGGTTGATGCCAACTGGCTTGAGAAACATTTGGTTTTATAGATGGGAGATATATGTTTACATTAAGTATTTTTGTGAGTGCAAGAGAATTTGAATTAAACTAAATTGAAGGTTTCTCATTATGGTGAGCTTTATGTTCATTTTTCTTGTTCTTTCATGTATTTTAACTGCTTAGCGACAGCCCCACATACATTTACTGTGGCATACCTAGTACATGATCTGACACCTCCTTTCTGGGGCATGCGCCACTGGCGACCTGCTCCCACTGTGATTATACACACCGGGAGCCCAATGGTGGGTACCACAGAGTGGGAAAAGTATGTGGGCCACTCAGGCTCGATGGGGAGGGGCTATGTGGACAGTGCATCCGCAGCTGCTGCTAGAGTGCTGATAGGGGATGGAGCCCGTCTTGGCTCCTTGAAAAGTTCAAGAAAGGAAGGGTGACCCCTGGAAGTCACACATCTATGACTATGGTGTCCTACTGCAATGAATGTTTAGAGTGGCAACCTCAGCCTGGACTCCGACCAGACCATGTCCCCAACGTGTTTCACTCCACGCCCAGAGATTAGTCATGAGGACTCAATGTCCGCCGGCACCTTCCGATTAAACAGTAGATAGGCAGAACGACAATCTGTAAACAAGGCAGATTGTCATTCTGTCAGAGGGGAAGGTACTGATCCTGTGTTTCTGCTAAGCAGGAACACAGATCTTTGCCTTCCTCCTGTTAAAGCACTACCCCCTCAGTTAGTAAGCATGACTTAGGCATTCATTTAACCCTTTAATCACCCTTGATGTTAACCCTTTCCCTGCCAGTGTCATTAGTACAGTGACAGTGTATATTTTTTAGCACTGATCACTGTATTAGTGTCACAGGTCCCCAAAAAGTGTCAAAAATGTCAGTTAGTGATCCGATTTGTCAGCTACGATATCGCAGTCCCGCTATAAGTCTCTGATCGCCACCATTAGTAGTATAAAAAAAAAATCCCATAGTTTGTATACACTATAACTTTCAATCAATATACGCTTATTGGGATTTTTTTACCAAAAATATGTAGCAGAATACATATTGGCCCAAAATGATGAAGGAATTACATTTTTTAAATTTTTATTGGATGTGTATTATAGCAGAAAGTAAAAAGAAAAAAGTAAATTTTTTTGTTTATAGCGCAAAAAAATAAAAACCACAGAGGTGATTAAATACCACCAAAATAAAGCTTGTGGGAAAAAAAGACAATGTTTTTTATTTGGGTACAGCATCTCACATCTGTGCAATTATCAGTTAAAGTAAAGCAGTGCCGTATCGCAAAAAATGCCTGGTCTGGAAGGGGGTAAACCTTCCGGAGCTGATTGGGTAATGACGTCTCAATTTAGAGGCACCTGGGTAGGTTTAATAACATGAGTGAGATTTTCCTGAGAATGTATTGCAGAGGCTGCTAAACAGCACTGTGCATGACTGCCAGTTAAAAATAATATTAGATATATCCAGCAGTCATTTTGTTCGACACACTTTTCCAGCTATGTATAGATCTGCTATGGCTACTTGTAACATTTAAAGAGACTAGGGCCAGAAGGATACATTAAATTGTAGTAAATAGATATAACGCTATGCATAGAAAAGTTACAAATAGAAAATGTGCAAAAACTGAATAAGGTTTTTTTCCCAGGACCAGTTTACCATTCCTCACTCTACGGTTTAACTTAGTGTAGCAGAAGCCATCTTGGCAAAGAACCATGGCTTGGCGTACTCAAATCACACGTGCCCCCTTAAAGCAGTATTAAACCCAAAAGCAAACATTTATTATATTGCAGCTTACCAGTTCTTAGATCTGATGGCTGCATTCGTTTTATTTTTTTTAGGTTTTCTTTCTTCTATTTTCATCTGGTGATCCTGTCAGTAGGTCTGTTGTTTGTCAAACGAACAAGCTCTCTTCCAGATGTATCCATTCATAGGGATGAGACAAACCATTTAACATTGGCAGGGGAGTTTGCAATGATCAGCTTTTATTTATTCATGTATAACCTTTATCCCAAAAGAAAACAAAAGGTGCTGTATCTGATTATAAAGTGTGAGCTGGAGTTCAGCTTCAATTTGTTAGTGTATTTAAATCTGTATTTAACACTATCCCCTTACCCCCAGACTGACAATGCTGCTGTCTGCTGTGCCCCCATTCTCATTCATCCAGAGTGGAGACACACTAATACATGAGGTGAGTTACTGGCCAGATCTCCAGGTGAAAACACAGGAATAAGAACCTAAAAAAGAAAACTATTGCAAAAAAGAGTAAATGGTAGGATTTTAAATACCCCTCCAGTGATCACACAAGTACACTTTTGTAAGAAAAATGTTTACAAAATCTTTATCTCTAACAATACCATATTAAAAAACACATATCAATTGCCATGGCTTGCATACTGATACCAACTAATCATTGTCCGCTACAAACATGCATGGCTGTTGGTCGGGATGAGGAGATAGGGTCAGCGCGTTTCGTGGAAATAACTGCTTCTTCAGGACCGTTTGCTCCTTATTTTATTTTATTTTTATATTACTCCTAGTCTGGGGCTGAACCTTCTCCCATGGGCCGGTGAGACTGTACCTCATTGGATTTTCCACTAGTACATTTCCATATACTGTGTGGTCTAGTTGAAGAACACATAAATTGAAATCTTTCAGAAAAAGGTATCATATTTACATATATTGTGTTCCCTTCCCATTCCCCCATCCCTATCTTCTCCTTGCGGATAGCTATTATGTTTTTCTTTTGACCTAATGACTATTATAAATAAATAAAACTATATAGTCTGATGTTCTGAAAATACTATATTTTTGTGATCATGTGCATTTAAGAAGCCCTGAAGAAGCCGTTATTCGCACAAAACGCTTCGACCTTAGTTCTTCATTTAGTCCAACAGGAGGAGTGTTTAAAATCCTACCATTTACCATATTTTGCAATATATTTATTACAAGGATGATACCCTCCACTGGCACATCTTCCTAGTTGGAATCTCCCCTATATACATCCAACAAACATACCAAAAAAATATTTTTGATAAAAAAAGAAAACAAATGCATCCATCACATCTAATGATTGTTAAGCTGCAATATATTACATTTTTGGTTTTGGGTTTAATACCATTTTTAATTATAATTATTTTATTTTCATATCCTAAATCTTTTATACACCGTTCTAATCCAACTAGAATAACATATTGCTGTATTCTCTTAAAGTGTAGACATTTTAAAGCCCTGCCTCTGTATTTAGTTTGTAAACAATTTGTATATATGGCCATATTTATTTGTTCATTGCATTTGCAGACTGTGCTTTCTTCCTAGTAGTATCTAATGATTTGTAAGCTGCAGTATATTCTATTTTTATTCTATTTTTGGTTCTGGGTTTAATTAGTACCCATCTGCTAGAGTGTGTTTTTACACCCCTGCCACACTTCCAGTCTTGCTCCTTATGCTGTAGTATCTGTAATGTTGAAAAGGTCCAATAGGAAGCTAACACTTTGTAGTGGATGTGTTAAATAGGCACATATCAGAACTGGAGTCTATAGAAAGATAATGGTCTTGTAAATGACTGAAACCACCTCCACCCAAAGCTAAAATATCTAAACTGCCATTAGAGAAATATGGATGGGGCCATTTCTGCCCCTCCTTTCTAAAACTGTTTTAGATAGCCTGGCTGTCAACCCAGTCCTCTTGCTTCACTAATCTGAGCCAATGACCTGGAACAAGTGTACAGATTAAGACTTCTGACTTAAATTCAATTTTCCTAATCTGCACACTTGTCAACGGTCAGACTCAGCAAGTATTAAAGCCAGGAACATTTAGCAAATGGAAAAAAAAGCAAGAAAATAAATAAAGTACTGTCTTTTATATTAAAAAGCTTTACATGTTTGAAAGTACAATGGTTTTAAAATGGAAGTTTTTCATCTCAGAAGTATAAATTAATGTTAAAATACATAACCTGATGACATCTCACTCTAGGCAAGGCAGCAATAATCTTATAAAAAGTATACAAAATATTAGTCATGTGCATTGGTAATTGGCATCTATGTAAGTTCTCCTGAGATGCACAATGACTGCCAATGACATCATCCCCTCCTGACCTCCCCCTGTTCTCCTCCTGGTCAGGCAGCATATAAGGAGGCACTAGTACAGCTACAACCCAGGCAAGCAGGACAAAGCTTTGTTCAAGAGCACTTATTCATTGGAGTGCATCCTGTGCCAGAATAATCACACAGAACATCTGAGGACATACACACAGCTTAGTAATAAAGGTAAGCTAGATCTTTTGCCTTCTCCCTACATGCTAAACCTTTTAGAATATTTGTTGTACAGCTGTAATATTTACATATAGCTTATATCAAGTAAAATATTTTTTAAAGACCATTGATACACTTTTAAACTATATTTAAATACTGCTTCATTTTAATACAATTCAAACTTGTTTATTTATTACAAATATTCCTAAACAGTTAATGTTATTCATTTTAAAATAGCCATATAATGAAATCTGATTTGTTTGTTTTTTAAATACACTTTGAAATGTTTTAGTTTGCCATTACATATGTTCTTTCCTTAAATTATTATTATTAATATTAGGTATTGTGCTTATTTCATTTTAAGTAATAGTAGTTTTACATCGAAAGATAATTTTTGCCCATTATAGTTATTAAAATGCAGGTACACACACACACACACACACACACACACACACACACACACACACACACACACACACACATACTACAAGTAAATTCTAAACTCGTTTTGGCGGGCATGGACTTGCAAATTATGTTGGCTTCTTTTCTGATGCAATATAATATAAGGGTTGCAGCGTGCTCTGATATACAGCCTGAGCCTGTCTCAAGGCAATATAATCCTTACAGTTCACAGCGGGGATCCTTGGTGCTTTCCAAAATGCTAGACTATACTCTATATGAATGGAGAACTGCAATAGTACATGTGTTCACTGGAGTAATGAAGAGGTATAAAAACAAGAGCAAAGTACTGACAGTGCTGTTGCCAACAGTAAAAAAATGCCATCCTAAATTATCTTTATCTTTAGGTGGAAAATGAAACATAAAATGATACTGACTGAATATGAGTAACACCTCCATTTAATCACTATTATAGTAAGCCCGCAAGTATACATTATGTTTTCATTAGTTAGAAATGTATGCAAATGTCAAATTAATTTGAGATTAGTAAAATACTAGATTTATGGGCCAGCCACACTTATATAACAGACATTAAATTGTCTATCTCTCGATATGAGCTGAAACTGTTTTAAAGTGTAGATTTTATTGAGCACCCAAGGAATACTAAGGTGTAAAATGCATTTTAAGAAGGTTGGATAAGGTCAGTTTCGGTAGTAGTATGCCAATGCCTACATACTGTGGTTTAGAACATAGCTTAGACAGCAATTTCCTATTTTAAGCTGTGTAATAATATAGCAGAGGGGTATATCTCATCTCTACTAAGTAATACACCACATTAATAGTCTAAACTGATTATTTTTAGTAATATTAATGTATAAGAATCTAAATACCAATAAAAGTTAAATTAATGATTGGGCAACCTTCATTTAAAAAAAAAAAGTCTGCACATATAACTATGAGAAAATAGTCACATCACAAGAAAGCCTCTTTATTTAATTGTTTCAAAAGCCTATGCTTGAAATAACTCAGCAAAAACCTCTGAGATATATTATTCCATAACCCTTTATATGGATAATTTTATTTCTTTGTGTTTTTAAAGATAATCAGTATACATTAATTTATTAATATAGCATAAAAAGCAGTAATGTATAGTAATCCACGCTGTACAATTAGAAAGTGCAACTTATTTTTCTTGCCTATAGTTGTGTGTTTGCCATTACAAGCTTACATTTGTCATATTGTCCCATGT
This sequence comes from Lithobates pipiens, assembly GCF_037356315.1. NCBI lineage: Eukaryota > Metazoa > Chordata > Amphibia > Anura > Ranidae > Lithobates > Lithobates pipiens. The sequence continues at coordinate 81,550,313 of NW_027507788.1, forward strand.
AAATCTCATAATGCCTAGAAACTACAAGCTCATACATTTACAAAAATATTAAAGCTGTTTAAAAAGATATAATGAAATTCAATTGAACTCACAAATTCCCAAACAGAGCATCATACAAAGCTGTCATACTTTTCACGTTCAGATGATCTAGCAGTTTCTAGCATCCTAAGGGCTTGTGTTGGTGGACTTTGATGCACAATTGTCCTCCTTCTGAACTGCATTTCACCTGCTTCAAGTGGGTTTTGTACTCCCATAGACTAACAAAACTTGTTGGAAGTGAACTAAACAACTAAACCTGTCAACACAGGTTCTTAGATAGTCACCAAGCATATCACTTATGCCAACCATTGAATGGTCTTCTACAACATCAAGCTGGACAAAATAGGGCCTGACAGAGGAACTATATGCTTATCCTTTTGCAATAGATACCTTTTAATGAGTCTCAGTGTACCCACACTCCGCTTTTCACTACCATGCCTGAAACCTACCCATCATTGCTTTTTCATGAAACCTTCCCCCCAAGCTCTCATCATTGCAGTTATATCTCATCCTTCACCGCTTGTACCACACCTGTACACCAACTCCTGTTCTTACCAGTATGCTTGACCCTCCTCCTTCTCCCAGCACCTCTCCCACATGTTTCCTCTTCACTAACTACTTCACCAACACAGGCCTCAGAACTTGCTGTCACCATACCAATGCACACGTCTGTGCTCGCCTCCACTGCAGTGATGTGCTCTTTCATATTCAGGCTGTTTAATGAACAGGCATACTTGCTAGAGTTTTAGTTTAAAGACATTGTTGGAAGGGTGTTTGTCATGCCTAACATGACAAGCAATTAAAATGACGCTTATCAATCTCAACAGAATTTGTCCTGGATTTGTTATGGAGTACTTTAAACACTCTGCGGGGCAAGGGTCGGGGGGGGGGAGGTGTCTAATATTAGAACATCTAACAGAGCCATTTAACAGATAGGTATGCTATGCTGTTTTGCCGCATGCCATGTTTTCTTTAAAAAAATAATCACGATTTAACACTGAACTGTAATGCCGCGTACACACGACCTGACTTTCTGGCAGACTAGGTCCGACGGTCTTCCCAACTGACTTTTCAGCAGAGTTCCGACGGACTTCCGAACGAACGGACTTGGCCACACAAGTCCGTTCGAATGTTCGTTCGTTTTGAAAGTGATGACGTAAGACAGGACTAAAAAAGGAAGTTCAATAGCCAGTAGCCAATAGCTTCCCTTGCATTGTATTTGGTCTATCGGACCAACATACAGACGAACGGTTTTCCCGATAGGAATTAAGTCCGTCGGACAGATTTGAAACATGTTTTATTTCTAGATCCGTCTGATTTTTATAACGAAAAACGATCGGATTAGCCCACACATGATTGGATTGTCCAATGGACTGATCCCGTCAGACCTAGTCTGCCGGAAAGTCTGGTCACGCGTACACGGCATTACAGTGTATTTGTATATCCAACATGTTACAAAGTAGATTACAAAAATATTAGTTTAAAGAATGGCTAATACTGAAGTTTTGATAAAAACCTTATCTGGCATCACCCTACAACTTGATTTACTTGCCACTAGGAAGGCTTTGCCACCAAAAATGTCTAAATTATTCATTACTTTTGCACATTCTGTTGACATCTTGTATGTCACTATGTACACAAGGTATAAAAAGACCATTTAGTATATTGGCTAATGGATCTTAGGCCTTTCTTGGTCACCTTGGTCTCAGTCTACTTTGTGACTTTGTCAAGCAGCCAAGCTGTTCTACGAGAACATGAGATTTGGCATAAGCCTTTTCAAAACAATATAAATATAGATCAAATGAAGGAAGTTGGCTGGACATTGTAAGACCTGTCTAATAATGACACTATGCTTTTTCCTCTCTAGCACTCATGGCTCGACGTGAATGTCTTGCGTTGTTTTTCCTTGTGATGACCTTCAGTGTCTGCAACTCCCTTTGGATGGACCAAAAAATCAGGTAAACATACAGCCTAGACACAAAGATTTTTTAATACTTTTAATAGATGTGCAAACAGATTTTGCACTTGCAGCAATTGGCTTTTCCAACTATTTCTTAAAATAGTCAATATGAATGTCAATTCATGCAGCATCCAGATTTTCATGTTTCCTCTCACTTGGTGATGTGACAGGTAAATTAGTCAATAAATTGATTCATAGCAGATAAAAAAGCAATGCATTTTCTGGGACCAAACATACTTCCCCTTCATCAGGGCTTAGGAATTTTGGCTGGACTTAAATCGTAACCAAATGCCAAATAGATCACTATGATTTACTGCTTGGAACAGTTTCAGAAGAGCAGGTTAAACCAGTGTCAGTGAATGCAGCAAAACCCTAGTGTGTTTGGTCCCCCAAAATGAGTTGGTATTTTTTGCTATAAATCAATTTTATCATTGAAAACATTAGACGTTTGCATGTTTGGCACAACCATTGCATTGTATGTATTAGATTCTCAACTCTGGGTCCTTACCCTGTTCCTCAGTTGAGTCCACATTTTGTGAAGTGCTGGTAAAAGGGAGCAAGTGTGCCTAGTGACTTGTAGAGAGCCAAAATCCCGTGCCCCATTTTTTCTTGCGTCATTAGTCAGTGGCAGTGACTTAATAACAGTAGAACATCTAACATTGCTAGGTAGAGATGGCCATTTGAGGCAATGTCAGTTAGATAACAGATAGAAAAAGCAAGCTGGTGCGTTACCTACATAGATAACTACTAAAAACGTATTTCTTTTACAGACATATGCCTCCGCCTGTGGTGTCTTTCTTGGAAAAGTTAGGAGGCTCTTCAAAACAGAGGCTTGTAAGAGATGAAAGAAATGCTGACAATTCTGCTATGGAGGAGTCTGAAGACAATTCAAATGCAGAGAACTTTCAAGATAACAATCAGAACACACTAAGGTAATTAAAAATTCTTACCCGCATGCACATATATATTACTAGTGCACGATTGGGGATATTATAAATATTGCAGAAGAACTTTTTTTAGGGGTGCAGAGGGTAAAAGGCATAAGTATGTGCAGTAGAGGAGTGCTAATGGGTTTGATAGTGACAGTATGCACAAGAGAGGAGTGTGAACAGTATGACAGTAGGCAGTATGGGGAGGAGAAGAATGTGGATGGAATAATGGCGGCCAATATGTTCAGGTAAGGAGTGTTGGGGGTATACAGTATGTACAGGAGAGGGGTGCGAATAAAATGAAAGCAGTATGTATGTGCAGGAGATCTGGCCTCTATTCCCATATGGTGGCAGCCCTCAGTGCATGGACTTATTTATGTTTTATGGACTTTTTATGGACTTCCTATATATTCTTTGGGTTGCTGTAGAACTCTAAGTGTTTGCGCCTTTTACTTACATTGTTTTTTGTATGCACAGGAGAGCATTGTGTAGTAAAAAAACACAAAAATAAGCCCCACCATTGTATTATTTGACCTGAGTTTAAAGTATATTGACCTTTATTTTTCAGCTACCATAGAGAAAAACGGTATGCTCCATCAGTCAATGCCCGTGGCTGCCACTTGGGCACTTGTCAGATCCAGAATTTAGCCAACATGTTATATCGCCTTGGAAAGAACAACTACAAAGATGGTTCCAACAGAGACACCAAGGATCCATTAGGATATGGTAGAAGGCGCCGATCCTTGGTTTACAGTAAAGACAGGACTGATTCAACTAAAATTGTACAGACCACATAGATCCTGATTGACTTTCCAAGGTTACTCCACAATTCAAAGAAGACTTAACCTGGAAATGAATATTATATAGAGCTGAATTTGTGGACTTTACAGTGTCCTGTGGTGCAAAACCAAGAGCAAGTCTTCAAGATGGGTTTCTGGGTTGTCAGGTGACGAGCTAAAACAGAACCTGCAAAGGCCACAATTGTGTAGTGATGCACCTGCTTTTAATAGAAGAAACTAAGATTTGTGCACTGATTTCCACCTTAGCAAAACTTTACCCTCTTCTTACACAAAGTGAAACTACTATGCCAGGAGTATGCTTTCGAACAGTAATAATGTAATGTGCTTCAAAGCTACTGTGTATCTCTGTGTGCCAAGAATAATATTATAAAGTTATATTTAGCGTGACGTCAATGTTATGCTTTGCAGTTCTTGTGGATGGTAGTGTGCCTACCGGATGCAGGTGGGATGATAAGGGAACAATTGCACTTGCGTGTCCTAGTGTTTCTTAGGCTTGCTGAGGAGGGAAGAAGATGTTTACGTAAAACCTAGATCCCCATTCCAAACAAAATACTTCCTCCTTTTCTACCTCTTGTAGTAAGGTCACAAGTGACGAGTATTTTTTCCTTTTGCACTAGATATTAGAAGAAAAATACTTGCACAACAACAGATGTTCAGTGCGTATTTCTCCAGTGGCACATATTAGATTGACATTGATATTTTGCCAGACCGATATTTTAAAGCCACCCTTTAAAGCTGAAATCCCAGAAATGTCATTTAACCATATAATGGTCTGAAGGGTGAGCGTTACAGGAAACCTCCTCTCGAAAAGAATAATTTACAAGTTCTCTTATGGCTTTTCCAACATGGAAAAAAGACAACTTAGCATAAGATGGGCATTTATTTCCACACTAGCCAAAAAGCCAAAGGCAGGCAATAAGCACTGTATGGAAGTTTTCTGTATGCTTATATCACATTTTCTGGTAAAGGGGGAGATTGTAAAAAATATTTCAGGTGTAAATATATTATATACACACACTTCAGATATTTAAAGTTTTTACAATTTATTTGTAAGTATTTTTAATTTAATATTTTTAAGTTATAAGTTATATTTTTGTCGGGTATTGAAGATTTTTATACACATATTATGTCATGACACATGGGAACTTTTCTGTACTTTGTGAACTGATTAAAAGCAAGTTTATTCATATCTAAGTGGATTGTGGTGTATCTATAAACACGTACTGTACTTTTTATTCTGCAAAGTGTTCAAAAACCAAAGACAGAGCCATTATCAATATAAACACATTTGTAGATGAATTATTTTTACAAGTATATAATGGTGAGATGCAACTAGATACTGTACATTGCATATTATGTCTTGCCATTTTCCATTCAACTTCAGCTATTCCGTAAAAATTGCTTTCTTAATGACCTTCACCCAATGTGGATTAAAAAAGTGGCAAGTGCACCAATTCATTACTAACCAATAGAAATCTAATGCCATGTGCACACAATCTGAATATTGGTCGGAAAAAGCTATGATGGTTTTCCCGACGGAATCCTCACCGGTCTTGCATACACATGGTTACACCAAATTCCGACCATCAAGAACGCGGTGACATACAACACGTATGACGGGAGTAGAAAAAGGAAGTTCAATACCCAGTAGCCAATAGCTTCCATCTCCTAGTTGAATCTGAGCATATGTGAGTTTTTGCGCGTCGGAATTGCCTACACACGATTGGAATTTCCGATATAAAGTTTTTCCTTCGGTAAAATTGAGAACATGCTATCAATTTTTTGCTGGCAGAAATTTGGACAGCTAAATTCTGATGGAGGATACACACGTTCGTATTTCCCGATGAAAAGCTCTCATCGTCCTTTTTCTGACCGGAATTCCAATCGTGTGTACGTGGCATAAGACTAATTTGTTCCATGCACTTCTTTTTGTCATATGTCTTGGTATTAATGAAAATAACTAAATATTAGTTCTCATTTTTTACCAAGGGTTTCTGTAGTAGCACAAGTGGCATCCCTTCCACTCGGCAGAAGTAAAAATAAAATTTTCTAAGCCTAAGTGGTAAAATGTGATATTTACATGTCACTGTTACTAATACTTGATACACAAAAATGCCTCATGCAATATAGTAATCTTTAAAGCATCATATACTCACATCAGTAAAGTGGGTGGAGGGGGTAGGTGTCCTTGAATCAGAGTTCCACTTGTCCACTTTACTGCACCACTTGCCCCACTGCACTTCATTTTTAAGGGTGAGGATAGATGTATCAAAATAGAAATAATAGAAAGTCTGCATACAAACATGAAAAAGGAAAATTAAGTTTTCTTCATATAAGCCAATAAAGTTCTATCTTTAATTTTTCTGGTATATATTAAAGTATACAAACAAATTAATTGGTAAATGTTTTCATATATGAGAGTGAGGTTACTTGTGATATACAGTAATTTGATATTGTCACTTAATATACTTCAATCTTCGCTGGGGATGTGAATAGTATTCTAATGAACCTGCGATAAAAAAACAACTGAGGGCATGTGGGAATAGTCACATTGAAAAATGTGGACACGGCCAAAATGTGGATGTGACTAAACAACAGACTTTTCACATAAAGGACCTAATGCCCCCTTCCTCCTTTCGCAGTCAAAACCCCATGTTAGCCATGCTTCTCACATTCGTAAAAAGGGTCCCATATCAATTTTTTTGCCTTGTATTACCAGGGAGCACCCCAGGTAATTCACTTCGCTTCCATTCACATACAGCACCCCATGTCAGACATGTCCCTCCCATTCACAGAGAGCACCTTATGTTTGCAAAGTTCCTCCTATTCACAGACAGCACTCCATGTGAGCCATAGCTTAGCTGTTCATAGACAGAACCCCATGTGAGCTATGTAATTCCATTCATGAGGAGAAACATATGTCAGTCATGTTCACCGATTCACAGAGAGCACCCTATATCAGCCATATCCATCCATTCACAAATAGCAGTTCATGTCAACCATCTCTCCTCCATCCACATACAGCACTCCAGGACACCTATTTTGATCCTATTCAAAAAGTATTTCCCATGTCTATGTCCCTCCATTCACAGACAGCCATGTCTTTCCCATTCAAAGAAAGAACCTCGTGTCAGCAATACCCCTCTCCATGAAAAGACAGTGCCCAATGTCAGCCCCTGTTGGTCCCTTGTTCACAGATGGCAATCCATATCAGCCATGTTTATCACATTCACAAATTGCACTCCATGTCAGCTGTGTCCCTCCTATTCACAGACAGAAACTCCTGTCAGCCATGTCCCTCTCCATTCACAAACAGTGCCCCCATGTTAGCTATGTGCCTCCAAATCAAGAGAGGACCTCCTGTCAGTCATGCCCCTCTCTATTCACAAACTGTACTCCTATGTTGGCCATGTGTCTCCTATTCAAAGGCAGAACCTCCTGTAACCCATGCCCTCTTCCATTCAAAGACAGCATCCAATAACAGCCATGCTCCTCTAATTCACAAAAGGCACTCTATATCAGCCATACCATCCCATTCACAGATATTTTAGCAATCCATGTCAGCTGTATACCAGTGTGCGAGTTTAGTAACGCCCTTGAGCCTGGGTTCCAAACCACCAAGTAATGTACCAATAAAATGAGTAAGTGCAGTAAATCCCATAATTAAGAAGACTGGAGAATTTTTATTTGTACTTGATCTTGTAACCACTATTCAACTAGTAACATACTTGGATGCTTTCAAGTCATCTTTCATGTTCTAACCTGCAATTTGAATGAAGGCACTGTGAGTGGCACCGAGTTTTTGTTTTTATAAACAAAGTTTTGCTTTTGTATCATCTTTGCTGGGTAAGTTACAGGATGCATTACATTGTCTACTACTTGGGATGGCTATGACTACAGTAGGTAGGTTAGGAATAATGACTTGGTTAGATGAATGAATAAAATTGGATCTTGAAAATAAAAAAAATATTTTTTTGATTGTCACTATGAGTTTCAAGCAATAATTAGGTTAATATAGTGTAAGTTAAGTAGGAAACCCATATATTGAAAGTCACGCTGTTAAGCACAGCGATTTAATTACACCTAACATGATTTGATTGCATCAACAATAGGGGTGAGTTTTGAATTGGGATCAGCCATGAATTCAAACCAAATGAAGTAGTTACAGTTCTGCATACTGTTGAACAAACTGGCCAGATTTGATAAGCTTCAAGTCACCCGCAAAAAATGTCATTGGGTTCCACCAAAATCCATACCAGATCCTTCTCCAGTGGATAAGTGTCTTGTATGCCTTGATAAGGGTCTGGTGTGTATTTTGAGGGGAACCCCACATCATTTTATTCTTAAAGTGGCAGTATACATTGTTTGAAAAAAAAATGCGTACTGCCCCTTGAAAAAATAAAATAACAAACAAACTGTGTTTTTTCACTCTCAAAATTCAAACCAGACTCTTATCTAGGCATGAAGCCTGTCTGACCAGGAAAATGGAGGCCTAGCAAGCATGCAGTCCCCTCCTAAACCATACAAGGGCACATGCTCTCAACACTGGGAGGGTATCTTGCCAGATGGGGGGTTTGAAGCCACCCCCCGGCATGGCACCTTGCCCCCACGGTGAGGAAAACTTGGGCCTCATCCCCACAACTGATGCCCCAAGAGGATTTGGAGTTCTGTGTGGGAATCTGAAATCCCAGTTTAACATAAAGGACTCCCAGATATACAGCCCTTACCCTGCATACTTGTATAATAATGTTCTACTTATTCTCAAAATAAATTAAAAATAAAATAAAAACAACCACACCATAGAAAAAGTCCTTTATTGTGTATCTCACAATGTAAATCCAGCGTTACTCAACCAGTGTAAGTCCAGCCATGTAGATCCAGCATCACTCATGATGAGAGACTACCACTGACCATCATGACAACCCGCCACCACAATGATGCTGCCTTGTGGCTACTCTTGAGATAAAATGCAGGCCCCCTACTTCTAGAAGGTAATGACCATAAGTGGTCAGTGATGTAACCCGGGATCCCTGGCCACTTCGTTTACAGAAGCATGCCTGGGAAATGGAATGGAATTTAGCAGTGGTACTGTGTTTTTATGTCACTTTTAAAGTAGGACATCTCACTGGTTTGTAACTTCATTTGCAGGTTTAAGACATCCCCCAAGCATGTTATTTAAAGGAAATTAAGACTCTCTCCTCACTGAACAATATTTTGTAAAATTGGTGCATGTCCTCGTTGGTAGTACTCAGCTACTCATGTACTTTTTTTTTTTTTTTTTAACAAAGACTGCACATTAGCTTTGAGAACAGACAGAAATGTCATGTATATTATACATAGGGCTCATTATACCCCACAAAAACTCTATACTTGGGGAAAATATATAACACAGTTATGCCCACGATGCTCTCTATCTAATGGCTCTCTTATCCACATGCTCTGGTGATGCCCAAAGCTTCATCACTACTAAATAACAGGGACGCCCAAACTTGCTTTACTGGGAATAATATCTGATGGAGCATTATCAATAGAGATGCATATTATAATAATATAATCTCTATAGTTAGCACATAAATTTATTTTACAAAAATGGTCATCCACTAATCCTCCAAACCATAAACAATGGGTTTAGAAACTTCATTACATACTTAAGAGAAAAATACTAAAGAGAAAAATTAACATATCAACATAGAGGTACACCCCAAAAGTTTGGTAAAATATGGTCATGCTGGATAGAACCTAGTAATGAATTATATGATGGTCTACCTAGTAAAGAGGAGTGAAGATAGAAGAGACAGATGGGAGTAAAGAGCTGGGATAGAAAGGTGAGAGGTAGAAGAGAAGATGTAAAATAATTTATTTTACAAAAATGGTCATCCACTAATCCTCCAAACCATAAACAATGGGTTGAGAAACTTCATTACATACTTAAGAGAAAAATACTAAAGAGAAAAATTAACATATCAACATAGAGGTACACCCCAAAGGTTTGGTAAAATATGGTCATGCTGGATAGAACCTAGTAATGAATTATATGATGGTCTACCTAGTAAAGAGGAGTGAAGATAGAAGAAACAGATGGGAGTAAAGAGCTGGGATAGAAAGGTGAGAGGTAGAAGAGAAGATGTAAAAGAATTTATTTTACAAAAATGGTCATCCACTAATCCTCCAAACCATAAACAATGGGTTGAGAAACTTCATTACATACTTAAGAGAAAAATTTGATGTTGCAAAGAGGAAGTTGCCATAGTCTGATGATTGATAGTAAGGGGATAAAATGTATCCATGTTTTCAATGTTTTGTTTTATCTTAAGTTATCTTAGTCTGAGAGGTGCAGGTATCGTTAGGTTTCTGTTTTCTTATTTTTCTTATGTTTTCTAGATTAATTTGACATAATATTTATTTGAATGTTTAATAATAAAAAAATAAAAAAATTATTTGATAAAAAAAAGAGAACAGACAGAAAAAAAACAACAAGATCTGCTCCTATAGACTTCAATGTGGTTTGGGTGGTGCTATGTTTGGGATTTGCGGAATTCCTGTTAGAACTGGTGAACATCCAGTGGACAGAACTTTGCTTGGTTCACTCACTTTTAATCTATAGAACACAGAAGCATCCCTAAACAATGGCCTGGACCTGTGAGTGTAATTAGTGAGAATACTTTCTTAGGTAAACTTTTTAAAATATGTAGCACATATTCTCCCCCCCCCTGTGCTCTCCCCCCTGTTCTTTCCCCTCCTGTGCTCTCCAGTCCCCCCTGTTCTCCCCCCAGTGCCCTCCCCCTCGTTCCCCCTAGCACTCTCAACTCCTCCCAGTGCTCTCCCCCCTGTTCTTCCCAACAGTGCTTTCCACTTCCCCGTGCTCTCCCCCTGTTCTTTTCCCCCCGTGCTCTCCCCCCAGTGCTCTCCACCCCCCAGTGCTCTCCCCCCTGTTCTTTCTCCCCCCCGTGCTCTTCAGCTCTCCCCATCACTCTCCAGCCCCCACCCCAGTGCTCTCCAGCTCACCATTCTCCCCACCCCTGTTCTTTATGGCCCCCTGGTGCTCTCCAGCCCCCCCCCCCCCAGTGCTCTCTACCCCCGTGCTCTCCACCCCTGTTTTTTGGCTCCCCCCAGCACTCTCCACTCCCCACCCCTGTACTCTCCACTCCCCCCTGCATTTTGCCCCCACCCATATGCTCTCCAACAATACCATCGCTCTCCACCCCCCATAGTGCTCTCCAGTGCCCTGTGCTTTCCACCCCTGTTCTTTCTGGCCCCCACTGGTGCTCTCAAACTCCTCCCCATTGCTCCCCACTCCCCCCTGCTCTTTCTACCCCCCCAGTAATCTCCAGCCCCTGTGCTCTCCACCCCTGTTTTTCTGCCCCCCCCAGTGCTCTTCAACACCCCACACTCTTAGCCCCCCAGTGCTCTCAGCCTACCATGCTCTCTACCCCTGTTCTTTTTGGCCCCCCAGTGCTCTCAAGTTACCCCCCAGTGCTCTCCGCTCCCCACCCCTGTGATCTGCACTCCCCCCTGCTCTTTGCCCCCACCCATGTGTTCTCTAACCCCGCCAGTACTCTCTGTTCCCCCTTCTCTCCGACTCCCACCCAGTGCTCTCCACTTCCATAGGACCAGAGGACAGGCTGACTGGGGCTGGAAAATGAGGACGGCTGAAGGTGCAGGTGGCCAGGGACCACTTCATCTCACAGCAAACAGATCTTCTGGAAGGAGCACCATCCCCATCCAAAATGAGAACAGACCCTGCCTGCTGCTGGCATGCAAGGTACCGTACCGAGCATCAACAACACACCTTCCCACAGACAGGGACTGCAGACTCGGACATGGGGCACAGGAGGGGCTGCAATGATGGGCACAGTGAGACTTCATTCACGGCACATTAAAGCTGCATTTGATGGACACAGTGAGGCTGTAGTGATGGGCACAGTGAGGCTGCATTGGTGGGCACAGTGAGGCTGCATTGGTGGGCAGAGTGAGGCTGCATTTGATGGGCACTGGTGAGGCTGCATTGAGCTCTTGCATCAAGTCTGCAGTCTCTGACCATCTCCTGTATCATGTCTGCAGTCTCTGAAGGAGTCTGGAGAGGAATCAAGAGTGGGAACACCACCGGGATGGGGGTCATGGGAGAAGTCAGATGTGTGTGGACTGTGGACAGGAGACTAGAAGATAAAACCAGAGCCACCAAGCTGGAGCCAACTGACTGAGCCCTGCACTATGCACCTGAGAGGAGGTCAGTGACAGCGCTGTCAGGCCAGTCGGGGGGGGTTCACTGATGTAAGGGGGGAGTGAATTTGATAATGTAAGGGGGCACTGATATAAAGGTTTTCCTCCTTATATTAGTAACCCACCCCCCTTACCTTAGTGTATTCTTTCTGCAGAAGGTGGTCTCCCCCCACGTTCTGAGTTCCTGGGGTCCCCCTTGATGATTGATCACCACTTTTAACTGGAATATATATATATACAGTGCCTTGCGAAAGTATTCGGCCCCGTTGAACTTTTCAACCATTTGCCACATTTCAGGCTTCAAACATAAAGATATAAAATTTTTATTTTTTGTGAAGAATCACCAACAAGTGGGACACAATTGTGAAGTGGAACGAAATCTATTGGATTTTTGAAACTTTTTTAACTAATAAAAAAATGAAAAGTGGGGCGTGCAAAATTATTCGGCCCCCTTGCGTTAATACTTTGTAGAGCCACCTTTTGCTGCGATTACAGCTGCAAGTCGCTTGGGGTATGTCTCTATCAGTTTTGCACATCGAGAGACTGAAATTCTTGCCCATTCTTCCTTGCAAAACAGCTCGAGCTCAGTGAGGTTGGATGGAGAGCGTTTGTGAACAGCAGTTTTCAGCTCTTTCCACAGATTCTCGATTGGATTCAGGTCTGGACTTTGACTTGGCCATTCTAACACCTGGATACGTTTATTTGTGAACCATTCCTTTGTAGATTTTGCTGTATGTTTGGGATCATTGTCTTGTTGGAAGATAAATCTCCGTCCCAGTTTCAGGTTTTTTGCAGACTCCAACAGGTTTTCATCCAGAATGGTCCTGTATTTGGCTGCATCCATCTTCCCCTCAATTTTAACCATCTTCCCTGTCCCTGCTAAAGAAAAGCAGGCTCAAACCATGATGCTGCCACCACCATGTTTGACAGTGGGGATGGTGTGTTGAGGGTGATGAGCTGTGTTGCTTTTATGCCAAACATATAGTTTTGCATTGTGGGAAAAAAGTTAGATTTTGGTTTCATCTGACCAGAGCACCTTCTTCCACATGTTTGGTGTGTCTCCCAGGTGGCTTGTGGCAAACTTTAGACGAGACTTTTTATGGATATCTTTGAGAAATGGTTTTCTTCTTGCCACTCTTCCATAAAGGCCAGATTTGTGCAGTGTACGACTGATTGCTGTCCTATGGACAGACTCTCCCACCTCAGCTGTAGTTCTCTGCAGTTCATCCAGAGTGATCATGGGCCTCTTGGCTGCATCTCTGATCAGTCTTTTCCTTGTCTGAGCTGAAAGTTTAGAGGGACAGCCAGGTCTTGGTAGATTTGCAGTGGTCTGATACTCCTTCCATTTCAAAATGATCGCTTGCACAGTGCTCCTTGGGATGTTTAAAGCTTGGGAAATCTTTTTGTATCCAAATCCGGCTTTAAACTTCTCCACAACAGTATAACGGACCTGCCTGGTGTGTTCCTTGGTCTTCATGATGCTCTCTGCGCTTTCAACAGAACCCTGAGACTATCACAGAGCAGGTGCATTTATACAGACACTTGATTACACACAGGTGGATTCTATTTATCACCATCAGTCATTTAGGACAACACTGGATCACTCAGAGATCCTCGCTGAACTTCTGGAGTGAGTTTGCTGCACTGAAAGTAAAGGGGCCGAATAATTTTGCACGCACCACTTTTCAGTTTTTTATTTGCTAAAAAAGTTTAAAATATCCAATAGATTTCGTTCCACTTGTCAATTGTGTCCCACTTGTTGGTGATTCTTCACAAAAAATTAAAATGTGATATCTTTATGTTTGAAGCCTGTAATGTGGCAAAAGGTTGAAAAGTTCAAGGGGGCTGAATACTTTTGCAAGGCACTGTATATATGTGTGTATATATATATATATATATATATATATATATATATATATATATATATATATATATATATATATATATATATATATATATATTTATTTATTTATTTATAAAGCCCTATGTGATTTAATATCTATATATACAGTACAGTGGTGTAGTGGTTAGCACTCTCACCTAGCAGTAAGAAGGGTCGCTGGTTCAAATCCCAACCACGACACTACCTGCCTGTATATGTATATTTTTATATAAAGCCCTATGTGATTTCATATCTATATATACAGCACAGTGGTGTAGTGGTTAGCACTCTCACCTAGCAGTAAGAAGGGTCGCTGGTTCACATCTCAACCACGACACTACCTGCCTGGAGTTTGCATGTTCTCCCTGTGCCTGCGTGGGTTTCCTCCAGGTACTCTGGTCTCCTTCCACAATCCAAAGACATGCAGGTAGGTTAATTGGCTTCTGTCCAAAATTGGCCCTAGTATATGAATTGGGACCTAGGATAGTGGGCTCCTTGAGGGTAGGGACTGATGTGAGTGTGCAATGTACAGGGATAGGGACAATTGTAGACACTCACTCAGGTTGGACTGGTGTCTTTATTCAACCTTACTAACTATGAAACTATAATACTTTTTTCATCAAATGTGCTTTAAAATGTATGGTTTTCCCTTTCATGAACAAGAAAATAATGATGTTATGTTGTTGAGCTGGTATATTAATGCTGTGGGGCTGGTATGAATTTTTTTTCCAGGGCTGGTTTTTATTCCCAGTCCGGCTCTGCTGGTAAGTCTCTTTATCAATGATGGGCCTGCACATGGAGATAACTGCTGTATTGTGTTGAAGCACAGGAATGTTACACTTAGACTCCACTACACAAGTTACAGCAATTAGGTCTTATATAGGTTTGAATAATTTCTTTTTGAGATTTGTTTATATTATTTACGCTAACACTGTGGAAGCGCTGCATTATATTTGTTGTTTATGTTGTTATTGTTGTCTATCTGCTGGCCGTATGTTTCCACAGCTTTCTGGACTTCCTACATGCTTTGCAGCTTCCCCTCTGTGGTTTACTTTCAATTTCTAAGGACTACATATCCCATGGTACCTGGGATATTGCAAGCAGTGATTCCTGTACTGACTTCACCCCCTGAAAATCCTCTCAGCAGCTCTGTTGTTCAGAAGGCAGGCTCTGTAAATTCTTTTACACAGCAATACCTACTGAAAGAGCAGAGTGAATACTTGTCACATAATTCAATGAAGTAAATGTGTGCAGATCTATATAAACTAAAGCCTTGTACACATGATCGGATTTTCCGCAGACAATGCCTCAGAAGGGCAATGGCTCAAAATTTGTCTTGCATACAGATGCCACACAATTGTCAGCCAACAAACAGGAATGTAGTGACGTACTAGATGTACTACAAGCCGATAAAGAAGAAGTTCAATTGTCATGCGCCACCCTTTGGCTCCTTCTGCTAATTTCATGTTAGTAGAAGTTTGGTGAGTGTTGATTTGTGCTTTTCAGTTCGTGCTTGTCAGTTTGTTTCTGAACGGCCGTTCGTCAACCAGCCATGTTGCAGAAGTCCAGTCCAGGAGGAAGAGGCGTTCTTGGACCAAAAATTGGTTGCTTAATCGGGACCAATTCTGTCATATGCCTTTGCTGTGGGAGCTCCAGGAGAATAATCCTGATGATTTTAGGAATTATCTCTGGATAAGAGACCCCAGTTTTCACCATCTCTTGGCATGGTTGACCCCTATATTAAGAAACAGGATACATGCATGAGGCTTGCCATTACTCCTGAGCAAAGGCTCATAGCCACCTTGTGGTACTTGCCTACGGGGAGAAGTCTCCAGGACTGGGATCTCCCCCCAGGCTCTGGGACTCATTATTGCAGAGACTTGTGCTGCCATAATTCAAGTCCTGCAAAAGTACTATATTAGGGTAAGTTGTATCCTTTAACATCACATTCTATGTATTTAATGTTTGCTAATGTATTGTATTAATTTATTGTTTCCATAATTACCATTATTTATTATGCTGTGAATGTATCAGCAAAGAGGTACTCATCGAGGCCAAGATGCAGCGAACAGTGGCTGTTGTGACTCGATTTGTGACTTGTGTGAAGGTCTGGAAGAGGGCTCGTGCAGGGTGGACCGGACCAGTAGGTAAGTAGCAAGCCAGTCTGTAAAAAAAGTAAGAAAAGTGCAGAAACAGGCCGAGGGTCAAACACAAGTAATCAGTCCAGGAGCCAGCAAGGCTGAGTGCAGAGGTTAATCCAGAGGCAGGCTGAGGGTCAAACACAGGTATCAGTCTGGGAGCCAGCAAGGCTAAGTGCAGCAGACAGAGGTTAATCCAGAGACAGGCCGAGGGTCAAACACAGGTATCAGTCCAGGAGCCAGCAAGGCTAAGAGCAGGAAGTCCATTAAACAAGCCAGGGGTCAGGTCAGGAGAGAATCAGTGTAGTCTTCAGGCAATCCGGGTCACAACAGGAAGTGGTAAATGGGAACAGGAAGCAGAGGGACACAGGTGAGCTGAGACAAACCAGCAACTTGTCTGTCTGCTAAGGCTCCTTTTATAGGCTGGTCAGGGAACTCACGTTATGCGTGTACGTGTGCGCACTTGTGCGTGCCGCTCAGTAGGGCTGTGAATGTGCGTGCGCAGAGCGCCGTTCCATGGCGAAGTTGTGTGCGTCGTTGTGCAGGGAGATGGTGAGCTTGCTCCAAATTACTTCCCTGATAGAATGTCCTCATGCATGCTGTAAACTTTTATGATGAATATTTTCCTTCACTAACCATCCCAGCAAGCTATCCTGGGCCCATACACACCTAGCCTAGTAACTTAACAATGTATTTTGTCAGCTACATTTTTGTGCTTATCCAAAACACCCCCTAAAATGTGTTCACATGTTATTGTTGTCCTCAAATTCAGGCAGAGTGCAAGAGGCCATTTTTTTGGGGCACAAACTCATTTGGAACCCCCCAAAATGCTGAGTCAACCGATACAAATACTCTATCTGCTGACTTTGCAAAACCCATACACACTATACCTCTTTTGTGGTCATATTTCTGAATGAATTCACCAAAGCATGTAGTGCAAGGGCCTGCCTGATTACCTTCAAATTGTAACGTAGAAAGTTTTTGTCTCATATTATCTTGATAGGTAGTTTATGAATGTCAAAATTTGCTTCAATTTGGACAGTGTGTATCCATATTTTTTGATTATGACACTTTTTACCTGTCAACTGGACTGCCAATAGTGTAAGTAAGGAGGGGCTGGCGAAAGTATCACACATTATTTATGCATTCAGCTCTCATGGAAGTGGAGAGGGTTACCTGTCCAAAACATCTACCCATTAAGTCCCCCCCATCATAAAATTTTTAGAATGAGCCACCAGAGGGGGTGAGGAATCTGATAAGATGACCTTACACTTTTGTCTTTAAATATTTATTTAAATGTTATACTTATGTAAGAATGTTTGTGTCAAATCTGCTTGCAATGTTATGTGCAGAAGTAGTCATTTATTTTTTTATTTTTTGACAGTTTCCTTCCAACCCACAGCAATGGCAGGATGTTGTAGCCCAATTTCAGCATCTGTGAGATTTTCCCAACTGTGGTGGTGCTATTGATGGCAAACATGTCAGGATTGTCCTATCACCCAACTCGGCTCATATTTTTTTTTTAACGACAAGGGCTTTTGCAGCATAGTCCTGCAAGCTGTAGTATCTGCAACATATGAGTTCCTGTTTTTGGATGTTGGGAAGAATGGCCGCGACACGGATGGTGGTGTCATTATGCAGACAGAATTCTATCATCGGCTCCAGAATGGCACCTTAAATTTGTCACCTGCTGAGGACAATGTTGAGGGCCTCAATTTTGTTTTTGTAGCGGATGAGGCCTTTGCTGGGGGAACATCTTATGAAGCCCTTGCCTATGAGGAGCCTCACCCCAGAGCTAAAATCTTTAATTTTAGGCTCTCTCATGCCAGAAGGGTGGTTGAAAACACCTTTGGAATCCTCTACAGTCACTTCAGGCAGTTTTTAACAACTATTGACTTGGCACAATATAAAATAAACTATGTTGTATTGTGCTGTTGTATCCTCCACAGTTTTCTTTATGGAGGAATGCTAGCAGCTACCTTTCCTCAGTGCCAACTGATGTGGACCCTGCAGTGTCAGGCCCAGCTGAAGAGGCTGCAGCTCGTCTGTTGGTGGTGGGCATTATGGCGGCTCTCGAAACTGCCTCTGCTGGGTTGCCCTCCCAAAATGCACGAGATATTAGGCAAAAATACATGGATTATTTTGTGGGTAGAGGGGCAGTGGCTTGACAGAAAACTGTAGCTTATCTAGAATAATATTTTTATTTGCTCATAAACTCAGATTTCACTTGAACAACTGTTGTATATGTGTGTATCTGTATAATAGGTTATCAAATGGTCTTTATTTTGACCATTTTATACAATAGTGCAAATGTACCTTATTTGCTACATGAGGTCACAATCTCTTCTACAGCTAACTATTATTTTGTGCTGTGGGTCTACTACACACACACAATGTTTTTACTATTAATGTATCTAATGCATTAACCCCTTGCCGACCACCACACGACGATATACGTTGACAGAATCACACGAGCAGGCATATGGGTGTACCTGTACGTCCCTGCCTCCCAGTGGGCGGGGGGCCTGATCGGCCCCCCCAGGTGCCTGTGGCAGTCAGCTTCATTCCAGGAGCGATCCGTACTGAGAGGGAGGCCATCGATTCATGGCCACCCCTTACGATCGCTCCTGGCGAATAGGCTTCTTCCTCTGCCTGTGAACTGTAAACACAGTTCACAGTTCATAGATCTGACAACAGAGTTGTGGTCCCTGCCAAGGTCAGGCATACTCGACCCTGTTCTTCTGCTTTTGCTGAGATGCAAGAACTGCAGGGCTCTCATATGGAGCAGAGAAGTACTAGTGCTGCTCATCCTTATGGTGAACTGGCAAGCACCAGCGGCCTAGTACACCCTGGTCGTACATCCAGCATTGCAGTATCACATGGCGAAGTGGCAAGTCCCATAAGTGCAGTTCAAGCTGGCGAGGTGGCGAGCACAAGTAGTGTCCCACTGCCACCAAGAAGACAAAGACAGGCCCGTCATGCCCATTGTTTCTTTCCTGCAGAATTTGCCAATACTGATTGGGAGCCCACCACTTCTGCAGCACCATACTTCCCCTATTCACTGGCCAACCCGGAATTCAGTTGGAAACAGTTGATTTTACGTCACTTGATTTTTATTCACTGTTTTTCATGGAATATCTCTATAGATCTATTGTGGACCAAAGTAATTTATATGCGGGTCAGTTCATTGCATCTAATCCCCAGTTGTCCCTTGCCAGAGATTATGGTTTCCGAATTTAAGACCTTTCAGGGCCTATCCCTTGACATGGGTATAGTTAAAATGAGTATGTTGTGGTCATATTGGTCCATTGACCCAATTTACCATATGCCCCTGTTCTCTGCCTCCATGTCCAGGACGCGATAAGAGCAGATCTTGCAGTTCATGCACTTCATCTACAATGGACTCTGTCATCCTCATGGAGACCCTGGATACGATGGGCTCTACAAAATTCTGCCCCTCGTAAACCAATTCAACGAACGTTTTGCAGCCTTGTTTACTCCTGATCAAGTTGTCTGCATTGAGGAGTCCCTGATTACATTTTTTGCCCGCTTGTCTTTCAAACAGTGTCTTCCCAAAAAGTATGCCAGATATGGGGTCAAGATGTATAAGCTCTGTGACAGGGCAACAGGCTATACATATATTTTTATGCTTTACGAGGGAAGAGATAGTCACGAAGAGCTGGAGAACTGCCCAGATTACATAGGGAGCGCTGGCAAGATTGTGTGGGACTTGGTGTCACCCTTATTTGGAAAGGGGTACCATTTGTATGTGGACAATTATTACACGAGCGTGACACTTGATCATCAGATTGGCGCATGTGGCCCCATGTGACCTTATCGCCGGGGCTTACCCCAGCCGCCTGTAGATTCCCGTCTTAAGCTGGGGGAGAGAGCCTGCTTCAAGTGTAATAATTTGCTCACTGTGAAGTGGAGGCATAATAAGAATGTTTTTGTTCTGTCCTCCTTTCACGCAGACATGCCGGTCCAAATTCCTATGCCGACTGGTGTTGTGGAGAAATCCCTCTGTATCCACGAATATAACCAAGATATACGAGGGGTGGACCTCAACGACCAGTTGTTGGCGCCATACTTAATTTCCCGTAAGGCCAGGCCCTGGTACAAAAAAGTGTCTGTATACTTATATCAATTGGCTATGCTGAATGCTCATGTGCTATACAGAGCTTTAGGAGGGACTGGATCCTTCCTTCAATTCCAGGAAGAGATCGTCAGAACCCTTCTGTTTCCAGTCGGTGATCACCATCCTAATCCAAATGCAGTAAGGTGGCTGCATAAGAGGCATTTCCACATGTCCTCCCTAGTACCCCAACCCAACGAGCCCCCCAAGGAAAATGTCATGTCTGTAGAAAGCACGGATATAGGCGTGACACCCGCTATTTTTATCCCTCCTGTCCTGACAGTCCTGGTCTTTGCATTGGTGAATGTTTTGAACCATACACTAGTGGAGTTTTAGTGAAGGGTACAGCACTGCACAGACTAGGACACACTTTCACAGGGTCTCCCAAGATGGCATCACATTTTAAACCTGTTACAGTTGTCAAAACTAAAAGCAAACACCTCCTTCAAGCTTCCGAAGGGTGTACATTTTTGATTTCACTCCTCGCTGCCTATCACAGAGGCCATGGAATGCCCAGATGGCACAACCCCCCCCCCCCCCCCCATGACCCTATTTTGGAAAGTAGACACACCAAGCTATTTGCTGCTAGGTATGGTGAGTATTTTGAAGATCTTGCTTTTCGTCATAACGTTTTGAAAATTGAAAAAAGGAAAAATATTTTTTTTCTTCATTTTCAAAAACAAATGAGAGCTGCAAAATACTCACCATGCCTCTCAACAAATATCTTGGGGTGTCTACTTTCCAAAATGGGATCATTTGGGGGGGGAGGGTTGTGCTATCATGCCATTTTATGGCCTTCAAAACTGTGATAGGTAGTGAGGAGTGAAATCAAAAATTTACGCCCTTAGAAAGCCTGAAGTTGGTGCTTGGTTTTCGGGGCCCCCGTACATGGCTAGGCTCCCAAACAGTCCCACACATGTGGTATCCCCGTAATCATGAGAAGCAGTAAAATGTATTTTGGGGTGCAATTCCATATATAACCATGGCATGTGTGAGCAATATATCATTTAGTGCAACTTTTTGTAAAAGAAAAAAATGTTGTCATTATTCAATCACTTGGGACAAAAAAATTAAATATTCAATGGGCTCAAAATACCTCTCAGCAATTTCCTTAGGGTGTCTACTTTCCAAAATGGGATCATTTGGAGGAGGGGGATTGTACTGCCCTTCCATTTTAGCACCTCAAGAAATGAGATAGGCAGTCACAAACTAAAAGCTGTGTAAATTCCAAAAAATGTACCCTAGTTTGTAGACACTATAACTTTTGCGCAAAGCAATAAATATACGCTTACTGACATTTTTTTTACCAAAGACATGTGGCTGAATACATTTTGGCCTAAAATGTATGACTAAAATTTATCTTATTGGATTGATCTTTTAACAAAAAGTAGAAAATAAAAATAAAAATTCAAAAATTTTGGTCTTTTTCTGTCTATATTGCAAAAAATGAAAATAGCAGAGGCAATCAAATACCATCAAAAGAAAGCTCTATTTGTGGGGAAAAAAAGAACGCAAATTTTGTTTGGGTACAACATTGCATGACCGCTCAATTTCAAGTTAAATTAGCCCAGCGTTAAATTGTAAAAAGTCCTCTGGTCTTTAGGCAGCCAAATGGTCCGGGGCTTAAGTGGTTAAGTTCAAAAACATTAAGCTTTTTCAACTCCTTTGATTTCTTTGAGGCCATAAAATTGCCTGAGTTGGTCACATTTTAGAGCAGATTACCACTGTAACTAAACAAACTTAACAAATACACTGATATTGAGCATTGAAATAATAAGCCAAACATTGTTTAGTAAAAAACATTTTACTCAAAGCACATTTACATGTGCGTTTTAAGGTTTTATAACAAACCAACATCTTTGTGTATAAACATGTACAATATTTCACAAAAGTGAGTACCCCCCTCACATTTTTGTAAATATTTTATTATGTCTTTTCATGTGACAACATTGAAGAAATTACACTTTGCTACAATGTAAAGTTGTGAGTTTACAAGCTTGTATAACAGTGTAAATTTGCTGCCTCCTCAAAATAACTCAACACACAGCCCTTAATGTCTAAACCACTGCCAACAAAAGTTGGGGCCAATTAGCCATTTTCCCTCCCCGGTGTCATATGACTCGTTAGCTCTACAAGGTCTCAGGTCTGATTGGGGAGCAGGTGTGCTAAATTTGGCGTTGTCACTCTCACTCTCTCATACTGATCACTGGAAGTTCAACATAGCACCTCAAGGCAAAGAACTCTCTGAGGATCTGGAAAAAAGAATTGTGGCCTAGGCTATAAGAAGATTGCCAAGACCCTAAAACTGAGCTGCAGCATGGTGGCCAAGAACATGCAGCGGTTTAACAGGACAGGTTCCACTCAGAACAGACCTTGCCATGTTCGAACAAAGAGGTTGTGTGCACGTGCTCATCATCATATCCAGAGGTTGTCTTTGGGAAATAGATGTATGTGTGCTGCCAGCATTGCTGCAGAGGTTGAAGGGGGTCAGTCTGCCAGTGCTCAGACACTATGCCACACACTGCATCAAATTGGTATGCATGGCTGTAATCCCAGAAGGAAGCCTTTTCTAAAGATGGTGCACAAGAAAGCCCACAAACAGTTTGCTGAAGACAAGCAGACTAAGGACATGGATTTCTGGAACCATGTCATGTGGTCTAATGAGAACAAGATAAACGTATTTGGATCAGATGGTGTCAAGCTTGTGTGGCAGCAACCAGGTGAGAAGTACAAAGGCAAGTGTGTCTTGCCTACAGTCAAGCATGGTGGTGGGAGTGTCATGGCCTGGGGCTGAATAAGTGCTGCTGGCACTGGGAGCTGCAGTTCATTGAGGCCAACTTGTACTGTGACATACTGAAGCAGAGATCATGATCCCCTTCCTTTGGAGACTAGGTCAGGGCAGTATTCCAACATGATGACGACCACAAATACACCTCCAAGACAACCACTGACTTGTTAAAGAAGCTAAGGGGAAAGGTGAAGGACTGGCCAAACATGTCTCCAGGCTTAAACCCTATTGAGCATCTGTGGGGCATCCTCAAATGAAAGGTGGAGGAGTGCAAGGTCTCCAACATCCACCAGCTCTGTGATGTCGTCATGGAGGAGTGGAAGAGGACTCCAGTGGGCAACCTGTGAAGTTCTGGTGAACTCCATGTCCAAGAGGGTAGGTGCTGGAAACTAATGGTGGCCACACAAAATATTGACACTTTGGGCCGAATTTGGGCATTTTCACTTAAGGGTGTACTCACTTTTGTTGCCAGCGATTTAGAAATGAATGGCTGTGTGTTGAGTTATTTTGAGGGACAGCAAATTCACACTGATATAAAAGCTGTACACTCACTACTTTATTTATTTGTTTAACATTTTTTTACATTGTAGCAAAGTGTAATTTATTCAGTGTTGTCACATGAACAAATATAATAAAATATTTACAAAGATGTGAGGGGTGTACTCACTTTTTGTGAGATACTGTATGTTTGCCATTATTTTGCCTTTTTTTGGAGCTAAACAGGCATGTTTGAAAAAGATACACATCCCCAGCTCAGGAACTTACAAAGTTTGAGTTTGGTAAAGTGAAGGCCATATTAGACATTAGTATCCCAAGACTGTGTTGATGTCACCTTCCTCAGATGGGGTAATCTCACCAGGCATAATTGTTAAATGTCCCTTATGATCCCCTGCCTAACATGTGTATAGGTACAAACAAGTTAGTTTCTAAAGCCCTAAAACACACAGTGCGCTATCTCCCATCAAGGGGTATAAATGTATGCATTTTGGGGGTTCAACCCCTTCCTCATAACTAAATTAGGTGAGAGGAAGGGGTTGTACCCCCAAAACGTGTCCGTTGCTAACATGTGCTATCTCGCATCACGGGCTATCAATGGATGCATTTTGGGGATGCAAACCCTTCCTCATAACTAAGGATGAGCTCTCTTCGCCCGTTCTGTGAATTCCAAATGTTATGGGCCATTTGGGCCAAATTCG
Organism: Lithobates pipiens; assembly: GCF_037356315.1. NCBI lineage: Eukaryota > Metazoa > Chordata > Amphibia > Anura > Ranidae > Lithobates > Lithobates pipiens. The sequence continues at coordinate 81,574,400 of NW_027507788.1, forward strand.
AGTGGCACGTCATGGCCCATAATTCACTGCGGCATCGTAGTGCATTGCTGGCTGCTGATTGGCCAAGCATGCAATATGACCTGCATGCTTTGGCCAATCACAGCACAGAAAAAAGGGAGAGCCATGATTATGTCTCAGGGGGTTTATTACACGCCCCACACTATATAAGTTGTGTGGGCCTTGTGTAGTGTGTTGTGGTGGAGGAGAGAGATAGACAGAGAGACAGTGTCATTTGATTTAAGTTAGATAGAATAGGCAGGTGAGTCAGTTAGCTTCAGTTACAGTGTGTAGAGGATATATATATGCATCCCAGGTGTGTTGTATATATATTTATACACTATAATCAGTTTAGCTAGATCTGTTCCTGTTATTCTCTTCATAATGTACTGACAGGCAGGGAGCTACACTATTTTCACTTAATGTACTGTGTCCTTTGCACAGTGTGCACCTAAAGCTTTACCTGAATACAATTGCCGGCATTATACAAATACAGGCGGGGAGCTGCAGTATTTTGTTTTAGTGTCCTTTGCACAGTGTGCACCTAAAGCTTTACCTGAATACAATTGTCTGCGTTTTCATACAAATACAGGCAGGGAGCTGCAGTATTTTGTTTTAGTGTCCTTTGCACAGTGTGCAGCTAAAGCTTTACCTGACTACAATTGCCAGCGTTCTCATACAAATACAGGCAGGAGCTGCAGTATTTTGTTTTAGTGTCTTTTGCACAGTGTAAACCTAAAGCTTTACTTGAATACAATGGGCCGGCGTTCTCATGCAAATACAGGCAGGGATCTGCAGTATTTTGTTTTAGTGTCCTTTGCACAGTGGAGAAGGTGGTTGTCTGACCGATGCGTTCAGACAAGTCTACAGCCTCAAGATATGATGGGTTCCAGCAACCATCGCCAGCATCTGACTTACATGGTGCAGGAATACCTAGGGGCAAGATCAGACTTGGACACCTTTCCCACCGAAAATCTTCTGGGTTACTGGGTCTTGAGGATGGATCACTGGCCAGAGCTTGCACAGTATGCAATTGAGATACTGGCCTGTCCTGCATCCAACATTATTTCGGAACGCACATTCAGTGCTGCTGGAGGCTTTGTAACTGATCACAGGGTGCACCTGTCCACCGACTCAGTTGATCGACTGACCTTCATAAAAATTAATCAATCTTGGATCACCACCAGCCACCAAGCACCTGATGCTGGTGTAACAGAATAATTTTTTTTTTAAATGTCAGATCCCTTCATGAGTGCCTATGCTGATGCTGAGTGACTATCCTGTCATGCTGAGTGACTATCCTCTTCCTCCTCAATGATCATGCTGATACCTTGCAAGAACATTTTTGGTTCTGGGCGCCGCCACCAGTGGCTAAGGCCCAATTTTTCAGCGCTTGTTTAACAGCAGGGGCGTGTAATTTCAATTTTTTTATGCAATATTTTGCAGGAGGGTTCGTTTCTGCGCTCGACTACAATATCTGTGAGTGGTCGCAGTGTTGTGGCAACAGCACCAGTGCCTAAGGTCCAATTTTTCAGCCCCTGTTTAACAGGGATGTGTAATTACAATTTTTGATGCAATCGTTTGCAGCAGGGCTCATTCCTGCGCTCCAACTAGAGTATCTGTGAAAGGTTGCAGTGTTCTAGCACCAGCACCAGTACCTAAGGCCCAATTTTTCAGCCCCTGTTTAACAGGGGCGTGTAATTACAATTTTTGATGCAATACTTTGCAGCAGGGCTCATTCCTGCGCTCCAACTAGAGTTTCTGTGAGGTGTTGCAGTGTTGTGGCACCAGTGCCTAAGGCCCAGTTTTTCTGCCCCTGTTCAACAGGGACATGTAATTACAATTCCTGATCTAATATTTCACAGTAGGCCCCAACCCCGAGCCCACCAAGAGAAACTGTGAGGGCTTACAGTGTTGTGGCAACACCACCACCACCAAAGGACCAATTTTTCTGCCCCTGTTCAACCGGTGCATGTAATTACAATTCTTGATATAATATTTCAACGCAGGGCCCGTTCCAGCACCCACCAAGAGTAGCTGTGAGGACTTACAGTGTTATGGCACCAGCACCACCACCAAAGGCCCAATTTTTCTATCACTGTTCAATAATGGCATGTAATTACAATTCTTGATATAATAGTTCACAGCAGGGTGTTCCAGCGCCCACCAAGAGTAACTGTGAGGGCTTACAGTGTTGTGGCAACACCAACACCTTAGGCCCAAATTTCTGCAAAGCATATAGGGCAGGGCCCTACTTTCAAACATCCAACTTACAAATGACTCCTACTTGCAAACAGAAGGAGACAACAGGAAGTGAGATTAAATCTACCCCTATGAAGGGAAATTCTTTCCTGTAAGAGTTAATATGGGAAAAACCTGTGTCCTTTCCACTGATGCTTTATCATCAATCCTTGTTTCACTAAAAAACCCAAATTTTCAAAAAACATTTGTCATTGAGACAAAAAGTGAGGTGAAATCTTCTTAAGAGGTGTACAGACAGCAAAACAAATGTTACAGGGGTGATAACCCTTCCCTATGTTTTTCAAAAAGCTTAAAAATAGTTTTTTGGGCTGGAGCTAAACTTTAAAAATGTACCAGTTCAAAATTAAAAACAGATTCTACTTAACAACAAACCTACACCCCTTTCTTGCTTGCACCACCTGTATACTGCTGTTCAGAGTATATAGGGCCTGGGGGCCCCACACCTTTCCTTTTTTTAATTTGTGTGCGGGGTTCCCCTGAATATCCATGCAAGAAAAAGAGGCTGGTAATGGGCTGGGGGGGGGGGGGGGCTGTATGCATGCCATTTTTCTTAATGATTTTCATCCATATTGCTGGAACCAGACATTACACTAAAGCCGCAAGCAGTTTTAAATGACTTTTTTTCCTTTAGAAATGTCATTTTGTGCTGGCTTAGCCCTTCCTCCTCTGGGCTGGCCGCCCAGCTGTCGGCTAATTGCCAGTTCTCTTCTCTTTCCACAGTTACCAGCTGTTCCCAATGATGCTCGCCTGACCTGCCTATTTATAGACTTCCAGCTCACTCCTCCTTTGCCTTCACGTTGGTCACATCACAAGAAACCATCTCCTGCTGTTTGTTTCAAGACTGGCTTGCTGACATCCCTGCTGCTGCGCCAGTCTCTGTGCAGGCGCCCGCCTCGAGTATTACCTCTATAAGAGGTATGTCTGGTTCGGCTCCGCTTCCCCAGCGATTTGGGGGTGATTCAGTTCAATGCAGAGGGTTTCTCAATCAGGTTGAGATATACTTCGAAATGCTGCCCCAGGCATTTCCCACGGACAGAAGCAAAGTAGGTTTCGTGATATCTTTGCTTTCTGAGAGAGCCTTGGCCTGGGCTAACCCTCTATGGGAGACGCAAAAACCTGTTGTCTTGAGTTACCCTCAGTTTGTGGCCTCCTTTAAAAGGGTTTTTTGACATTCCCACACGCTCCACTTCTGCTGCCAAGTGCCTCTTGTCCATCAAACAGAGTACGAGAACTGTTGCCGACTACACCATTGAATTCCGTACTCTGGCAGCAGAGGTTGCTTGGAACAATGAGGCCCTCGTGGCTGCTTTTTCTCATGGTCTCTCGGATTCCATCAAGGATGAGATAGCAGCCCGAGATATACCCACTAAGCTGGAGCGCTTGATCTCATTTGCCATCCTAATTGACTCCAGACTCAGAGAAAGACTTTCTCTTAAGGAGCGCTTGCGGAAGCCTCCTGTACGTTTGCCTCCGAGCTTTGTAGTCCCACCCATGCCTCCCTCACCTTGAGCTCCTGTCATGGACAGACCTTAGGTGGCGTTGTTTCGTCCCCAGTTATCCAGAAGGATAAGCCCCTGGTTTTGGTCACCCTTTCTTGGGCTGAGTCGTCCATCGAGATACAGGCTCTAATTGACTCTGGGGCTGCAGGCCTGTTCATTGATGCTGCATTTGTTTCACAGCACTCAATTCCACTGCAGCTGCGTGACACTCCACTTGCCATTGAGGCTCTTGATGGGAAACCTTTACAGCCTGCCCATGTGACTCATGAGATGGTTCCATTGTCCATGGCCGTAGGGGCTCTTCACCATGATATAATCCAATTCCAAGTGTGAGGGGTTAGCTCGGCAGCGGGTGTGTGTGACCCCCTGGATGGGTTCACAACACAAAATCAGGCACAGCAGACAGCGTTGTAGGTGCAAAAAAACAAAAGATGCGGTTTATTTATGCTACATGCAGTGATACATATAACAGCCAAACAAAAATAAAACATGAAAATAAATCCTGGTCAGCTTGACCTCTAACTACACACTTAGATTCCCTGTCTAACAACTGAGTGCAGCCTTGTGCTGCACCAGTACCTGTCTCTGTTGTAGAGGTTTGCCACACAGGCGTTAACTCACCGCACAGAACAGAACAGATATCACACTCCCCAGTCTATACAACACAAAACTGGTTCCAGGATGGAGCATCTCCTTAAGCATGCTGGGGTTTTTTGTAGAGGTCTTAATGAGCCCACTTCACTAACTTCAGCTGGGTTCATTAACTCTTCCCCTCTAATTGTAAAAGTCTGCATAAAGCCTGAATCTAGGGCACACATATTTCCCATCCTGGATACAACCAGGTGACTTTACCTGCGTGCTGCCACATACCCCCCCCCTCTTGTTTCAACCTTGGGGTTGTAACACAAGCAGTCAGACACGCATGTATCCAAGACAAAGCATCCACATTCGGCATTTTAACACCAGGGCGATGCTTAACTGTAAAGTTAAATTCCTGTAGGGCCAGGAACCACCTATTTACCCTTCTATTGGTCTCCTTGTTCTGAGCCATCCACTTTAAAGGAGCGTGATCAGTCACCAGGTCAAAGTGCCTACCTAGCAGATAGTACCGAAGGGAATCTAGAGCCCACTTCACTGCTAAACATTCCTTCTCAATCGTGGCGTAATTTACCTCATGGGACTTCAACTTCCTGCTGAGGTAAATGACTGGGTGCTCTTCCCCGTTCCAGACCTGGGATAACACTACTCCTAACCCAACGTCTGATGCATCAGTTTGTACAACAAAGTCCTTAGAGAAGTCTGGTGAGTACAACACTGGCTGGCTACATAAGGCTGTTTTTAAGGACTGAAATGCTTCTTCAGCCTCTGGGGACCATTTAACCATAACAGACTCTTTCCCTTTTGTCAGGTTGGTGAGGGGCACAGCCTGAGAAGCAAAATGGGGAATGAATCGTCGATAATAGCCAGCGATTCCCAGAAAGGCTCGTACGTGTTTCTTGCTGTTGGGACGTGGCCAACTCTGTATGGCCTCGACTTTATTGACTTGGGGTTTTATCACCCCCCTCCCAATAGTGTACCCAAGATATTTGGCCTCCTCCTGTCCAATGGTACACTTCTTTGGATTGGCCGTAAACCCAGCTTCCCGGATAGAGTCTAGGACTGCTTGTACTTTTGGCAAATGTGAGACCCAGTCTGTGCTATGGATAATCACATCATCCAGGTAAGCTGCAGCATATTTCTGATGGGGCCTCAGAATCTTATCCATTTTCCGCTGGAATGTTGCCGGTGCATTCTGTAACCCAAACGGCATTCTCTTATATTGGAATGCACCATCTGGGGTTACAAACGCAGTTTTTTCCTTGGCCGACTCGGCCAGGGGAATTTGCCAATACCCTTTGGTGAGATCAAGAGTTGTCATATATCGGGCTGTTCCCAGCCGGTCAATCAACTCATCTATACACGGCATGGGGTAGGTGTCAAATTTTGTAACTTTATTTAACCACTTCAATACAGGGCACTTTCACCCCCTTCCTTCCCAGCCCAATTTTCAGCTTTCAGCGCTCTTGCGCTTTCAGTGACAATTGCGCGGTCATGCTACACTGTACCCAAATGAAATTGTTATCATTTTGTTCGCACAAATAGAGCTTTATTTTGGTGGTATTTATTCACGACTCTGTTTTTTTTTTTTTGCCATATAAGCGCAAAAAAAGCGGAAATTTGGGAAAAAAACAATATTTTCTTTTTTCTATTTGAAAAGAAATCCAATAAAATCAAATTTTGTCATAAATTTAAGCCAAAATGTATTCTGCTACATGTTTTTGGTAAAAAAAATTCCGTTAAGTGTATAATAATTGGTTTGTGTGATCACGGACATATGTACGCAAATGATCATGTACATATGTGTGCAGGTGATCACGTACATATGTGTGCAGATAATCATTGGGACATGTGATTTTAGTGGGACATATGTGGGGGACATGTTTTTATTATTAGGGACATGTGTTTTTATTATTTGGGGACATGTATGTTTTGGGACATGTGTGTTTTGGGGACATATGTGGGGACTGTGTTTGTACTGTGTGGTGTGTTGTGTGTTGACACTACACTGATGATCAGTGAGTAAAAAGCTGTGAAAAGCAGCCCATACTCACTGATCATCAGCCGGCTGCAGCGATCCGCTCTCCTCTCCTCTGCGATGACTTCCGTGTGAGGAGAGGAGAGCCGATTGCCTAGCAACCGGCTGTTTGTTTACATCACATGACGGCCGTGATTGGACACGGCCGTCATGTGATCAGGAGGGCCAATCACAGAGCCCTCCTGCCGATCTGAGATGTGCCGTGTCCGGGTGACACGAGCACATCGGGATCGCGCCGCTGCGCGGGCGCGCGCGCGCGCGATCCCGCTACTCCTGAAGGACGTTCCTGAACGTCCTATCAGGAGCAGGCGGCTCCCACCCGGCCGTATATATACATTGGCCGGGTGGGAAGTGGTTAATTGTCGAAAATCGTTACAAAACCGCCAGCTCCCATCAGGTTTGGGCACTAGTACGATAGGACTGGACCAGTCACTCTGGGACTCCTCTATCACACCCAATTCCAGCATCCTTTGAACCTCCCCACGTATTGCCTCCCGTCGGGCCTCTGGTATTCTATAAGGTTTTAGTTTTACCCTTTCTCCTGGCGGGGTGATAATGTCATGCTCTACACCAGATGTTTGTCCCGGCAGCTCAGAGAAAATCTCTTTGTTACGAAGTACAAACTCTTTAACCTCCTGTTGTTGGGCTTTTCGATAAGGTGTCTGCTATTCCAACCTCAGGAACTAAGCAATCAGGCTGTACTTGTGACAAAGTCTCTGCGACTAGGGATTACCTATCCCTCCAGGCTTTCAGCAGATTGACGTGATAGATCTGCTCCGGCTTTCGCCTTCCTGGCTGTCTAACCCTGTAGTTCACCTCACTAATTTTTTCAATTACTTCATATGGACCTTGCCATTTGGCCAGAAATTTGCTTTCAACCGTAGGGACTAGCACCAAGACCCTATCCCCCGGGGAAAAAGTACGGGTCTTGGCCCCACGGTTGTACACTCTCTGCTGTGCTAACTGCGCTTGGGTCAAATGTTCCTTTACGATTGGCATTACCTGTGCAATTCTATCTTGCATCAGGGCGACATGCTCAATCACACTCCTGTGAGGAGAACTCTCATTTTCCCAAGTTTCCTTGGCGATATCCAGCAGCCCTCTTGGGTGTCTCCCATAGAGCAACTCGAAGGGTGAGAAACCGTAGAGGATTGGGGTACCTCCCTAATGGCAAACATTAGATAGGGTATTAGACAGTCCCAATTCTTTCCATCTCTATCCACCACCTTCTTTAACATTTGTTTAAGGGTTTTGTTGAATCTTTCAACCAACCCATCTGTTTGGGGGTGATACACAGATGTACGCAATTGCGTCACTTTGTACAACTTGCATAATTCTTTCATAACCCGGGACATAAAGGGTGTACCTTGGTCCGTAAGCAGTTCCTTACAAATACCCACGCGGCTAAAAACAAGAGATAGCTCTTTGGCTATGGTTTTGGCCAAGGTATTTCGGAGAGGAATTGCTTCCGGATAACGGGTGGCATAGTCCAATATAACCAAAATGTACTGATGCCCCCTGGCGGACTTCATTATCGGACCTACCAAATCCATTACGATCCTTTCAAAGGGGACCTCAATGATAGGAAGAGGTACCAGCGGGTTACGGAAATGTGGCATAGGTGCCGACTTCTGACACACAGGGCAGGAGGAACAATAATTTTCTATTTCCTTCATGACCCCAGGCCAATAGAATCTCTGCAATACCCTCTCTCTGGTTTTCTCTGTCCCCAGATGACCTCCCAGAATGTGCCCATGAGCCAATTCTAACACCAACTTCCTGTAAGGTTTGAGCACTACAAGTTGCTCAATGGTTTCTTCTGCCCTTTGAGCCACTCGATACAGCAGGTCCCTTTCCATAGTGAAGTAAGGATAAGGGCAAGTCTTATCTGGGTTCACTAACTCGCCATCTATTTTCACCACATTTTCCCGTGCCTTTATTAGGGTGGGGTCTTTTAACTGTTCTGTGGCAAAATTTTCCCTGTGAACCTCAAGATCCGAAAACTCCACAGACGGCATGTTTTCATCTGAGGATGTTGGCTCCTCCCCAGTTTCTCGAGTTTCCCCCGCCAATACCGACAAGGGAAATTCAGGAGAGTCCTCACCACTCCCAGAGGAATTCTGGTCATCTTCCTGGTTTATAGGGGTACCAGTGGGGGGCTCAGGACAATCCCAGAGTTCCCAGAATTTTGGAAAATCCCTTCCCACAATAGCATCATGTGGTAAGTGAGACACTAACCCCACCTGATGAGAGAGGTTACCTTTGGGGGTCTCAAAAAACACTGAAGTTACAGGATACTCTCGGGTGTCCCCATGCACACAAATAACAGCCACCCTGTTCTTCCCAGAGACCGCTGTAGTAACTAATTCAGCTTTTATCAATGTTACCAGGCTACCTGAATCCAGCAACACATCAACATTTCTACCATTAATACACATTTTACATAAATGTTTCTCAGGTCCCCGAATGGCAGTGCATGCAACTGTCGCAAACAGCGACTGACGTCTCTCCCTTATAAAGTCACATTGCATAGGCTCATCCACAAAGGGGCAATTGGCTGCAATATGTCCCTCTTGCCGGCAGCGGTAGCAAATAATCTTTTTCGCTGTCTCTTACAGCATGGGCTTCCTGGGCTGCTCCCGCCAGACCTTAGGTAGAACTCCCACCCTCTCACTCTCTCCACCCTCACCCCTTGGAGTCATCTTACCCGCCACTGGGGATGATCTGGTCTTAGGGTGGAAAGTCTGTGAGTCCCTGGAAGAGGTGGTCAGGTTCTCTGTAGCCAAGTACCTCTCAACCAGATCCACAAGTTTATTTGCATTTTCTGGGTCTCCATGGTTTACCCATTTTTGGATGGCAGTAGGAAGAGCTCTCAGGAAACGATCCATAACCACACGTTCCACAATGTTTGGTGCGGTCAAAATCTCTGGCTGCAGCCACTTCCTGCTCAGGTGAATGAGATCATACATTTGAGACCTGGGGGGTTTTCCAACCTGAAAAGTCCAATTATGCACACGCTGAGCCCGGACGGCCAAGGTGACACCCAGCCGTGCCAATATTTCTGTTTTTAGCACCACATAGTCTTTTGCTTGGTCAGGCTCTAGGTCATAATAAGCTTTCTGCGATTCCCCAGTTAACAGAGGGGCCACCAGTCCAGCCCATTGCTCCTTAGGCCACTTTTCCCTTTCAGCAGTCCTTTCAAATGTGGTCAAAAACACCTCCGGATCATCCTCTCCAGTCATTTTTGTCAGTAAACGGCTCACACCAAAGGATGCGGTATTATTGTAACCACTTGCTTCATTGGTCTGCGGACGTTGCTGTATTAATGTCTCTATTTTCTGTTGAAAACTCTGCTCTTGCTTCTGCAACAGGTCTATGAAGCGGGCTTCAGATCGCTGCTGGGCTTGTTGCTGAGCTTCCAGACTCTGCAGGTGAGCTTTCTGCTGAGCTGCAAGGCTCTTTTGTAAAGCCGCATTTGTTTGCTGCTGATTTGCATTTGCTTGCTGCTGATTTGCATTTGCTAGAGCCAGCTGTCTCAGTATCTCCTCCATGCTGGCCTTTAAAAAAATTGAAAAAAAACTGCCAAAATTCTCCACCAACTGTGAGGGGTTAGCTCGGCAGCGGGTGTGTGTGACCCCCTGGATGGGTTCACAACACAAAATCAGGCACAGCAGACAGCGTTGTAGGTGCAAAAAAACAAAAGATGCGGTTTATTTATGCTACATGCAGTGATACATATAACAGCCAAACAAAAATAAAACATGAAAATAAATCCTGGTCAGCTTGACCTCTAACTACACACTTAGATTCCCTGTCTAACAACTGAGTGCAGCCTTGTGCTGCACCAGTCCCTGTCTCTGTTGTAGAGGTTTGCCACACAGGCGTTAACTCACCGCACAGAACAGAACAGAACAGATATCACACTCCCCAGTCTATACAACACAAAACTGGTTCCAGGATGGAGCATCTCCCTAAGCATGCTGGGGTTTTTTGTAGAGGTCTTAATGAGCCCACTTACTTCAGCTGGGCTCATTAACTCTTCCCCTCTAATTGTAAAAGTCTGCATAAAGCCTGAATCTAGGGCACACATATTTCCCATCCTGGATACAACCAGGTGACTTTACCTGCGTGCTGCCACACAAGTTATTTCCTCTCCCAGATTTCTGCTGGTTATTGGTTATCCTTGGTTACAGAGGCACAACCCCTCTTTTGACTGGCTCCGTGCTGAGGTTCTCTCCTGGTCACCACAATGCAATGAGACATGCTTCCTGAAGGTATCCAAGGTCCTGTGCACCGATTCACTCCCCTCCCTGCTGGAGGAGTACAGTGATTTTGGCGATGTTTTTGATAAAGGTCAAGCCTGTAGTTTGCTCCACACCGTCCTTATGATTGCGCAATTGACCTTCAACCTGGTGCCATACCTCCTCGTGGTCGTGTTTACCCTTTGTCGGTCTTGGAGGATAAGGCCATGGAGGAGTATGTTCCTGACGCACTTTCTCGAGGTTTCATCCGCAAATCCTCATCTCCTGCTGGTGCTGGTTTCTTCTTTGTGAAAAAGAAGAGCGGTGAACTGAGACCTTGTATAGATTATAGTGGTCTCAACCGTGTCACAATGAAGAATGCCTACCCAATTCCATTGATTACAGAGTTATTTGACCGCCTCAAGGGAGCAACGGTTTTCACGAAGCTTGACCTGAGAGGGGCATACAATCTCGTGCGCATTAGGGAGGTCGACGTGTGGAAAACTGCGTTTAATAACAGAACAGGCCATTATGAATAACTGGTAATGCCTTTTGGCCTTTGTAACTCCCCGTCAGTTTTCCAGGAATTTATTGACGATGTCCTCCGAGATTTGTTGCAATTGTGTGTGGTGGTTTATCTCGATTATATCCTCATATTTTCCAAGTCCCTGGAGAGCCACCACACAGATGTCTGTCGTGTACTTCAGAAACTAAGAGAGAACAAATCTCTATTGTAAACTGGAGAAGTGCGAGTTCCATTGTGAACAGGTTACATTCCTGGGCTATGTCATTTCCACTGCTGGTTTTTCGATGGACCCACAGAAACTTTCGGCAGTCCTACAGTGGCCTCGACCCGTGGGTTTACGTGCTCTGCAGCGTTTCCTGGGCTTTGCCAACTGCTATCGGAAGTTTATTCGTAACTTCTCGTCTCTGGTCAAGCCTCTGACTGATATGACCAGAAAGGACAGTAACCCATAGTGTTGGTCTCCGGAGTCCATTAAGGCTTTTGAGATTCTCAAGGCTGCCTTTGTTTATGCTCCTGTGTTGGCACATCCTGATCCTACGTTGCCTTTTATGCTAGAAGTTGATGCTTTCAAGACTGGAGTTGGCGCCCTTCTGTCTCAACGTCCTAACCCTGTGAGCGTTATGCATCCGTGTGGCTACTTTTCCAAGAAATCGTCACCTGCTGAGTGCAATTATGAGATTGGTGACAGAGAGCTGTTGGCGATCATTTTAGCTCTGAAAGAATGGAGACATTTCCTTGAAGGTACCACTGTGCCTGTTCTTATTCTTACTGACCATAAGAATCTTACATTCTTGTCTGAGGCTAAGCGACTCTCTCCCAGAAGGGGCGCGATGGGCTCTTTTCTTGTTGAGCTTTAATTACATTGTCTCATTCTTACCCGGTACTAAGAATGTAAGGGCTGATGCCTTGTCACGACAATTTTCCTCCACTTCCAAGTCGGAGTCGGTTCCGGTTCCCATGATTCCTCCTGATCGTATCTTGGCTACGGTTGGCACCAGTATTACTTCTCCTTTGGGTGACAAAATTCTTGCTGCTCAGGTCCATGCTCCTCCTGATAAACCTTGTGACCGCTGCTTTGTCTCAGAGAGTCTCCGTACTGCAGTGCTCCAGACTTACCATTCTCCCAAGGCAGCTGGCCCTCCTGGGAAGAATCAACTAATTTGGGCCATCTCCCAGCAATTCTGGTGGCCTAGTCTACGGGCTGATGTTACTGCCTTCGTAGCTGCCTGTCCCATGTGTGCTCAGAGTATGACTCCACGACACCTTCCAGTGGGCCTCCTACAACCCATACCCAATGGAGAGAGGCCCTGGACTCACCTGTCTATGGATGTCATTGTGGAATTGCCCAAATCCCAAGGCAACACTTTTATCCTTATGGTGGTTGACCGGTTTTCCATAATGTGTCATTGAATTCCACTTAAGAAGTTGCCCACCTCTAAGGAACTGGCTTCCATTTTTGCTCAGGAGATCTTTCGCTTACATGGGCTACCCAAGGTGATTGTCTCGGAGAGGGGCAGTTTGTCTCCCGGTTCTGGTGAGCCTTTTGTGCACAGTTGGGAATCCAGCTTGCGTTCTCTTCTGCGTATCACCCGCAGTCTAATTCTGCCACAGAATGAGCCAATCAGTCCTTGGAGCAATTCCTACGTTGCTGAGGTACAATGAGGTATGAGGTACAATCCATTGTTGACTCCCGTAGGTTCCATGGGCACATACAGTACCTGGTGCATTGGAAGGGGTACGGTCCGGAGGAACGATCCTGGGTTTCATCCTCTGACGTACATGCCCCTGTCCTCCTCCGCGAGTTCCATAGACGGTTTCCCCTCAAGCCTGGTGGCCCTCCGAGGGAGAGGGGTCATTGAAGGGGGGGGTACTGTCAGGTAGGGATGGCCGAACGGTTCTCCCGGCGGTTGTTTCGCGGCGAATTTCGGCTGTTCGCCGTCCGCCCGATCGGCGGACTATTGCCGCCGTTCGTCCGGCGGACTTCCGTGTTTACTGTGTAAAAGAACTTTGACCTATGATGACACATCCATCATGGGGTACAGGACAGCCAATTGAGACATTACAGCACATGGACACTTGGACATTCCCCCTAACTCATAAATAGACCCGATCCGGCGGCCATTTTACATTCTTTCTACTGTCACTATAGGGAGATGTTGCTGTGTGGTGCAGGGAGAGACTGCAGTGACCCAAATCTCTAGCTATTAGGTCCACAAAAGTTCTTTTCAGGACTGGTATAGGTGTTAGGTGTAGTTCAGGATATAGGTTTGAGGCACTGCTGTGCTTGTGATTGTTGCAGCAGCCTGTCTTTTGTCAGTGTAGAGAGAGGGACAGGACGCTGTGTGCAGCAGGGACAGTCAGTCATCAGCTGTTACTATTAGGTCCACATAAATCCTTTTCAGGACTGGTATGGTAAAGTAATACAGGATATAGTTTTGAGTGCTATTCAAGTTATTGTTCCAGCAGCCTGTGTTTTGTCAGTTTAAATAGGGACAGGCAGGAAGCTGTGTGTGGCAGTAAGGGACAGTCAGTTTAATCAGTAGCTGTTACTATTAGGTCCACAAAGGTTCTTTTCAGGACTGGTATGGTAATAGGCTTGTACACGTATAATATTCTTTCTTCCAAATATAGAAAGAATATTATACTTGACTGCTGCCCTTCTGCTGCAGTAGTCCTTTATCAGTATAGGGACTGAGGTACAGTCTGCTAATCATTCACAACCTACTAGTTCCACAAAGGTCCTTATAAGGACTGATAAGGTATAGGGTACTACAGTACATAGGGTTGAGTGAGGTACAGTCTGCTATTCCTTAAGGACTGGTATAGGTCCACAATATATAGGGTTGAGGTGCACTACTGCTGACTGCTGCCCTTCTGCTGCAGTAGTCCTTTATGAGTATAGGGACTGAGGTACAGTCTGCTAATCATTCACAACCTACTAGTTCCACAAAGGTACTTTTAAGGACTGGTAAGGTATAGGGTACTACAGTACATAGGGTTGAGTGAGGTACAGTCTGCTATTCCTTAAGGACTGGTATAAGTCCACAATATATAGGGTTGTGGTGCACTACTGCTGACTGCTGCCCTATACTGCAGCAGTCCTTTATCAGTATAGGGACTGAGAGTTTTGTCACAGGGTCATTTAAAAAATGACAGGCAGAGGAAGAGGCAGGCCCTTCCGCAGGGGTGGTAGGGGTAGGGCAGGAGCAACAGGCTTGAGCCAAAGTGGGAAGTAGCAGAAGGTGCGTTCAATTACTTTAAAGGACGCACCAGACTTGGTTGAGTGGCTCACTCAGCCTTACTCTTCTGCACCCTCCTCATCCTCTCGATCTGCACCCTCTTCTTCACTCTCTGCTATGTGCACCCCCAAAGACACTACCGCCAACAACACCACCACCACCACATACCTTCCGCTTGAGTCACAGGAATTATTTTCCGATCCATATCAAGACATTTCTGATGCGCAGCCACTCTTGGCATTGGATCAGGAAGAGGAGGTAGCAACAATCGCCACTCAGCAGTCTGGCGACAGTACCCAGATCAGCCCAAGGAGGAGGTTGGTCCCCAGTGTTGCTGCCTACTCCGAGATCTCTACTTATAGTGGTGGGGAAGGTGACATCGATGATGACGTGTCTAGTGATGTCACGTGGGTGCCCACAAGAGAGGAAGAGGAGGGGAGTTCAGAGGGAGATATGGACCAGCAGATAGAAGCAGGAATAACTTACATTGCACAGGAGGGACAAAGCAGACTGCTAATGTATCAGGAGCGAGTCATTGACCATGTACGGTCACATCTGGCGCTCCCAGGACGCCGGCACATGGCTCCGCAGCATGGGCTTTTTTTAACGTGTCCGCTGCTGACAATAGCGTTGCCATCTGCAATCTTAGCAGTCAACGCATTAGTCGTGGTAAGCCCAACACTCACCTAGGGACGACCGCCTTAAGAAGGCACATGAGAAGCCATCACCGAGCCCAGTGGGAGCAACGGAACACACAAAGCCACACTGCAGGCTCTCACCGTCCAGCCTCGTCTTCTACTTCTCCTTCTCCTCTCTCCTCACAATTGTCCTCCACTCCACCTTCCATCACGCCAAGCTCACGTTTTTCTGCAAAAAGGCAGGCTTCCATGGGCCTAATGTTCGAGCGTAAAAAAATGATGACGCCGGATAACCCTCTTGCCCAACGGTTGACGGCTGGCTTGTCAGAACTCATAGCCCGCCTCCTACTGCCATATAAACTGGTGGACTCGGAGGCCTTTCGAAAATTTGTGGCCATTGGAACACCACAATGGAAGGTCCCAGGAAGGAAGTATTTCTCAGAGAAGGGCATCCCAGAGCTATATGGCCATGTTCAGTGGCAAGTGAATGTATCTCTGGCACACAGTGTCGGTGCCAAGATACATCTGACCACAGACACTTGGTCTAGCAAACACGGGCAGGAAAGGTATTTCACTTTTACTGCCCACATGGTGAACCTTCTGACGGCCGTCAAGCATGTAACCCGTGGCACCTGTGTAGATTTGGTTTTACTGCCACGGATTGCATGCAGGCCTGGCTCTTCTTCTCCTCCTCCTCCATCCTCCTCCCTCTCCTCCTCAGCTGACACCTCCTTTTCCGCTGCTAGCGTCTCTTCTGCTGCGCCGCCCAAGCTCCCCAGAACCTATTCGACATGCCAGGCGAGACGTTGCCATGCCGTGCTGCGTCTGTTGTGCCTGGAAGCCAAGAGCCACACTGGCCCGGCACTCCTTTCAGCTTTGCGTTCACAGGCAGATCAGTGGCTAACCCCGCTCAATTTGACAGGTGGTAAAATGGTGTGTGACAACGGTGCAAATCTGCTTAGCGCATTGAAACAGGGCAAAATTACGCACGTGCCATGCATGGCACACATCTTAAACTTGGTTGTGCAGCGATTCGTTGTCAAATACCCTGGGGTCCAGGACATCTTGCGGCATGCAAGGAAAATCTCGGCCCATTTCAGAAGATCTTACACGGCCATGGCTCGCCTTGCTGACATTCAGCGGCGACACAATCTGCCGGTCAGACGTCTTACTTGCGATTGCCCGACACGATGGAACTCAACCTTCTATATGCTTGATAGGCTACTCCAGCAGAAACGTGTAGTTAACGTCTATCTGTATGAACTCTGCGGCAGAACAGGTTCTGGGAGCTGTTTTTTTTTTCACCGCGCCAGTGGCTACTCATGCGCGACGCATACAGACTTCTGCGGCCATTTGAGGAGATCACCAAACTGGTCAGTCGCAGCCATGGCGCCATCAGTGACATGGTACCTTATGCCTTCTTTATGGAGCGTGCATTGCGTCGTGTCATTGATCAAGCTGTAGAGGAGCAGGAGCGGGAAGATGAGGAAGTCGCAATGCTGGGTGAATTCCCGGGGGGGGCTCCTCTATCTGAGACAAGTTAACAACAGGAGTCTGAAGAGGAGTCAGAGGAGGATGGTGCCGGGGCGGATGAGGAGGAGCAAGAAGAGCATGCTTTAAACCTTTCTGGGATCCCTGTTGTTGTGCGTGGATGGGGAGAGGAGAATGAAGAGGACGATATTATCCTGGATGATGAGCAGGAGCCAGGCCACCACACTGCTTCCAGTTTAGTGCAAATGGGGGCCTTCATGCTCCAGTGTTTTAACAGGGACCCCTGTATAAAAAGCATAAGGGTCAAGGACCAGTACTGGGTGGAAATGTACTTAGACCCCCAGTACAAACACAAAATGGCGGAAATGTTACCACCATCACAGAGGGCCGTCACAATGGAGCACTTCCAGGCCTTGCTTCGAGAAATGCTGCATTCTGCTTTTGCATGCGCTGGCAGAGGAGCAATTCCCACTCCCAGAGAAGGAGTTGCGGGTACCAATCCAACAGCGCCTGCAAGAAGAGGCCGGTTTGAAGAAGTATTGGTGACTTCGGATATGAGGTCATTCTTTCAGCCGACCCATCGACAGGTGTCATCCGGATCCAGCATCAGGGAACGCCTAGACCGTCAGATGTCCGACTACATCAGGTTAACGGCCGATGTGGATGCTCTGAGGAGTGATGAACCCCTGGACTACTGGGTGGGCAGGCTTGACCTCTAGCCAGAGCTTGCCCAATTTGCAATCGAACTGTTGGCTTGCCCCTCGTGTCCTGTCCGAAAGGACGTTCAACGCAGCAGGGGGGATCATGACCGATAAGCGTACTCGCCTAGCTCACGACAGTGTTAACTACCTCACATTTCTAAAAAATTAATGAGGCATGGATCTCAGAGGAATTCAACACATGTGACGAGTAGACCATGTATATGTCTATAAACGTTTTTTTAAATCGAGCACACAGACCTTCTTTCTTCATTTGGCTCACTTCCTTGTCCAAAAAAAGCACACCGTACTATATGCCCGTACCCTCCAGTTTGAAGAGGTTGAGCGGTGTCATATTTCTACTGGGGCTGCTTATTATGAGGGGCTCCCACCATCCCTGTGCTGTGCTGACTTCCTCCTGGGGCTGTACCTCTGCTGTGCATATTATGAGGGGCTCCCACCATCCCTGTGCTATGCTCATTATGAGGGGCTCCCACCATCCCTGTGCTATGCTGACTTCCTCCTGGGGCTGCTTACGGTACAGGTGTCAGTGCTGTATATCACGGTGCTGGTGTCAGTGCTGTATATCACGGTGCTGGTGTGAGTGCTTTATGTCACGCTGCTGATGTCAGCGCTCTCTATCACGGTGCTGGTGTCAGTGCTGTATATAACGGTGCTGGTGTCAGTGTTTTATGTCACGCTGCTGATGTCAGTGCTCTCTATCACGGTGCTGGTGTCAGATCACTCTATCACGGTGCAGGTGTCATTGCTGTATGTCACGCTGCTGATGTCAGTGCTGTATATCATGGTGTTGGTGTCAGTGCTGTATATCACGGTGCTGGTGTCAGTGCTTTATGTCGCGCTGCTGATGTCAGTGCTCTCTATCACGGTGCTGGTGTCAGATCACTCTATCACGGTTCAGGTGTCATTGCTGTATGTCACGCTGCTGATGTCAGTGCTCTCTATCACGGTGCTGGTGTCAGATCACTCCATCATGGCGCAGGTGTCATTGCTGTATGTCACGCTGCTGGTGATCATCTCCTGCACCCTCTTCTTTGCCTACCCTGACCTTCCCTCTCCTCCATTGCCTTCATGCGCTCCATAGTCCTGAATTGTCACAACAATTTCACATATAAAAAAAAGAATGCTTGTAGTTATCGATCCCAGATTCACCTCATACATGTGTTATGTCATTGGCCATGTGGTGGGACTATGTTTGCACAGCTAGTAATTATTTTGTGGCTGCAAATTTGACCTGTAGGTTTGCAAAGTTCGCCTCCCATTGAAGTCAATGGGGCCCGCCACGAACGTTGTGGTTCGCGAACTATCAGCCGCGTTTGCGGTCCGCATTCGCGAAATGTCCCGTCGGAAGTTCGTCCATCACTACTGTCAGGGCTGGCTTAGCCCTTCCTCCTCTGGGCTGGCCGCCCAGCTGTCAGCTAATTGCCAGTTCTCTTCTCTTTCCACAGTTACCAGCTGTTCCCAATGATGCTCGTCTGACCTGCCTATTTATAGCCTTCAAGCTCACTCCTCCTTTTCCTTCACGTTGGTCACATCACAAGGAACCATCTCCTGCTGTTTGTTTCAAGACTGGCTTGCTGACATCCCTCCTGGCTTCTTATTCTGCTTGCAGTTGCCCTCCTTGGATCCCTGACTTTGGACTGGCTGATTACCCGATCTGGTTTATGAACTTTGGACTGGGTGACTACCCAATCTGGCTACTGGACTCTGGCTATGCTTGACTACGCTTTTTCTATTTACCTTTTTATTTTTATTAATAAACAAATGTGCTTTAATTGTACTTCTGTCTAAGTCTGATTCATGGTTTCTGACACAGTTCTAAACACGGGAAACACATGCCACTTCAGAGGCATACTATAGACACCCCCCAGGTACGATATTTAAAGGAATATTTAGCTTTTTTTCACTTTAAGCATCATTAAAATCACTGCTCTCGAAAAAAAATGAGTTTTTAAAACTTTTTTTTGCATTGATACATGTCCCCTGGGGCAGGACCCGGGACCCCAAACCCTTTTTAGGACAATAACTTGCATTTTAGCCTTTAAAATTAGCACTTTTGATTTTGAATGTTCGAGGCCCATAGACTTTAACGGGGTTCTAAAGTTCACGCAAACTTTCGGTCCGTTTGCAGGTTCTGGTGCGAACCGAACTGGGGGGGTGTTCAGCTCATCCCTAATGGATAATGATGGTGATACCTACTGGGTACATATGTGTGCACACATATAATCATACATATACACAAATACAATAACCGCTCATGCATATACATACCCACATACCTGCACATACATGCAGTTGTAAACATGTAAATGTGCAAAAAATGCATGTATGCATGTGAGTATATGCAAACATCTTTCTGTCCCAATACTCTCTTGGTCTGATGGTTTGATGAAGAAGCTGTAGCTTCGAAATGCATTACCATTCCTTGCCACTGTGAATAATCACATTTCCTGCTCCTGTGAAGTCACGACCAGCTGCTTTTCGTTTCCTATTAAGAAAAAGAAGCTGCGCTGAAAGTCATAAAATTATGTAATATATGCTCATATACCATAAATAGTGCTAAAATAAATAATTACCACCGTGAAAAAACATATATCCCACCATGTGTACAAAAATTATTGATATTGCAAACTTAAATACAAAACGATGATAAGAAACAAATGTATATAGTCCAAAATTGAATAAGAAGCCGATGGTTAAATGTAGAGGCGGGAGGATAAGAAAATAAAACTTCAGTCCACTTAGGTGACACCGCACTCAACAACCTCAGAATATGAAGCAAGTGCACCAAGGAAAGATCCTCCACCACTAGATCCAGTGAGACTTACCAGCTAGCCAGATCTCTTTTTAAGGAGATCAAACGTGCCTGCAACTTTAACCCCCAATCTGGACCTCTGTATCAAGATACACCACAGGTAACTCCAATCTGTATTTCTCCTCCTTAGAGCATCTCTCATCCCAGCCACATCGATTTAATGGGATAAAACAAACAGAAGAGATCCCATAGCGTAACTCCACAAAAGACTTTTCATTTAAACATGTAAAAATTAGGATATCAAACTCACAATTTAGCCATATACAAGCGTGTGTATAAAATAACAAGCCGGCCGGCTCTCTCTCTTTCTCACTGCCCATCCTTCCTAGACCAACGGGGAATGGCGGTGACGTCAGCACGCCGCTCAACCCTACGTCGTTTCGTCAAAGCTGACTTCTTCCTGGGGTACGGGCGGCGTGCTGATCCACCGTCTTAAGTATACAATGATCACAATTGTAAACGCTTTTCATTTCCTGCCTCCTGGTTCCCAGCATTCTCTGGATCCCTGTAAGATCACACCAGTGCCCCAGGCTGCAAAGGGAAGACATTTATGAGACTCCAGGATAGGCGATTTTCACCACATACTGAACTCATCCAATTTAACCTGGGAGTTACTACTTGTTTTTATTAAATATATGATTTATACTGCACTCTGTTCCCATCTCTACACAGAGCCCATCACTTCACTCTAAGGTAGCTGCCTCCAGGTGCTAATAATACAAGATCTTGGATCACTTATGGACATTATGTTTTAAACAAATGTTTTAATATTATGTGTGCTTATTCACACACACACATTTTATGTATACCTATATTCCAGTTGCTATATCATTTTATGTTATCATCATATCTAGTGCCGCTGTTCACCCCTGTTTTTACGGTCCAAGGATACAACTTTGGGTATCCCTCTGGAGGGGACATTTGATGCCTGGAGGTGGGAGAAATTCATAACTGAGTTTAAACCCAGGCTCTGGGCATCAAAGACTTTAGATGTAGCTCAGCTGTGGCTTCAGCAATCTGTAATAATGAGTGGGTTGAATGTGTAGTACACGCTTTTGTGGTTAAAATGCTCATGCCTGTTTTTGAACTTTGTATGGCTGGCCCATGCAAGGTTTGGAGCTGCTCTCATGTTTTTCCCGTTGTATTTTTTTTTCTATTGCTAAAAGAGCACAGGCAGCATTCCATCTGGTTGTTTTTTATTTTAGCTTGAAACAATTAAATATCTCCCTCACATTTGTATCTAAATGTTTGTCTCATGTTGTAGTCTTTTAATTGTCTGTATGTATCAGTATGTGAGAACCCACTGCAGCAGCCCTCCTACACAATCGAAGCTGTTGTATTTTTGTAGGAATGTGAAAGTAATGCAGTGTACACATGGTCGGCATTTCTGACAATAAATGTTCGATGTGAGCTTGTAGTCGGAAATTCCAACCGTGTGTATGCTCCATCGGACATTTTTTGTCGGAACTTCCGACAAACAAAATTTGAGAGTTGGTTCTCAAATTTTCCGACAAAAAAATCCATTGTAGTAAATTCCGAGCATGTGTAGACAATTCCGACGCACAAAATTCCACGCATGCTCTGAATCTGTACGAGACGGAAGCACTCGGTCTGGTCAAACTAGCTTTCGTAATGGAGATAGCACATTCGTCACGCTGCAAATTTTTTAATCTTTTAATGCAGTGCATTCTCTTCTTCATTTTAATGCTAGAATAATGAAGTTGTTTTTCTGCTGATATTCACACAGTTCTGATAAACTGATTTCTTTATTATTTCTCGTGATAAATAATCTTTATTATTTATTTGCCACATCTCCAGAATAATGTTTATATATTTTTTTATAGTGATCTACTTTTTTTTTTAAATTTTTATCAAGAGCTCCTGATTTTTTTTTTCTTATAGTGATCACGATAATATTTTTTTTAGTTTTGTGTGTCAAGTTACCACAACACCATTATTATCTTATATTTTTTAACCTCAAGGAGATTGGTTGGTGTCCCTTGTTAATTTGACATAGTATTTTTGAAATAGTTAGGCCAGCTATTACCCTGTAAAACTACATTAGCTAGTTTTTGGTTGTAAGTTATACTATTTATAATACTACATGTATATTTTAATACTTTATTTCAATATTTTTGTAGTTTAAAAAGTTTTATTAAACCATGGAACCAGGAACCCTAACTCTATATACTCTACCCCAGATGGCTATATGAATACCGAGGGGTAAATAAATTCAATGAAATAAGTAAACAGTGATAAATCATAGATAACCTAAAAGTTGGATATATCCCCATGAAATTTCGAATTACAAAAGCCACTACCCAAAGGATACGGGAAGCTAGTATTTAATAATAATGATATTAAACTAATTCAAATTCAAAGAAGAAAAATTTTAAAAGATATATCTAAAATGATGTGAATTAATATGAAGAAAGAGAAAAGAACCAAAAATAAAAATAAATAATAATAAATGGTCCAACTAAAATTAGTAGCCAACCATATACCCTAAGGTTACATTTAGGTACTAGTTGTATCATAAGGATTCTAGTTAGGTGAATATTAAAATAACTATCGTCTTTATTAAAAACATTCACGACTGGATCCCTATGGGTTGGCTATAAAGCAATTTAGATCTATATCTAAGTTCAACCCTCTAGGAGCAAGGGTACCAAGGCGGTATATCCAAGCAGTTTCGTTTTGAGATATGAGAGTGGTATTATTACCTCGTAACCGTAAAAACAAGGCTTGATGGATCTCTTTGATGGAATAGATCAAAATGGCGCGAGAGATTGTGTTTGGGGAATCCTTTTCTGATGTTATTGATGTGTTCTCTTATGCGTACATGTAGGGGGCATGTAGTTCTTCCTACATACTGTAATTTACAAGGACATTCAATTACATAAGTAACATGTGTACTCCAACATGTAATGAGGTTCCATATTTTGTACTCTTTATGGTCTGTTCTTGATTTAAACGATTCCCATTTGCGAGGTTGGGGCTTGCTCACCCTACATGCTAGACATCTATTACATTTATAGAATCCTTTTAGGTCGTCAAAGATGTTAATGGACCTAGGGGGATCAATGACATTATGTAACAAGAGATTTCGGAGGTTAGGGGCTCTCCTATATAGGAAGCTGTTTTTTTTTTGAAGAATATTAGAGAGAACTTTGTCCTCCTGTAGAATGGGACAATATTTCTTTACAATCTTTTCAATATCATGATATTGTGTGCTATAACCTGTAATGAAGGCCAAATCCATTTTTCTCACCTCTTTTGTCCGTTTCTTGAATATGGTTTTTCTCTCTATGTTTCCAATTTTCTCTTTTAGGTGTACTAATGTTTCCAG
Source organism: Lithobates pipiens (assembly GCF_037356315.1). Taxonomy (NCBI): domain Eukaryota; kingdom Metazoa; phylum Chordata; class Amphibia; order Anura; family Ranidae; genus Lithobates; species Lithobates pipiens. Next base: position 81,597,811 of record NW_027507788.1, read on the forward strand.
CTTGTACCCTTTTTCCACAAATTGTGTTATTAATCTATCAGCCTGTGTGGAGAAATCTTCCAATGAGTCGCAATTCCTTCTTATTCTTAATAGCTGCCCTTTGGGGACATTCCCTTTCCACCTGGGGTGGTGGCTGGGTGCCTGGGCTGGAGCTGGGTATATAACCATTCTGGTCCTTACCTTTAAAAAAGGTCTTTGTATTAAGGATGTCACCCTTTTTAAAAACGTCCCGGTCTGGGAACTCTATCCTTTGTCCATCTGACTTCCAACTGAAGGTCAGCCCATATTTGTTATTATCTAGGCTGTGAAGAAATTGATTGAAGGAATTTTATTCCATCCCACAGAACTATAAGGTCATCTATATATCTCCAGAAATATTTTAACTCTGGTATATCTCTAGAGTATATGTGTTCCTCTTCCCACATATCCATAAGTTGATTTGCCACACTCGGGGCATACCGTGCCCCCATTGCTACGCCCTTTGTTTGTACGTAGTAGTGATGCCCATACCAGAAGTAATTGCATTCCATTGCTAAGCGTAGCCCCTCAATAATATATTGTACTTGATCCTGCCTCATGTCAGTGAGTTCATGTAGTGCTTTTTCTACACCCATCAGCCCATCTGCTTGTACAATACTAGTATAGAGTGAATTAACATCTATAGTTGCCAGTAGATAATTCTGGATACCTGAGGTATTTTGTAAATCTTCTATAAGTTGGGAGCTGTCCTGCAAATATGACTTGACTTTGGGAACCAATGGTTTCAGAAATTTGTCTAGGTATTCTCCTAGCCGTTAGAAGACAGAATTGATTCCACTAATAATCGGTCTCCCTGGAGGTTTGGTCAATCTTTTGTGTATTTTAGGAGTGTAATATATAACTGGAGTTTTAGTGGAGTTTGACATTAGGTATTCTGCTTCCTGAGTGCTAAGGATACCAATATCTTTTCCTTTCTTTACGTAGCCTGCCAGTTTTCGTTCATACTCAAATTTTGGGTTTCCCTTCAGTTTCTTGTAAGTATTTTTCACTCGTAATAGGTTCTCCATTTCCTCTTGGTAATCCTTTTTGTCTTCTATGATAAGGCCTTATCAGCCTTGTCAGCTGGTCTAATAATCACATCTTTTTTCTTCCCCAATTCTTTGATCATCTTCCATATATTTTTTGCCTTCTTATCGTTGTGTCTTTCCAATTTCCTTAAGTCATTCTCTACCATTTTGCAGAACGCTCCCAGGCATTGATTACCTGGAGTGTTTGGATTAAAGACAGATTTGTTCTTCAGATCAGTTTGAACATAGATTGATGCAGGGGTTTCTTTCGTCTCTCTATTTAGTGCGAAATGTTTCTTCAGATTGAGTTTTCTCATGATTTTTTTTAAATCTATATAGGTTTCAAATTTGTCTAGACATTTGTCTGGGGCATACTTCAATCCCAAATCTAAGACTTGTATTTCTTCCTCAGTGAATTGTACATGACTTAGGTTATATATGCCTTGTCCTGTTACATTCTTCTTCTTTTTCTTGATCCTCCCTCCTCGACATCCCCTGGTGCGTTTCTTCTTTCCCCATATCTCTGTGTGGGCCCTGTTATTCTCCCATGAAGGTTGTCCCGATATCCCCTGGGGGTATGTTATTCCATATATCCTCTGGGCTCTTCCTGATCTTCCAGTGTCCTGTAGTACCTCCCTCTGGGATCCCCTCTGTTGGTATTTCCTCCTCTCCATCCCAGCGTTCTGTAGGGAACTCTTGCTGTCCAACTTCCAGGTGGTCTGTCTTTCGGTGCATTCCTGAAAAAATCCCTTGGTTCCCTATTGTACCTTCTAGGGGGGTGTTCACTTCCATTATTAGATGGTCCAGTTTCCTGAGGATATGGGTTATAAGTATAATCCCGGATTGGTGAAAAACGGTTTCTTGTAGGAATATTATACCTAGGTGACCCATATTCCACAGGTTCATGGTAGTCTAATCTCCTAATTTCTACCCTTGTATTGTTCTGATTTTGTGGTCCTGCCAATAATCTATTCCTTTGTCCACCGTTGATATAATTAGTGGGCTGTGTTCTGGCGCCCTCACCTCCAGCCAGTGTAATTTCCATTGCACCATCTGAATTGTCCTCGACTGAGCCTTCATCCAGTTCCTCCGTGTATTCTTGGAGAGATGCTTGCCATTTGTACACTTTCGATTCATTATAGTCAGTGACATCCCTTTTGAATTTTTTCAGTTTTTTGGCCTGTTTGGCCTTTGCATGAGCATTAACGTCACCTTATGGTCTACCTGCCTGAAGATCTATTGCACATATAACTATTTCTGTCAAGTGGACTTACCTTCCAAGAACTCGATATGAGAGTTCTAGACTTATTGCACACTATAGTGTTTATTTATGTGTATCTTGAGGTTTTTGTATTTTCTTAATTACCACAGCGCGGCTTAGCCTCTTTCTATTTCAAGAAATCAAATAAAAAAATTATTTCAGTTTAAAAAAAAATGTATTTTAAAAATGTTTCTCAAACATTTGCTGGCATATCATTGGCCCCCCTACCCGCAAAGTATTCAATATATTTTTGACAAACCTCGCGGGCGCTTTGGGGGGGGGCAAGCCAGGACAGCAACCTTCAAGTGCTGTCAGGGTTGTTTGTTCTTGAAATCCGGGCTCAAGCCCAACTGAGGCCACATAGTTCATAGCATTTCTCCTTAGAAAGTTATGTAGAATGCAGCATGCAAGTATTATATGGTTTAGTTTATATTCTGCCATGTTGATTGGCATCAGAAATAGGCGGAACCGGCTGGCCATTATCCTGAAAACATTCTCCACCACTCTTCTGGCTCTGGCTAGCCAGTAGTTAAAAACCCTCTGGTCCTCATTTTGAATGGCCTCGTCGGGTGTTCACCAAGCCCAAATGCTTCATCAGTGGAAAAGACAAATGGTAGACCAGCCACATTATCTTCCGGAGGAGGCAATCCCAAGCCACCACTCTGGAGGGTGTCTATAGAACTCGCCTGTACACAACTGTCCATAGAACTCGGTCTACACGATGACTCCACCATCCGACATTCCGACATTCTTCCCCACAGCCAACATTACTATACTATTAAACCCCTTGTAATTATAATAGTATGACCCCAAGTTTGGGGGTGAGACAATGTGGATGTGTTTCCCATCAATTGCCCCTCTGCAGTTAGGAAAGTCCCACCGCTGGGCAAACTGAGAAGCCACAGTCTGCCATTCCTGTGGCGTTGAAGGAAACTGTGGAGTGAAACAAGAAAAAAAAAATAGTACTTAAGTACTTTTGCACATAACATTACAAGCAGATTAGACACAAACATTCTTAGCCAACATCAGTATAACATTTATTTTAAGGAGTATTATTAAATTCAAAAATATAAGGTCCACTTATCAGATTCCTCACCCCCTCTGATGGTCCATTGCAAAAATTTTAGGGGGGGTAATGTTTTGCACAGGTAGCCGTCCCCACTTCATTGAGTGCGGAATGCATACATAATGTGTGTTACTTTGGCCAGCCCCTCTATACTTACACTATTTGCAACCCACTGGACAGGTAAGAAGTGTCATGATACAAAAATATGAATACACATTTTACAAATTGAAGCACATTTTTACATTCTGCAATTACCTATCAAGAGAATAGGAGAACAAAGCTTTAAACAGTATCATTTGAAACTATTCAGGCAGGCCCTTTCACTACATGCTTTGGTAAATCCATCCATAAATCTGACCACAAAAGAGGTAGGTATAGTGTGTATGGGTTTGGCAAAGTCAGCAGATAGAGGATTTGGATTTGATTTTTTGACTTAGTGGTTGGGGGGGGGGGGGGGGGGGGAGGGCTCCAAATGAGTTTGGGACCCCAAAAAAAAGCTTCTGGCACTATGCCTGAATTTAAGGACAAAATTTACATTTAAACACATTTTAGGGGGTGTTTAGGGTAAGCACTACAATGGGGCTGACAAAATACATTGTTAAGTGACTAGGCTAGGTGTGTATGGGCCCAGGATAGCATGCTGGGGAGGTTAGTGAAGGCAAATATGCATGAAGGACAAAAAAGGAACTTTAAAAACATCCAGCATGCATGAGGACAAAGAGGACATTCACAGCATAGTACAATTGGGGTTATCCATAGTGGAGAAGGATCTGGGGATTCTGGTAGATCATAAGTAGTGATGGACAAACTTCCGACGGGATGTTTCGCGAACGCGGACTGCGAACGCGGCCGATAGTTCGCGAATCGGAACGTTCGCGGCGGGCCCCATTGACTTCAATGGGAGGCGAACTTCGTAAACCTACAGGTCAAATTTGCAGCCACAAAATAATTAATAGCTGTGCAAACATAGTCCCACCACATGGCCAATGACATAATACATGTATGAGGTGAATCTGGGATCGACAACTACAAGCATTCTTTTTTTATATGGGAAATTGTTGTGACAATTCAGGACTGTGGAGCGCATGAAGGCAATGGAGGAGAGGGAAGGTCAGGGACCAGGGTAGGCAAAGAAGAGGGTGCAGGAGATGATCACCAGTAGCGTGACATACAGCAATGACACCTGCACCATGATAGAGTCATCTGACAGCAGCACCGGGATAGAGAGCACTGACATCAGCAGAGTGACATACAGCAATGACACCTGCACCGTGATAGAGTGATCTGACAACAGCACCGTGATAGAGAGCACTGACATCAGCAGCGTGATATAAAGCACTCACACCAGCACCATGATATACAGCACTGTCAGCAGCACCGTGATAGAGAGCACTGACATCAGCAGCGTGACATAAAGCACTCACACCAGCACCATGATATACAGCACTGACAGCAGCACCGTGATAGAGAGCATTTACATCAGCAGCGTGACATAAAGCACTCATACCAGCACCGTGATATACAGCACTGACAGCAGCACCGTGATAGAGAGCACTGACATCAGCAGCGTGACATAAAGCACTCACACCAGCACCGTGATATACAGCACTGACAGCAGCACCGTGACAGAGAGCACCGACATCAGCACCGTGATATACAGCACTGACACCTGCACCGTAAGCAGCCCCAGGAGGCAGTCAGCATAGCACAGGGATGGTGGGAGCCCCTCATAATGAGCATAGCACAGGGATGGTGGGAGCCCCTCATTATAAGCAGCCCCAGGAGGATGTCATCATAGCACAGGGATGGTGGGAGCCCCTCATAATAAGCAGCCCCAGGAGGATGTCAGCATAGCACAGGGATGGTGGGAGCCCCTCATAATAAGCAGCCCCAGGAGTAAGTCAGCACAGCACAGGGATGGTGGGAGCCCCTCATAATGAGCATAGCACAGGGATGCTGGGAGCACCTCAAAATATGCACAGCAGAGGTACAGCCCCAGGAGGAAGTCAGCACAGCACAGGGATGGTTGGAGCCCCTCATAATATGCACAGCAGAGGTACAGCCCCAGGAGGATGTCAGCACAGCACAGGGATAGTGGGAGCCCCTCATAATAAGCAGCCCCAGTAGAAATATGACACTGCTCAACCTCTTCAAAGAGGAGGGTACGGGCATATAGTATGGTGTGCTTTTTTTGGACAAGGAAGTGAGCCAAATGAAGAAAGAAGGTCTGTGTGCACGATTAAAAAAATTGTTTATAGACATATACATGGTCTACTGGTCACATGTGTTGAATTCCTCCGAGATGCATGCCTCATTCATTTTTAGAAATGTGAGGTAGTTAACACTGTCGTGAGCTAGGCGAGTACGCTTATCGGTCACGATCCCCCCTGCTGCGCTGAACGTCCTTTCGGACAGGACACTGGATGAGGGGCAAGCCAACAGTTTGATTGCAAATTGGACAAGCTCTGGTCAGAGGTCAAGCCTGCCCACCCAGTAGTCCAGGGGTTCATCAGTCCTCAGAGCGTCCACATCGGCCGTTAACCCGATGTAGTCGGACACCTGACGGTCTAGGCGTTCCCTGATGTTGGATCCGGATGACACCTGTCGATGGGTCGGCTGAAAGAATGACCTCATATCCGAAGTCACCAACACATCTTCAAACCGGCCTCTTCTTGCAGGCGCTGTTGGATTGGTACCTGCAACTCCTTCTCTGGGAGTGGGAATTGCTCCTCTGCCAGCGCACGCAAAAGCAGAATGCAGCATTTCTCAAAGCAAGGCCTGGAAGTGCTGCATTCTGACAGCCCTCTGTGTGACGGCGGTAACATTTCCGCCATTTTGTGTTTGTACCGGGGGTCTAAGTACGTTGCCACCCAGTACTGGTCCTTGACCCTTATGCTTTTTATACGGGGGTCCCTATTAAAACACTGGAGCATGAAGGCCCCCATTTGCACTAAAGTGGAAGCGATGTGGTGGCCTGGCTCCTGCTCATCATCCAGGATAATGTCGTCCTCTTCATTCTCCTCTCCCCATCCACGCACAACAGGGATCCCAGAAAGGTTTAAAGCATGCTCTTCTTGCTCCTCCTCAGCCGCCTCGGCACCATCCTCCTCTGACTCCTCTTCAGACTCCTGTTGTTCACTTGTCTCAGATAGAGTAGCCCCCCCTGGGAATTCATCCAGCATTGCAACTTCCTCATCTTCCCGCTACTGCTCCTCCACAGCTTGATCAATGACACGACGCAATGCACGCTCCATAAAGAAGGCATAAGGTACCATGTCACTGATGGCGCCATGGCTGCGACTGACCAGTTTGGTGATCTCCTCAAATGGGTGCAGAAGTCTGCATGCATCGCGCATGAGCAGCCACTGGCGTGGTGAAAAAAAACCCAGCTCCCCAGAACCGGTTCTGCCGCAGAGTTCATACAGGTAGACGTTAACTACACGTTTCTGCTGGAGCAGCCTATCAAGCATATAGAAGGCTGAGTTCCATCGCGTCGGGCAATCGCAATTAAAACGTCTGACCGGCAGATTGTGTCGCCGCTGAATGTCAGCAAGGCGAGCCATGGCCGTGTAAGATCTTCTGAAACGGGCCGAGATTTTCCTTGCCTGACGCAAGATGTCCTGGACCCCAGGGTATTTGATAACGAATCGCTGCACGACCAAGTTTAAGACGTGTGCCATGCATGGCACATGCGTGATTTTGCCCTGTTTCAATGCGCTAAGCAGATTGGCACCGTTGTCACACACCACTTTACCAACTATCAAATTGAGCGGTGTTAGCCACTGATCTGCCTGTGAACGCAAAGCTGAAAGGAGTGCCGGGCCAGTGTGGCTCTTGGCTTCCAGGTACAACAGACGCAGCACGGCATGGCAACGTCTCACCTGGCATGTTGAATAGGTTCTGGGAAGCTTGGGCGGCGCAGCGGAAGAGACGCTAGCATCGGAAAAGGAGGAGTCAGCTGAGGAGGAGAGGGAGGAGGATGAAGTAGGAGGAGGAGGAGAAGAAGAGTCAGCCCTGCATGCAATCCGTGGCGGTAAAACCAAATCTACACGGGTGCCACGGGTTACATGCTTGACGGCCGTCAGAAGGTTCACCCAGTGGGCAGTAAAAGTGATATACCTTCCCTGCCTGTGTTTGCTAGACCACGTGTCTGTGGTCAGATGTATCTTGGCACCGACACTGTGTGCCAGAGATACATTCACTTGCCGCTGAACATGGCCATATAGCTCTGGGATGCCCTTCTCTGAGAAATACTTCCTTCCTGGGACCTTCCGTTGTGGTGTTCCAATGGCTACAAATTTGCGAAAGGCCTCCGAGTCCACCAGTTTATATGGCAGTAGTTGGCGGGCTATGAGTTCTGACAAGCCAGCCGTCAACCGTTGGGCAAGAGGGTTATCCGGCGTCATCATTTTTTTACGCTCGAACATTAGGCCCACGGAAGCCTGCCTTTTTGCAGAAAAACGTGAGCTTGGCGTGATGGAAGGTGGAGTGGAGGACAATTATGAGGAGAGAGGAGAAGGAGAAGTAGAAGACGAGGCTGTACGGTGAGAGCCTGCAGTGTGGCTTTGTGTGTTCCGTTGCTCCCACTCAGCTCGGTGATGGCTGCTCATGTGCCTTCTTAAGGCGGTCGTCCCTAGGTGAGTGTTGGGCTTACCGCGACTAATGGGTTGACTGCAAAGATTGCAGATGGCAACGCTATTGTCAGCAGCGGACACGTTAAAAAAAGCCCACACTGCAGAGCCATGTGCCGGTGTCCTGGGTCCAGATGAGACCGTACATGGTCGATGACTCGCTCCTGATACATTTGCAGTCTGCTTTGTCCCTCCAGTGCAATGTAAGTTATTCCTGCTTCTCCTCCCTATCTGCTGGTCCATATCTCCCTCTGAACTCCCCTCCTCTTCCTCTCTTGTGGGCACCCACGTGACATCACTAGACATGTCATCATCAACGTCACCTTCCCCACCGCTATAAGTAGAGATCTCGGAGTAGGCAGCAACACCAGGGACCAAACCCCTCCTTGGGCTGATCTGGGTACTGTCGTCAGACTGCTGAGTAGCGGTTGTTGCTGCCTCCTCTTCCTGATCCAATACCAAGAGTGGCTGCGCATCAGAAATGTCTTGATATGGATCGGAAAATAATTCCTGTGACTCAAGCGGAAGGTATGTGGTGGTGGTGGTGTTGTTGGTGGTAGTGTCTTTGGGGGTGCACATAGCAGAGAGTGAAGAAGAGGGTGCAGATCGAGAGGATGAGGAGGGTGCAGAAGAGTAAGGCTGAGCGAGCCACTCAACCAAGTCTGGTGGGTCCATTAAAGTAATTGAACGCACCTTCTGCAACTTCCCACTTTGGCTCAAGCCTGTTGCTCCTGCCCTACCCCTACCACCCCTGCGGAAGGGCCTGCCTCTTCCTCTGCCTGTCATTTTTTAAATGACCCTGTGACAAAACTCTCAGCCCCTATACCGATGAAGGACTGCTGCAGTATAGGGCAGCGGTCAGCAGTAGTGCACCTCAACCCTATGTATTTTGGACCGATACCAGTCCTTATAGAATGGCAGACTGTACCTCACTCAATCCTATGTACTGTAGTACCCTATACCTTACCAGTCCTTATAAGGACCTTTGTGGACCAAGTAGGGTGTGTTTGAGTGATTAGCAGACTGTACGTCAGTCCCTATACCGATGAAGGACTGCTGCAGTATAGGGCAGGGGTCAGCAGTAGTGCACCTCAACCCTATGTACTGTGGACCTACACCAGTCCATATAGAATGGCAGACTGTACCTCACTCAACCCTATGTACTGTAGCACCCTAGACATACCAAGTTACTAGTCCTTATAAGGACTTTTGTGGACCAAGTCGGTTGTGTGTGAGTGATTAGCAGACTGTACGTCAGTCCCTATACCGATGAAGGACTGGTGCAGTATAGGGCAGCGGTCAGCAGTAGTGCACCTCAACCCTATGTATTGTGGACCGATACCAGTCCTTATAGAATGGCAGACTGTACCTCACTCAACCCTATGTACTGTAGTACCCTATACCTTACCAGTCCTTATAAGGACCTTTGTGGACCAAGTAGGTTGTGTGTGAGTGATTAGCAGACTGTACGTCAGTCCCTATACCGATGAAGGACTGCTGCAGTATAGGGCAGCGGTCAGCAGTAGTGCACCTCAACCCTATGTATTGTGGACCGATACCAGTCCTTATAGAATGGCAGACTGTACCTCACTCAACCCTATGTACTGTAGTACCCTATACCTTACCAGTCCTTATAAGGACCTTTGTGGACCAAGAAGGTTGTGTGTGAGTGATTAGCAGACTGTACGTCAGTCCCTATACCGATGAAGGACTGCTGCAGTTTAGGGCAGCGGTCAGCAGTAGTGCACCTCAACCCTATGTATTGTGGACCGATACCAGTCCTTATAGAATGGCAGACTGTACCTCACTCAACCCTATGTACTATGGCACCCTAGACAGACCAAGTTACCAGTCCTTATAAGGACTTTTGTGGACCAAGTAGGTTGTGTGTGAGTGATTAGCAGACTGTACGTCAGTCCCTATACCGATGAAGGACTGCTGCAGTATAGGGCAGCAGTCAGCGGTAGTGCACCTCAACCCTATGTATTGTGGACTGATACCAGTCCTTATAGAATGGCAGGCTGTACCTCACTCAACCCTATGTGCTGTAGTACCCTATACCTTACCAGTCCTTATAAGGACCTTTGTGGACCAAGTAGGTTGTGTGTGAGTGATTAGCAGACTGTACGTCAGTCCCTATACCGATGAAGGACTGCTGCAGTATTGGGCAGCGGTCAGCAGTAGTGCACCTCAACCCTATGTATTGTGGACTGATACCAGTCCTTATAGAATGGCAGACTGTACCTCACTCAACCCTATGTACTGTAGTACCCTATACCTTACCAGTCCTTATAAGGACCTTTGTGGACCAAGTAGGTTGTGTGTGAGTGATTAGCAGACTGTACGTCAGTCCCTATACCGATGAAGGACTGCTGCAGTATAGGGCAGCGGTCAGCAGTAGTGCACCTTAACCCTATGTATTGTGGACCTATACCAGTCCATATAGAATGGCAGACTGTACCTCACTCAACCCTATGTACTGTAGCACCCTAGACATACCAAGTTACTAGTCCTTATAAGGACTTTTGTGGACCAAGTAGGTTTTGTGTGAGTGATTAGCAGACTGTACGTCAGTCCCTATACCGATGAAGGACTGCTGCAGTATAGGGCAGTGGTCAGCAGTAGTGCACCTCAACCCTATGTACTGTGGACCTACACCAGTCCATATAGAATGGCAGACTGTACCTCACTCAACCCTATGTACTGTAGCACCCTAGACATACCAAGTTACTAGTCCTTATAAGGACTTTTGTGGACCAAGTCGGTTGTGTGTGAGTGATTAGCAGACTGTACGTCAGTCCCTATACCAATGAAGGACTGCTGCAGTATAGGGCAGTGGTCAGCAGTAGTGCACCTCAACCCTATGTACTGTGGACCTACACCAGTCCATATAGAATGGCAGACTGTACCTCACTCAACCCTATGTACTGTGGCACCCTAGACAGACCAAGTTACCAGTCCTTATAAGGACCTTTGTGGACCAAGTAGGTTGTGTGTGAGTGATTAGCAGACTGTACGTCAGTCCCTATACCGATGAAGGACTGCTGCAGTATAGGGCAGTGGTCAGCAGTAGTGCACCTCAACCCTATGTACTGTGGACCTACACCAGTCCTTATAGAATGGCAGACTGTACCTCACTCAACCCTATGTACTGTGGCACCCTAGACAGACCAAGTTACCAGTCCTTATAAGGACTTTTGTGGACCAAGTAGGTTGTGTGTGAGTGATTAGCAGACTGTACGTCAGTCCCTATACCGATGAAGGACTGGTGCAGTATAGGGCAGCGGTCAGCAGTAGTGCACCTCAACCCTATGTATTGTGGACCGATACCAGTCCTTATAGAATGGCAGACTGTACCTCGCTCAACCCTATGTACTGTAGTACCCTATACCTTACCAGTCCTTATAAGGACCTTTGTGGACCAAGTAGGTTGTGTGTGAGTGATTAGCAGACTGTACGTCAGTCCCTATACCGATGAAGGACTGCTGCAGTATAGGGCAGCGGTCAGCAGTAGTGTACCTCAACCCTATGTACTGTGGACCGATACTAGTCCTTATAGAATGGCAGACTGTACCTCACTCAACCCTATGTACTGTAGTACCCTATACCTTACCAGTCCTTATAAAGACTTTTGTGGACCAAGTAGGTTGTGTGTGAGTGATTAGCAGACTGTACGTCAGTCCCTATACCGATGAAGGGCTGCTGCAGTATAGGGCAGCGGTCAGCAGTAGTTCACCTCAACCCTATGTACTGTGGACCTATACCAGTCCTTATAGAATGGCAGACTGTACCTCACTCAACCCTATGTACTGTGGCACCCTAGACAGACCAAGTTACCAGTCCTTATAAGGAGCTTTGTGGAACAAGTGGGTTGTGAATAATTAGCAGACTGCAGCAGAAGGGCAGCAGTCAAGTATAATATTCTTTCTATATTTGGAAGAAAGAATATTATACGTGTACAAGCCTATTACCATACCACTGATACCAGTCCTGAAAAGAACCTTTGTGGAACTAATAGTAACAGCTACTGATTAAACTGACCCTCACTGCCTCACACACTGCTTCCTGCCTGTCCCTATATAAACTGACAAAACAGAGGCTACTGGAACAATAATTGAAATAGCACTTTTGTGGACCTGATAGTAACAGCTAATGACTAAACTGGCTGTCCCTGCAGCACACACAGTCCTGTCCCTTTCTCTAAACTGACAAACGACACTCAGGCTGCTGCAACAATCACTAGCACAGCACTGCCTATCCTGAACTACACCTAACACCTATACCAGTCCTGAAAAGAACTTTTGTGTACCAAATAGCTAGCGATTTGGGTCACTGTAATCTCTCCCTGCTCCACACAGCAACCTCTCCCTATAGTGACAGAAGAAAGAATGTAAAATGGCCACCGGATCGGGTGTATTTATAAGTTAGGGGGAATGTCCAAGTGTCCATGTGCTGTAATGTCTCAATTGGCTGTCCTGTACCCCATGATGGATGTGTCATCATAGGTCAAAGTTCTTTTACACAGTAAACACGGAAGTCCGCCGGGCGAATGGCGCCAATAGTCCGCCGAACGGGCGGACCGCGAACAGCCGAAATTCGCCGCGAAATGACCGCCGGGCGAACCGTTCGGCCATCACTAATCATAAGTGCAATAATAGCATGCAAAGCCAAGCTGCGGTTGTCAAAGTGAGCAAAGTCCTTTCTTGTATTAAGAAAGGTATGGACTTCACAGAGATTTATATCATTTTGCCCCTGTTCAAATCATTAGTAAGACCTCATCTGGAATATGCAGTTCAGTTTTGTGCACCAATTCTCAAAAAAGATATTGGGGAACTGGATAAAGTGCAGAAAAGGGCAACCAAACTGTTAAGAGGCATTAGTAAACTTGGTGTTGAGTTATTCACTTTACACCTCAACAAAGAGGACAAGGGAGCACTCTTTACGTCTAGAGGAAAAGAGATTTCATCTCCAAATACTGAAAGGTTTCTTCACAGTAAGAGCTGTGAAAATGTGGAATAGACTCCCTGCAGAGGTGGTTCTGGCCAGCTCAGTAGATTGCTTTGAGAAATTTAATTTAATTTTTGGATTATTTACTAAATGTACATACTATAAGTAAGTACTAACATTTATAGGTAAAGTTGATCCAAGGAAAATCTGATTGCCTCTCTTGGGATCAGGAAAGAATTTTTTCCCCTGCTTTAGCAAATTGGATCATGCTCTGCTGGGGTTTTTCGCCTTCCTCTGGATCAACTGTGGGTGAAGGATTGCGTATATGGGATTGTATGATATTATTATTTATTTATTTTTGTGGTTGAACTGGATGGACTTGTGTCTTTTTTCAACCTGACTATTTAACAATAATGGTAATTAGGGAATGATAAGAAATGCAATATAGCAAAAATGACATACATCGAATGGTGATGTTAAAGGAGAAAACTTATCCTAATATAGTCCTTCTGCAGGACCTGAATGATGCCAGAACAGGTCTCTGGAATAATGATCCCCAGAGCCTGATGTCCTGTAGACTTCTCCCCATGGCCAAGTACTGCAATGTGGCAACTAGCTTCTGTTCAGGAATGATGGCTTTCCGCATTCAGGTGTTCTGCTTCACAATATAAGGGGACAGCAAAGCCAACAGACGGTGAAAAACGGGATACATCACTTAGAGATAATTCCTGAAATCATCAGGATTATTCTCCTGGATCTCCCGCAACAAATGCATGTGCGAGAATTGGTCATGCTGGAGCAACCAATTTTTGGTCCATGAACTCCTCCTTCTCCTGCTCATGGACAGGGCTTGGGTCAATGTAAGAACCCCAACACCAAGCTCCCGCATGGCATGAACTCTACGATGAATGCACTGAAAATCAGAAAGGCCTGAGTAGAGCGAGCTAAAAATCAGAAACAAGCAGACAAGAACACATTGAAAGCCAGATAGGAACTGACTACATGCACTGAAAAACAGATAGAAACCCATAAGCACAAGCTGGAGAGCAGTATTGGACTGAAAAGCACAAATCTGAAAAGCGCAAATCATCTCTCACCAAACTTCTAACACAAGATTATCAGAAGGAGAGGGTGACGCACTTGGTATTGCACTTCATTTTCTAGTCCTGTCAGCACGTCCCGTGTTGTACGTCAGCACGTTCTTGGCAATTGGAATTTCCGACAACATTTGTGCGACCGTGTGTATGCAAGGCAAGTTTGAGCCAACATCCATCGGAAATAAATCCAGGATTTTGTTGCCATTCTTTGCAGGTTAAAGATGAAGGATGCAACTTTTGTTTACAAGCATCTTTTTCAGGTCCAGGGAGTTTCTGAAAGTGTATGTACATAGAAAGCAGGTGTATGTAGATAGCTGTACACATGCATAAATACACACGCCTAAAAGAAGGTAAAAGTATACTAGGCTGTTTAATTGTTTTTTGGGATCACAGAGAAGGTTGGCCTGTAGTCAGCAGTAAGTGTGCAGTTGCGTTTAAGTCTTAAATATTGCGCATACGGGATGCTTCGAATTAGGGGTGTTGGATGGGCACTATCAGCATGCAACAGCGTGTTACCCACTGTGTCCTTCCTGAAAAGTGTAGAGGAGATACAACCAGTGTCATCCTTGTTGATCACAAGGTCCAAGAAGGTGACACTGGATGCATCACTAGAGACTGTAAATTTCAAGTTAAAGGAATTGTTGTTAAAGTGGAGGGCCACCCTGAAAACAAAAAAAATATTAAAAATTACAAAAAAATATAAAAAAAAAAAAAAGAAAAAATTTTTTTTTTTTACTTACCAGAAATGCCTGTTGCTAGGCACTTTCTCCTAATCTTCCTCTTACTCCTCCGCGGAGATCTTCTGTCTTCTGTCTTCGTCGCGGCATCTTCTGGGTAATGGGTCGCGCTGTGTTCTGGGAACTGTGTGTTCCAGAACACAGCGCGTCCCATTCAGAAAGCGCTGCGGGACTCGCGCATGCGCAGTAGGAAACGGGCAGTGAAGCCGTAAGACTCCACTGCCTGTTTAACTTACAAGGAATGGCGGCGCCGGGACCCGAGAGCCGAGGGACGGGTCGGCCTCGGGCGGCCGACATCGCGGGCGCCCTGGACAGGTGAGTGTGTTGATTAAGTCAGCAGCTGCAGTGTTTGTAGCTGCTGACTTTTTTTTTTTTTTTCGTATAACCGGCCCTCCTCTTTAAGATTGTCAATAAACGTATTCAAGATGGCCCGTGATTATCTGTTGTCATCCAAGGGGATTTTCTGGGAATTCAAAGGTAAAGATTGTTGTACCTAGATTGTGGAGTTTAGGTCCATATGGATCAGGAAGGATCCCTGCAAGGCAAAGCCAGAGCTATAACGAGTGAAGGTTGGAATCCTTTTAAGGGTCTGGGAATCTTTGGGAATTTATTTTTTTCAGCAGATAATGGTTGAAGGAAATAGGGGTATATATACTCATGTTGTTTTTGTTTCTATTCCTTCTATAAGCCGTGATGAGGTGCTACTGTTGCCTGATTGGATGAGTGAACAGAGCCCGAGCAGATGACCACATCTTCCTCGCTGAGATGAGACACCCCGAAGCCCAACCCACGTACAAGACACAGAGGATCCCAGACCGATCGACTTTCATGTCCTCATCTAAGTCCTCCCTCCTGAAGTACAGAGTTTACAGATCACGCTGTGTTATAAACTCATATGGACTGTAAGGACTGATTAATTTCAAGGTGTAAGAAGAAGATCAAGATTTATCAAGGGACACATGGGAGCATATGACAAAGAGGAGGGACTGTTTTGATTTTTTTAATGTATGTTGTCAGATATCCCCCAGTGTCAGTTTTGCTGTAATATGCGCATGCAAGCGTATTTGCACTAACAGACGTTGGTGGAAGAACATTGGCTGTGGAAACCTTCATGTGGACACAGCAGATCTGTTTGTTCTTTTAGGAATGTTCTTTATGCCTCACCAAGAGACTGGCCATCTCATGGTGACTGCTCCTAGCAAACAGATCTGTGTACATGAGAATCATAGCATAACCATACAAAAATCATGGCCCACTGAGCCATGATAGAGTCCAGCTTGTGTCATTGGTAGCAGTGGGAATGTGCACATGAGCTTGTTCAGAGCCATGTAAGTAGTGTTCAAATTGTGAGACACTTTGTGTCTCACAACAAGCTTGCTGCCTGGCTCTGTACTTGACCATCTGAATACGTCGCTACTGGAATTCTATTTGAATATATACATGTGTGTGATTGGTTCTTTTGAAAGAATACAAGTGTCTGATTGGCTGATTCTGAAGCCACTACATTCTTTTGTTATTCATGTTTACAGTATAAATAAAAGCAGCATATCATGGTAAACAGGATTTTGCTAAGCTCAACATGATACCAGAGCCTGTCTGTGTTACTTGGAGATAAACGAGTACACTTTCCCGACATTATACAAGAGAGCTTTGATTGTGTTTATTAGCACATGGAATTATTTGCTTATAGGAGAAGCTTTAATTAATCCACAACAGGGGTCTGTAGGTGGGGGGCTTATTGGAATCTGGAAGCCCCCTTTAACAAGGGAACCCCCAGATCCTGCCCCCCCCCCCACATGAATGGGTACCCCTACCCATTCACCAAAGAAGCAGTGAAATGTAAAGAAAATCAAGAGCCGGTGTTTGACAAGTCTGTTATTAAGAAAAATGCTCTGGACCATCTTCCCCCACTGCATTCTCTCCCGATGCCATCTATTCATCTCCTGCCACCATCTCTCTCAGTGCTGTCTTCTCCCCGAACCGTCTTCTCCCACCGCCATCTTCTCCCAGAGCTGTCTTTTCCCATGCCACTGTCTTCTTCCTTGCCGCCGCTGTCTTCCTTCTGACCACAGGTCACCCGCTAAAAATATTCTTCACTTGTGTGAATACATCAATAAGAGATATATCACAGGTAAAAAAAAGTGAATTACAAAATTATGTCCTAAAAAGGATTTGGGCAATGAAACTGATAAGAGGCAAATATCAGCTGAAGTGAATTTATTCTCTCCTGAGAAGAGGTGATTAACGGGAAAAATTATCCCCATGTATAAATACATACTGTAAGTGGCACAGCGGCACAGTGGTGTAGTGGTTAGCACTCTCACCTAGCAGTAAGAAGGGTCGCTGGTTCAAATCCCAACCACAACACTACCTGCCTGGAGTTTGCATGTTCTCCCTGTGACTGCGTGGGTTTCCTCCGGGTACTCCGGTTTCCTCCCACAAACCAAAGACATGCAGGTAGGTTAATTGGCTTCTGTCCAAAATTGGCCCTAGTATATGAATGGGGATCTTGGATTGTGGGCTCCTTGAGGGTAGGGACCAATGTGAGTGTGTAATGTACAGGGATAGGGACAATTGTAGACACTCACTCAGGTTGAACTGGATGGACTGGTGTCTTTATTCAACCTTACTAACTATGAAACTATGAAGTGGTTTCTACAGTGAACTTGTGTTGAGTAATTCACTTTCAGGTCATTACAGAGGGCAAGGGAGAACTTCTTATGTCTGGCGGAAAAGAGATTTAACCTCCACATATGGAAAGGCTTCTTCACAGTAGGAGAAGTGAAAATCTGGAAAAGACGCCCTCATGACTTATGAACAAGAAAGAGAGAGAAAGCCAAACATAAAAAACACCACATCCCAATTGAACGACTTAAACCAAAAACAGGACTTTGAGGTCACTAGACCTCGGGACTTTTTAGGTGTTTGATTGTGTATTTAACACATTTATGACAAAAGAATCACCATGAATTACATATTACAATTTTATTACAAATTAAAAAAAAAGACAATACAAAAAACGTATTCTTGTTACACTTCCAAAAACTTTACACATAAATTGTCAATACCACTCTTTTCTCAACATGTTTCGCTCCAAAAGAGCTTCCTCAGGAGACAATGCGTAGTGGCTATTGAAAATACAAGCAACAAGAAATATATTAAATATTTATGCAAATAAATTTTGAAATTTAAGAAAAACTAATTGTGCTTTGCATATACAAATCATATAAAATATAATAATAATAATAATAATAGAAGTAAATAATCATAAAAAAAGGGAAGCTATTACCTGATCCAAACTTCTATGATAATTCCGTTGAGAAACAGGATTAAAAAAGAAGAGGAATTGGTTGATGGTGGGTCAGAATCCTATATTTTCCCCTCCTTACATATAGATATGCAGATGTAGACTAGTATTAGATGTTCTTCTGGGGCCAAGCAGAAAACGAAATACATAAATAAATGGATGGATAAATAAAATAAAATTAAACTTATTGATACTATAAAGTTTAAAAGCTCAATAAAATACCTTTTTATAGATTATATTGAATAGTTGAATCAATCCAGTGGTGAACGTCAATTTCGCTTTTCTCTATGAAATGCGATGGGACATTTCCCTTTAAATCCCTGGTTGGAAAGTTTGAAATGCAGCATTCTTTTGCTGCCAACAAACACATTTTTTACTCAACCAGCTAGCTATTTATCTATAAATGAAAAAATATATATAATATATATAAATAAATCTATCCTATTACTTCGGAAACTGAAGTTCTAAAAAATATGGGGAAGTTAAATAAACAGCTTACCATGATCGTATTGAAAGTTTTCGGCCAGAGACAGACAAACCTCCAAACTTTCGGTTCTCTTTCTTTTTTATTCCTGTCCAAATTTTGGCAGAACTGAACTTCTGCTTTATAGTCTAATCCGGCGCGGCAACGACGCCGTGGACACTTTTCAAGAGAACTCCCAGTGCGCACGCGCGGCACATGCTAAAGACCGTATAGTATCAATAAGTTTAATTTTATTTTATTTATCCATCCCGTTATTTCGTATTTTGTTTTCTGCTTGGCCCCAGAAGAACATCTAATACTAGTCTACATCTGCATATCTATATGTAAGGAGGGGAAAATGTAGGATTCTGACCCACCATCAACCAATTCCTCTTCTTTTTTAATCCTGTTTCTCAATGGAATTATCATAGAAGTTTGGATCGGTTAATAGCTTCCCTTTTTTTTGTTTATTAGATTCATTCATTATATATTCATTATGATTATTTACTTCTATTATTATTATTATTATTGCATATGATTTGTATATGCAAAGCACAATTCGTTTTTCTTAAATTTCAAAATGTATTTGCATAAATACTTAATATATTTCTTGTTGCTTGTATTTTCAATAGCCACTACATATTTTCTCCTGAGGAAGCTCTTTTGGAGCGAAACATGTTGTGAAAAGAGTGGTCTTAACAATTTATGTGTAAAGTTTTTGGAAGTGTAACAAGAATACGTTTTTTGTATTGTCTTTTTGTAAAATTTGTAATAAAATTGTAATATGTAATTCATGGTGATGCTTTTGTCACAAATGTGTTAAATACACAATCAAACACCTAAAAAGTCCCGAGGTCTAGTGACCTCAAAGTCCCGTTTTTGGTTTAAGTCCCTCATGACTTAGTTCTGGCCAGCTCAGTAGAATGTTTTAAAAAGAGATGTATGCATTCCTAAATGCACAAAATATAACTTGGTAACAACATTTATCACACCAGAGATTGTTGATCCATGGAATATCCGATTACCTTTGGTGTACCAGGAAGGAATTTATTTTTTTCGCTGCTGGAGCAAATTGGATCATGCTTTTTTTTGTATCTGCCTTCCTCTGGATCAACTGTAGGTATAAGATTGTGTATATGGAGGTTTTATATTTATTTATTTTTTCTATTGGTTGAATTAGATGGACTTGTGTCTTTTTCATCTTGATTAAATGTAACTGCGTACTAGCTAAAAATGCACACTAGTTTATTTTTTTTAAAGTACAGTATGCCTCTAATAAGTCAAGGTTCCTGCATTTTCTCAAAGATGTATATTGTCGAGAAGTGTCTTACTAGGTGAAAGATTGTTCTACTGTGGGATATGTGTTTAGGTTAACATTCATTGCAACCCTTTTGTTTGGAAGGTCAATTATATAACAAGGGAAGCAGACAAGACTCTTTGTATATTTATGAATCCAGATCTGCTGGGCAATATATTACCATGTCTGTACCTGTATTTCCTTGTGCTGCATAATATACATTGTGTTTATAAATGGGGTTTCCTGTAGTAAATACTGTGCCAGGTGTATGTTATTGCACAAATATATTGTTATTGGTTTGCCAGGAAAAGGGCTAGTCTACCACTTTGGCTGGTGTCATATAACTTTCAAAAAAATCTAACATCCAAAAATATCCAAAGATGTGCAGATGGAGGACAAGTGCTGGCATTAAAACATTTAAGAATATATTTGCTTTAACCACATTAGTTTCTTTAATCTAGAAAAATCAAATTTAGCAGTATAACCTTTGACTTATTTCCCTTTTTCACACTCATTAGTTCAGATTTCCTTTCTGATGGCTAATAACCTATCCTTTTTGCCCTCCTTTACCTTGTTGAACTCAATTTACCAGCTCTGCCCACACATTCTATAGTTAGTCCGTTCTTGTAGCTACGATGCTCTTCATTGTTTACATCTGGCCAGCCAGGGCTGTTCTCCCCAGGGTCTCTGCATGGACAGTAGAACCCTTTAAACTTCAATATGAGAAACAGGAGAAGCTCAGGAGACAAAAGGCTATGGGGCTTTACTGCACATACATGGATATTGAGGCCCTTTGCCTTAGAAAGCATAAATGAAGATACCATCTTTTTATTCATTCCACTGCTTTATAGGGAAAAATACCAACCCCAATATTAATCTGTTTATCCACGATGCAGACATCATTTACATCTTCTGGACCTTGAGAAATACTTCTTTGTTAGGTTTCAGGAAATGGGGAACTCCATCCTATAATTCTATTCTGTAGTTCCATCCCCTTTAAAAAAATAATAATAATAGAAATGCTATAAATCGTTCCCATATTTTGTAGACGCTTTTGCGTAAACCAATCTATATATGCTTACTGCGATTTATTTCATGAAAAAATATGTAGAACAATACATATTGACCTAAACTGAGAAAAAATTCGCTTTTTTAAAAAAAAAAATGGGGATATTTATTATAGCATAAAGTACAAAATATTGTGTTTTTTTTTTCCAAAATTGTGATTCTTTTTTTATTTATAGCGCAGAAAATAAAAATCACAGAGGCAATCAAATATCACCAAAAGAAAGCTCTATTTGTGGGAAACATTTTGTTTGGGTGCAGCGTCACATGACCGTGCAATTGTCAGTTAAAGCAACGCAGTGCCAAATTGCAAAAAATGGCCCGGTCATTCAGCAGCCAAATCTTCCGGGGCTGAATTGGTTAAGGAGGGATATGATCAACATGTACAAATACATAATTGGTTCATATAGTGAATTTGGTGTTGAGTTATTCACTTTAAGGTCATCGCAGTAATATCACATATGACAGTCATATCCGATCAGCCCCTAACCTGTCCACCTTTAGGAGATCCCTGAAAACTCACTTTCAGGGAAGCCTATCCCACACCCACCCAACAACTGTCCCCGAGTCACCACCATCAGATCATTCCCGCATTTATTACCTTTTGTATCACCACCCTCTCCCTTTAGAATGTAAGCTCTACAAGCAGGGCCCTCCTGTCCCTTCTGTATTGAACTGTACTGTAATTGTGCTGTCCCCCCTCTACATTGTAAAGCGCTGCTGGCGCTATATAAATCATGTATAATAATAATAATCACAGAGGACAAAGGGGTACTCTTTACATCTAGAGGAAAAAAGATTTAATCTCAAAATATGGAAAGGTTTCTTCACAGTAAGCGCTGTGAAAATGGGGAATAGACTCCCTCCAGAGATGGTTCTGACCAACTCAGTAGATTGCTTTAAAAAGGGCTGGATTCTTTCCTAAATGTGCATACGGTAATATAATTAGGTACTGACATTTATAGGTAAAGTTGATCCAGGGAAAATCCGATTGCCTCTCGGGGGATCGGGATGGAAATTTTTCCCCTGCTGTTGAAAATTGGATCATGGGGTTTTTCACCTTCCTCTGGATCAACTGTGGGTGAAGGATTGCGTATATGAGATTGTATGACTTTTTTTTTGGTTGAACTAGATGGACTTGTGTCTTTTTTTCAACCTTCCTAACTATGAAGCTATGAAAATAGTTTTGAGGCATGTCTGTGATTCGTTTTTTTTTTTCTACACAATTAAACAATTGAATGAACATTTTTCAAGAGTGGTGATTTCATATTTTTTGTTAGGGGTTGTATAAAGCAGTGAAAATGACAGGAGAACTGGCCCGGACTATCCCAGTGGGCCGCCGGGCCACATTTTCTTGTGGGGCCAAGGCAGCTGAGCTGCTCCTTGAGCCCCCGCCGCTCATCTGACGCTGACGCTCTCCATCCCATGCTCTTCACTCCCTATGCTCTCTGGCCCCCCCTAGTTCTCTCCACACACCCCCATGTTTTCAACCCCCCAACCCATGCTCTCCGTGCCTCCACTAAATAGGCCATGGGCTTCTCAGTCTAAAATGCCCAGGCCTATTTTTTGTCCCAGTCTAGGCCTGCAGGAGAAATTACAGGTCCATGTGATTGATTCTCCACTGAAGCATGTTTGGTGAAAGTCACATTTACTGCATTATACAGGCCCCTTACTGTTGGACTAAGAACAGTTTTGCTAGAAAGGCAGTGAAGGAAAACTCCAACATCAACACAGGCAGAAATAAAATGCTTTTAATAGAGGTTCTAATCCTTCCCTACTCTTTTTCGTATATTGGCTAGACAAACACTTTAAACGGTAAGTTCACCTTTACCAAAAAACAGCCATGCAGAAATGGGGCATCTGTAGATGAAAGCAAACTGTGCAGCTTTGATCAAAGTCTGACTGGAAAACTCCTAGGACAATGTTAAGTACGTTGCTAAGAGATGCCTAGCTGTTACTATTCACCTTCATCACAGGAGGGGGTGCTCAAATGCTGAGCACAGAGCTACAGCATAAGGGGAGAGAAAGAGCATGTGAAGTGGTTTGAATTAAGGGAATCAGCTCGCTTTTGTAATGGTGAAGGTGAATAGTAAAAGCTTGGTGTCTCTTAGCTACATTCTTAGCAACCTGCTTTAACCACTTCAGCTCTGGAAGGTTTACCCCCGTTCATGACCAGGCCATTTTTTTGCGATACTGCACCGTGTTAATTTAACTGACAATTGTGCGGACGTGCAACACTGTACCCAAATAAAATTTATATCCTATTTTCCCCACAAATAGAGCTTTTTTTATGGTGTTGTTTGATCATCTCTGTGCTTTTTCTTGTGCTATAAACAAAAAAAGACTGACAATTCTGAAAAAAAAAACAATATTTTTTACTTCCTGCTAAAAAAAACATATCCAATAAAAAAAAAATTAAAAATGGAATTTATTCATAAATTTAGGCAAATTTGTATTCTGCTACATTTGGTAAACCAGTGGTAAATTAGTGACACTAATACAGTGATCAATGCTAAAAATATGCACTGTCACTGTGCTAATGACAGTGGCTAGGAAGGGGTTAACATCAGGGGCAATCAAAGGATTAAATGTGTGTCTAAAATGTGCTTGGTTACTGTTTGGGAGGTGTTTGTACCCTGAGAAGGTAGAGCTCTGTGCTCCTGCTTTGTAGGAAAACAGGATCACTACCTTCCCTACTGACAGAACGGCGATCTGCCTTGTTAACATAGGCAGACCGCCGATCTGTTTCTGTTCCTAATGATGTGTCCAATCAGAGGGGGAGTGGGTCGCCAGTGGAGAGTGTGCATGCCCCAGACCCAGAAGTAAAGAATCACGTACCTAGTAGGAGAGCCGCCTTGCTGCCATATATATATATATATATATATATATATATATATATATATATATATATATATATATATATATATATATATATACAGTATATGGTCGGCAAGCGGTTAAGCGGTCCCACTTTGGAATATTTTTTTTGTGATAGCTCCACCCACTAAGCATATTGGGAAGCCTTTTGCCAAGGTCATGAAAACCCTGCAACCCTTCCATTGTTAATACTGACATGCGCAGTCAATTCAGGTAGTTCTTATTTGTTGCACTTTTATGGTATGGTATGGTAAATTCAGAAAGAAATACTACTATATCAGTGATATGGAAAAATAAAACTCAGTTAGCCAATCAGGAGAGAGACGGGTTGCAGCTCTGTGTCTGAAGGGGTACATGTAGCTGTAACTTGGCTTGGGTGCCCCCATGTCAAGCTACTTTCTGTGCGGGCATTCAACTGAAGGGAGGAGCCAGGAACTTCAGCCAGGGACCCGAGACACTGTCCAAAACAAACTGCACAGGGCAGGTAAATATACCATGTTTGTTATTTTAATAGAAAAAAAAAACAATACTTTACAATTACTTTAAGTCCATTGTTGTGCTGGAAAGTCCACGAGTGACCCATGTGCAGCTTTCGTGCACAAATGCAAATGGTCTGTCAGTATTTTCTGATAACATGCTGCATTCATCTTGCCATCAATTTTCGCAAAATGATCCATGCCTTTAGAGCTCACACACCCCCAAAACATCATTGAGCCACCACTATGCTTCGCAGTGGAGATGGTATTCTTCTCGCTATAAGCCTTGTTGACCCCTCTCCAAACATATCGCTTATGGTTGTGACCATAAAGCTCTATTTTGGCCTTGTCACTCCAGATTACAGTGTGCCAGAAGCTGTGAGGCATGTCAAGGTTTTGTCTGACATATTGTACCTGGGCTTTTTTGTGGCATTGGTGCAGTAAAGGCTTCTCTCTGACAACTCGACCATGTAGCTCATTTTTGTTCAAGTATCATCATATTTTTCCCCTTGAAGCAACCACACCACCTTTTTCCAGAGCAGCCTGTATTTCTCCTGTGGGTTTTTCTTTGTAGCCTGGACAATTCCTCTGACAGTTGTGGCTGCAATCTTGATCTACCTGACTTTGGCTTGGCATAAAGAGACCCCTGAATTTTCCACTTCTTAATAAGTGATTGAACTGTGCTGACTGGTAAATTCAAGGCTTTGGATATATTTTTATATCCTTTTCCATCTTTATAAAAGTTCCATTACCTTGTTATGCAGGTCTTTTGACAGTTATTTTCTGCTCCCCAAACTCATTGACTATTTGTACACAGACACTAATTTAAAATTAAAAAGCCACAGATGTGGGAAATTAACCTTTAATTGATGATTTAACTTGTGTGTGTCACATTGTGTGTCTGTACCAAGGCCAAACATTCCAGAGTATGTAAACTTTTGATCAGGGCCATTTTGGTGATTTCTGTTATCATTAGGTTTTAAAAAGGAGCTGTGGTGTAATAATAAATGCCTTCATGTGATCACTCTCCTAAAATAAAAGACAGTTTTTGGCATGATCAGTCATATTTTCAATATAAATGCAAAAATGTCATGATTGCTGCCAGGGTATGCAAACTTTTGACCACAACTGTATAGTGTTGCATCTTTGAAATAATTCTGCAATAACATTTGTCTTTCCTCTGGAACCTGCCTGTAAAATGCCACCATTTCAAAGGAGAAATGCTGGAGACAGTACTGTCAGAGTTATATACACCTTATCGAAACATACTTGTATCTGTCGCAAGTTCCACTATTTGCTGCAGTACCGTTGGAAGATCCCTATGGCATTCTTTACAAATTTCAGGGACAGTTTATTGCTGTGGACGGTGCCACTGATTTCATCACATCAGTGCCACTCTCTCCATCAACATGGACCAAGGGGAAGACTGAAAAGACCCTTGACTATCTCGGATTTGAGCAGTAGAGGGTGACTACATTACTACATGCAGTAGTACTATGGAGAATGTAGCCATCCTCTAACAGGAGGTTGGATCACAGCAGCAAAAAAAAAAAAAAAAAGGATTCGCTGAGAGCAATAGAAGGGATTTTTTGGAGTTTTTTTAAACAAGAATTTAGTGTCACCATAATGTATTTGCAGGATTAAGGTATGCTCCAGTATAATTACTACCTCCCTAACATTTACCTGCTACACACCATCATCCTTGTCACAGCTGCTGGGCCCTCCATGTGCCACACCATTCCCCCAAACCTCCTGATTTCAGAGGGGATGAGAGCAGAAAGGATTGATTGGCTCGTGCAGCTGTCTTGCAGGAGCTAGAAGGAGGGAGCAGGTGTGTGGCCTACCTGGTGCTGTGTGCTTCAATAGACACACAAAATCCTGTAAGGGAGCACACACATCAGGGACCTGTATTTTTTATGGAAGCAGACAATACAATATAATACTTCAAAAAGGGTTAGTATAACTTTAAGTTTTCTTCCACAACAACAGATAATTTTATAATAGTAGTAATAGTATTAGGCAGGGTTGCTCCTCACAAATTAACTTGTCAGGAGTAGTCCACCTGGTCCATTGTTAGAGATCAATTGATTTCTCTCTGTTTGGTCTTCTACCACCAGGTGGCTGGGTACTTTGTAGTAATAGATATAAGAAGGGAAACTCAAGGTCAGGTTATGGATATATGGGGTATCTCAGCCAATGGGCAGGGGTTTTCTTGGATTACTTGACCTGCTGGGAGAATCAAAATATTCAGGTGGAGTCAGGTGATCTATGTTCTGTTCCACCCAGAGGGGTGTGTGGGTGGACATGTGTCCTGTTCCCCCAGGCTGCTAGGCTGGAGATTGGGCCTATCCTGGGGGCATCTGGGTGCTAGGCTGTCTGAGGCCTATTCAGAAGCAAGAGAGAGCAGTGCAGGGTTCGGATTGCGGCTTGCACTCCAACAAGAAGTGTAGGTTCTGCTGGCCAGAGAACCTGTCAGTGGTTGGAGGTAAAGGGGAAGCGGTCGCCTTATTACCAGGGACCACAGTGAGTAACTGAAGAAAGTACCGGAGTCACATTCTCACAAACAGGCACGGTGGAGAATCTAGAAACTTCAAACGGTGATCAAGTCAGCGGAGGTGACACTTGCGGAGCAGCCCGGTGTGTCAAATCCGGGACTGAGCAGGCCAGCAGGGGTGAAGCTTGAGAAGTATCGGGAGTGCCAACATAAGGACCCATCAGAGAAGCGGGGTGACGCTTGAGGAAGATACCACGTGAAGATTGGAGGAACTCAAGGGATTCACTGCCAGTAAATCAGAGGGTCTAGTGAGTGACTGAGAGCTCAATGGGCTGAAGAACTAAAAGGAGAAGTTGTAGTGAAAGTGAAGGAACTGTTACGTTTGGTGGTAGGAACTGTTAAAGACTGTTGCCATAAGAGACAGCATTCCTGCAGGTGCAGATGTGGCTTCTTACTGGAGTCCTTTCCCTGCACGTCTGTTCTCTTAATGAAGCCTCAGTGTTTGCTAATTCAACTTGCAACTATTCAAGGGTGTCCTGGCCCTAACCCTCTTTCACAAATAAAAGTTTGTAAGAGAAATAAACATCTCTTTTGCATTCAAGAAGTATCTGGCGCCCAATAACTTCCACCTTGCACCCACTATGCCTCACAACCAACCACTTACTGAAGGATGTCAGCTATCTCTGGCCCTGGAGGTTCTCATTAGGCTGAAGGAGGCCAGAGACCTTGCTACATATATAGTAGTGTTAGATTTTGGTAAGTACCTAGTTTTTTGAGTATGTGTCCCCATTCCTGTCTCCCCTGATCTGCATGGCTCACTGGTGCTCGTGTGTTGGCTGTCGTACTTTGTTTTACTGACAAATAAAGTTGCCATCTGTTTTCTGTAAGTACATATGTCATTGTATATTATTGCATTTTTGTGGTCATGAGGAAAGATATGATGTATGTATTTTTCTTCCCTTTTTTACATTTCCACCAGATGTATCTAGCTCCAGAAGAAGCTCTTTCTTTAGCACCAAACTAGTCAAGCACAGTTCAAGCTCCTGCTTTACAGAACTGAATCACCCTGAGTTGGCTTCTGTTGACCTATTGGCATCTTTGTTTAGAGAATACTTACCAGGTTTTCATTTATGCTAACACATTTTGGGGCAGCTACCCAACCAGCGGGGACACTTCGCTATTTGCTTACTGTATATTCTTACATGTAGTCCTGGCTGACCTAATGTCAGTTTTTAATCATTTCTTTATATGTATATATATTTTATAATTGTCGTTATTTTTTGCTACAAATAACATTTCTGAAATAGTTTTAATCATGCCTATAAAGTCCAGTCATTCCCCTTTTCAAAAATAGTGTTTTAAAACCACCCACCTAATATTGAGTAGGTCCCCCTTTTATTGACCCATTGTGAGATTAGACCTCTAAAAGTATGCTCTGATATCTGGCACCAAGCCAAGCCATCAGTAGCAGGTACAATAAATTCTGTAAGTTGCGAGGTGGGACCTTCATGGACCGGTCTTGTTTTTCTAGTACATCCCACAGATGCTCAATTGGATTGAATTATGGAGAATTTGGAGGCCAAGTCAAACTTTGAACTTGTTTTGTTACTCAAATCATTCTTGGACCATTTTTGCAATGTGGCAGGGTTCGTTAACCTGTTGAAACAGACACTACCATCGTGGATCACTGTTTCCATGAAGGGGTGTACTTGGACAGCAACAATGTTTATGTAGGTGGTACATGTAAAGTGACATCCACATGAATAACAGGGACCCAAGGTTATCCAGCAGAACATTGACCAAAGCATGACACTGTCTCCAACGACTTGCCTTCTTCCCATATTGCATCCTGGTGTCATCTTATTCCCAGGTAAGCAAAGAATACGTACCCGGCCATCCACATTATGTAAAAGAAAACATGATTCATTAGACCAGGCCACCTTCTTCCATTGTTCCGTGGTCCAGTTCTGATGCTCACATGCCCATTGTAAGTGCTTTTGGCTGTGCACAAATCTGCGACTAAGCAGCCCCATACAAGGCAGCACAGTGGCTTAGTGGTTAGTACTTCCGCCTGGCAACACTAGGGTTATCGGCTCAAATCCCAGCCACTGTGCCTGCATGGGCTTTCTCCAGGTACTCTGATTTCCTCCTCCACAATGAAGACATACTGGTAGGTTAATTGGCCTTAGTATGTGTACGTATGAATGTGAGTTAGGGACCTTAGATTGTAAGCTCCTTGAGGGCAGGGACTGATGTGAATATATAACAAATATCTAAAGCACTGTGTAATTTGACAGCACTAAGTACCTGTAATAAATAAATAAAATACACAAGAAACTGCAAGGTTAGTGCAGATTGCATAGAGAATCACAGTGGTAACACAATAAAAGATGAATGTATCCAAACACATAAGAAGCAGAAAAATTGCATCCTATATTTCTCAATGTGTTTTATGGACTTTGCTCCACTTCTTCAGGAGAAGGTGCAATCTGAATATCTACATAGAATATATAAACAGCAATATGATTGAATACTTGAAAATGTGTTAGAAAAATCTAATTAGGGTAATACCCTTCACATGGTATACTTACAAATCATCTTAAAATATTGATACATGCAGGGGCGTATCATGAAATGAGTGGGCCTCAGGCACCGGCAAATGAAGAAATGCAGCACGCAGCGGCGAAATGTGACCGTGGTTAAAGTGTGCTAAATATTAGGCTTGGCTTAAAGAGGGTGTGGTTAAATAGAGTCTGGGATGAGTCTGAGATTACAGTGCAGAATGTGGTAATGTTAAATAGGCAATGTACAGGCAGAGTGTATGGCGGTGGGTAGTATGTGAAGGAGAGCAGTATGGGGTGTACAACGGTGGATAGTATATCCAGGAGAGGAGTGCAGAGTGCATGGAGGTGGGTAGTATGTACAGAAGAGGAGTGCAGAGTGTACAGCAGTGGGTTGTATGTGCAGGGTGAATAGTGCAAAGTGCATGGTGGTGGGTAATATGTGCAGGGAGAGTGGTGTGGGGTGTATAGTGGTTAGTGGGATGTGCAGAAAAAGAGTGCAGAGTGTATGGAGGTGGGTAGTATGTGTAAAGAGAGGAGTGTGGAGTGTATGGTGGCTGGATACTTTGTGCAGGGAGGGGGTGTGAAGTGTAAGGGGGTTGGTAGTATGTGCAGGAGAGGAGTGCATAGTGTATGATGGTCGGTGGTACGCATAGGAGAAGGGTGTGGAATGTATGACGGTGGGTAGTATGTGCAGGGAGAGGGGGGCGGCGTGTATGTTGGTGGGTAGTATGTGCAGGAGAGGAGTATGGGGTGTATGACGGTGGGTAGTATGTGCAGTGAGAGGAGTGCCGAGTGTATGACAGTGGGTAGTATGTGCAGAAGAGGAGTATGGGGTGTATGACGGTGGGTAGTATGTGCAGTGAGAGGAGTGCCCAGTGTATGACGGTGGGTAGTATGTGCAGAAGAGAAGTATGGAGTGTATGATGATGGGTAGTATGTGCAGGAGAGGGGTGTGGAGTGTATGATGGTTGGTAGTATGTGCAGGGAGAGGAGTGCAGAGTGTATGGCGGTGGGCAGTATGTGCAGGAAAGGAGGATGGGGTGTATGACGGTGGGTAGTATGTGCAGGGAGAGGAGTGCAGAGTGTATGGCGGTGGGTAGAATGTGCAGGATGGTGTCTGTAGGGCAGTGGACGGTGTCAGTAGTTCTTTGCTATTATTTCATTTTTAAAAATTTTTTTACAATTACATTTTCTTAGTTTTTTTTAAATGCTTTTGGGGGTCAGCGAATGGTGTCAGTAGGTCAGTGGACTGTCAGTAGCAAAGGGCACAGGGAGCCAGAGGAGAACGAGGGGGGGCATAGGAGAACACTTGAGAAGAGTGGGGATATGATCAACATGTACAAATAAGGGGTTCATATAGTGAATTTGGTGGGCACTCTTTATGTCTAGAGGAAAAAAAAGATTTCATCTCCAAATATGGAAAGGTTTCTTCACAGTAAGAGCTGTGAAAATGTGGAATAGATTCCCTCCAGAGGTGGCTCTAGCCAGCTCAGAAGATTACTTTGGGAAAGGCATGGATTATTTCCTAAATGCACACAATATTACTGGTTACTAACATTTATAGGTAAAGTTGATCCAGGGAAAATCTGACTGCCTCTTGGGGGTCAGGAAAGAAATTTTTTCCCCTGCTGTAGCAAATTGGATCATGCTTTGCTGGGGTTTTTCACCTTCCTCTGAACTGTGGGTATAGGATTGTGTATATGGGATTGTTTGATATTATTTTTGATGTATTTAGTTTTAAGGTTGAACTAGATGGACTTGTGTCATTTTTCTACCCGACTAACTATGTAACTATGACACAGAGCAGGACACAGAGGGGCCAGAGGAGGACACAGTGGGACAGCCGAGGGTGATCGGTGCAATGAGAGGGGGGCAGTTACAGCAGGGCTGCTGTTAGAAATCATTGGGGCCCACTACAGCCTACTTGATGGGGGCCCCCAGCGCCGCATACCTGCCTAAAAGAATGCAGTTCTGTCTTCAAGTGCTCAGGCAGGGGAGATGGGGGCCCTGGTGCTTAGTGGGGGAAGATTGGGGGGGGGGGCTGCTAGTCAGTGGGGGAGGGGGCACCTGTGCTCCTTACCTGGCTACTTGATCCATCTGACATCCTGTGTGGAAGAATCCTCCCCTCTCTCACTTTTCTTCTGGGACACTTTTTCTAAAGGGATGTTAGTGGTGCCAGTGCAGTGATAGATCAGACATCTCACCGAAAGCAAACTGTGACAGACCTAGCCGGGACACAGGCTTTTTGAGAGGACTGAGTGGGAGCCTCTTGCCGATTGATTATGGGCCCTGGATTTTAAGGGGCACAGGGTGAATGAGAACCCCGCTGTAATCTGTGCTAGTCAGATTCAATGCTGTATATATGTATATATAACGTGTGTTGTCTCCTGCTGTTGGGACACACACTGTCAAATGCTAATGTCATGAACTCTAGCCTCTCTGGCTTGTAAGGACATTCCAAACGTTGTTGTTTGTGCTAATTAACCCTTTGTTTATGTTTATAGTAATGTTTATTGAATTGTGAACTAGGAGCCGAAAAGTCTTATCCCTTCAGTCAAACTAGTCTGGGTGTTGATTAGATAATTAGCTCATGCTAATTAGGTTAGGTTTTAGTCACCCCGCTGTATATATATTTTGTGTGAGATCTCAAATAAAGGTCTTTCCTGATGTCCTCCAAGGCTGGTGTCGTCTAGTGCTTGGGGGTTCCTATAGCCAGATCCATTGGACTTGTGTTCCAGGACTTAGGAAGTGGTATGTAGACGGAAGCACTCAATCGAAGTGTGGGATCGGTTCCGTCACATTGGTGGCAAGCAGTGGGTTGCTTCCTGCAGTCTGGGACATCCAAACCTACACTGGGATCCAAGATCAGGATAGCAGACTTAAGTCACCCCAGTGGAGATATGGACCTGGCATCAGAGTTCCCGGGGCTGCTGCGGATCGTCCTTTCAGCATACACCAGGACTGTGTCTGAGGATGAATACCTGGAGCTCAGGCAGTGGATTCGGGTGGAGCTCTGGATTAGAGCCCTCCAGCTCGCTGGTATAAAACAGGGCAATTGCTTTCCAACCCAAGAGCAACAGGCCAGTGACCAACGGGCATTGCGGATGGCATTCCTGGGAGAGTGGCCCCAGGAGCAATGGGTGACTGAGTCGGACAGGCTGGTCCAGCAGGAGATAGAGCTGGACAATCATTATCGGGCTCTGCAATGGCACGCAGAGCAGGGATATTTAGGGGAGACAGCAGAATGCTCTCCGGAGGGATATGACTTTGGAGGCCCTGGATTGCTGTGGGAGAGCCTTACAGATCGTTTTGTGTTTGGCGATGAAGGGGAACCTACCCTTGAGGACCTGCGAGAACATAGAGAGGCTATGCTCGGTCTTGCAGGGGTCTCAGAGCTTAAACCTGATCTGAACCATTTGTTAAGGAAGGAACAGCATCTGGAAAGGGCATACAGGAAACTGCTAGAACACGTTCAGCAACATGCCAGAGAATCGGCAGTGGAAACTCCAGAGATTTTCGTCCCCAAACCTGAAGTTCTAACAACAGGGCAGAGTTCTGCTAACTTCTGCCCAGCACCAACAGTGGCTTTGGCCTTCTTGGGAGAAGAGGTAGTCGGCCTTTCTCCCACAACACTGACAGGGACATGTGATTTTCTGCCAGCAGCATCTATGGAGTTACAACAAACTTCTCCAGCTGAGGATCTGGTAACTGAACAGAGGGCCCAAGACCTCTGTCGCACACTTTTAGCAATTCCAGAGACTGGGGATTTAATAGACGTTTCTGTAGAAGAGGAACCACCTAGCAAAACCCCAGGAGAAGTGCTGGCAACCGGACAGAGGGTCCAAGACCTCTGCCCCACACCTGCCGCAATTCGGGAGGCCCAGGGTGAAGAGGTGGCAGTCTATCACGAGCTGCAGATCAGGATCCAAGGAGAGAATGCAGTCACCTCACAACTGCAGCTTGATCTGGTGTCGGTGGATGGGCCTCTGGTCTCCACTAACAGAAAACCAGCAGAAGTGCTGGCAACCGGGCAGAGTGCTACCAACCTCTGCCCAGCACCGGCAACAACTGCGGAGTTCCAGTGAGCTGGAGCAGTCAGCCTCTCTCCCCAACAGTTAGCTGGAGCAGATGATGTAGGGAAGCTCCTACGCCCAGCTGAACTGCTGGCAACGGAACAGAGCCCTGCTGGCCTCTGCCCACAACAAACAGAGGACAGATTTCCTGTAAAGGTGGATGGGACTTCAGTCTCCACCTGTATACCCCAGGGATTCTGGGCAGTAGGCCCAGATGCCCAACAGCATGACGGACTAAGCCCAACCACCCTGTCTTCTCTCCTGCGGCTAAAGGGACTCCAGGGGGAAGGACCGGTCCACACCTCTCCCAAGCATCAAGCATGTTCTCTGAGAGAGGCAGAGGTTGGCTGGGTGAGGAATACTTTGTTTGGGACACTTTATTTGGGGTACTGTGTGGATACCAGCATTAGAGTACTGGAACCCCTGACTAACTTCGGAGTCAACCCGTCTGGGGTCTCCTCCTGTGTTAGTCTCCTGCCGAAAGGGGAGATGTGTGACAGACCTAGCCGGGACACAGGCTTTTTGAGAGGACTGAGTGCGAGCCTCTTGCCGATCGATTATGGGCCCTGGATTTTAAGGGGCACAGGGTGAATGAGAACCCCACTGTAATCTGTGCTAGTCAGATTCAATGCTGTATATATGTATATATAAAGTGTGTTGTCTCCTGCTGTTGGGACACACACTGTCAAATGCTAATGTCATGAACTCTAGCCACCTGTTTGTTGTGCAAATGAGTCTAGTCTGGCTTGTAAGGACATTCCAAACGTTGTTGTTTGTGCTAATTAACCCTTTGTTTATGTTTATAGTAATGTTTATTGAATTGTGAGCTAGGAGCCGGAAAGTCTTATCCCTTCAGTCAAACTAGTCTGAGTGTTGATTAGATAATTAGCTCATGCTAATTAGGTTAGGTTTTAGTCACCCCGCTGTATATATATTTTGTGTGAGATCTCAAATAAAGGTCATTCCTGATGTCCTCCAAGGCTGGTGTCGTCTAGTGCTTGGGGGTTCCTATAGCCAGATCCATTGGACTTGTGTTCCAGGACTTAGGAAGCGGTACAGTGGTGTGAAAAAAGTGTTTGCCCCCTTCCTCATTTCCTGTTCCTTTGCATGTTTGTCACACTTAAGTGTTTCGGAACATCAAACCAATTTAAACAATAGTCAAGGACAACACAAGTAAACACAAAATGCAATTTGTAAATGAAGGTGTTTATTATTAAAGGTGAAAAAAAATCCAAACCATCATGGCCCTGTGTGAAAAAGTGATTGCCCCCCTTCTTAAAACATACTATAACTGTGGTTGTCCACACCTGAGTTCAATTTCTCTAGCCACACCCAGGCCTGATTATTGCCACACCTGTTCACAATCAAGGCATCACTTAATAAGGAGCTGCTTGACACAGTAAGGTCCACCAGAAGATCCTTAAAAGCTACACATCATGCCGAGACACAAAGAAATTCAGGAACAATTGAGAAAGAAAGTAATTGAGATCTATCAGTCTGGAAAGGGTTATAAAGCCATTTCCAAAGCTTTGGGAATCCAGCGAACCACAGTGAGAGCCATTATCCACAAATGGCGAAGACATGGAACAGTGGTGAACCTTCCCAGGAGTGGCCGGCCGCCCAAAATTACCCCAAGAGCGCAGCGACGACTCATCCAAGAGGTCACAAAAGACCCCACAACAACGTCCAAGGAACTGCAGGCCTCACTTGCTTCAGTTAAGGTCAGCGTTCATGCCTCCACCATCAGGAAAAGACTGGGCAAAAATGGCCTGCATGGCAGAGTTCCAAGGAGAAAACCACTGCTGAGCAAAAAGAACATCAAAGCTCGTCTCAATTTCTCCACAACACATCTTGATGATCCCCAAGACTTTTGGGACAACATTCTGTGGACCGATGATACAAAAGTGGAACTCTTTGGAAGGTGTGTGTCCAAGTATATCTGGCGTAGAAGGAACACTTTTCATGGCGTAGAAGGAAGCATTTCATAAAAAGAACATTATACCAACAGTAAAATATGGTGGTGGTAGTGTGATGGTCTGGGGCTGTTTTGCTGCTTCAGGACCTGGAAGACTTGCCGTGATAAAAGGAACTATGAATTCTGCTGTCTACCAAGAGATCCTGAAGGAGAATGTCCGACCATCTGTTCGTGTACTCAAGCTGAAACGAACTTGGGTTCTGCAGCAGGACAATGATCCTAAACACACCGGCAAGTCCACCACCGAATGGCTGAAGAAAAACAAAATGAAGACTTTGGAGTGGTCTAGCCAAAGTCCTGACCTGAATCCTATTGAGATGTTGTGGTATGACCTTAAAAAGGCCGTTCATGCTCGAAAACCCTCTAATGTAACTGAATTAGGACAATTCTGCAAAGATGAGTTGGCCAAAATTCCTCCAGGACGCTGTAAAAGCCTCATTGCACGTTATCGCAAACGCTTGGTTGCAGTTGTTGCTGCTAAGGGTGGCCCAACCAGTTATTAGGTTTAGGGGGCAATCACTTTTTCACACAGGGCCATGATGGGTTGGATTTTTTTTCACCTTTAATAATAAACACCTTCATTTACAAATTGCATTTTGTGTTTACTTGTGTTGTCCTTGACTATTGTTTAAATTGGTTTGATGTTCCGAAAACACTTAAGTGTGACAAACATGCAAAGGAACAGGAAATGAGGAAGAGGGCAAACACTTTTTCACACCATTGTATATAGACGGAAGCACTCAATCGGAGTGTAGGATCGGTTCCGTCACACAAGCCTCTGCTCACTTCTCTGCCAGGCTCTGACTGATGACATCATCTATTGCAGAGCCCAGCAGAGGAAGTCACTGGTGGAAGTTACTGCATGGGCATGCCCAGCATCCCTCCTCCAGAAGGGGCCACAGAAGCGGTGAAACAGCTGTCAGTTCACCTGTCAGCGGCTGTGCCCCCCTTCTTTAAATGTGGCACCCTCTGCAGGAAATGTGAGCTCGTTAGCTTCACACTTGACTGCCCGTGAAGCACACAGGAGAGGGGAGGGGGGAGAAGGGGGAGCAGTGAGATCCGCTGGGTGTCCTCTCTCATCCCCTGCAAGAGAGGACGGACGGGCAAATAGAACGTTAATGCCGGTGTCTCTGTGCTACTGTTCCATGACAGACACGGTCTCAGCTCAGAGCCATGTGTGAATAGCGCCCCTGCTGGGCCCCCCCAACAGTGGCGGAATGTCGGGGCCCCGTTGCAAGTGTGACTGTTGCAACCCTGGTAATTCCGCCACTGAGTCATACCCATGGATATCAGATGTAGGTGTGAGAACTGAAAGACAAGTGCAAAATCTCCATTGTCGGATCAAAGGTGGTTCAGCTAGCAGTCGATAAAAGATTAAAAAAAAATGTAATAATATATATGTATTGAGGCTATATTCCGAATATATTTGTTCCTCGATCTATGGATGAGCCATAGATTGGGGATCTCCCAGACTATTAGCAGAGGTCAGCGTCCCTAGAGAGGCTAGCAGAATGGTCATCTCCTGACAGCTGCTCAGAGGAGAAATGGGAGATAGGAGATTCCCAGGTCCTAAAAGTGCTACCTGAGGGAGGAGAAAAGCCAGATTTTGCTATGGCTGAGCTACAGGAATCCCTATCAGCAGAAGACAACTATTTGTCAGAAGACAAAATAGACCACCCAGACCAGAGCACCCACTTATAGGCAGTAGGCAGTGGGCAGTGGGTGAAGAGGTTCCCTGACGCCTGTGTCATGTCAGGGAAAGGAAAACCTAAAGAGCTGCCCAGGCTTTCCCGGTTCCAGCAGGAGGTTCAAACAAGGGTTGCTGTGGAGTGGGGTCTGGATTTCTCCTAATTCCCTCCCAAAATCATGGACATCATTGAGGACTCCCATGGAGAGTGGTAGGATGACCTGATTTGGGAGTACTTACACGTCCCTAAGCCAATGCGGGTGCCAGAGTGTGGGGAGTCCTGGGCCTGCTTTGTGGAAGGAAGGAATGTCGGCTGAGGAGGTCCATCTACAGGGACAGCAATGGTTGCCATGATGGGACGGCCTACAAAGAGTTACTCCATCAGGGAGGAGGAAGGGGTGGCAGGAAGAGGTTGCCTGACCCGCACCTTTATGCAAGAGGAGGACTGTTGAAGAACACCTGCTACAAAGTGACACATGGATTGCTGAGAAGTTGCAGAGTGGATGTGTCCTTCCTTTTCCCTGACTTTGCAGGAACAGACCGGCCTGCCACCCTGAGTGCCCAATGGATGAGATTTTTCCCATTGCAAGGACACTAAGCCCTTGTACACACGGTCGGACATTCCGATCACAAAATCCATCAGATTTTTTTCAGACGGATTTTGTCAGAAACATGTGTTGCCCCCACATGGTCTGACAAAGTTGACGGAATTTCCGATCGCCGCCAACGCGGTGACCTAATGCTGATCTCATGTTTATCACGTGTTAGTAGAAGTTTGGTTACAGATGGTTTGCGCTTTTCAGACTTGTGCTTCAGATCGTTACTGCACTACAGTTTGTGCTTGTTGGTGCGTATCTGCTTATCAGTGCATGTAGTCAGTTTGCATTTGTTTGTCATTGCAGCCTATATTTTATATAGTACGCTTTGATTTTCAGTGCATATTGTCCGCTCGTATCTGCTTTTCAGTTTGTTCTTTCAGGCCTTGCTGTTTATCGGTGCTTCCTGTTAGTCCGTTCTGACCAGGCGACCGTTTTGAAGCCATGTTTCGTGTTCGTACTCATTGCAGAGTTCGTGCTGTGCAGGGGCTTGGTGTTGGGCTTTTAGCTTTGACACAAGCCCAGTCCATGAACAGGGCGAGGAGGAGTTCATGGAGCAAGAATTGGTTGCTCCACGTCACCAATTCTCGCACATGCCTTTGCTTTATGAGATCCGGGAGAATAATCTTGATGATTTCAGGAATTATCTCAGGATGACGGACCCCATTTTTCACCATCTGCTGGCTTTGCTGTCCCCCTATATCAGCAGGCAGGATACCTGCATGCGGCAAGCCATCACTCTGGAGCAGAAGCTAGTTGCCACGTTGTGGTACTTGGCGACAGGGAGAAGCCAGGGAGGACCTCAAGTTCTCCACAGGCATCTCCCCCCAGGCTCTGGGGATCATTATTCCAGAGACCTGTTCTGCCATCATACAGGTCCTGCAGAAGGACTATATTAAGGTAAGATTTCTCCTTTAACATCACATTCTGTATATTGAATGTTTGCTAAAGTATTGTATTTCTTTCATCATTCCCTAATTACCATGATTGGAATATGCTGCAATATGCTGTGCCCCTTTGTCCTCATGCATGCTGGAAGCTTTTAAAGTTCCTTTTTTTGTCCTTTCATGCATATTTGCCTTCACTAACCTCCCCAGCATGCTCTTCTGGGCCCATACAGTTCTAGCCTAGTCACTTAGCAATGTATTTTGTCAGCTCCATAGCAGTGCTTTTCCCTAAACACGCCCTAAAATGTGTACAAATGTTATGTGCGAGCTTAAATTCATGCAGAGTACGAGAGTTTTTTTTTTTTTGGTGGGCCAAACTCATTAGGAACCCCCCTCCCCCAACTGCTAGGTCAGCTGATAGCAATCCTCTATCTGCTGACTTTGCCAAACCCAATACACACTATACCTACCTCTTTTGTGGTCATATTTAAGGATGAATTCTTCAAAGCATGTAGTGCAAGGGCCTGCCTCAATACTTTCAAATGCTACTGTTTTAAGTCTTTTTCTCAT
Source organism: Lithobates pipiens (assembly GCF_037356315.1). Lineage (NCBI taxonomy): Eukaryota > Metazoa > Chordata > Amphibia > Anura > Ranidae > Lithobates > Lithobates pipiens. Next base: position 81,636,927 of record NW_027507788.1, read on the forward strand.
ATTATTATCTTGATAGGTAATAGCAGAATGTAAAAATGTGCTTCCATTTGTTCAGTGTTTTTTTTTGTATTATGACACTTCTTACCTGTCCAGTGGGCTGCCAATACTGTAAGTAAGGAGGGGCTGGCCAAAGTATCACACATTATTTATGCATTCAGCTCTCAATGAACTAGAGAGGGTTACCTGTCCAAAACATCCCCCCCTAATTTTTTTCAATGGGCCATCAGATGGGGTGAGGAATCTGATAAGGGGACCTTATACTTTTGGCTTTAAATACTAATTTCCAAAAATGTTATACTGATTTTGGCCAAAAATGTTTGTGTCTAATCTGCTTGCAATGTTAATGTGCAAAATGCCTAATTATTTTTCTTGTTTGACTCCACAGTTTCCTTCAATGCCACAGGAATGACAGACTGTGGCCTCCCACTTTGCCACCCATTGGGACTTTCCCAATTGTGGAGGTGCAATTGATGGAAAACACCCCCACATCATCCCACCCCCCCAACTCGGGGTCCTACTATTATAATTACAAGGGGTATAACAGTATCGTGATTTTGGCGGTGGTGTCAGCGACATACGTCTTCCTGTATGTGGACGTGGGGAAAAATGGGCGGATGTCGGATGGTGGAGTGATCGCGCAGAGTTCCACTAGCATCTCCAGAGTGGCAGTTTGGGCTTGCCACAGCCAGAGGAGAATGTGGAAGGACTCCCCTTCGTCTTCATCGCGGATGAAGCATTTGCGCTGGGAAACCATCTGATGTGGCCATTCCCAATGAGGACCCTCACCCTGGACCAGAGGGTTTTTAATTTCCGGCTGGCCAGAGCCAGAAGAGTAGTGGAGAACACTTTCGGGATAATGGCTAGCCGGTTCTGCCTATTTTTGACTCCAATGCACATGGCGGAATATAAACTCAATCATACTGTGCTTTCATGATGCATTCTGCACAATTTTTTGAAAAAGTACTCTCCGAACTATGTGGCCTCAGTCTTACCAGAACATGCCAACCTGACAGCCCTTGAAGTCGGCCGTCCTGGCTTGCCCCCCTCCCCCCCCCCCCCCAAAGCGCCGCAAGGTCAGAAATCGATATATGGAGTACTTTGCAGGTAGGTGGCCATTGATATGCCAGACAATGTCTGAGAGGCATTGTGTTAATAAATTTCACTTTCAAACTGCAATAATATTTGTTTTCATTTACTGCTTGGGTTTGTTTTAGGTGTCTCCTAGCTTTTTTTTTTTTGGGCCTTTTTCTTCAACAGTTCAAAATCCAATTTCTGTGCGAGATGAGGTGACAGTCTCTTCTTCAGATAATATTATTATGTTGTGGGTCTGCTACACACACACACATTTTTTTGTTAATGTATGTAGTGCATTACTGGCAAAAATATTGCTCATTTTCAGCACCATGACAGAAATGTGTGGAGTAATGAAAATGGCGTGATTGGGGCAAATTAAAAAGCACTGTGGGTGTTATTTACCAAAGGCAAATCCACTATGCACTATAAGTGCACTGCAAAAGTGCACCTGAAACTGCACTTGGAGCGCAAAGTGGATTTGCCTTTAGTAAATAACACCCATTGCCACAGAAAACAACAACTTTACTACAAATACTGCTTTTGCGCATTGATAAAGGAAGCCACACATTGTTCATAATTAAACTTTTTACTCAAAGCACATTCACATGTGCGTTTAGCGAAGGGTTTTACAACAAACCTACATATTTGGTGTATATAACATTATATTTGGTAACATTAATATAACTTGCCGTTTTTGTGGAAACAGGCATGTATCAAAGCATAACATACAGAACACAGGAACTTATAAAGTTCAACTTTGAAAAGTGAAGACAATATCAGACATGAGTATGTACAAACTGTGTTGATATTGCCTTCATCACATGGGGCGTTACCCCTGTAAACGCCAAATTTGGAAGATGAACACAAATTGGGATTCAAACTGGCCATTTTCCTTCTGATGCCATGCCTAATGTCAACATGTGCTATCTCCCATCATGGGGGATCAATGTACATGTTTTGGGGGTGCAACCCCTTCCTTGCTACTAAAGTGGCTGAGGTGAAGGGGTTGCACCCCCAAAACACATACATTGATCCCCCATGATGGGAGATAGCACATGTTGACATTAGGCATGGCTTCAGAAGGAAAATGGCCTTCATCTCAGCCACTTTAGTAGCAAGGAAGGGGTAGCACCCACAAAACGCGTGTTTTGGGTGTTTCAGATTCTCCCTAAAACATCAATGATGTTCTTCATTTTTTGTTGAACATCATTGATGTTTTTCTTGAGATTATCTAAATCGCGATTGCACCCCATTATCTCCCCAATGAGGATCTGGGCACTTTCACTGGTAAAATGTGATTCTTCTTCCACAACATCCACATCACCTAAAAATAAACCAAAAAACACACCATGTATTATAAATATGCAGGCATACATTGATTACCTTACCTGAAGCTGTGATCTCAGACACTCACCTGTTGTGGTGCCAATTTCACCAATTTCAACAACCTCTCCTTCCTCCTCCTCCTCTGCTTGTGCTTTTTGGATTTCCCCTTCTTTATGTGGTGTGGGGTCCCTGGTGTCCTCAGACGTCCCGAGTCTTCTCTCCCCTATGAGAATGTAAAAAAGGAATACTTAGCACACTGATATTTGAGGGCAGAAATAGGAATATGAAACATTGCGTGGAAGTGTCGTCCAATTGTCTTTTTTGGCAGAGTTCAAAGCTGAAAACATTATTTTTGACACTTTCTAAATCTGGAATACTTACCTGTTTTGTGCAAGTTAAACAGATAGAGACACCACCCACTGGAGCACGTGTGTGGGACACCCGAATAAAAGGGGTGTTCTGGTGAGTCCAGATGTGTAAACAGCTACTGAGTGTCCTCTCCTTTACACTGAATCAAGTTTGCATTTCATTCTATTATAAAGCCCTCTAGACAACAAACTTCATTTGACTCGAATTAGGCCTGAACAAATAATGTTAAGTGCAACTTGCCAAAACATCATCTTCAAAGTGGGCAAACAACGATGTTTACTAGGAACGATTGAACCCATGAACATGAAAGTGGCATTTTAAACTGTACAACATTAAATAAAAGCACATGGAGCAGTATGCAAGCAATAATAATAATATGAACACACGACAAATACTTACTTTTTTGAAGAACTCGCTTGATCCTTTTGTACTGATCATGCTCCCTCAGTTTCAGGTCTGACCAGCGTTTCCCAGTTGATCCTTGGATCGTCATACCCCAAAATTCTTCTGAAGACTCTTCACAACTTTAGTCATGATCTTGGCCTTTCTGACATTTGGGTTTGAGTAAGGTCCATACTTCCCATCATAGTCGTTACTCTTCAATATCTCCACCATCCCCAACATCTCTCCAAGAGACATATTTGAGGCCTTAAATCTTCTCCTCTGGGATCGGGACGTTTCTGGTTCCGGACTTTCCTCGTCCTCCTCCACGTTAGTGGAATAATTAGTGCGCACCTTCTGTGTCTCCACCATGTGCTCTCCCCACTGCGCTGAAAGAGAGGGGGCGAGGAATAGACTAGAAAGAACATCAGGGGCTGGCAGAGTTTCACGCATGCGCACTGTATATAAAACGCAATGCGCATGCGTCATACGTACGATCTGTGAGCGGAGGAACTGAAGCGCCGATCGTTCGAACGAAGGTACAATTTTAACTTGGTACATCACTAGCCTATACTGCTTCCAAATTGAGGCCTATATTGGGACAAGAATAGGAGAGTTTAGCCTGACATTAGGGTTTGTCTTGTGTTGTGTCTTGCAGAGAATATGAATGGGTTCAACGACCCTAGTTTCCTCCCCTTGTTCATAGACAAGTACAGGGAGCTGCCCTGTCTGTGGCAATCCAAACACCCACATTACAGCAACAAATTAAAGAGGCAGGCAGCGATGAAGAAACTGCTGGAGTTGGTGAAGCCGGTGGTCCCCAGGGCAGACATCAACAATTTAAAAGTGAAAATTGGTGGCCTGAGGAGTACATATCTGAGGGAGCCCAAGAAGGTGCAGGAGTCCATGAAATCTGGAGCTGCAGCACATGAAGTTTATGTCCCCAGGCTTTGGTACTGTGAGAGGCTGCATTTTCTGTCAGACCAGACTGAGATCAGGGTATCACTCTCCACTCTTCCACGCTTCCTTCTACGCTTCATTCCACCCCGCTGAGGCTTCCGACACCCAACCTGGGCCTTCCAGTCACAAAGAATATTTGGGACAAGAATAAAAAATGCTGGGCTCAGAATGATAGTCTTTTCTATTTGTTAACAATTTGCAACAGTCAAGAGCTGAACATTGTGTATGTTTGATGACCCAAAAATGAAAACTATGTCGCTTTTTCACACACAGGAAGACCTCAGCCAGCAGGAGGGCATGGAATGTGGCAGCCAGGAGGTGGCTGTGGAATGTGGCAGCCAGGAGGATGCAGAGGTAAGTAGCTCCCCTCCGCCTTCCACCCAAAAGGGCCAGAAAGGGGGGAATGTGGAGGAGTCAGCACTCAGGCTGATTGGGGAGGCTTCTCAAAGCCACACCTACTTATCAAGAGGCCTTTGCCACCTTGGCTGCGTCTAAACTGCACCAAATGGAGGAGAGGCAACACCTCATGTGTGAGGAAATAATTTTCAAAACTTGAAATAAGGGGTTGTTGGGCCAAATTACACAAAAACACACTTGTGTGATTTGGACCATGCTCCTCCTCCTTCGGCCACACCTCTAACACCGCAGCCACAGTCTGGAAGGAAGAATGGAAGGAAGACCAGAGTGTGATTACCTGGGTTCAGTCTGGACTGACAGAAGATGCAGGCTCTTGTATGACCACAGCCTGGGGACATAGATGTCATCTGCTGCTGTTCCTGATCTCTTGGACTTCTGGACCAGACTGTTCTCCCTTAGATATGGACTCCTCAGGCCACCAATTTTGCCTTTAAATAATTGATGTCTGCCCTGGGGGCCAATGGCTTTGCCAATTTTCCCAGTTTCTCCAGCGTTGCCTCCCTCTTTGATTATGACACCTAATAAAGTTTTTTTTGGTTAAAGAAATACTTGCCTATGCGTTTTACTTCAAGAAGGACAGTTTATTTGTGAGTAGGCAGGTACATTTCAAAAATACAAAGTCAAATTAACAAGGGGCACCAACACCAAACAACCTCCTCGAGATTAAAAAATAAAACAATAAAATAAAAAGATAATAATGGTATTGTGGTAAGTTGACACACAAAACACACCAAAAAAATTACTAAGATGAAAAAATAATAATAAAAAAAAGGAGATCTTGATTAAAAAACCAACCACAAAATGTAAACAAAAAATAATAATTATTCGGGAGATCTGACGAATAAAAATATTCTATTTTATGAAATCAGGAAAAAGAATAAAGAAATAAGTTTTGGAGAATTCTGTGTGAATATGAGCAGCAAAACAACTTCATTCTTCTAGCATTATAAAGAAAAAGAGAATGCGCTGCAACAATTTTTAACATTGCAGCGTGACTAATGTGCTATATTGATTACGAACGCTAGTTTTACCTGACCGACCGCTTCCGTCTGAGAATTTATTCTGAGCATGCGTTGCACTTTGTCAGTCGGACTAGGCTACAGACGATTGGAAATGACGCGATCGGATCATGTTGTCAGAAAATTTGAGATCCAGCTCTCAAACTTTGTTGGTCGGAAATTACGACGGAAAAAGTCAGATGCTCCATCAACATGATCCGATCGCACATGTTCGTCGGAAAATCCGACCGTGTGTACAAGGCATAAGGGTGATGTCTGTTCTTTGAACTAACACTTTAAGGAACCTGTCTGCCCGGGGATTGGCCCCTCCCATCAGGAATTTCAAGAAGAACTGTTATCGCTTAAAAATACTGTGTTTTCCCTTTAATGTTCTGTCAGCAGGTTATAACCCCCTCCTGACGGAACTTCAGGTGGAAACGTATTTTGAAGTGACCTGTGTGTTTGTTGCTGTTATTATTTCTGTCAGCAGAATTTATAACCTCCATCTGACAGAAACTTTGTAAAGTTTACAGGTAGTGGTAGGATAAGATGTTTTTTGTTTTGTTTTTAGGACTCTTCAGGGTGGGACGGCTGTCTATATATCTCCGGCAGGAGCAATGGATCCTGGGACAGAGGATTTCTCCTGAGGGGGAGATGCTCTGGTCTTATGTATGAAATTATTACTGAAAATGCCAAAGAGAAGACTATATATATTTTTGATAGATACTTTATTTTTATATACAATATGTCCCTTATCCAAGCTTAGTCCCTTCTTCCCCTTCCAATTTATTTGATGGGATGCCCTTGCTCCTGGGCCTAGGAGCTATTTTTCTAAATTCCCCAGCCAAGGGACTGGCTGTATTTTGTTGGGGGGGGGGGGGGGGGGTGAGTGAGTGTAGCACCCTCTAGTTAGGTAGGTGCTAGAGTGAGGATTTTTCTAACACAGTGTGAAAATTTAGGCAGGCCTAGCTGGTGGCAGGGTTAGGCGACTCACAGGTAGCATCCCTGGCACCTCCCTCTTCTGTTCTAAAAGGTGCTAGAAAGAAAGGAGGAGAGGAAAGGTAGAGCTGCCTGGGGTATTCTAAGGAGCCTTGACCAATCCCAACTTAGATTGGCAGGGGGCAGGCCTCCTTAAATATCCATGGTCAGCTCAGCAGGGGAGGAGTTGGCAGGTGGAAGAGCTGGAGTGAGAGTGTGTGGAGGCTGTCACAGGGAGCTCCCTAGTCTGAGGGAGGGTGACGCTGGGCCGGGGCTCGGGTGCATCCAGGAGGAGAGAAGAGATCCTGGAAGGAGAGGCACATGAGAGAGCAAGGAGAGGATAGCAGGAGAGAACACTGCTAACAGACTCCAAGGAGGATAACTGGTGACAGCCTGGAGGACTGGTGAGTGAAGCACAGTCAGGAGGACTAGGGAGGCATGCCTGAGAGAACTGGGAGATTGCAGTTTGAGGTGGGTGCAGAACCAGAAGAGAGGACTGTGGGAAGGGCAGTGGAGAGGGGTAATTGCGGGCGGGCTGACTGGCAGGGCCTGAAGAGAGCTATCTGGGATTGGTAGCCTAATAGAGGACAGTTAGCACTTGAACTATTTCCACACCACAGGGGCCAGAGGTCCCTGCCCACAAAAGGCAGTTCACTTAGGCCTGGCTGAGTTATTGTCAGGCCTAACCATGTGGTGCTAGCTAGTCTGGAGGAGTAAAAGTCTGCAGCAAGGGAAGTGCTGGTGGAGTAACAGTCTGCAGCAAGTGAAGGGCTGGAGGAGTAACGGTGTGCAGCAAGTGAAGTGCTGGAAGAGTGAAGGATAAGAGGTCTTAAGCAAGAGTTTGTGCTGGAGAGAAGACTGGAGTGTATATACTGGAGTGTATATAGAATTCCCAAGCAAATTGCACTGAATATTCCTGGGCATCCCATAATTTCCCATTTCCCATCCAAGTTCATTCCCCTCAATAAAAACAAAACAAAAAAAAACTTATGGACTGTTCTATGTCTCTGAGCGTCTGAGAGATGGATACCGGATTGGGCAGGGTGACAGGTGAACCACTACATTCAGCAACCCATACAGGGGCATGGCTACAAATATATATATTTATATATTTGTAGCCATGCCCCTGTATGGCTTGCTGATTGTAGTGGTTCACCTGTCACCCTGAATTTATGATAGGATCCAAATGGCTAATGGTCCATAAAGGCATGTGCAAGAGAAGTGTATGTGAGCAGTATTTAATATAGAACCTAAATAGTGCCCTATAGATATTAAAAGGCACACTGGCCCAATTATTCAAAATATGAATGCAGAATAAATCGAATGTAAAAACATGTCTCATATGTGCTAGACCAGAGTCTAATAGACTAGAGTGCCTTTGGCTATTCTTGCTACGCTCTTTGGCCACCATTCACTGTTTCATTGGCATGTGAGTATCTAGACAGCAAATGGACGTTCCTCTCTTTGTCTAAACTGCTGCCATTTAGTGTCTAAACAGATGCATAATCTATGTTTCTATTTTTTTTTTTATTATAAGCTTTACTAAATTGCATATCAGACTATCCTTGAAGAAGGAGAAAAAAAAAAACTCTGAAACGTGAATGCAATCAGTATTCATAGTTTACATCAATTATTTTCACAAGAATTGATGGTGCCCATTATCATGTGTTGATAGCATTTCAATGTTTTTATATAAAATTCTTTGTATGTGATACACACTTTTTGATACTATTAAACTTTATCATTTTTAATCATTGTTTCACAATCTGTGCCTTTAAAGTCTCACCCTGAGAAATAATCTGTATTTTCTTTCTTTTTACATACTACATTGGGGAAGTCTGGGGTGGACCCCTAGTTTGCACTACTTCCTTAGAAGATCCTTAACATCTACCTTTTGGAGTCACCTAATTTAGGAGATAAGTATATTCAGAGGAAGCCAATGTCCGCGGTCTGAGAGAGCCAGCAGCTGGTTTAGTCCTGGGAGTAGTTATCTAAGCCACAGGAGGTTCACCAAGATTTTCTACATATGTTATTACCTTACACCAGTAAGGTTAGAGGCCAATTAGCAAAGAGGTGTCACTGCACAGAATAAAGAGACACTAGTGACATTTGGTTGTGTGTTTTTGCCCGTTTGATCACTCAGCATTTGTTCATCTTTATTTATATTGGACTCAGTTTATGACTTATCACGTGTATCATTTACTATATCACTAGCACTTTTATATAATTTTTTTTTTGTCACTTACCATTTCTGTAGGAGAAATTGTTTCATCCCCTTGTGTGTTCATTCAAGTTATTTGTGATACATGATTATACACCTTGCAAGTTTATCTCACATTTATTTTTGATAGCGCTACACCACCTAATTTATTTTATTTCCTTTTACTGCTACGGATTTAGCTTATCTGTGTTTGTGGCTGTTAGTTGTGCACTTCATTTAGTGATAGCATGAGAGCACACCCGCCTTTACAGTATTTAATATAAATACCACAAGTGAAGGGAAAAAATAAAAAATAAAGAAAGCTGGTCTTGTAGTTACAGTACACCATATTCTCTGTGTGTGCCATCTAGTGGTTAAATATGAGTGTAGCTTCACTCTGACCTTTACTAACAATCTTAAAGTCTCTAGTGCCACCTTGTGTAGCAAAAAATTATAGCAATGCAATGATTTAATAGAAGATGCATGCTATGGCTATACCAATATCAGAAATTTTTTTTACTAGGGAGGCCAGGGAGTAGAGTAAATGTCTGCACTCAGCCAATACCACAATACTTTCAATATACATTGAAATCTCTATATACCTATGTGTGTTTTATATCTAAAATACCTAAATTCATTACATTATTCATCAATGTTAATTTTGATTTAACTATAAAACAAAAACAAAAAAACAATTGCCTGTAGTTATACTTTAACTAGTGCAGAATTTAGTGCAGAAAGTAAACTGTAGCTTTTTCTTTTTCCCTACTGCAGGCTGTATTAATATCTACCTCCTATTTGACATTAGTTTACTCTGTTGTTCTGCCTATAGCCATCTCTGGGGTGAGAGGCAGAAGATTAAATAGTTTTGTGTGTGCACTGTGCACATTGCATATCACTAGGTAACCCAAATGGTGTGGTAGAGGTTTGCTGAGGGTTTATGGCATTTAGTGCAATTGTATCAATTTGAGAGTTACATTGTGTTGTGGATTTTATTTGAAAGTACAGATACAGCTACCTGCCCCTAGTAAACTAGTGGGTTCTAATTGGAAGACACATATTGCAGTATGGGAGATTAGACAACACACCAATTGTATGCTTGTAGGCAGGTGCAGTCTATTTTCTCCACGGCAGGTAGCGCTCTTTTGCAGTGGCACTGTTCTTGGAGTGGAAGTCAGGGGAAGCTAACCTATTGGATGCTACTGACTCATATGACTCAATCAGCCCTTTTGGGCTGGCAGAGCCTATTTGAGGACCTGGTTCCTGGGCATAAAAACACAGTAATAGCCACTGCCGACCCAGGATCATGCAGCGCCTAGGGTTGCCACATCATCCCTTTAATCCAGGACACACATTAATTACACAGGTTCTGTTGTTGATTAAGGTGGTAATTAAACTCCTTTGGTGACTTATCTGCATTAAATCAACCTCAGAATCTGTGTAAATAATATGTGTCCAGGATTAAAGGGATGATGTGGCAACCCTTGCAGTGGCATGACATCAGCACCAGAAATTCTGCCTAACTAATTTCATCCAGTCGGAGGTTATCAAGGAGTCCTCTAATGTTGTCATTGGCCATCTTTATATAGCCTTATCTTGCCCACCCCATCATAGGGATAAGCCACTCATCCACAATACCAAAGATTGTAGGCCATATCAACAGGAAGTAGCGGATCAGCCATTATATTGAAGACCAGGTAATTAATACACATGGAAATATCAGGTCCACCATTTTGTTACAGCTCAAACAAAAAATAACTGCGATATAACTCACAAACACCAATACACGGCATATATTTGTAAATTGTACACATTATTGTACACGGTAAATTAAAAAAGTATGTATACAATCCTGCAAAGGCTTACGTGTTCAAAATTATGTCAAGACTGTAGATGAGAGGTCGGGACAGGCAAGTATAAACAAAGACACCAGGGGGCGTGGCTTCGGCATGAAGGAGTGAGGACACACATTTTCAGAGCTCCCGGTCCGGGACCCCTCCGCAGCCCTATTTCACAGTCTGGCCGCATATTTCGGCATTGCCGACATCGCTACACACCAGCGGAACACAGCCAGCCCGGCAGGGATCGTTGTTACTGGCATGGACAAGTACCTGGTCCCGCTGCAGCCTCCGGCCTCCACGCTGGATCCAGCCAAGATGGCGCCCGCGGCCTCCGGCGCTCCCGGACTAGCAACACCAAGAGAAGGTGAGCGGACCGCTGTGCAGGGGCACGACATGCCCCCGCTCCCCCCGCCTAGTGACTTGTCCCCATGTCTCCCCTGCTCGCTATCCATGGCTTCGCTGGGCAGCCCAGACCATAGCGGCCTGCCAAACTGGTTCCCCCACAGCTCCCAACTATCCCAGAGACCCTCCCGCGGTGGAACCCTCACCCCAGAGCCACACAGCCAGGCTGCATTCGCCTCAGGCACCCAGAGGGATCCACAGCCGCCACCAGCAACAGCATTATTGGGAGACAGGACCATATGGACTTTACTCCAAAACCTTCCTACTAAGGAAGACTTTAGCTGCATGGCGGCCAGGCTTGAGACGACCCTCAGACATGAAATCGCAGGGGTCAAGCGAGAAGTGTCGGCCACGAACGAATGGGTGGCTACCCTAGCATCGGATGTGACTTCCCTGACCACTGATGTTACGGGCCTGAAAGACGCACATGATACCCTCACAGACAGAGTCGCACAGTTGCAACTTTTAGTGGATGACCTTGAGAATCGCAACCGAAGACGCAATATAAGGATCAGAGATTTGCCCAAAGCCACTGGTCAGGCCAACCTCAAGGCTACAGTCACGGCCATATTTAACACCTGTCTGGGCCGCGCTGCTGACACAGAAATAGCCATTGATAGAGTCCACAGGACCCTGGGTCCCAGGAGCCCCACTGAGAACCGGCCACGTGACGTTTTATGCTGTCTCCACAATTACTCAGTGAAGGAGGATGTCTTGCAAGCAGCATGGCGCAAAGGCAGCATTGACTTTGACGGGGCCCAGGTCACCCTACTGCCGGATGTCTCCCGGAAGACCCTTCAAATGAGACGCTGTCTGCGGCCCCTTCTGGAACAACTAAATGAACGGAGGATCCCCTACAAGTGGGGTCACCCATTTCACCTCATAGTGCGCAAAAATGGCAGGCCCTTTGCGCTACGACACCCTTCGGAGGTTCCGTCCTTTTTGGAAGCCATGGGCCTACCCCCGGTTCATGTCCCCGACTGGTTGGCTCTTGTTGTTCCCCAGGGAGCTGTGGCCCCGACGAACAACCCACCACCCAGGCCACAGAGAGTGAGGTAAAACCATTGATCCCAACGTCAGAGGTCACAAGCCCCTCAAGATCATGAACCCTGAGAGAGTACAGCTTTTTTTTTTTTACCTGCTTTGACAACTGGAGTATACAGCCTTTTGTTACTTGTTATGCCCAGGGCCATCGACCCCACCATCCCCGCCTCGGGGGAGAGAGGACAAAGGGAGAGCAGGCTTGGACTCTGCACCCCCTGGAAAAGGCTCTGAGCTGATGACAGTGCTATATGACCTGCTAATTACTGTTTATCTGCAGGCCCCCTAAGACGTCTTAGTAGACTCAACGCTCTTTTTTTGGACTGACTGGTTGTACTCCCCAGATGCCCCCATGCGGCGTTCCTGCTCCCTCCTCCTCCTCCTCCCCCCTTCTTTTTTTTTTTTTCTGGGGAGGGAGGGGCGGGTACCTGGGTAATATAAAGTTATATGTACTCTGTGTTGAAAGGTTTAATACGTTTGTCTACTTTTACATTGTTATACTGTTGTTAACTGTCCGATACTGGCTGAAGTGATTTTTTATGCTGCGTTTGATGCCGCAGCTGAGATGCCAAAGAAGTTCTGTGCATGCCCGGTTGAGGCTGCATGGACCATGGGCTGCTGGAGGGGTACTGCACTGGCGAGTTCCTCCCTCTGCAGTGCCCTACCTCTTCCCCCACTAGGCCCCTCTGCCCTAACTGGAAGGTTCTCTCCGATAGGAGCATTAGAAATTCCCCGACCCATCCTCACCCCTCTTGCCCTCCCCCTCCCAACTGGCCTGAGACCTTCTCCACTTCTTTACTACTTTTCTTTTCTTACCTGCCTTTATGTTAAGGGCCTAAATATTGCATCTAAAAGGTATAAGGTACTGTAAGAACTCAAGCAGTATGCCACAGGGATTGTTTTTTTACAGGAAACTCATCTAACACACGAGAGTAGGGTTAGACTATATTCTAACCCTGTTTGGTACTATGGGGATTCATTGTCGAGTAATTCTAGGGGGTGGCTATAGGAATGGGAAGGGAGGTGTGTTTATCCCTGGAGGATAGGTTAGAGGATCCAGAGGGAAGGTTCTTATTTTTGAAAGGGAAGTTATGGGGAGTAAAGTATATCTTGGCCAATATATACTGCCCTAATAGAGATCCAACGATTTTTTTAAAGGAAACTCTTGAAAAATTATTTGAGTTTAAGAGCAGGATGGTGATTATTGCCAGAGATCTGAATTTTGGTATGAATTCCGGAACTGGACAGTATGCCCCATGCACAAGGGATAGGAAAGACACAGCTGAGAGCAATAAAGAATCAGCTGTATCAGTACCAGCTGGTTGATGTGTGGAGAACACAACATCCGAAGAGACGAGATTTTAAGTTTTTCTCTTCTGTGCATGGGATATACACAAGGATTGACTACTGGTTGGTGGAGCATATGGTGTTGGATTATGTGTTAACCACAAACATAGAAATAAGATCAGTGTCGGACCATGCTCCAATGATTATAAAGATTGTAATCCCCGGTTTACAGAAACCACTATTTTCCTGGAAGCTCAGTAAGGAATTACTAGATGAAGAGGGTGAGGAAATAATAAGGAGCTAGAACTCTTCTTTCTCTCCAATGAAACTGGTGACACGGCAGAGAATATCACTTGGGAGGCCCACAAGGCCTATATCAGGGGAATATATATTTCCCTGGGGGGCAAAGAGAAAGAAAGGCAAAGTAAGAGAAGAGCATTAAGCGAGGAAATCTATAGATTCGGACAATTCCACAAAAAAGAAAAAAAAGTGAACAGGATCTCGAGCTACAGTACAAATTAACAATTAGAAGAGAGGAGTTAAAGGAACTAATGGAGCAAGAAATTAGAATAACATATAATAGGGTAGTGAAAGAGATATACTGATGGGGGAACAAAAATAGTAAGTGTTTATCTAGGATATTAAGGAAAAAAAGATCTATAAATTATATTGAGAAGATACTAATTAAGAAAGGAGAACTGGTTCATAACACAGAGGATATAGCGGAAGTATTTAGGGAGTTTTATGAACGTTTATATTCAGTGGACTGTAGGCAAACAGAAAAACAAGAGTAAGAGAAGAGAAAAAAACGAAGGAATATATACGTCAAGCAAAAATCCCTAGATTAACAGTTGAGCAAGCTCAGGAGTTAGAAAACCCAATAACAGCGCAAGAAATAGATCAAGTAATAAAAGACCCCCGGGAGGGAAAAGTCCTGGGCCTGATGGCTTTATTATGGAATACTTAAAAAAATTCAGAGAAATATTAACCCCAAAACTTTGTACATACTTTAATGGCCTGGCTAGTAGATACGAATTGAGTAAAGAAGCCTCAATGGCAACGATCACCACCGTACTGAAGGAAGGGAAAGAGAAGACAATGTGCTCCAACTATAGACCGATTTCTCTATTAAATATAGATAAGAAAGTGTTTGAAAAAGTGCTGGCCTCCAGAATAAAAAAATTAATGCCAATTCTGGTTCATCCAGATCAGGTAGGATTTGTGGTAGGGAGGGAAGGAAAAGACAATGGAATAAGGACACTGTTACTGCTCCAGAAAATGCAGGAGAGCGGATCCCCAGTCTACTCTTATCGATCGATGCTGAAAAAGCATTTGATCGAGTAGACTGTGGATTCATGAGGGTTACTGCGGAGGGAATGGGCTTCGGCCCTAAGATTCTGGTGGATAGAAGTACTGTATGGCAGTCCAACTGCAGCAATAAGAGTGAATGGAATACTTTCCCACTCTTTTAAAATGTACAATGGGACCAGGCAAGGGTGCCCGTTGTCACCATTATTGTTTGTGCTGGCACTGGAACCATTTTTGGAGACGGTCAGGGAAAACCCCAATATAAGAGGGGTAGAAGAGAAGTGAGGGAGGTGACACACAAGCTAGCTGCTTTTGCCGATGATGTATTGTTTTATGTCACCAATCCTTGAATCTCCATGCCAAACTTGTTGAAACTAATTAAGGAATATGGGGAACTATCCAACTTCAAAATGAATCCAGGGAAATCAGAAGTATGAAATGTTAACATTACTCAAAAAGCAGAATAGAGTATTCAGAAGGAATTACCCTTCTTATGGAAGACATAAATTAAGCAACATCATCAATAGATACAATTTACCAGGCTAATTACATTCCTTTCCTAGACAAATTAAAAGATTAAATAAAATATTAAATAAAGAGAATTACAAGAAAACATCCTGGATGGGGAGAGAAAAATGCCTTAAAAATTATTATACTCCCAAAAGTATTGTATAAATTCCAGATGCTCCCGATTTATATCCCTCCAGTGTATTTTAGAATTATTAAAACCCTAATCACAAAATGTATCTGGCAAAATAAGAAACCCAGAATATCCTACCATAATACCACTTTCAGACTGAACCATTTTGCTGGCTTAAGACCAGACCACTTTTTGCAATTCGGCACTGCGTTGCTTTAGGGTCCGTTCACACAGGGGCAACTTGGGATCCGACTTCAAGTCGCCCCAAGTCGCCTCAGGTCGGACAACATTTAAAAACCAATGTAAGTGAATGAGAGCTGTCTTAATGCACACTACTGAAGTCGCTCCGACTTCAAAAGAAGTTCCTGTACTACTTGAATCCGACTTGTAGGCGACCGGTACCCATTGATTTCAATGGAGGTCGCCTCCAAGTCGGATTTCTGTCTATACGGAGGCGACTTTGACAGAATTATTAGCTCTGAAGGGGGAACTCCACGCCAAATTTCTGAAAAAAATTTGGCGTGGGTTCCCCCTCCGAGAGCATACCAGGCCCTTAGGTCTGGTATGGATTCCAAGGGGAACCCCCTTCGCCGAAAAAACGGCGTGGGGGTCCCCCCCAGATCCACACCAGACCCTTATCCGAGCACGCTACCCGGCCGGCCAGGAAAGGGGGTGGGGACGAGCGGGCGGCCCCCCCCTCCTGAGCCGTACCAGGCCGCGTGCCCTCAACATGGGGGGGGGCCTTGGGGGAGGGGGGGCGTGCGGCCCCCCCACCCCAAAGCACCTTGTCCCCATGTCGATAAGGACAAGGGCCTCTTCCCGACAACCCTGGCCGTTGGTTGTCGGGGTCTGCGGGCAGGGGGCTTATCGGAATCCGGGAGCCCCCTTTAATAAGGGGGCCCCCGGATACCGGCCCCCCACCCTATGTGAATGAGTATGGGGTACAATGTACCCCTACCCATTCACCTGTGAAAAAAAGTACAAAAAAAAGCACAACACAGGGAAAAAATATTTTATTGCACAGCTCCGGGGGTCTTCCGTCTTCGGGGGTCTTCTCGCCGGACTCCTCCGCTATCTTCTTATAGCTCTTTTGTTAGCGGAGGAGTCCGGCTTTCTTCCTCGCCGCCGGCCTCTTCTCCCGACTTCGGGGGTCTTGTCCCCCTCTTCGGTTCTTCTGCCGGGCCACCGCGCCTTCTTATAGCTCTTTTACAGGCGGTGGCCCGGTCTTCTGTCGCCGCCATCGCCGCCGCCGCCTTCCGTTCTTCTCCTTCTTCTCCTGGAGATGTTGACTCGACGAGCTCTCCGGCCGCAATGCCAGGGACGCGCTGCGCTGCCACTTATATAGGGACAATGGGGCGGTGTCACATGGGTTGATGTCACATGGGTTGGTCACATGGGTTGATGTCACATGGTAAGGGGGCGGGGTCACCCGAAGACGAAGATGGAAGACCCCCGAAGACGGAAGACCCCCGAAGACGGAAGACCCCCGGAGCTGTGCAATAAAATATTTTTTCCCTGTGTTGTGTTTTTTTTGTACTTTTTTTCACAGGTGAATGGGTAGGGGTACATTGTACCCCATACTCATTCACATAGGGTGGGGAGCCGGTATCCGGGGGCCCCTTATTAAAGGGGGCTCCCGGATTCCGATAAGCCCCCCGCCCGCAGACCCCGACAACCAACGGCCAGGGTTGTCGGGAAGAGGCCCTTGTCCTCATCGACATGGGGACAAGGTGCTTTGGGGTGAGAGGGCCGCACGCCCCCCCTCCCCCAAGGCACCCCCCCATGTTGAGGGCACGCGGCCTGGTACGGCTCAGGAGGGGGGGCCGCCCGCTCGTCCCCACCCCCTTTCCTGGCCGGCCGGGTAGCGTGCTCGGATAAGGGTCTGGTGTGGATCTGGGGGGACCCCTACGCCGTTTTTTCGGCGTAGGGGGTTCCCCTTGGAATCCATACCAGACCTAAGGGCCTGGTATGCTCTCGGAGGGGGAACCCACACCAAATTTTTTTCAGAAATTTGGAGTGGAGTTCCCCCTTGAACTCATTCTCTGCTTGGCCACGGCAAAAGTCGCCTGGCCTGGGGCGACTTGTAAGTCGTCCCAAGTCAGGTTGAAGTCATCACAAGTCGTGTTGAAGTCGTCCCAAGTCGCGCTGTGATCTTAACTCAAGTCGTGTCCAAGTTGCCTCACTCAAGTCTCCTACAAGTCGTGTTGCCCCTGTGTGAACGGACCCTTAACTGACAATTGCACGGTCATGCGACGTGGCTTCCAAACAAAATTGACGTCCTTTTTTTCCCACAAATAGAGCTTTCTTTTGGTGGTATTTGATCAGCCCTGCGATTTTTATTTTTTGCGCTATAAGCAAAAATAGAGCGACAATTTAAAAAAAACGCATTATTTTTAACTTTTTGTTATAATAAATATCCCCCAAAAATATATATAAATTTCCCTCAGTTTAGGCCGATACGTATTCTTCTACATATTTTTGGTAAAAAAAATCTCAATAAGCGACTATTGATTGGTTTGAGTAAAAATTATAGCGTTTACAAAATAGGGGATAGTTTTATGGCATTTTTATTAATAATTTTTTTTTTTTACTAGTAATGGCGGCGATCAGTGATTTTTATTTGACTGTGACATTATGGAGGACACATCGGACATTTTTGACACATTTTTGGGACCATTGTCATTTATACAGCAATCAGTGCTATACAAATGCAGTGATTCCTGTGTAAATGACACTGGCAGTGAAGAGGTTAACCAGGGGGTGGCAGTGTAGGGGTTAAGTGTTCCTAGGGGTGTGTTACTAACTGTGGGGGGCTGGGCTTTGTGTTAGTGAACACTGATCTCTTCTCTAATCACGTGGAGCAGAGATCAGCATCACTTGTTGCTAGGCAGAATGGGGAGATGCTGTTTACAATGGCATCTCCCCATTCAGCCGCCCCGTGAGATGATCGCAGGTATCCCCGTGGCGATTGAGTCCACAGGACTCGCGACCGGACTCACGGGGGTCTCGACCGGCATGCGAGTGCGTCGCCAACGGTGCGCACGTGATGGCAGGGCGGCATATAAAAATGGACGTACCTGTATGTGCCATTCTGCCGACGTACATCGCCGGGTTAAATATCCTGCAAATGGAAAAAGATCAGAGAGGCCTAAGTGTACCAGACTTTAAAAAATATTATGAAGGACCAATATTAACACGGGTAATAGAATGGGCAAAGTTAGAGAGTAAAAAAAGATGGGTAGAAATAGAGCACAGTTCGGCGGACGCAAATATAGGGAGAAATATTTGGATATCACCACAATATAGAGTACTGAGGGGAAGAACACTTACAATGACAAAGAATGTGATTAGAATTTTGGATGAAGTCCACAAACACAATAAATGGAAATATTATTTTCCACTAATGCACCTAAAAGAGAATAATTTGTTCCCGCCAGGTAAATGCATCTATGGGAGGGAACTGGATAAAAAAGAAAAATATTCAATTGAGACACCTATTAAAAGGGGGGAAAATAATCACATTAGAAACACTAAAAAAAAAAAAAAGATTTTTTTGAGTTAAATGAATGGCGGTACCTCCAGCTTAGACATTTCGTCTTAACTTTACCACGTCCATTGAGAGACGGAGGAAAACTGACAGATGTGTGAAGGGAAAACTGCTCGATCAGGGATCTCACAGATATATAGGATCCTGGTACGGGATGATAAAGTGGAGGTACCGACATACATAAAAAAATGGGAAAAAGAAATAGGTCCACGAGGTGAGAAGCAGAGTATAGAGAAAATATTAAAGCTGGTACATGGATCCTCAATAAATATTAGGATGGTAGAAACAAACTACAAATGCCTAACTAGGTGGTATAGGACACCGGATATTGTGGCAAAGCTCCAAATAGGGCAAACCGGGGAATGCTGGAGGGGGTGTGGACAGGTGGGGAATATGCTACATATATGGTGGAATTGCCCAAAGATTAAAAACTATTGGAGGGAAATATTAGGATATATAAAGATGATAATTAACACCCAAATAAATGAAAATCCCTGGGCTTGCCTTTTCCATTGCATAGATTTCCCAATAAAAGAATATAGAAACTCCCTTACAATTCATCTGATAAATGCGGCAAAGAGCCTGATACCAAAAAAATGGAAGGAAGTAGAAGCCCCGAAAGTAAGGGAATGGCTAGAGAAAATAGACGAAATATACAGATTGGAAAAAATTTAAGTTAACAAGGAAATATAGTGCCCCTTCTTCTCATCCACTTATATTAGGAGTGGATTAGAGGGCCGGGAGGGGCAGGGGAAGTAGAGGGGAAGGATAATAGGTGAGCGGAAATGTAAAGAAATAGGCTGGCTGTTTTTTTGAGGGTGGTATGGGAAGAGTAGAGGTGAGAAAGAACATTCTTATACCGCGTACACACGATCAAACAATCCGGTGGAAAAGTCCGGCGGACAATCCCCCCGGTGTGTAGGCACCTGGGGAAATTTTTTTACCCAAAAGTATGGCGGACTTAGAAAGTAGCTTTGCGACGATGGCGACAGCGGCATCACCGCCTGTAAAAGAGCTAGAAGAAGGCGCGGTGGCCCGGCAAGAAGAACCGAACAGGGGGACAGGACCCCCGAAGAGGGTGACAAGACCTCCGAAGTCGGAAGAAGAGGACGGCGGTGGCGAAGAAGAAAGCCAGGCTCCTCCGCTAGCAAAAGAGCTAGCAGAAGATAGCGGAGGAGTCCGGACAGAAGACTCCCGGAGCTGTGCAATAAACTATTTTAACCCTTGTGTGTTGTGTTTTTTTTAACTTTTTTTCACAGGTGAATGGGTAGGGGTACATTATACCCCATACTCATTCACATAGGGTGGGGGGCCGGTATCCGGGGTCCCCCTTATTAAAGGGGGCTCCCGGATTCCGATAAGCCCCCCGCCCACAGACCCCGACAACCAACGGCCAGGGTTGTCGGGAAGAGGCCCTTGTCCTCATCAACATGGGGACAAGGTGCTTTGGGGTGGGGGGCCGCGCGGCCCCCCCTTCCCTAAGGCACCAACCATGTTGAGGGTTGGTACGGCTAAGGAGGGGGGGGGGGGCGCTCGCTCGTCCCCACCTCCTTTCCTGGCCGGCCGGGTAGCGTGCTCGGATAAGGGTCTAATGTGGACCTAGGGGGGACCCCCACGCAGATTTTTCGGCGTAGGGGTTCCCCTTTAAGTCCATACCAGGTAACGGGGCCAGCGACGCCTCCTTTGCTGGCCCCGGCTACCTGGAGACGCGCTCAAAATGAGCGGACTTTCCTCCGTGTGTGTGGGCGAGTCCATTCATTTCAAAAGTACGGCGGATAGTCCGGCGGACTTAGTACGCCGTATTAGTCCGCTGAAAAAGTGCCGTGTGTGGGCAAGTAGCCCGTTCGGAAAGGAAATAAATAAAGAATATAAAAAAAGGGGATATAATCTGATGCCTCCAGATAGGGATGAGCTTGGTGTTTGAGTCGAACGCATGTTCGACTCGAACACCAGCTGTTCGCCCGTTCGACAAAGCCAGAACTCTGTGGGCCGTTCGCGCCAAATTTGCGTGGCGCTCACGGCCCACAATGCACTGTGCCATCGCAGTGCATTGCTGCCTCATAATTGGCCAAGCATGCACTGTGACCCCACATGCTTGGCCAATCACAGTGCTGGCACCGAGGAGAGCCATGATTGGCCACAGGCAGGATGCCTGTGGCCAATTATAGCTCAGGCTGTGTAGTAAACGCCCCACACTATATAAGGCCGCCAGCACAGCGGCCTTGCGTAGTGTTCCGGCGTCTGCAGGAGTTAGTGGATGTTGTGTGTGTGTCTTCACCGCACAATATATCTGTATCTACCCTTCATTGCTGTTCTGAGTGTTCTATAATTGAGCCATCTGCCATCTGCAGGAGTTAGTGGGCAACAGGGTGTTGTCTGTGTGCCAGCACCACAGAATACACCTGTATCTACCCATTGTTGCTGTTCTCTAATTGAGCCACCTGCCATCTGCAGGAGTTAGTGGGCGACTGGGTATTGTCTGTGTGCCAGCACCGCAGAATACACCGGTATCTACCCATTGTTGCTGTTCTCTAATTGAGCCATCTGCCACCTGCCATTTGCAGGAGTTAGTGGGCGACTGGGTGTTGTCTGTGTGCCAGCACCGCAGAATACACCTGTATCTACCCATTGTTGCTGTTCTCTAATTGAGCCATCTGCAGGAGTTAGTGGGTGACTGGGTGTTGTCTGTGTGCCAGCACCACAGAATACACCTGTATCTACCCATTGTTGCTGTTCTCTAATTGAGCCATCTGCCATCTGCAGGAGTTAGTGGGCGACTGGGTGTTGTCTGTGTGCCAGCACAGCAGAATACACCTGTATCTACCCTTTGTTGCAGTTCTCTAATTGAGTCATCTGCCATCTGCAGGAGTTAGTTTGTGTTGTGTGCCTACAGCGCAGTATACAACTGTAGTTACCTATATTGCTCTTCTCTAATTGAGCCATCTGCAGGAGTTAGTTGGTGTTGTGTGCCTCCAGCACAGCACAGTATACACCTATATCTACCCTTTATTGCTGGTGTTCTATAATAAAGGCATCTGCAGGAGTTAGTGGGTGTTGTGTGCCTCCAGCACAGCACAATATACACCTGTATCTGCCCTTTATTGCTGGTGTTCGATTATAAAGGCATCTGCAGGAGTTAGTGGTTGTTGTGTGCCTCCAGCACAGCACAGTATACATCTATATCTACCCCTTAATGCTGGTGTTCTATAATAAAGGCATCTGCAGGAGTTAGTGGGTGTTGTGTGCCTCCAGCACAGCACAATATACACCTGTATCTGCCCTTTATTGCTGGTGTTCTATAATAAAGGCATCTGCAGGAGTTAGTGGGTGTTTTGTGCCTCCAGCACAATATACACTACCCAGTTGCTGGTTTTCCCATCTCCCTGCAGGCCATTACCAATTCTGGAAGGCCAACAAGGAGAGGCAGACAGGCATGAGCTAATAAAAGAGGGCAAGCAGGCTCTGTGTCTACAGACAACAGTGCTGGTCGTGGATGCGGTGCATCGTCATCAGCACGTGGCCATGGGACACGCTTGTCCTTATTTTCGGTAGCTGGATGTGTTGAGCCGCATCATGCCGAAGACTTGGTAGAGTGGATGACCAAGCCCTCTTCATCCTCCTCATCCTCTCTGTTATATCCTCTGTGTTGTGAGAGACACAAGACTCTGGTCTGGAACAATGGAAGTTTATTTCCAGTACTCACTGTACACTGCAACATGCATCTCAGGACAGTACATCTTATTAGGCTCTTACATGTGTCCAAGATGGCTACCATACCCCTTGACCCTTGGCATCACTCCTGGGTGGAGCCAGCCTTAAAGTGGCAGTACATGTGGAACCCTTCAGGTATAACACCTTCCATCCATCCCTAAAAAAACAAAACAAAAAAACAAACAAAAAAAACGAGAAAAGGCACAAAACATTAACTAATAACTGTCCAATAACAGTCCTCCAAACACAGGAGATGCACAGGACTTTTCCTGCATCCAAATGTGAGAGCAAGATTCCAGGGACAGTTGCGGGGATACAATGTCATTGGATCACTTTCGGCGGCCCCGTCGAAAGTCTCGTAACCGGTCTTGAAGCTGAAACCGGTCAGGAGGGCGACAGTGTCGTTGAGGGCGGGCACCCATCGACTCGGGATCGGAGGAAACAGGGTCGACTGGAATGGGCACTGGCGGTGCCAAGAAGGGATCCCCCAGCTCAGTGGGTGAACCAACCTCCGGACCAGGGCTGGAGGGCTCTGTTGGAGCTGAGTTCAAAAGATCAGAGTCCCCCCAATCATCAGTTCCCATGCATCCTGATCCGCTGGGAGCAGTTCCTTGCAACACTGGTGGTTCAGCCGGCGTCAGGGATTCATGCAGTTGAAAACGAGGGCGCAGTTGGTCCGCATGCCTTCTGCAAATAGAACCATCTTCCAGGCAGACCCTATACATCTTGGGTCCCAAAGTCTCTGCAATGACAGCAGGAAGCCAACGGGTGTTGGAAGCCCCATAAGATCGGGCCCATACCTTTTGTTGGGCTGTGAATCGGGGGATCTCATGGTGTTTGACCATCTTGTCTTGGGACTGCAGTACATGTTCCTGGACTGTTTGTGGGCGGAGCATGTCCAAAACAGTCCATGGCTGCCGACCCAGAAGGAGTTCTGCTGGAGTTTTCCCGGTGGTTGCATGTGGTGTGTTTCTGTAAGCAGAAAGGAAGGAGTCCAGCTGCTGGGGTGACAGGGACTGCTGTTTACTTGTAGCCACTGTAGCTTTGAAATAGAGTTTAAAAGTCTGCACAAACCGCTCTGCTTGACCATTTGTAGCTGGGTGGTAAGGTGCGGTCAACTTGTGTTTGATGTTGTGGGCAGTCAAGAAACGCTGAAACTCCTGACTGGTGAATTGTGCACCATTGTCTGTGACGATTTCTCTGGGGTATCCAAATGTAGCAGCGAGATGTAACAGTATGGAAACTGTTGCCTTAGTTGTTGGCTGAGTAACAGGAATGACCTCAGGCCACTTTGAATGGGCGTCCACTATGATCAAGAAGGTGTGTCCTCTGATCGGACCTGCAAAGTCCAAGTGTAGTCGAAACCAAGGAACCGTGGGCCAAGTCCAGGGCTGGACGCACCCTCGAGGAGGGTCTCTTGCAGTTTGTGCACATCCAGCACAAGCATTCACATATGTTGTGATATCCGAGTCTAAGTTTGGCCACCACACATAGCCTCGGGCCTTTTGTTTCATACGTGTGCCCCCGGGATGACCAGTATGTAGCAAGTCCAGAATGTGTCTCCGGAGGGTCTGTGGAATGATCACTCGGTCTCCCCATAAAACACAGTTACCAGCCACAGTTAATTCCATACGCCTACGGAAATAAGGTTCATAATCCTGTGTGACGGTTGCAGGCTAACCGGACCGTACCCAGGAGAGTATTGTTTTCAGAAAGGTATCCTTGGCTGTATGGGCTGCTATCTCCCCTGAAGACAAGAAGGACAGGCTGGTGTAACGACAACTCTTGACCGGGGGAGAGGAGTCCATTGACCTCCCTGTCAGTCGGGACATTGCGTCCGCATTAGCATTGGCATCATGACCGCGATACTGGATTTTATAACTGTACGCTCCCAAGAACAGGGCATAGCGTTGGAGGCGGGCCGCAGTAGTCTGAGAGATGCCTTTGTCAGGGCTAAAGATCTGAAGGAGTGGTTTATGGTCTGTCAGTATGGTGAATTCCCTACCATACAGGTAAAGATGAAACTTCTTAATTGCCCATATCAGCGCAAGAGCCTCTTTGTCAATGTGTGAGTAATTGCTTTCTGCTTTTGTCAAAGACCTGGAGGCAAATGCCACTGGTTTTTCTGACCCATCAGGTAAGATGTGAGACAGTACAGCCCCCAGACCATAGGGTGAGGCATCACAAGCCAAGGTCAGAGGCTTCTGGAGGTCATAGTGAACAAGCATGCGTGACGCCAACAGCTTCCGCTTAGAGACTTCAAAAGCGCGTTGGCATGCAGCCGACCAGTCCCATCTGGAGTGTTTCTCCAAAAGCTTGTTCAACGGAAACAAGGTGTGTGCCAGATCCGGCAGAAATTTGTGGTAATAGTTCAGCAAGCCAAGGTATGATCGCAGCTGCTGGACATTGGTTGGGGCAGGAGCTCTGACTAAGGCATCAACCTTGGCTTCTGTGGTGTGTATACCGTCTGCATCCACAAGGTGGCCACAAAACTCCAATTTTGGCACCATGAATTGGCATTTTGCTAAGTTCACTTTCAGACCCTGCTCTTGGAGTCTTTCCAACACAAGCTCCACGTTTTGCTTGTGTTCCTGGTCCGTTCGTCCCGTGATGAGCATGTCATCTAACAGGCACTGAGTGAAAGGAATGTCCGCCAAAATCTCATCCATCTTCCGTTGCCAAATGGCTGGGGCAGAGGCTACACCAAACACCATCCGATTGTACTCATACAGTCCCTTGTGGGTGTTGATGGTCAGAAACTTGCGGGAAGAAGGATGGACCTCAAACTGTAAATATGCTTGTTTGAGATCAAGCTTGGTGAACTTTTGACCCCCTGCAAGAGAGGCAAAAATGTCATCTACTCTGGGTAGAGGGTACTGGTCTATTTCCAGTTGGGAGTTCAGTGCCATGCGGAAATCGCCACAAATGCGCAAGTCCCCATTCGCTTTCTTCACTGGTACAACAGGTGATGCCCACTCGCTGTGCTCTACCTTTGAGATGACACCTTGTTCCTCCAGCCAACTTAGTTCTGCTTCCACTCCTGCTCGGAGTGCGAAAGGTACTGTGCGAGCTTTGAAGAATTTAGGCTGGGCGTTGGGTTTCAGCTTGAGTCTCACACAGTCATGCTTTATTTTCCCCAACTGGTCATCAAAGATCTTTGGGAACCGCTGCTTCAGGGACACCACCCATCCCTCATTATCCCCTAATGGAATTGTCACAGTGTTACAGGGATTTATGGTGATGTCTGGCATACCAAAGTGAGCAATCCAGTCTCTCCCAAAGAGAGGGGGTCCCCCATTCTCTAGTATATATAATGGCAGTCTCTTTGTCTGACCCTTGTACAATACCTGCACTTTTGCATAACCCAGTGGGTGGAGTATCTGCTTTGAGTATGTCTGCAGTTTGATTGGCGTTGGGCGGACAGTTGTTCGGGTCTGAAGTTGTCTCCATTGTTTCTGAGTGATAACTGAAACTGCTGCTCCTGTGTCTACATCCATCTTTAGTTTCTTTCCCTCAATGGTTACCTCTACAGTCATTGCAGAGGGTGCTGAATGCATATGATGTATGTCTAAACTGTGGAGCACTTCCTCATCCTCTGACTCAGATGGTGATGTATATCTTCCCACCATATAGGTCTTTGTCTTGGGGTTCAGAGGTTGTTTATCTCGCACCTTCTTCCCCTGGCAAACTCGTTTCAGATGTCCTGTTTTACCACAATTATGACAGGTCTGATCCTTAAACCTGCAGACTTTGTGATCATGGTCTGTATTCCCACAACGGTAGCAAGCTGACCCCCGGCTTGGTGGAGGTCTGTATTTCCAGTTTGTGACTGTGGGCTTGACTGCTGTTCTGAAAACTTCTTGTTTCACCTCTTCTCTTCTGCCCTGGGGGTTCAATTCCTCTGTATCTTTCACAGCCATTTCCATCATTGAAGCTATCTCAATTGCCTTTGCAAGGGTAAGGTATTTCTCTGTTAACAGTCTCTTTAGGCTAGAGTCACAATTCAGTCCCATGACAAACTTATCTCTCAGTGCAGTAGGTAGGTACTCCCCAAAATAACAGGTAGAGGCTAGTCTGCGAAGGGCGAGCACATAAGCTTTAATTTCTTCACCTGGCTGCTGCTGCCTCTGATAAAAACGAAATCTTTCTGCAATCTCTAGTGGTTTAGGCTGGAAGTGACCCTCTAACAGTGTCAGGAGCTCTGCCAATGTCTTAGTTGCTGGTTTTACAGGGGAAAGGAGATCCCTGAGAGTGTCATATGTCTGAGCACCGACCACTGTCAGAAATACTGCTACTTGCCTTTCACCTGGGATGCCATTTGCACTGAAATACTGTTCCAGTCTCTCCACCCAGGAACTCCAGGATGTCTGTTCTCCATCAAATTCACTTAATGTCCCAATCAATGACATTTTCCTGCTGGGATCTGTGATTGCTTTTATCCAGGTAACAATCCACAATGTCTTTGTCTCTCTCTCAGACTGATAGACACTTTGTAAATCCCATCCTCGTCGCCACTGTTATATCCTCTGTGTTGTGAGAGACACAAGACTCTGGTCTGGAACAATGGAAGTTTATTTCCAGTACTCACTGTACACTGCAACATGCATCTCAGGACAGTACATCTTATTAGGCTCTTACATGTGTCCAAGATGGCTACCATACCCCTTGACCCTTGGCATCACTCCTGGGTGGAGCCAGCCTTAAAGTGGCAGTACATGTGGAACCCTTCAGGTATAACACTCTCTCACCCAGGCTCAGGGTACTAGCAAAGCAGCTGCCAACTCATCCTCTTCCCTAGTCTCAATGTCATCATCAGTGACTCCTTCCCTAGACCCACCACGTCCTCCTGAGGAGTCCCCTGAACTGTTTGAGCACAGTGTTGGGTACATGCTCCAGGAGGATGCCCAGTGTTTTGTAGGCTCTGATGATGATACTCAGCTAGAGGAAGGCAGTAGCGTGAGCGCAGAGAGAGGGGATGCTCAAGAAGGACAGCAATCTAGCAGTCATGTTACACAAGCTGCAGCATACTGCCAGGTTTGCTCCATTGATGAAGAGGTAGGGGATGATGAGGGCACTGACTCCACGTGGGTGCCTGGTAGGAGAGAGGAGGAGGAGGAGGCATATCTCCAACGAGGCAGGATGCCCTCCGGGGGCCAGCTTAGGGGCAGCACACCGACGGAATCACACCGCAGAGCTCCACCTATGCAGGGCTAAAAGTTCTTTGGTGTGGGCCTTTTTTGAGACGAGTGCATCAGATCGCACCGCTGCTAATTGCAACATATGTCTCAAGCATATCTCGCGTGGCCAAAACATCAGCCGCTTGGGCACCACATGCTTGACCAGACATATGTTGACCTGCCATGCAGCTCGTTGGCAAGCTTACCTCAAAGACCCACACCAAAGAACAAAGCGGATCTCTCCTTGATCCTCATCAGCTAGGATCTCCAACCCCACTAGACCTTCAGTCCTCTCTGAAACCTGCGCTGAGAGGAATGAAGGTGTAGAATTAGATGTGTCACAGCCAATTGCTTGCGGGCACTCTGCTAGTAGTACACTCACGTCCGATTGTAGCAGGCAAATTTCTCTGCCCCAGCTGCTGGACCGTAGAAAGTTCACTCCCAGCCATCCACATGCCCAGCGGTTGAATGCTAGCTTGGCTAAATTGCTAGCACTTCAACTGCTACCTTTTCAGTTGGTAGACTTAGCCCCCTTCCGTGAGTTTGTGCAATGTGTGGTTCCTCAGTGACAGGTCCGGAAGCGCCACATTTTCACACGGAAGGCGATTCCGGCTCTCTACCAGCATGTGGAAGGTAATGTCCTTGCCTCGCTGGACAGGGCGGTCAGTGGTAAGGTGCATATTACCACTGACTTATGGTGCAGCAGGCATGGACAGGGATGTTACCTGTCTTTCACGGCCCATTGGGTCACTCTTCTGGCAGCTGGGAAGGAGGCAGGACAAGGTGCAGTAGTGTTGGAGGTTGTTCCGCCACCACGCCTCCAAAATGCTACTACCCGGTTGTGACACACCTCTCTCCTCCACCTTCTTCCTCCATGGCCTCTTCCAGTGCTCTGTCCTCGGAACCAGCGGTGCTCCGTAGGCATTCAAGGGGCTATGCAAGTACACAGGCAAAACGATGCTATGCCGTACTTGCGCTGGTTTGTTTGGGGGACAGGAGCCACACTGGGGCAGATATTTTGTCAGCTCTGCAGGGGCAGGCCGAGAGGTGGTTGACGCCACGCCAGCTTAAGCCAGGATTGGTGGTTTGCGACAATGGAACCAACCTCCTCTCCGCCAGGGACAACTGACCCATGTGCCCTGTGTGGCTCCCGTCCTTAACCTGGTGGTGCAGAGGTTCTTGGGCAGGTACCCAGGCTTACAGGATGTCCTGAAGCAGGCCAGGAAAGTCTGTGTGCATTTCCACAGATCATTTAATGCCTGTGCTCGGCTGGCTGAGCTCCAAAAGGAGTTGAACCTGCCCAAGAACCACCTTACATGTGACATGTCCACCAGGTGAAACTCAACGTTGGCCATGCTGCAGCGGCTGCACATGCAGCAGAGGGCCATCAATGAGTACCTGTGTGACTACGGCACCAGGACAGGGTCAAGGGAGCTCGGTTTTTTCTCACCACGCCAGTGGGGCATGATCAGGGATGCATGCACTGTCCTGTCACCGTTTGAGGAGGCCACAAGGATGGTGAGCAGTGACAGTGCATGCATCAGTGACACTGTACCTCTTGTCCACCTCTTGGAGCATACGCTGCGTGGAATAATGGACAGGGCACTTGAGGCAGAACAGAGGCAGGAAGAGGAGGACTTCCTTGCCTATCAAGGCCCCCTTTATCCAGACAGTGTTTCTGCTGTCCCACCCATCACACAGGAAGAGTACGAGGAGGAGAAGGAGGAGGGTGATTGTGTTAGCATGGAGGTGGAGCCTGGCACTCAGCATCAGCAGCAGCAGTCTTGTAGGGATGATTTACAGTCCCAAGAAACCCATGGACTTGTATGTGGCTGGGAGGAGGTAGCTGGGGATCATGTTGTCCTTAGTGACCCAGAGGACTCCGGACCAAATGCCTCAGCTAACCTACGCTGCATGGGCTCCCTGATCCTGCAATGCCTGTGGAAGGATCCTCGTATTCTTTGGATCAAAGAGAGGGACCATTACTGGCTGGCTACTCTCCTTGATCCACTGTACAAGGGTAAGGTTGCCGAACTTATCTTGCCGCCGCAGAGGGAGCAGAGGATGAGACATCTCCGGGAGGCCTCGCAGAAAGGCAGCGCGTTCCCAGAGACTGGGAGGTTACAAACTCCTGGTCCTGGACAACGTGTTGCTGAGGCTTCGGTCAGAAGGAGCGGTGGAGAAGGTGGCCATCTGACCGATGCATTCAGACAATTTTTTAGTCCGCAGCCCCAAGGTATGATCGGTTCCAGAAACCATCGCCAGCATCTGATTTACATGGTGCAGGAATACCTAGGGGCAAGGTCAGACTTGGACACCTTTCTCACCGAAAATCCTCTGGCTTACTGGGTCTTGAGGATGGATCACTGGCCAGAGCTTGCACAGTATGCAATTGAGCTGCTGGCCTGTCCTGTATCCAGGGTTCTTTCAGGTGGCTTTGTAACCAATCACAGGGTGCGCCTGTCTACCGAATCAGTGTTGGATCATCACCAGCTACCAAGCACCTGAAACTGATGTAACCGAATTTTTTTTTTTAAATATCACATCTCTTCAAGACTGCCTATGCTGATGCTGAGTGACTGTCCTGTTATGTTGACTGTCTATGCTCTTCCTCCTCCACTGATATCTTGGAAGAACATTTTTGGTTCTGGGTGATGCCACAGCCCAATTTTTCAGCCCCTGTTTAACAGGGGCGTGTAATTAAAATTTTTGATGCAATGCTTTGCAGCAGGGCTCATTCCTGCACTACAAATAGAGTATATGGGAGAGGTTGCAGTGTCGTGGCACCAGCACCAGTGCCCAAGGCCCAATTTTTCAGCCCCTGTTTAACAGGGGTGTGTAATCACAATTTTTGATGCAATGCTTTGCAGCAGGGCTCATTCCTGTACTACAAATAGAGTATACAGTGGTGTGAAAAAGTGTTTGCCCCCTTCCTCATTTCCTGTTCCTTTGCATGTTTGTCACACTTAAGTGTTTCGGAACATCAAACCAATTTAACCACTTGCTTACTGGGCACTTAAACCCCCCTCAGTCCCAGACCAATTTTCAGCTTTCAGCGCTGATGCACTTTGAATGACAATTGCGCGGGCATACAACACTGTACCCAAATGAAATTTTTATCATTTTTTTCCCACAAATAGAGCTTTCTTTTGGTGGTATTTAGTTACAGCTCGGAGTTTTATTTTTTGCTAAACAAACAAAAAAAGATGCAAAAAAAAAAAAAAAAAAAAATCATGTTTTAATAGTTTGTTATAAAATTTTGCAAACGGGTCATTTTTCTCCTTCATTGAAGTGCGCTGATTAGGCGGCACTGATAGGCTGCATTGGTGGGCACTGATGGGCTGCATTGGTGGGCACTGATGGGCTGCATTGGTGGGCACTGATAGGCTGCACTGGTGGGCACTGATAGGCATAGTTAAGGCGGCACTAATAGGCACAGATAAGGCGGCACCGATGGGCACAGATAAGGCGGCACTGATGGGCAAAGATGGGCACAGATAAGATGGCACGGATGGGTGGCACGGATAAGTGGCACGGATGGGTGGCACGGATGGGCACTGATAGGTACCACAGATAGATGGGACTGATGGGCACTGATAGGTGGCACTGATAGGTGGCTCTGATAGGTGGCACTGCTGGGCACTGATGGGCGGCACTGCTGGGCACTGATGGGCGGCACTGCTGGGCACTGATGGGCGGCACTGGGGTGCAGCACCTTTGAGGCAGATTTTGGGTGGCACTGTGGGTGGCACTGTGGGTGGCACTGTGGGCACTGCTGGGTGGCACTGTGGGCACTGCTGGGTGGCACTGTGGGCACTATGGGCACTGCTGGGTGGCACTGACAGGGGGGCACTTACTTTATTTCAGGATGGCACTGCGGGTGGCAGGTGGGCACTGGCAGGGGGCAGGTGTCCGCTTGAATTGCTGGCCGTGATCGGGACTGATGTCCCGAACACGGCCGCCGGCGATCGGCTTTTTTTTTTTCTCCTCGCGCTGTCAGCGCGAGGAGGAATACTAGCCGATTACCGGCTCCGTTCTATCACATGATCAGCTGTCATTGGCTGACAGCTGATCACGTGATAAGGGGTCGGGATCGACCCCTTACACGGATCGGTGATCAGGCGAGTCTCACGGACTCGCCGATCACAGAGCGCGCCGCGCGCGCCCCTCAGGGGGCGCGCAGGCCGCTCGTAACCGGGACGACGTCAATAGACGTAGTCCCGGCAATCTAGGTCCGCGCTAATGCCGTCATTCGGCAATAGCGCGGATCCCAAGTGGTTAAACAATAGTCAAGGACAACACAAGTAAACACAAAATGCAATTTGTAAATGAAGGTGTTTATTATTAAAGGTGAAAAAAAATCCAAACCATCATGGCCCTTTGTGAAAAAGTGATTGCCCCCCTTCTTAAAACATACTATAACTGTGGTTGTCCACACCTGAGTTCAATTTCTCTAGCCACACCCAGGCCTGATTATTGCCACACCTGTTCACAATCAAGGCATCACTTAAATAGGATCTGCTTGACACAGTAAGGTCCACCAGAAGATCCTTAAAAGCTACACATCATGCCGAGACCCAAAGAAATTCAGGAACAATTGAGAAAGAAAGTAATTGAGATCTATCAGTCTGGAAAGGGTTATAAAGCCATTTCCAAAGCTTTGGGAATCCAGCGAACCACAGTGAGAGCCATTATCCACAAATGGCGAAGACATGGAACAGTGGTGAACCTTCCCAGGAGTGGCCGGCCGCCCAAAATTACCCCAAGAGCGCAGCGACGACTCATCCAAGAGGTCACAAAAGACCCCACAACAACGTCCAAGGAACTGCAGGCCTCACTTGCCTCAGTTAAGGTCAGCGTTCATGCCTCCACCATCAGGAAAAGACTGGGCAAAAATGGCCTGCATGGCAGAGTTCCAAGGAGAAAACCACTGCTGAGCAAAAAGAACATCAAAGCTCGTCTCAATTTCTCCACAACACATCTTGATGATCCCCAAGACTTTTGGGACAACATTCTGTGGACCGATGAGACAAAAGTGGAACTCTTTGGAAGGTGTGTGTCCAAGTATATCTGGCGTAGAAGGAACACTGCATTTCATAAAAAGAACATTATACCAACAGTAAAATATGGTGGTGGTAGTGTGATGGTCTGGGGCTGTTTTGCTGCTATATACCGGCCCCCCACCCTATGTGAATGAGTATGGGGTACAATGTACCCCTACCCATTCACCTGTGAAAAAAATTTACAAAAAAACACAACACACAAGGGTTAAAATAGTTTATTGCACAGCTCCGGGGGTCTTCCGTCTTCGGGGGTCTTCTCGCCGGACCCCGGCTTTCTTCTATATCGGCGCCGGCCTCTTCTTCCGACTTCGGGGGTCTTGTCCCCCTCTTTGGTTCTTCTTGCCGGGCCACCGCTTCTTCTTCCAGCTCTTTTAATAGCGGTGGCCCGGTCTTCTGTCGCCGCCGCCTTCCGTTCTTCTTCTTCTTCTGGAGATGTTGACTCGATGCTCTCTCCGGCTGCAATACCAGTAACGCGGTGCGCGGCGACTTATATAGGGACAAGGGGTGGGGTCACAGGTTGATGTCACATGGTGACCCCGCCCCCTTACCATGTGACATCAACCGGTGACCCCGCCTCTTGTCCCTATATAAGTTGCCGCGCACCGCGTCCCTGGCATTGCGGCCGGAGAGAGCGTTGAGTCAACATCTCCAAAAGAAGAAGAAGAAGAAGAACGGAAGGCGGCGACGACGGAGGCGACAGAAGACCATGCCACCGCTAGTAAAAGAGCTGGAAGAAGAAGCGGTGGCCCGGCAAGAAGAACCGAAGAGGGGGACAAGACCCCCGAAGTCGGAAGTAGAGGGCGGTGAGAAGACCCCCGAAAAAGGAAGACCCCCGGAGCTGTGCAATAAACTATTTTAACCCTTGTGTGTTGTGTTTTTTTTAACTTTTTTTCACAGGTGAATGGGTAGAATGGGTAGGGGTATATTATACCCCATACTCATTCACATAGGGTGGGGGGCCGGTATCCGGGGGCCCCCGGATTCCCATAAACCCCGACAACCAACGGCCAGGGTTGTCGGGAAGAGGCCCTTGTCCTCATCAACATGGGGACAAGGTGCTTTGGGGTGGGGGTCCGCGCGGCCCCCCCTTCCCCAAGGCATCCCCCATGTTGAGGGCACGCGGCCTGGTACGGCTCAGGAGCGGGGGTGCTCGCTTGTCCCCACCCCCTTTCCTGGCCGGCCAGGTAGCGTGCTCGGATAAGGGTCTGGTATGGATCTGGGGGGGACCCCTATGCCGTTTTTTCGGCGTAGGGGGTTCCCCTTAGAATCCATACCAGACCTAAGGGCCTGGTATGCTCTCGGAGGGGGAACCCACATCAAATTTTTTTCATAAATTTGGCGTGGAGTTCCCCCTTCAGAGCTCATTCTCTGATTGTCCACGGCAAAAGTCGCCTGGCCTGGGGCGACTTAAAGTCGTGTTGTAAGTCGCCCCAGGTCGTGCTCAAGTTGCCTCACAAAGTCGTCCTGGAAGTTGTGTCGCCCCTGTGTGAACCGGCACCTTATTTACTCCTAACCGATAACCCTTCCTATTTTTTCTTTTGTATTAGTCATTTACATTATTTCTTTCTCTATTTTCTAACCCTTCTCCTTCATTTTTTATATACGCAGAAAATACTTGTGTTACGTTGATTTCATCTTCGTTTTCAGCTGTGATGGATAAACGGAATGTTGACTATATTACTGCTGCTTATAAACTTTTTGACTGTAATGCTTTTTATGGTTGACATTTGTTACAGTAACCATATGAACACTTGATATGTTGAGACTACATGTCTCTTTATCCAGTCCATGTATTTCCAATGTTCTGCTCTGTTATCCATGGTATCTAAAGCTGACATATATAATTTTCTTTAGATTTACCTTCAACTATGTAGTACAGGCATAAGAAGGGAGGTTTTGGACTTTAAATGAAGCACTTGGATAGTGGAGGTGAGTTTTAACCATATTTGGATGTTTATTGATTGTTCAGTAGAAAACCATAAATTATAATAATTTCTACTGAACAATCAATAAACATCCAAATATGGTTAAAACTCACCTCCACTATCCAAGTGCTTCATTTAAAGTCCCAAACCTCCCTTCTTATACGTATCAAATTACTGGGATGGAGGCACGTATCCAGGCCTCATTTAAAGTCCCAACCCCCCCCCCCCCCTCCCACTTGTATGTAGTACAGGGGTGTCCAAACTTTATTCAAAGAGGGCCAGATTTGAGTGAATATGCGTGAGGGCTAACTATTTTGCCTGACATTCTTTGAACCATTAAAATTCGGTCTAAGTGTGTTTGTCTGAGCACTAATACACTGCCCAACAATAATTCTCTTGCCTTTGTGTCTGTGTGTTGTAAAGAGATGAGCTTGGGTGTGTTATTTGTGTATGTATATGTATATCTATATAGATATATAGATATATATTATATATATATATTGTAGCGGGGTGCCTGTGAAACAAGGTAAAATGACAGGAAAAGTAATTGAAGGGATATATGTTCCTCCACGGATTCTTAGATTTACAATCTAAGGTAATACCAGCAAAGACTTCAGGGTAAAGAAGGATAGCTCTTTATCCTGTGTTGGTAAAGTCTGTTCCGGGGCTGGTTGGGGAGCCTGATAGAGCTCTGCGTGGGACAGACTCCAATTCTGTGGACCACAGTTTAATGTTTTCCTTTCAGGGTCTTGATTAAACCGGGAGTCCGCCGGGAGTTCCGCCGTTTTTTTTTTTAAAGCCAGCAGCTACAAATACTGCAGCTGCTGACTTTTAAAATAATGACACTTACCCGCCCAGTGCACCCGCAATGTCGGCACCCGAAGCCGATCTCTCGATCGTCCCTCGGGTGCTGCCGCCGCCATCTTGAGTATGGGAATCAGGAAGTGGAGCCTTTCAGCTTCATTTCCCGGTTCCCTACTGCGCATGCGTGAGTCGCGCTGTGCAATAAGGATGGTCCCCGCTGTCTCTGGGATCCGTGTGTTTCCCAGCAGGCAGCGGGGGACTTTCGGAAACTGGCGTACCTTCTGCAGAATCTACGCCGGAAGTGGGTGCAGACACCTGTACTGTACAGGTACCTGCACTCCCCTCCCCCCCTGAAAGGTGCCAATGGTGGCGCCGGAGGGGGGGAGGATTCCAATGAGCAGAAGGTCCACTTAAGGGTGGACCTCCGCTTTAAGGCAGCTGGTCCTAGCTCTCACAGCCATGCCTACTAATGGCATGGCTGTGATTGGCCAGTGCAGCATGTGACCCAGCCTCTATTTAAGCTAGAGGCACACAGCACAGCATGTCACTCTGCTTTAGACAGTGTAGGGAAAGGTTCCTGGCTGCTGCTGCTGTTAGGGAGAGAATAACATAGGAGTCCTGATTCTGAAATCTATTCTAATTAGTCAGCGATTTTACACTGCACGAGAGAAAAGATAGACAGTGTAGGGCAAGGTTCCTGTTGCTGCTTTGAGGGAGAGAGAATTCTGTAGGAGTCCAGATTCAGAAATCTATTCTAATAACTCAGCGATCTACACAGATTTACCTGGTTGGGTTGCAGTGCACAGTCTTTGCGCTGCCATGAGCACAGTGCCAGAGAAAATATAACTTTTATCTGCAAGGTCAGTGCACCAAAACTGCATATGTTACTGTGACATACACCCTGTACATACTGTGGGTGTATTCTGCTCTTCCAAAAACACCCATTTAGTGCAAAAAAAAAACTTTGCAGTGTTTTCTGCATATGTGGAGGTGTGTGTTACGCAATTTATATATTTTTCTTCTATTGTGCTATTCAAAAAATAAATTTTAGGGCAAAAACATTTTTTTTGAATAGCATTTTCGCCATTTCTGCAGCTCTAAGCCCTTGTACACACGGTCGGAGAATCCGTCGGAATGTGTCCTATCGGACCGTGTCGTCGGATAATCCGATTGTGTGTGGTATGCATCGGACTGATTCCGTCGGAATATCCGTCGGACCCAATTTTCCAACATGTTGGAAATATTTCCCGACCAACTGGGCCGATCGGACAAACTCCGATCATGTGTAGATAATTTTGATCGGACCAAGTGCCACGCATGCTCAGATCAAATTCCTACATCAAAGCTATTGGCTACTAGCCTGAATGTAGTCCCATCGTAACGAAATTACGTCATCACGTTCTGAAAGATCGGATTTTTTCGCCAACTTTGTCCGACCGTGTGTATGCAACAGTTTCGGACAAGATCCGACGGACAAAATCCCGCGGGAAAAATCCGACGGATTTGGTTGTGGAAATCTCCGACCGTGTGTACAGGGGCTTAAGATACACGTTTACATACTCTGGGTGTATTCTGCTATTGCAAAAACACCCATTTAGTGCAAAAAAAAAAAAAAAAACGTTGCCGTGTTTTCTGCATATGTGGAGGTGTGTGTTACACAATTTATATATTTTTCTTCTATTGTGCTATTCAAGAAAAAAATTTAAGGGAAAAAACTTTTTTTTGAATAGCATTTTCCCCATTTCTGCAGCTCTAAGATACACGTTTACATACTCTGGGTGTATTCTGCTATTACAAAAACACCCATTTAGTGCAAAAAAAATTACTTTGCAGCGTTTTCTGCATATGTGGAGGTGTGTTACACAATTTATATATTTTTCTTCTATTGTGCTATTCAAAAAAATGTAGGGCAAAAACATTTATTTTCAATGGCATTTTCGCCATTTCTTCAGCTCTAAGATACACGTTTGCATACTCTGGGTGTATTCTGCTATTGCAAAAAACACCCATTTAGGGCAAGATCCTAGATTTGGAAAATATGAGGAGAACGTCAAAAAAGGGATGTTGCTCCAGTCGTGGTGCTGCTGATGGAGCTCCTGTTGCAGGGAGAGGACATGGTCTATCTGTGCCAGCTACACGCTCAAGTTAAACACCTTCCTCAGGTGTGAGTAGACGACAGAGCCTGCAGCAGTATTTGGTTGGACCTAATGTGGCTGTATGAATGTTGAGGCCAGGACAAGTACAGGCGATAGTAGATTGGGTTGCTGACAGTGCCTCCTGTTCCTTGACATTGTCTCCCACCAGGGGCGTACCTAGAGCATTCGGCACCCGGGGCGACTCCTATATTTGACACCCCCCCCTCACTTTAAAATGTAAAAACACCGCACTGTGTCCCCTGCATACCTCTACATC
Source organism: Lithobates pipiens (assembly GCF_037356315.1). NCBI lineage: Eukaryota > Metazoa > Chordata > Amphibia > Anura > Ranidae > Lithobates > Lithobates pipiens. Next base: position 81,674,788 of record NW_027507788.1, read on the forward strand.
CCCTAATATCTCTTTGTCACTACTTTGTACCCCCTCTCCACAACTGGACTCCTTTACATTGCACAGCCCCCCGCAGCTCTGGATCCCTTCACATTACACACCTCTTGACCCCTTTACATTACAAAACCGGTGAACCTCTGGACCTCTTTACATTACACAACCCCCTGCACCTCTAGACCCCTTTACATTACACAACCCCTTGAACCTCAGGGCCCCTTTACATTACACAGCACCCTGTACCTCTAGATCCCTTTACATTACACAACACCCTGCACCTCAGGACACCTTTACATTACAAAACCCTCCTCACCTTTGGACCCCTTTAAATTACACAGCATCCTGCACCTCTGGAATAATTTACATTACACAACCCCCTGCACCTGTGGACCCCTTTACATTACACAACACCCTGCACCTCGGGACACCTTTACATTACAAAACCCTCTGCACCTCCTGGACCCCTTTACATTACACAGCACTCTGCACCTCTGGACCCTTTTACATTACACAACCCTCTGCACCTCAGGAACCCTTTACATTACACAACCCCCTGCACTTCAGGACCCCTTTACATTACACAGCACCCTGAAGCCTTTGGGTTCACACTGGTGTCCTGGAGTTTGTCACAGTGCTGGGGTATATGCAGTTTTTCTGCATATAATCCTCATTTTTAGCTGCAGTCCCACAGACGTCTATTAGCTTGTGTAATTTTACTGTGTTTTCTGAAAGATTCAGTATAGAGGACATTTGGTGTGCTTTCATAAAATGGTGCAAAAATGTGTAACCTAATAGAAGTCTGTGGGACTGTAGTGAAAATTGAGGCAACTGAACCACAGCGCATCAGTGTGAACCCACTTGAGTCCTGGTTCAGATTCCTGCATTGCATGTTGCTTGTTGACTGTTCACGCTGCCCTTTGCAAGCTGCTATGGGTGTCAATGTAAAATTAATGACATCCCCAGATCGGTTTGCAAATCGCAGTGAGAACTGTGAAATGGTGCAAGAATCGGATTGCATAGGTGTAAACACCCATCCAATCCAATCCAGTGCAGACCAAAAAAAGGGTCCCTCACCATTTTGGTGTAAATGTAATTTCAGCCATACAGTTTGTATGGCTGAATTTGCATCGCACAGACATTGCATGTGATTTGCACAACAATTCGGTGCGAATCACATGCAATGTCTATGAACACACTAGTGTAAATCCTGGTAAAGGAACATGATGGGGAACATGATGGGAATATGATGGGAACATGATGGAAAGTAGGGATGAGCTCAGGCGTGTTCGCATGGAACACGTGCAGAGCCCGCCAGGAAGTGAGCGCAGCGCTGCGCTAATCACAGGCAGTGAGACATTGCCCCGATGCATGGCTGCAGAGATCGGGCAATGTCTCACTGCCTGTGATTAGCGCAGCGCTGCGCTCACTTCCTGGCGGGCTCTGCATGTGTTCCATGCGAACACGCCTGAGCTCATCCCTAATGGAAAGACTCTGGAGGACAACAGAGGAAAGAGGGGGAGTGAATGAGATTTGGGAGAGAGAGGGCAGAGTCTGGACACAGGGACAGTGCTGATAACTTACTTGGATGTTCTTGCTCACACTGTTTAAATGCTCCCGCCCCCACATTCCTTTCAGACGCTGGGCTGCAGGGAGCATGGATGGGACACGCAGGGGAGAGAGGGGCAGAGCTAATGTAGACTCTTCCATCTCTGTGGAGGGGGAGGGGGGAGTTGTACTCACTCACTGGGCTGTTAGAATTTAACAGAGAGTGAGAGCATTGTGACAATGGGTCAGACTGCCTGAGGTCTCTCTGCTCAGCATGTCACATCGGCTGCACTACCAAGCCTGTCCCACTCTCACTGTTTCATACAGGGGAGCGGCCTGACACCCCCCCAATGTGTGGCACCTGGGGCGGACCATACCCCCTCCCCCGCCTAGGGTTGCCACCTGTCCGGGATTCACCCGGACAGTACGGGTTTAGAGTAACTTTGAATCACGTGTCCGGGGCTCCTGCCGCCTGGAACCCGGACACATGATCCAGACCGCACTATGGCTCAGAGCTCCATCTGTTCAGCTGGGGGCCGGGCAGGAGGATTACTACAGCTGTTTGGGCAATTTAATCAGTCTCGACCCCACTTGTATAGTATCCGCCGGGGAAGATAATTGCCAGGAACCGCAGCTCACATGCCTTTGTCAGGGAATGCACAGCTCAGAAGAAGTGTCCGGCCGGCTGACACTGATGACACTCAAACCCTGGACAACTTTACAGAGGAGGAGACCGCTATAGAAGAAAGAGTCTGGCCAGCAGTGACCTGTCAGTGTCCGGGTGTCAGTGCAGCATTGGAGGACAGCGCGCTGGATCGGGGACATGAGCTGCATGATCGGCCGAGCAGTAGGTACAATATGTAGTTTATCACACAGACAGCTGACCGGGAAAAGACCGTGCAGGAGACCAGCCACAGAATCAGCTCCATCCACACTACTGATCTGAGGAGGGAGGGGTGAGAGGTAGGGTTGCCACCTTTTCTTTAAGTCAAACCCGAACACTTTAGCGCCACGCAGCAATTTTTTTTAATAGTATAAACTATACATATATTTTGCTATTAAATAACATTTCTAATCATATGAAGTTAATCACAAGAGTTCCCCTTTACATCAGAGTCCGCAGAGTGCCTCTTTTACATCTGAACTCACAGAGTTCCCTTTCACTGTAAGGGGGGGACTCTGCAGACTCTGATGTAAGGGATAACTCTGGGGACTCTGTCATAAGGGGTGCTCTGGGAACCCTGATTTAAGGTGGAACATTAAGAACTCTGATGTATGGAGAAGATTCTGATGTAAGGGGGAACACTGTGGCCTCTGGTGTAAAGGGTGCTCTGAGAACCCTGACTTGCCTTAGTGTATTCACTCACTCACTCACTCATTCCTTGGCAGTCAGCACCTTCAAATTTCCAGCCCCAACTTTCCATTTCTGAGGCACAGCGCCGGGGATTGGAGTGTGGGCAGACACAGAGGGGTAGGAGTGTTTGGGGGGTGGGGTGGGGGTGGAAGCTGCAGGGAAGCCATAGTCAATCTAAATAATGTGTCCGGGTTTCAGGCAGTCTGAAACCCGGACGCACGATTCCAAACCCGAACTGTCCGGGTGAATCCTGGACAGGTGGCAACCCTAGTGAGAGGGGGGAATTCTTAGGATTCTTTGCTATCACCTCTGTGTTATGCTGGCACCAGCCCTGACTCCCGATCATCACAATACAGTGTCCTGTATATGAGCCAGAATAGTGTGTCCCCTCCATGTCACTCTGCCTGCCCTCTCCATGTCACTCTGCCTGTCCCCCTCCATGTCACTCTGCCTGCCCCCCTCCATGTCACTCTGCCTGTCCCCCTACATGTAACTCTGCCTGCCCCCTCCATGTCAATCTGCCTGCCCCCTCCATGTCACTCTGCCTGCCCCCCTCCATGTCACTCTGCCTGCCCTCTCCATGTCACTCTGCCTGCCCCCCTCCATGTCACTCTGCCTGTCCCCCTCCAAGTCACTCTGCCTGTCCCCCTCCAAGTCACTCTGCCTGTCCCCCTCCATGTCACTCTGCCTGTCCCCCTCCATGTCACTCTGCCTGTCCCCCTCCATGTCACTCTGCCTGCCCCCCTCCCTGTCACTCTGCCTGCCCTCTCCATGTCACTCTGCCTGTCCCCCTCCATGTCACTCTGCCTGCCCCCTCCATGTCAATCTGTCTGCCCCCTCCATGTCACTCTGCCTGTCCCCCTCCATGTCAATCTGCCTGCCCCCTCCATGTCACTCTGCCTGTCCCCCTCCATGTCACTCTGCCTGCCCCCCTCCATGTCACCCTGCCTGCCCTCTCCATGTCACTCTGCCTGCCCTCTCCATGTCACTCTGCCTGTCCCCCTCCAAGTCACTCTGCCTGCCCCCCTCCATGTCACTCTGCCTGTCCCCCTCCATGTCACTCTGCCTGTCCCCCTCCATGTCACTCTGCCTGTCCCTCTCCCTGTCACTCTGCCTGCCCCCCTCCCTGTCACTCTGCCTGCCCTCTCCATGTCACTCTGCCTGCCCTCTCCATGTCACTCTGCCTGTCTCCCTCCATGTCACTCTGCCTGCCCTCTCCATGTCACTCTGCCTGTCCCCCTCCATGTAACTCTGCCTGTCCCCCTCCATGTCACTCTGCCTGTCCCCTCCATGTCACTCTGCCTGCCCCCCTCCATGTCACTCTACCTGCCCCCCTCCATGTCACTCTGCCTGTCCCCCTCCATGTAACTCTGCCTGCCCCCTCCATGTCAATCTGCCTGCCCCCTCCATGTCACTCTGTCTGCCCCCCTCCATGTCACTCTGCCTGCCCTCTCCATGCCACTCTGCCTGCCCTCTCCATGTCACTCTGCCTGTCCCCCTCCATGTCACTCTGCCTGCCCTCTCCATGTCACTCTGCCTGTCCCCCTCCATGTCACTCTGCCTGTCCCCCTCCATGTCACTCTGCCTGTCCCCCTCCCTGTCACTCTGCCTGTCCCCCTCCCTGTCACTCTGCCTGTCCCCCTCCATGTCACTCTGCCTGCCCCCTCCATGTCAATCTGCCTGCCCCCTCCATGTCACTCTGCCTGTCCTCCTCCATGTCACTCTGCCTGCCCCCCTCCATGTCACTCTGCCTGCCCTCTCCATGTCACTCTGCCTGCCCTCTCCATGTCACTCTGCCTGTCCCCCTCCAAGTCACTCTGCCTGCCCCCCTCCATGTCACTCTGCCTGTCCCCCTCCATGTCACTCTGCCTGTCCCCCTCCCTGTCACTCTGCCTGCCCCCCTCCCTGTCACTCTGCCTGCCCCCCTCCCTGTCACTCTGCCTGCCCTCTCCATGTCACTCTGCCTGCCCTCTCCATGTCACTCTGCCTGTCCCCCTCCATGTCACTCTGCCTGTCCCCCTCCATGTCACTCTGCCTGTCCCCCTCCATGTCACTCTGCCTGCCCCCTCCATGTCACTCTGCCTGTCCCCCTCCATGTCACTCTGCCTGTCCCCCTCCATGTCACTCTGCCTGCCCCCCTCCATGTCACTCTGCCTGCCCTCTCCATGTCACTCTGCCTGCCCCCCTCCCTACCCCCTCCATGTCACTCTGCCTGTCCCCCTCCATGTCCCTCTGCCTGTCCCCCTCCATGTCACTCTGCCTGTCTCCCTCCATGTCACTCTGCCTGTCTCCCTCCATGTCACTCTGCCTGTCTCCCTCCATGTCACTCTGCCTGTCCCCTCCATGTCACTCTGCCTGTCCCCCTCCATGTCACTCTGCCTGCCCCCTCCATGTCACTCTGCCTGTCCCCCTCCATGTCACTCTGCCTGCCCCCCTCCATGTCACTCTGCCTGCCCTCTCCATGTCACTCTGCCTGCCCTCTCCATGTCACTCTGCCTGCCCTCTCCATGTCACTCTGCCTGCCCCCCTCCATGTCACTCTGCCTGCCCTCTCCATGTCACTCTGCCTGTCCCCCTCCATGTCACTCTGCCTGCCCCCCTCCATGTCACTCTGCCTGTCCCCCTACATGTAACTCTGCCTGCCCCCTCCATGTCAATCTGCCTGCCCCCTCCATGTCACTCTGCCTGCCCCCCTCCATGTCACTCTGCCTGCCCTCTCCATGTCACTCTGCCTGCCCCCCTCCATGTCACTCTGCCTGTCCCCCTCCAAGTCACTCTGCCTGTCCCCCTCCAAGTCACTCTGCCTGTCCCCCTCCATGTCACTCTGCCTGTCCCCCTCCATGTCACTCTGCCTGTCCCCCTCCATGTCACTCTGCCTGTCCCCCTCCATGTCACTCTGCCTGCCCCCCTCCCTGTCACTCTGCCTGCCCTCTCCATGTCACTCTGCCTGCCCTCTCCATGTCACTCTGCCTGTCCCCCTCCATGTCACTCTGCCTGCCCCCTCCATGTCAATCTGCCTGCCCCCTCCATGTCACTCTGCCTGTCCCCCTCCATGTCAATCTGCCTGCCCCCTCCATGTCACTCTGCCTGTCCCCCTCCATGTCACTCTGCCTGCCCCCCTCCATGTCACCCTGCCTGCCCTCTCCATGTCACTCTGCCTGCCCTCTCCATGTCACTCTGCCTGTCCCCCTCCAAGTCACTCTGCCTGCCCCCCTCCATGTCACTCTGCCTGTCCCCCTCCATGTCACTCTGCCTGTCCCCCTCCATGTCACTCTGCCTGTCCCTCTCCCTGTCACTCTGCCTGCCCCCCTCCCTGTCACTCTGCCTGCCCTCTCCATGTCACTCTGCCTGCCCTCTCCATGTCACTCTGCCTGTCTCCCTCCATGTCACTCTGCCTGCCCTCTCCATGTCACTCTGCCTGTCCCCCTCCATGTAACTCTGCCTGTCCCCCTCCATGTCACTCTGCCTGTCCCCTCCATGTCACTCTGCCTGCCCCCCTCCATGTCACTCTACCTGCCCCCCTCCATGTCACTCTGCCTGTCCCCCTCCATGTAACTCTGCCTGCCCCCTCCATGTCAATCTGCCTGCCCCCTCCATGTCACTCTGTCTGCCCCCCTCCATGTCACTCTGCCTGCCCTCTCCATGCCACTCTGCCTGCCCTCTCCATGTCACTCTGCCTGTCCCCCTCCATGTCACTCTGCCTGCCCTCTCCATGTCACTCTGCCTGTCCCCCTCCATGTCACTCTGCCTGTCCCCCTCCATGTCACTCTGCCTGTCCCCCTCCCTGTCACTCTGCCTGTCCCCCTCCCTGTCACTCTGCCTGTCCCCCTCCATGTCACTCTGCCTGCCCCCTCCATGTCAATCTGCCTGCCCCCTCCATGTCACTCTGCCTGTCCTCCTCCATGTCACTCTGCCTGCCCCCCTCCATGTCACTCTGCCTGCCCTCTCCATGTCACTCTGCCTGCCCTCTCCATGTCACTCTGCCTGTCCCCCTCCAAGTCACTCTGCCTGCCCCCCTCCATGTCACTCTGCCTGTCCCCCTCCATGTCACTCTGCCTGTCCCCCTCCCTGTCACTCTGCCTGCCCCCCTCCCTGTCACTCTGCCTGCCCCCCTCCCTGTCACTCTGCCTGCCCTCTCCATGTCACTCTGCCTGCCCTCTCCATGTCACTCTGCCTGTCCCCCTCCATGTCACTCTGCCTGTCCCCCTCCATGTCACTCTGCCTGTCCCCCTCCATGTCACTCTGCCTGCCCCCTCCATGTCACTCTGCCTGTCCCCCTCCATGTCACTCTGCCTGTCCCCCTCCATGTCACTCTGCCTGCCCCCCTCCATGTCACTCTGCCTGCCCTCTCCATGTCACTCTGCCTGCCCCCCTCCCTACCCCCTCCATGTCACTCTGCCTGTCCCCCTCCATGTCCCTCTGCCTGTCCCCCTCCATGTCACTCTGCCTGTCTCCCTCCATGTCACTCTGCCTGTCTCCCTCCATGTCACTCTGCCTGTCCCCTCCATGTCACTCTGCCTGTCCCCCTCCATGTCACTCTGCCTGCCCCCTCCATGTCACTCTGCCTGTCCCCCTCCATGTCACTCTGCCTGCCCCCCTCCATGTCACTCTGCCTGCCCTCTCCATGTCACTCTGCCTGCCCTCTCCATGTCACTCTGCCTGCCCTCTCCATGTCACTCTGCCTGCCCCCCTCCATGTCACTCTGCCTGTCCCCCTCCATGTCACTCTGCCTGTCCCCCTCCATGTCACTCTGCCTGTCCCCCTCCATGTCCCTCTGCCTGTCCCCCTCCATGTCCCTCTGCCTGTCCCCCTCCATGTCACTCTGCCTGTCTCCCTCCATGTCACTCTGCCTGTCTCCCTCCATGTCACTCTGCCTGTCTCCCTCCATGTCACTCTGCCTGTCCCCTCCATGTCACTCTGCCTGTCCCCCTCCATGTCACTCTGCCTGCCCCCCTCCATGTCACTCTGCCTGTCACTCTGCCTGCCCCCCTCCATGTCACTCTGCCTGCCCCCCTCCATGTCACTCTGCCTGCCCTCTCCATGTCACTCTGCCTGCCCTCTCCATGTCACTCTGATATATATATATATAATCATACACCCATGTGTGTTTGGGCTTTAATTTGGGGTGTCTGAACCGCTTCACAAGCATAAGACCGCTGGTGCCTGATAAACATGGAACAGTGCAGAGAAATAGAAGGTAAGTGCTTGAGCCCAGGGGTTAAACAGTCCTGTTCCTTCCCCTGGCTGCCAGCTGATTCCACAGAATATATTGGAATGGCTGAACAGCCTTATGGCTCATTTGCATATGTGGTGCCCTCTGAAGAGCAATCCACATTTGTATTGTTCTTCAGATGGCATTTGGCAGGCAGGGAGGAGGTGTTATATCAGCAATTTAATGCATTGCCCATGGAAGCGGGAAGCCCCCAGTCACTTGAATGGTCCTCATTTGGCAGGCAATACTGCTCACTGAACCCAACAGTGCAGACATGTTTTGCTGCACTTTGATGCAAAACATTTTGGCTGTGGCAGGTATACATCCCCCTCTGCTGCCTTTTCAGCTTAATGGGAATGGTTGGTATCAGTTAAAACACAGCTCAACCTCTAAATTTTACTGTTTACTGTCCCCCAACCACAAGTGTAAACGGAGTCGCAAAGCACTCTAAAGAGTGATCCATAGTGGATCGTGTTTTGAAGGTATTTGACAGGTGGTGAAGAAGAGTTAAGTTGTCTCCTCATCACCTGTTTTAAATCCCTAAAAACCCCTAAAAACCCCTAAAAACCCCCTGCCATTGTGCTGTAGCCATGTGCATTGCACACAGTTATAGCGCAGCCCCATTCAGGTGAATGGGTTGAGTTAAGCAAGCGCAGGGCCGTGCACCACTAAAATGTTCGGGTTTGGCTTGAAGAAAAGGTGGCAACCCTACCCCCGCCCCCTAGTTAGTACACCACTGTCTCCCACACAGTCTCCTGATGAAAGATAAGAGTTGGCACCTGCAGCCGATGTCCATCAGTCTTTCACATCACCCCCTTGCAAATCAGCCAAGCAGTCTGAGCCCAAAATCATGCAGGAGTCTCTTCTGCTTTTTGATGACTCTGTTAGCAGGGTTTCCCAGGGCCATCCACCTAGCCCTGCCACAGAAGTGGAAGAGATTATGTGCACCGATACCCAACCACTTCTGTTTCATAATGAATACATTGCAGCACGTCTTGGATGATGACAAAACACAGGTGCCAACTGCTGCTGCTTTCGCAATTGTGCAGACTGATAAGGAGGGCAGGGGTGAAGACTGGGTGGAAGATGATGTGGAGGACGATGAGGTCCTGGACCCCACATGGAATCAACATTATGCAGGTGACCAGTGTAGTTCGGAGGAAGAGGCGGTGGTTGCACAGAGCCACCAGCACAGCAGAAGAGGGAGCAGGGTGCAAAAGCGGAGCGTCCGTCCCCTAGACAGTACGCCTGCTACTGCTCAACACAGCAAGGGACCCAAACCAAAGCCAGGTCCAAGGAGTTCCCTAGCATTGCAGTTCTTCAGATAATGTGCTGATGACAAGACACGAGTGGTTTGCACGCTGTGCAATCAGAGCCTGAAGCAAGGCATAAACGTTCTCAACCTGAGCACAACCTGCATGACCAGGCATCTAAGTGCAAAGCACGAGCTGCAGTGGAGTATACACCTCAAAAACCAAGAAAGGTCTCTGGCTCCTCCTGCTTCCTCTTCTGCTGCAGTCTCGGCCTCTTCATCCACCTCTGTATTGACAGTGGCACCTGCCAACCCGCAAACAGAGGATCTGCCAGCAACACTACCACCTGGGTCACCAACCATCTCCACAATGTCCCATGGAAGCGTTCAGCTCTCTACCTCCAAAACACTGGAGTAGAAGAGGAAGTACCCCCCTAGCCACCCAGGATCCCTGGCTCTGAATGCCAGCATTTCAAAATTCCTTGCCTATGAAATGCTGTCATTCCGTCTGGTGGAGACGCAGAGATTTAAAAGCCTGATGGCATTGGCTGTCCCACAGTATGTCATGCCCAGCCGTCCCCTCCCTGCACAACCAAGTGGGGGACAAAATCAGGTGTGCACTGCACAACGCCATCTGTGGCAAGGTCCACCTAATTACAGATGCGTGGACCAGTAAGCACGGTCAGGGACGTTAAATCTCTCTAACAGCACCCTGGGTAAATGCAGTGGCGGCTGAGCCTGAGGTGGATAGCAGTTTGGCGCATGTCCTTCCACCACGGAGGATTGCAGGGCGCTTCAGTTTGCCTCCTGTTGCTAACTCCTCCTACTCCGCTTCCTCATCCTCTACTGCTACTACTACTCCTCATCCAGTCAGCGTAACACCTTCACCACCAACTTCAGCACAGCCAGGGGTAAACGACAGCAGGCAGTTTTAAAACTTTGCTGTTTGGGTGAAAAAACCCACACCACGCAGGAGTTGTGGAGGGACATGGAACAACAGACTGATGAGTGGTTGGTGGCAGTGAGCCTCAAGCCCGGCCTGGTGGTGTGCGATAATGGGCAAAATCTCATAGCAGCTCTGGGCCTATCCGGTTTGACGCACGTGCCTTGCCTTGCACGTGCCTTAAACTTGGTGGTCCAGAAGTTCCTTAAAAATTACCCCCATATGCCAGAGCTGCTGCAGAAAGTGCGGGCCGTCTTTGCGTACTTTCGGCGTTCTCATCCTGCTGCTGCTCGCCTGTCAGCGCTGCAGCATAACTTCAGCCTTCCCACTCACCGCCTCATATGTGACGTGGCCATAAGGTGGAACTCCACCTTGCACATGCTGGCCAGACTGTGCGAGCAGCAGCAGGCGATAGTGGAGTTTCAGCTGCAGCACGCACTCGTGAGTCGCTCTACGGAATAGCACCACTTCACCACCAATAACTGGGCCTCCATGTGAGACCTGTGTGCCTTGTTGCGCTGTTTCGAGTACTCCACCAACATGGCCAGTGCCGATGACGCTGTTCTCAGCATTACTATCACAGTTCTATGCCTCCTTAAAAAAACGCTTCGGGCGACAATGGAAGAGGATGTGGCACAGGAGGAGGAGGAAGAGGGATCATTTGCAAGGCTTTCAGGGCAGTCATTTACATGTGGCTATGAGGGTGGGTTCCTGCACCAACAAACGCCAGGTACACAATTGTCCAGCAGCAAGGGCACAGTTTTGGAGGATGACAAGGTGGAGGATGAGGAGATGGAGGAGGAGGAACCATGTTCACAGCAGGGTGGCAACCAGACCAGCTCATGGCCATCATTAGTCCAGAGAACACTTCCCACAGAGGACAGCTTTTCGTTGCCTTTGGGCAGCCTGGCACACATGAGCGATTACATGCTGCAGTGTCTCCGCAACGACCGCCGAGTTGCCCACATTCTAACTGGTGCTGATTACATTCTAACTGGTGCTGATTACTGGGTGGCCACCCTGCTGGATCCCCATTACAAGGACAACGTACCATCCTTAATTCCCTCACTGGAGCGTGATCGTAAAATGCACGAGTACAAGCGCACGCTGGTAGACGCGCTGCTTGTGACATTCCCACCTGACAGCGGGGGTACGGTGGAAGCACAAAGCGAAGGCAGAGGAAGAGGTCGCCAATGCACCCGGGGCACCGCCAGCACCTCAGAAGGCAGGGTTAGCATGGCCGAAATGTGGAAAAGCTTTGTCAGCACGTCACAAGAGCCACCACCACTAGCTGAGATGGAAGGCAGCATTTCACTAACATGGTGGAGCAGTATGTGTGCACACGCTTACACGTACTGAATGACGGGTCTGCCCCCTTCAACTTCTGGGTCTCCAAATTGGGAACATGGCCTGAGCTTGCCCTTTACACCTTGGAGGTGCTGGCCTGCCCTGCAGCCAGTGTATTATCTAAACGTGTATTTAGCACGGCAGGGGGCGCTATCACAGACAAGCACAGCTGCTAGTCCAGAGCCAATGTGGACAAGCTCACGTTCATTAAAATGAACCAGGCATGGATCCCACAGGACTTGTCCGTACCATGTGCAGAATAGACATGTATCTGGCCATCGGATAGTGTCTGGCCCAAGGACAAGGAGATTCCGAAAATCTCGGAAGATGAACGCCGCCTGTCCCGTGAGTGCAGGTTCAAGCCCCACCATCCAAGTGGACATACTGTAGCACATAGTAACAGGGCCCTCACGGGCTCGATTCACTCACCACACTTCGCTCGCCACACTTCAGGCACGGCCTCGCTTCCCTCGGCTTGAACCTCGGATGGTGTGGCTTGAACCTGGACTCACCGCGCAGCGTCGTTTGCCTTTGGAGATTTTCGAAATCCCCTTGTCCTACATACTGAGCAAGCGCAGTACAGGGCGGACACTATGCGACGGTGGACAGAATTCGACACATCACCAGCCTTACCAAGCCATTGTTGTATTTTTGAACCAGCGTTGGCTACCTCGCCCTCCTCCACCGCCGCTTCCACCACCACCTCAACCATATAGACATTGTCCTCCTAGGTCAAGATTATAATTTTTTTTTTATTATTTCAAAGTATTTTATTTTCTCACTAACATCCATTAAATTGAATATTTTTTTCCAGAAAGGGCGTATTCTGGGGCATTCCCACCATAAGTGTGGCATCGTGCCGTTGAGTTTCTGAGGTTCTTAATCACTTCCTGTACTTCTTCTTCTGAGAAGGGGGCCTGCAGCATATATATATTTTTTTAAATTTATTTTATGTTATTTTAAGTTATTTCCCTATCCACATTTGTTTGCAGAGCACTTGCCATGCTCTTAACGACATTTTGTTGCCATTTGCAGCCCTCTAGCCCTTTCCATAAATTTTTTAGAGCCATTTTAGGCCTCAAAAGTTCGGGTCCCCATTGACTTCATTCAGGTTCGGGGTCAAGTTGGGTCCCAAACCCAAACTTTTTTCTGAAGTTCAGCTAAACCCGTCGAACCCGAACATCCAGGTGTCCGCTCAACTCTACTTACTACAAAACCAATGACTGGTCAGACTACGGACACTACTACTACTAATGCCGCGTGCACACGATCAAACTATCCGGTGGAAAAGCCCGTGTGTGGGCTTCGGCTGACTTTTTTTACCCAAAAGTCCAGCGAGCCTTAGAAAGTAGCTTTGACTCAAAATGTGTCCGCCGGACTCGCAGTCCGGCAGACAATCCAGCCGTGTGTGCGCTAGTCCACCGTACTTTTGAAATGAACGGACTTTCCCGCACGGAGAAAAGACAATTCATTTTAAACGCGGCTCCAGGTAGCCGGGACTAGCAAAGGAAATTAATGTCGCCGCCTTTGGCGGCGAGATTGAATGAATGAATGAATGAAATACTTATATAGCGCACAATGCGAACTGAATCGCCTCTAGGCGCTGTGGCGAGCTTTGATCATCTGCTAAAAGAGGAAGGTCTTGAGTTTTTTCCTAAAAGCCAGGTGATTTTCTTCCAGGCGGATGTTGATTGGTAGAGCATTCCATAGCCGAGGCCCTTGGACAGCGAATCTCCGATCACCCTTGGATTTATACCGGGCTTTGGGCACGAGGAGGAGGTTTTTGTTGGCTGATCGAAGACTGCGGTTTGGTGTGTAATGATTTATTTTCTCCATTAGGTATTGCGGAGCTTCTCTATGCACGCATTTGTGGGTGAGGCAAAGGGTCTTGAACCTGATCCGATTTTTTACGGTTAGCCAATGTAAGCTCCTCAGTGAAGGAGAAATGGATTCCCAGGGTTTTTTTCCTGTTATCAGCCTTGCCGCCGTGTTTTGGATCAGTTGTAATCGCGCAAGTTGATATTGTGGTAATCCTATGTAAAGCGAGTTTGCGTAGTCCAGTCGTGAATTAATGATTGTTCCAACTACCACTGCTTTGTCATTCTTTGGGATAAAAGGGATGAGTCTGCGAAGCATGCGCAGCAGATGGTGAGATCGACTGACTACAGATCCTATTTGCGCATCCATTGACATTTGTGCGTCTAAAATAACCCCGAGACTCTTCGCTTTGGTCTTTGGGGAGATAGTCTGCCCAAAGACGGTTGGTGGAGACCAGGAGGTTTTGGTTGTGGGCTTATGATTTGGGTGTAAGATAAGAAGCTCTGTCTTTGATTGGTTCAGCTGGAGGGAGTTGGTGGTCATCCAGTCCTCTATTGATTTGAGGCAGTTTTCAAGTTGTTGTTGGTGATCTTTTTTTCCATTGATCCGGAAATAAAGTTGCGTGTCGTCAGCGTAAGAGTGGAAGCAGAGATCTGAGCATCTGATGATTTGAAGGAGTGGGCGAATGTAAATGTTGAAGAGAACGGGTGACAACGGAGAGCCTTGAGGGACTCCGCAGGTGACTGCCCGAGTTTCGGAGAGGAATTTTCCTAGTTTCACTGTCTGTGACCGATTTCCTAGGAAGGACGCGAACCATTGGAGATCTATGTCTTGGACTCCGGCTACTTCTGTGAGGCGGACGAGTAGAGTATTGTGATCTACTGTATCAAACGCTGCACTTAGGTCTAGCAGTACGAGGAGACACGGCTCTCCGTCATCTGCTGCTTCGAGGGCGTCATCCCAAATCTTGAGGAGAGCTGTTTCTGTTCCATGACCCGGGCGGAAGCCTGATTGCAGCGGGTCCAGGAGTTTGTGAGTATCCAGGTGACGTTGTAGCTGATGTACTACAGCTTTCTCCATGATCTTAGAAATGGTGTTGAGGCTTGTAATCGGCCTACGGTTGTTTGGATCCTGAGGGTCCAGGTTTGGTTTCTTGAGTAGAGGTTTGACGATGCCTTGTTTGAGGATGCTGGGAACAATCCCTTCGTGGAATGATCGGTTTATGAGGTGGGTTATGGTTGGAGCCACGATGTCGGACACATCTTGGGCCCCGTCGCCTGGTATGGACTTAAAGGGGAAGCCCTACACTGAAAAAATGGCGTGGGGGTCCCCCCCAGGTCCATATCAGACCCTTATCCGAGCACGCTACCCGACCGGTCATGGGCCCTCAACATGGGGGGTGCTTTGGGGAAGGAGGGGCGCATGGCCCCCCCACCCCAAAGCACCTTGTCCCCATGTTGATGAGGACAAGGGCCTCTTCCCGACAACCCTGGCCGTTGCTTTGTCGGGGTCAGCGGGCGGGGGGCTTAATGGAATCCGGGACCCCCCTTTAATAAGGGGGCCCCCAGATCCCAGCCCCCCACCCTATGTGAATGAGTATGGGGTACAATGTACCCATACCCTTTCACCTGTGTAAAAAATGTAAATAAAACACAACACACAGGGGTTAAAAATAATTTATTGCACAGCTCCGGGGGTCTTCTTCCGTCTTGGGAGGTCTTCTCGCCGGACTCCTCCGCTATCTTCTGCTAGCTCTTCTACTAGCGGAGGAGCCCGGCTTTCTTCTTCTACGCCGCCCAGGGGTCTTCTTCTGACTTCGGGGGTCTTGTCCCCCTCTTCAGTTCTTCTTGCTGGACCTCCGCGCCTTCTTCCAGCTCTTTTACCTAGCGGTGGCCCGGTCTTCTGTAGCCGCTGTCTTCGACACCTTCAGTTCTTCTGTTCTTCTGTTCTTCTCTTCTTCTTCTCTTCTTGAGATGTTGACTTGTCGCTGTCTCTGGCCGCAATGACAGGATCGCGGCATGCGACGACTTATATCGGGACATCGCCGGGTGATGTCCCCGCCCATTATGATGTCACAGTCCCAGAGGATGCTGGGACTGTGACATCATAATGAGTGGGGACATCACCCGGTGACCCCACCCATTGTCCCTATATAAGTCGCCACGCAACACGTCCCTGTCATTACGGCCAGAGACAGCAACTAGTCAACATCTCAAGAAGAGAAGAACAGAAGGCGGCAAAGACAGCGGTGACAGAAGACCGGGCCACCGGCAGTAAAAGAGCTGGAAGAAGGAGTGGAGGCCCAGCAAGAAGAACCGAAGAGGGGGACAAAAAGAGGGGGACAAGACCCCCGAAGTCGGAAAAAGACCCCCGGGCGGCGGCAAAGAAGCCCCCCTTCCCCAAAGCACCCCCCATATTGAGGGCACGTGGCCTGGTACGGCTCAGGAGGGGGGGCGCTCGCTCGTCCCCAACCCCTTTCCTGACTGGCCAGGTAGCATACTCGGATAAGGGTCTGATATGGACCTGGGGGGACCCCCACGCCGTTTTTTTGGCGTATGGCTTCCCCTTTAAGTCCATACCAGATGACGGGGCCAGCGACGTGTCAATCTCGCCGCCAAAGGCGTCGACATTGACTTCCTTCGCTAGTCCTGGCTACCTGGAGCCGTGTTCAAAATGAACAAACTTTTCTCCATGTGTGGACAAGTCCATTCATTTCAAAAGTACGGCGGTTAGTTCGGCAGACCTAGTCCGCTGAAAAAGTCCTGTGTGTGGGCAGGTCCGCTCGTTCGGACAGTCTGGCGGACTTTACGGCGGTTTGTCCGCCAGACTAAGTCCGCCGGATAGTCTGATCGTGTGTACGTGGCATTAGGACGTTTATTTTTGTTTGATGGCAAGATGCCCTTTTTTCTTTTGTTTGGAAATGTCCTGTGCATTAAACATGGTGTTTTACTAAAGAGACTGTGAGTTTGTCCCTGCATTGAGTTTGATCCCCTACAAATTGGTGGCTTGAAGCAGGTACAAGACCCAGAGCCAGTGCTCTTAAAGGGACAGTACGCTATGAAAATATTTGTTTTTCTTTTTTTTTCTTTTAATTAATTCACTGGTACCAGTAAACTGATAAGAGAATGGAGGAACTAACCAAACAGCTGGTACAAGCACGCACAGACCAACAAGAAACTAACTGCTTGTTGATAACTGCTACCCAAGTGGCCATGCAGGAGCAGAAGGAGTTCAATAAGCACATACAGACTCAGGTGCAGTCCCTGACTGACAAAGTCCTACATGTGGACAATGTTGCAGATTTACGCAAGTGAATGCAGGCTGCATTACAGAAAATGACGGCCAAGGATGATATGGAGGCTTTTCACGATTTTTGAGAGAGTGGCAGAGCATGAAGGGCTACCCCCGGACCAATGGGCTGAGGTCCTTGCCCCCTTTTTGACCGGGGACCCACAGAAGGCCTATTTTGATCCCAAAGCTGCTGAGACCTGGCAATATGAAAAGCTAAAAACTGAGATTCTGGCCCACCTTGGCGTAACAATGGCTGTGAGAGCTCAGCGCGTCCATGCTTGGCAATTTTAGGTGGACCAACCTGCAAGGTCCCAGATGTATGACCTCAATCACGTCACACGGCTGTGGTTACAGCCAGAGGTCGTCACCCCAGCCCAAATCTTGTAGAGAGTCATAGTAGACCGCTTTGTGAGAGCCCTTCCAAACCCTTTACAGCAGTTTGACGGGAGAGCTGACCCTAAAGATGCCAATGAATTGGTGGCCCTCGTGGAGTGGTACTTGTGTACTGAGGATTTTCTTCGAGGTGTACTCCCCATAGAATCCTTCTGCAAGAGATAGAAGAGAAACAGCGACCCCACCCTGAAGTGGGGAAAAGGGAAGTAAATATGATAGAGGTTCCTGAGGCGCAAGGAGTGAAGAGGCTCAATCACCAAGGGGAGACCCGTCAGGACCGGGGTCCAATAGTGTGCTGGAGTTGCCAAGAACTGGGGCACTTAGTTGTCCGCTAAAACAGGAATCTTTGGATTAAAGTATGACCCAGAAAAGCTCTTTTGTTGCTACACAAGGAGACACCCCACAATAGCCAGGCAGCACTGAGAAACAAACAAATCGAATCTCCATGTGGCACTATGGACCATGAGGTTGGAGTAGTCCCAAATCTCATGTATAACACTGTCCTTGGATGAGACTTTTTCTGGGATTTATGGGATAATGCCAAGAGAGCAAGGCCCCCAACAGGATCAGCTTCCTACTGCCCAGAACCGTTGGAGGAGCAGAACAAAGAGAAAAAATCTTCCCATTTTCCCTTGGAGGTCCATGCAGGTGACACAGAGAACCCCCATCCAGAGTTGGACCTGCCAGACCTGCCCACGACCTGGGAAAACTTTGGCACAGCCCAGCTTAGGGACCCCACTTTAGCTAGGGCAAGGGAACAAGTAAAAGTGATAAATGGGGTACCCCAAGAGCCAGGGGAGGAAGCCATATTCCCACATTTTGCTATGGAAAATGACCTGTTATACAGAGTCGATGACATTTGAGGAGCAGCGCCTAGAGGCGATTCAGTTCGCATTGTGCGCTATATAAGTATTTCATTCATTCATTCATTCAGACTTGAACAATTGCTAGTACATAAACCTCATAGATGCATGGTACTGGATCTGGCACAATCTTATGTTCTTGGGGAACATCTGGGGGTGGATAAAACTAAGGAAAGAGTATTGCAACAGTTTTATTGGCCAGGCTTACACAAAAAGGTAAAAGTGTACTGTGAATCTTGCCCAGTTTGTCAGCTCACTGCTCCAGTCACATGTTTCCAGAGTCCATTAGTACCTTTACCCATCATTGAGGTGCCCTTTGACAGGATTGCCATGGATATTGTAGGTCCCTTGGTTAAGTCTGCTAGGGGGCACCAGTATATCCTGCTTGTCTTGGACTATGCCACCCGGTACCCATAGGCAATCTTGTTTGGGAAACCCCTCAGCTAAGAGTATTGCTAAAGAGCTTTCTTTTATATTTTCACGTATGTGTATTCCTCGGGAGCTGCTAACTGACCAGGGCACACCCTTCATTTCGAATGGTTACTAAAGAGTGATGTAAATTTTTTAAAATTAATCACTTACACACTTCTGTGTACCACCCACAAACGGATGGTCTAGTGGAAAGGTTCAACAAAACACTGAAAGAAATGTTAAAGAGAGTGGTAGCGGCAGATGGTAGAGGCTGGGACTGCCTCTTGCCCTATCTCATGTTTGCTATATGGGAGGTACCCCAAGCCTCCCCTGGCTTTTCCCCTTTCAAATTGCTGTATGGCAGATACCCAAGGGGCCTATTAGATATAGCAAAAGAGACCTGGGAACAAGGGGCAACCCCACTCAAACGTGTAGTGGAACATATTGCTCAAATGTAAGACCAGATTGGAAAAGTGCCCATTGTTAAATCCCACTTTGAACAGGTTCAGCAGGCTCAGGCTAGAGTCTATAACGTTCCTCCAGGATCCGAATCTTTAACCCCGGTGACAGAGTTCTTGTGCTGGTACCTATGGTGGAGAGCAAATTTCTGGCAAAATGGCACGGGCCATACGAGGTCGTAGAACAGGTGGGGGAAGTTAACTATAGAGGAGTACATCAGCCTGGCAAAAGGAAACCCTACCAAATCTGCCATGTCAATCTTTGAAGTGCTGGAAAGATAGAGAATTCCTTATGGTCCAAGCACCCTTGGCGATGACTACCACAGGTCCTTCTACCATGCCTGGGGTGGAGATCGCTGAGGCTTTGTCCGTAAGCCAAAAACAAGAAACCAAGAACTTTCTGCTAAGAAATAGGGAGTTCTTCTCTGACCTTCCAGTAGGGATGAGCTTCGTGTTCGAGTCGAACATACGTTCGACTCGAACATCGGCTGTTCGCCCGTTCGGCGAATTCCGAACATTATGGGCCGTTCGCGCTAAATTAGTGTGGCGCTCACGGCCCACAATGCACTGCGATGGCGCAGTGCATTGCTGGCTCATGATTGGCCAAGCATGCACTGTGACCCCGCATGCTTGGCCAATCACAGTGCCGGCAGCGAGGAGAGCCCTGATAGGCCACAGGCAGGATGCCTGTGGCCAATCATAGCTCAGGCTGTGTAGTACATGCCCCACACTATATAAGGCCGCCAGCGCGGCGGCCTTGTGTAGTGTGTTGGCGTCTGAAGCAGTTAGTGGGTGTTCTGTGTACCTTCAACACAGTATACACCGATCGTTATCGGCCGATTTTTCGATCTTGCTCTTCTGTAGTGGTTGTTTGTCTGCGTGCCCTGACCGCAGTATACACCGCTATATTCACCTATATAGCTAGCGATATATCTATCTTTTATAATAGAGCTTGCAGTCAGTGTTAGGAGCTTGTGCGTGCTGTCTGCATGCTCTGTACCCAGTACACACCGCTATATCCACCTACATAGCTCTTCTCTATTTGAGCCATCTGCCATCTGCAGGAGTTATTGGAAGTTGTGTGTGCCTCCAGCACAGCACAGTATACATCTGTATTTACCCGTTATTGCTGGTGTTCTATAATAAAGGCATCTGCAGGAGTTAGTGGGTGTTGTGTGCCTCCAGCACAATATATACCTGTATCTACCCTTTATTGCTGTTCTCTAATAGAGCCACCTGCAGGGCTTAGTGGGTGTTGTGTGCCTTCAGTACAGTATACCCTTTATCTACCCTTTATTGCTGGTGTTCTATAATAAAGGCATCTGCAGGAGTTAGTGGGTGCTGTGTGCCTCCAGCACAATATACACTACCCAATTGCTGTTTTACCCAACTCCCTTCAGGCCATTACCATGTC
Source organism: Lithobates pipiens (assembly GCF_037356315.1). Lineage (NCBI taxonomy): Eukaryota > Metazoa > Chordata > Amphibia > Anura > Ranidae > Lithobates > Lithobates pipiens. The sequence continues at coordinate 81,695,085 of NW_027507788.1, forward strand.
TGGAAGGCCAGCAAGGAGAGGCAGACAGGCGTGAGCCGATAAAAGAGGGCAAGCAGGCTCTGTGTCTAGAGACAACAGTGCTGGTCGTGGACGCGGTGCATCGTCATCATCAGCACGTGGCCATGGGACACGCTTGTACTTCTTTTAGGCAGCTGGACATGTTGAGCCGCAACATGCCAATGACTTGGTAGAGTGGATGACTAAGCCCTCTTCATCCTCCTCATCCTCTCTCACCCAGTCTCAGGGTACTAGCAAAGCAGCTGCCAACGCATCGTCTTCCCTCGTCTCAATATCATCATCAGTGACTCCTTCCCTAGACCCACCATGTCCTCCTGAGGAGTCTCCTGAACTCTTTGAGCACAGTGTTGGGTACATGCTCCAGGAGGATGCCCAGTGTTTTGTAGGCTCTGATGATGATACTCAGCTAGAGGAAGGCAGTAGCGTGAATGCAGAGAGAGGGGATGCTCAAGAAGGACAGCAATCTGGCAGTCATGTTACAAAAGCTGCAGCATACTGCCAGGTTTGCTCCATTGATGAAGAGGTAGGGGATGATGAGGGCACTGACTCCACGTGGGTGCCTGGTAGGAGAGAGGAGGAGGAGGCACATGTCCAACGAGGCAGGATGCCCTCCGGGGGCCAGCTTAGGGGCAGCACACCGACTGAATCACACCGCAGAGCTCCGCCTGTGCAGGGCGCTGCCTCTGCGGGTTATTCTAAAAGTTCTTTGGTGTGGGCCTTTTTTGAGACGAGTGCATCAGATCACACCGCTGCTATTTGCAACATATGTCTCAAGCGTATCTCGCGTGGCCAAAACATCAGCCGCTTGGGCACCACATGCTTGACCAGACATATGTTGACCTGCCATGCAGCTCGTTGGCAAGCGTACCTCAAAGACCCACACCAAAGAACAAAGTGGACCTCTCCTTGCTCCTCATCAGCTGGCATCTCCAACCCCACTAGACTTTCAGTCCTCTCTGAAACCTGCTCTGAGAGGAATGAAGGTGTAGAATTAGGTGTGTCACAGCCAAGTGCTTCCAGGCACTCTGCTAGCAGTACAACCACGTCCGATTATAGCAGGCAAATGTCCCTGCCCCAGCTGCTGGACCGGCAAAAGAAGTTCACTCCCAGCCATCCACATGCCCAGCGGTTGAATGCTAGCTTGGCTAAATTGCTAGCACTTCAACTGCTGCCTTTTCAGTTGGTAGACTCGGCCCCCTTCCGTGAGTTTGTACAATGTGCGGTTCCTCAGTGGCAGGTCCCCAAACGCCACTTTTTCTCATGGATTCCGGCTCTCTACCGGCATGTGGAAGGCAATGTCCTTGCCTCGCTGGACAGGGCGGTCAGCGGTAAGGTGCATATTTTTGCTGACTCATGGTCCAACAGGCATGGACAGGGACGTTACCTGTCTTTCACGGCCCATTGGGTCACTCTTCTGGCAGCTGGGAAGGATGCAGGACAAGGTGCAGTAGTGTTGGAGGTTGTTCCGCCACCACGCCTCCAAAATGCTACTATTGGTTGTGACACACCTCTCTCCTCCACCCCCTCCTCTTCTTCTTCCTCCATGGCCTCTTCCAGTGCTCTGTCCTCAGAACCAGCGGTGCTCCGTAGGCGTTCCAGGGGCTACGCAAGTACGCAGACAAAACGATGACATGCCGTGCTTGCACTGGTTTGTTTGGGGGACAGGAGCCACACTGGGGCGGATGTTTTGTCAGCTCTGCAGGGGCAGGCCGAGAGGTGGTTGACGCCACGCCAGCTTAAGCCAGGAATGGTGGTTTGCGACAATGGCACCAGCCTCCTCTCCGCCCTCCGACAGGGACAACTGACCCATGTGCCCTGTGTAGCTCACGTCCTTAACCTGGTGGTGCAGCAGTTCTTGGGCAGGTACCCGGGCTTACAGGATGTCCTGAAGCAGGCCAGGAAAGTCTGTGTGCATTTCCGCCGATCATTTAATGCCTGTGCTCGGCTGGCTGAGCTCCAAAAGGAGTTGAACCTGCCCAAGAACCGCCTTATATGTGACATGCCCACCAGGTGGAACTCAACGTTGGCCATGCTGCAGCGGCTGCACACGCAGCAGAGGGCCATCAATGAGTACCTGTGCGATTACGGCACCAGGACAGGGTCAGGGGAGCTCGGTTTTTTCTCACCACGCCAGTGGGGCATGATCAGGGATGCATGCACTGTCCTGTCACCGTTTGAGGAGGCCACAAGGATGGTGAGCAGTGACAGTGCATGCATCAGTGACACTGTACCTCTTGTCCACCTCTTGGAGCATACGCTGCGTGGAATAATGGACAGGACACTTGAGGCAGAACAGAGGCAGGAAGAGGAGGACCTCCTTGCCTCTCAAGGCCCCCTTTGTCCAGACAGTGTTCCTGCTGTGCCACCCATCACACAGGAAGAGGATGAGGAGGAGGAAGAGGAGGAGGAGGATGATTGTGTCAGCATGGATGTGGAGGCTGGCACTCAGCATCAGCAGCAGCAGCAGTCTTGTAGAGATGATTTACAGTCCCAAGAAACCCGTGGACTTGTTCGTGGCTGGAAGGAGGTAGCTGCGGATCATGTTGTTCTTAGTGACCCAGAGGACTCTGGACCGAATGGCTCAGCTAACCTACGCTGCATGGCCTCCCTGATCCTGCAAAGCCTGCGGAAGGATCCTCGTATTCTTCGGATCAAGGAGAGGGACCATTACTGGCTGGCCACTCTCCTTGATCCACGGTACAAGGGTAAGGTTGCCGACCTTATCTTGCCATCGCAGAGGGAGCAGAGGATGAGACATCTCTGGGAGGCCTTGCAGAAAGTTCTGTGCAACGCGTTCCCAGAGACTGGGAGGTTACAAACTCCTGGTCCTGGACAACGTGTTGCTGAGGCATCGGTCAGAAGGAGCAGTGGAGAAGGTGGCCGTCTGACTGATGCTTTCAGACAATTTTTTAGTCTGCAGCCCCAAGGTATGATCGGTTCCAGCACCCATCGCCAGCATCTGATTTACATGGTGCAGGAATACCTAGGGGCAAGGTCAGACTTGGACACCTTTCCCACCGAAAATCCTCTGGCTTACTGGGTCTTGAGGATGGATCACTGGCCAGAGCTTGCACAGTATGCAATTGAGCTACTGGCCTGTCCTGCATCCAGCGTTCTTTCGGAACGCACCTTCAGTGCTGCTGGTGGCTTTGTTACGGATCACAGGGTGCGCCTGTCCACCGAATCAGTTGATCGACTGACCTTCATCAAGATGAATCAGTCTTGGATAACCCACAGCTACCAAGCACCTGAAGCTGATGTAACCGAATAATTTTTTTTGAAATATCACATCCCTTCAAGACTGCCTATGCTGATGCTGAGTGACTGTCCTGTTATGTTGATTGTCTATCCTCTTCCTCCTCCGCTGATATGTTGGAAGAACATTTCTGGTTCTGGGTGATGCCATCAGCCCAATTTTTCTGCCCCTGTTTAACAGGGGCGTTTAATTACAATTTTTGATGCAATGCTTTGCAGCAGGGCTAATTCCTGCAATAAAACTAGAGTATATGGGAGAGGTTGCAGTGTCGTGGCACCAGCACCAGTGCCTAAGGCCCAATTTTTCTGCCCCTGTTTAACAGGGGCGTTTAATTACAATTTTTGATGCAATGCTTTGCAGCAGGGCTAATTCCTGCAATAAAACTAGAGTATATGGGAGAGGTTGCAGTGTCGTGGCACCAGCACCAGTGCCTAAGGCCCAATTTTTCTGCCCCTGTTTAACAGGGGCATTTAATTACAATTTTTGATGCAATGCTTTGCAGCAGGGCTAATTCCTGCAATAAAACTAGAGTATATGGGAAAGGTTGCAGTGTGGTGGCACCAGCACCAGTGCCTAAGGCCCAATTTTTCTGCCCCTGTTTAGCAGGGGCGTTTAATTACAATTTTTGATGCAATGCTTTGCAGAAGGGCTAATTCCTGCAATAAAACTAGAGTATATGGGAGAGGTTGCAGTGTCATGGCACCAGCACCAGTGCCTAAGGCTCAATTTTTCTGCCCCTGTTTAACAGGCGCGTTTAATTACAATTTTTGATGCAATGCTTTGCAGCAGGGCTAATTCCTGCAATAAAACTAGACTATATGGGAGAGGTTGCAGTGTCGTGGCACCAGCACCAGTGCCTAAGGCCCGATTTTTCTGCCCCTGTTTAACAGGGACATGTAATTACAATTCTTGATATAATATTTCACAGGAGGGCCCGTTCCTGTGCCCACCCAGAGTAACTGTGAGGACTTATAGTGTTGTGGCACCAGCACCACAACCACCAAAGGTCAATTTTTCTACCACTGTTCAACAATGGCATGTAATTACAATTCTTGATATAATCGTTCACAGCAGGGCGCTCCAGCGCCAACCAAGAGTCACTTTGAGGGCTTACAATGTTGTGGCAAAACCAACACCTTGTTCCGCCATTTCTGCAGAGCATATAGGGCAGGCCCCTACTTTCAAACATCCAACTTACAAACATCTCCTACTTGCAAACGGAAGGAGACAACAGCAAGTGAGATGAAAAAAGATGGACGACAAAACAAATTATACAGGGGTGATAACCCTTCCCTATGTTTTCCAAAAAGCTTAAAAATAGTTTTTTTGACTGGAGCTACACTTTAAAAATGTACCAGTTGAAAATTACAAACAGATTCAACTTAACACAACAAACCTACACAGTCCCTGTCTTGTTTGCACCGCCTGTATACTGCTGTTCTGAGTATATAGGGCCTGGGGGCCACACGCATTTCCTTTTTTTAATATGGGTACGGGGTTCCCCTTAATATGCGTACAAGACCCAAAGGGGCTGGTAATGGGCAGGGAGGGCTACCCATGCCATTTTTCTCAATGATTTTCAACCATATTGCAGGAACCAGATATAACATTAAAACCGCAAGCAGTTTTAAATGATGTTATTTCCGCTTAATGTCATTTTGTGCAGGGACTGTTCTAAACACGGGAAACACGTGGCATTTCACAGGCATACTACAGACACCCCCCAGGCACGATATTTAAAGGAATATTTCACTTTTTTTTCACTTTAATCGTCATTAAAATCAGTGCTCCCGCCAAAAATGGCCATTTTTAAAAACATTTTAGGTATTGACCCATGTCCCCTGGGGCAGGAGCCAGGTCCCCAAACCCTTTTTAGGACAGCATCTTGCATATTAGCCGTTAAAATTAGCACTTTTAATTTCCAAACGTTCGAGTCCCATAGACTTCAATGGGGTTCTAAAGTTCGTACGAATTTGGGGTCCGTTTTAAAGTTCTGGTGCGAACCGAACCGGGGGGTGTTCGGCTCATCCCTGCCTTCCAGGGGCAACTTCAGTAATAAAGCATGATATTGTGACAAGCCAGGGGTGAAAGTTATCTTAAAACGCATCCCAGAAGCTAGACGCCAAGTAGTCTCAGAGGATATAAGGAGGATGTTGGATCTTGAAGTATTAGAAGAATCCCCTAGTGAGTGGTGTAGTCCAGTCGTCCTTATTCCCAAGCCGGATGGAAGCATCTGATTTTGTAATGATTTCCGAAAGTTAAATGAGGTGTCAAAATTTGACGCTTATCCAATGCCCAGGTAGAATTAATTGAGCATCTAGGACATGCTTGATAGGTCACCACCCTGGACCTTACGAAAGGGTATTGGCAAATACCACTTACAGAATGTGCAAAAGAGAAGACAGCCTTTCCCACTTCTGAAGGCCACTGGCAATACAAAAGGATGCCATTCGGCCTACATGGGGCCCCAGCCACTTTTCAGAGGATGATGGATTGCATCCTTAAATCCCACCCAGCCTATGCATCGTGGTCATTTTCAGTGCAGACTGGGGGAACCACTTACCTAAAGTGCAAGCTGTTATTAATGCCCTCCATGGTGAGGGTCTGACAGCCAATACTAAGTAGACATGCGCAGACTGAAATATTTTGTTTCGGAATTTTGTTTTCGTCCAAAAAATAAATTTATTTAGTTACTCCCGAAATTCGTTTTTATTTATTTAGTTTTTCGTAAAAAAATTACATTTGTCTGAAAATCCAAATGAATTAAGGTCAAATCTTTCATTGAAGGCTTATGGTGTCTGTCGAATGTTTAAAGAAGGTAATAAAGGTTTAACCCCCTGATCACCCGGCGGGTGATATCAATTAGGTTTTAGGGTCAGGGTCTGCGTCGCCCCAGGCAGCGCTAGGTTAGTGCCAGTACCGCTAACACCCACACGCAAAGCATAAACCTCCCGTAGTGGTATTGAATCTGAACAGATCAATATCTGATCTGATCAGATCTATACTACCATCCCCAGCAGTTTAGGGTTCCAAAAAAACGCATTGTTAGCGGGATCAGCCCAGACACCTGCTGGCACCTGCGTTTTGCCCCTCTGCCCAGCCCACCCAAGTGCAGTATCGATCGATCACTGTCACTTACAAAACACTAAACACATAACTGCAGCGATCTCAGAGTCAGGCCTGATCCCTGCGATCGCTAACAGTTTTTTTTGGTAGCATTTTATATTTAAATCCGGAAGGCAGTGCTTGGTTTTCGGGGTCCCGTACGTGGCTAGGCTCCCAAAAAGTCCCCCACATGTGGTATCCCCGTACTCGGGAGAAGCAGCAGAATTTATTTTGGGGTGTAATTTGACTTATGCCCATAGCATGTGTGAGCAATATATCATTTAGTGACAACTTTGTGCAAAAAAAAAATAAAAAATTGTAAAATTCCTGCAACTTGTGGCAAAATATAAAATATTTCATGGACTCCACATGCCTCTCAGTAAATAGCTTGGGGTGTCTACTTTCCAAAATGGGATCATTCGGGGGGGTTTTGTGCTATTTTGGCATTTTATGGCCTTTGAAACTGTGATAGGTAGTGTGGAGTGAAATCAAAAATGTGCACCCTGAGAAACCCTGAAGGCAGTGATTGGTTTTCGGGGTGCCGTACGCAGCTAGACTCCCAAAAAGTCCCACATATGTGGTATCCTTGTACTCAGGAGAAGCAGCAGAATATATTTTGGGGTGCAATTCCACATATAACTATGGCATGTGTGAGCAATATATCATTTAGTGACAACTTTTTGTAAACTTTTTTTTTTTTTGTGTCATTATTCAATCACTTGGGACAAAAACAAAAAATATTCAATGGGCTCAACATGCCTCTCCACAACTTCCTTGGGGTATCTACTTTCCAAAATGGGGTCATTTGGGGGGGTTTTGTGCTATTTTGGCATTTTATGGCCTTCGAAACTGTGATAGGTAGTGTGGAGTGAAATCAAAAATTTGCACCCTTAGAAATCCTGAAGGCAGTGATTGGTTTTCGGGGTGCCGTACGCGGCTAGACTGCCAAAAAGTCCCACATATGTGGTATCCCCGTACTCAGGAGAAGCAGCAGAACATATTTTGGGGTGCAATTCCACATATAACTATGGCATGTGTGAGCAATATATCATTTAGTGACAACTTTTTGTAAACTTTTTTTTTTTTGTTATTATTCAATCACTTGGGACAAAAAAAAAATATTCAATGGGCTCAACATGCCTCTCCACAACTTCCTTGGGGTGTCTACTTTCCAAAATGGGGTCATTTGGGGGGGTTTGTACTGCCCTGCCATTTTAGCACCTCAAGAAATGAGATAGGCAGTCGTAAGTTTGTAGACGATATAACTTTTGCGCAAACCAATAAATATACGCTTATTGACATTTTTTTTACTAAAGACATGTGGCTGAATTAATTTTGCCCTAAATGTATGACTAAAATTGAGTTTATTCGATTTTTCTTATCTCAAAATTTTTGCTCTTTTTCCATTTATATCGCAAAAAATAAAAATCGCAGAGGCAATCAAATACAATCAAAAGAAAGCTCTATTTGTGGGAAGAAAATGACGCAAATTTCGTTTGGGTACAATATTGCATGACCGCGCAGTGAAGTGGTTAAGAAAAAAAAAATTAAGAAAAAAAAATGCGTGGGGGTCCCCCCAAATTCCATACCAGGCCCTTTGAGTCTGGAATGGATATTAAGGGGAACCCCGTGCCAACAAAAAAAATGCAGTGGGGGTCCCCCTCAAAATCCATACCAGGCCCTTCAGGTCTGGCATGTATTTTAAGGGGAACCCCGCGCCAAAAAAATTGGCGTGGAGGTCCCCCTCAAAATCCATACCAGACCCTTATCCGAGCATGCAACCTGGCAGGCCGCAGAAAAAGAGGGGGGACGAGAGAGCTCCACCCCTCCTGAACCATACCAGGCCACATGCCCTCAACATTGGGAGGATGCTTTGGGGTCCCCCCCAAAGCACTTTGTCCCCATGTTGATGAAGACAAGGGCCTCATCCCCACAACCCTGGCCGGTGGTTGTGGGGGTCTGCGGGCGGGGGGCTTATCAGAATCTGGAAGCCCCCTTTAACAAGGGGATCCCCAGATCCTGGCCTCCCCCCTTGTGTGAAATGGTAAGGGGGTACAAAAGTACTCCTACCATTTCACCAAAAAAGTGACAAAAGTGTTAAAAATGACAGGAGATTAATTATTAAAGTCTTCTTTCATCTTGTTTTTTCTGGTCTTCTTCCTTCTTCCTTTCTTCATCCTTCGGTTTCTTCATCTTCTTCCTCTGATCCTCTTTTTCTTGCTCCAGGGTTCTCGTCCGGCATCTTCCTCCACAGCGTCTCTTCTTCGTTCAGGGGCCACTCCACGCAATTGGAGGCTCCCGCTGTGTGATGCTTCTCTTCTTCTGACAGTCCTTATATAATGGAAGGCGGGGCCATCTGGTGACTCCGCCCCTCGGACGCATGGTTCCATGCATCAGAGGGAGCGGAGTCACCGGGTGGCCCCGCCCTCTTTTATATAAGAACTGTCAGAGGAAGAGAAGTGTCACACAGCGGGAGCCTCCCATTGCACGGAGCGGCCCGAGAACGAAGAAGAGACGGCGTGGAGGAAGATGCTGGACGAGAACACCGGAGCAAGAAGAAGTGGATCGGAGGAAGAAGAGGATTGGAGGAAGAAGATGGAGGAAGAAACCGAAGGATGAAGAAAGGAAGAAGGAAGAGGACCAGAAGAAAGAAGATGAGAGACTTTAATAAAGGACTTGTCAAAGACCGTCTCCTGTAATTTTTAACACTTTTGTCACTTTTTTGGTGAAATGGTAGGGGTACAAATGTACCCCCTTACCATTTCACGCGGGGGGGCGGGATCTGGGGGTCCCCTTGTTAAAGGGGGCTTCCAGATTCCGATAACCCTCCTGCCCACAGACCCCCACAACCACCGGCCAGGGTTGTGGGAATGAGGCCCTTGTCCTCTTCAACATGTGGACAAGGTGCTTTGGGGGGGACCCCAAAGCATCCTCCCAATGTTGAGGGCATGTGGCCTGGTACGGTTCAGGAGGGGGGGTGCTCTCTTGTCCCCCCTCTTTTCCTGCGGCCTGCCAGGTTGCATGCGCGGATAAGGGTCTGGTATGGATTTTGAGGGGGACCCCCACACCATTTTATTGGGCACGGAGTTCCCCTTAAAATCCATACCAGACCTGAAGGGCCTGGTATGCTCTTGAAGGGGAACCCATGCCGTTTGTTTTTTTTAAATGAAAGTCGTGTTGTAAGTCGCGCTGTGATTCACACTCAAGTCGTGTCCAAGTTGCCTCCCAAAGTCACGCTGGAAGTCGTATTGCCCCTGCGTGAATAGACTGTTATGATACAAGTTCAATAGACACAGATTGTTATTGTCAGAGTCATGTCGAATCTCCTATCTATATCGAACTGTGTCAAAATGAAAACAAAAATAAAGCATTTATTTATGTCAGATCTTTCGTTTTTCGGGATCTGTGCTTTCGTTATCATTTGTCAAAACAATAACGAAAATACCTGAAATTTGGACGAAAATGCATTCAGACGAAAACGAATGCACATGTCTAATCCTAAGAAGTGTGCTGTGGGATTAGAGGAGGCCCGGTATCTAGGGTACATTATTGGCAGGGGGATAGTAAAACCCCAAGTCACAAAGATCCAAGCAATCCAAAGTTGGCCTAGACCCCGAATAAAAAACAGGTCAGGGTTTTTTTGGGGTTAGTAGGCTATTACAGAAGGTTTGTCCCCAATTTTGCTACATTGGCCGCTCCCCTTACGGATCTTACCAAGGGAGGGGGAGTCCTAAGTGGTAACTTGGTCCCCAGAAGCTGAGAAAGCTTTCCAGAACCTGAAGTCCTCCCCCCAGCATTCTCCTTTTTTTCCTCATACCCGAAGGATAGTTTCTGTGCGTGTCCTTTTACCTCCGCCTAGTGCGGCTTCCGTCTGGGTTCTGGCCTCTCCCAGATGCAGTCCCCTTTAAGTTGCTAAGTAGCGCTGGTCTGAGGGGAGCCACTTCTGAGGGTCTTATAGGGCGCAGCAGCATCCTAAATGGGGCGGTAGTCTGCATGCAAACTTGCTGAGGCTTTTTGAAAGGGGCAGGTAAGGACTCTTTGTTTACTGTTTTCCGGTCTGTTATTTTATGTTAAGCTTCCCTTGTCTATTTTTTTGGGCATACCGGTTGTTTCCAGGTTTCCGTCATGCTTCTATAGCTCGGTCCGCCATGTATCTCCTCTTTTTACAGAGCTAGTAGTGAGGAATGGGCGGGGGTGCTGCAGTGTGGTGGGCGCCATTTTGGTTGTGGGCAGAACAGGCCGGTTTTTGCCCTTTCTGTCGAAGAGCATGGGGGGAGGAGAGGTAATGTGAGGCTCCTCCCCCTTGTCCTTTAAGCATGGAGCAGGCAGAATAGCTGGCAGACTGTCCAGCTAGCATCCCACCCTGTGAAGTTTCTTCCTCTCCACTGCTGCTTAGTGTTCAGTAAGTGCTATTGCACTATACTCAGAATGATTTTTATTTAGCTTTTCTGGAGGGAACCGTGTTAAATCAAGGTAATCTAAATATATAATTTTCTTTTGGTGGTGCAAATTCCTAAAAAAATAAATAAATAATAATATTAATAATAAAAGCCTGTAGTAATAGAAATGGGGGATAGGATTTCTTTACTGTAGTTCAGGGGAAATTTATAGGTTGCCGCTATGCGTTTTTTCTTTTTTTTAGTGTCGAGCCAGCCGCCTACGATTCCTGCCTGCCTCCTGCAAACATGAGCCAACCGCCGTTTGATCAAGACCCTCGTTTCCTTAGGTAAGGGCACGCACATGCACATGCACAAAAAAAATAAAAAATCTATATAGGACTAAAAGAGTGCCTGTGCTGTTACTCTCGTTACAGCCCTATACACCAGAAAACGTCTAACCAGCCCTCGGGCCAGTACAGTGGACGCTCCCATTCGAGCCCAAGACAGTCGATCGACTAGCTCCCAACGTGGCTCCAAAGGGAAATCGACATCCAAAAGGCATCCATCGAATAGCCTGTCCAAACAAAAAGTCAAGGATAAGCGGATCTGTAAAGACTGTTTACGGGGGTATGCGAGCCAAGAGAGAGCAGAAGGGGAGCAGGTCACAGACCTAACCAAGAGGGTTGTTAAGGACTCTTTGGCTGAACTGATACATACAAACTACTCTCTTCAGGTTGCCTCTGACGACCAGTTGCAAGCCTTGGAAGTTGCCACCCCGGGGCCATCGTCGACAGGCCTGACAGCCTCTGGTCCAAGCCCTTCCCCCATACCGGGTGACAGGGACGACTCGGAGGATTCCGTGGAAGAGTCGGAACCCTCGGGCTTCAATTTTTCGCTGGTACAACCATTTGTCGTCAAGTAAGCGATTGGTTGGGAGGAAGTTGAAGAATCCCCCAAAAAAGCAAAATCTTTTTTCCCGTTTTTAAAGAAGAAACAGGCGTCTTTTCCCTTTCTGGTTGTGAGTTGAAGGACCTGGTGGAAGGGGAATGGAGGAGAACAGATAAGCGTTTCTCCCTGAATAGACTCCAAAATTTATATCCCCTGGCAGAGTCAGACGCGGCCCTTCTGGACACCCCCGGTAGTGGATGCAGCAGTGGTTCGACTGGCGAAGAACGTTACCCTACCGATGGAGGATTCCGCATCCTCAAAGACCCGCTAGACAGGCGCATTGATGCGGACCTAAAGAAGGCCTATCAGTTAGCCGGGGGAGCTTGTCGGCCAGCGTTGCCTTAGCCTCTAACGCAGTCAGAGTATGGACAGAGAATATTGAGGCTGATATCCGAGAGGAAGTACCTAAGAATGATATCATAAAGGCTTTGGATGAACTTAAGTTATCAGCTGATTTCATTGGAGAAGCCAATAGACTCCATGCGATATTCGGCCTGAGCAATGTTGCATACAGTCATGGCCAAGAGAGCGTTATGGCTGAAGCTGAGTTCAGCCGACAGAACATCGAAGCAAAATTGGTGTAAAATTCAGTTTGATTGGAAAGCTCTCTTTGGTGAGAGGTTGGAAAAAGCGATATCAAGAGTGTCTGGAGGGAAATCGGGGTTACTTCCCCAAGGCCGAAGAGTGAGGCGCTCTCGGGTGGTCTCTTCCAGATATCAGTGAAACAGAAATAAAAATTACACAGGGTTTTGGCAAAATAGAGATTCCAAAAAAAATTGGAGAAGCACTCAAGCCACATTTTTGAAAGGGAACAAGCAGAGGGGTCTGCCCAACGCTCAAGAAGGGGCGAAGTCTTTTTGACAATCAACCCATCTCTCCGATAGGGGCCAGATTGAGGGGAAGAAGTCTGGGTGCACAAGTGCAAAGACCCATGGGTGGTGTCAACGGTCAGATTCGGACATTTTTGGATGTTTCAAAACCAACCACCTCAGGATTCGTTAGTTCCAACGAGAATGCCTTCTTCATCCCAAAAAGCAGAATACTTACATCTCCTACTGGTTCAACAGGCGGTGACCTATGTCCCTCCCTCCGAAAGATTCACAGGTTTCTACTCTCCTCTCTTTCTTACCCCCAAAAAGACTGGAGAGCGGAGACCGGTAGTGGATCTGAAAAGGCTAAACAGGTTTATTCATCTAGAATCTTTCAAAATGGAGTCCTTACAGACAATTATCCAGGCAGTGCAACCAGGGGATTGGATGATTTCAGTAGATTTGCAAGATGCATACGTTCATGTGCCCGTACTTCCGGCCTTCCAGAATTTTCTGAGAGTAGCAGTGGGGGCTATGCACATCCAGTTTCAGTGCCTGCCTTTTGGCCTGTGCACCTCCCCGAGGATATTTTCAAAAGTATTAATCGCAGTGTTGGCACCCCTCAGGGAGAAGGGGCTTCAAGTTTTCCATTTCTTAAACAATATTCTATTGTTAGCACACAGTCAGGACCAGCTGGTGGCTCACAGTCAGACCCTTCCGTCCACCCTCAAAGAATTCGGATGGTTGATAAACAGGGGAAAGAGTGTCCTATTCCCAACTAAAGTGATGGTCTACCTTGGGGCGTTATTCAATACCAAGGAGGGAATAGTACATCTCCCCCCCCCCCCCCAGATGGTGACAGCGATCATCCGGAAGATGCGTCATGTAAGGACACTTTCTCACCTGTCGGTGTCGGGTTGCTGGAGCCTGATGGGAACCATGTCAGCCTGCATACCGATGGCACCCTGGGCGCATTGGCATTTGAGGGCCTTTCAATGGGGTTTTTTGATACAGTGGAAGAGGAAGTCACTACGGCAAAAGATAGTGATCTCGGGAGCCATGAAAAGGGGCCTGCTTTAGTGGACGAGGGAAGACACTATTTCAAAACCGCACCTCCTGCAGTGGCCCTCCTGGACCATTCTTACCACAGATGCCAGTTCAATGGGGTGAGGAGCACACTGCGACCACCTAGAACTACAAGGAAGGTGGGATGCTCCCATGGAAGGAAAAGTCTCCAATGTTTTGGAGCTACGAGCAATCTATCTGGCACTGATGAATCTGAAAGACCACCTTTGGCAGAAACAAGTTCTAGTCCGGGTGGACAACAGGGCAGCAGTGGCATACATACAACGACAGGGTGGAACTCACAGCAGGTCACTGTTGAGAGAGGTGGAGCCTATTATGTTATGGGCGGAGAGAAAGCTAGTGGATTTGAAGGCGGTCTACCTTCCGGGCCATCTAAATCAGCAAGGGGATCACCTATCTCGGTGTTTCCAAAACGGCAACGAGTGGTCTCTGCATCCAATGGTGTTCAGGTGGATCATGAACTTACAGTGTCCTCCAGAGGTAGACCTGTTTGCAGTGGCGTAACTAGAACCTTCAGGGCCCGATGCAAGAAACCATGAAGGGCCCCCCTGACAGGGCCCTTTACTCCAAGCTCGGTGGCGGAATAACAGGGCCCGGTTGCAAGTGGGTGGCTGTGTGTAAAGGAACCAATTTCTCCATTTCCCGCCGCTTCTCCACCTCTCCCTCCCACAGGCATTCAGCGTCTGCAGGAGGAAAATGGAGAGATGGGTTCCTCTATGTCGGTGTTTCTCAATCTTTTTCCAGTCAGAGCACCCTTTAAGTACATGCCTAGATGAATGGGGCTGCACTGCAACCCCCCTGCAACTATGTGTATTGCATGCAGTTGCAGCATAGTGATGATGCATTTAAAGGGGTTGTAAACCCTTGTGCATCCTATGTATTAAGGTGAAAAAGCACCTGTCAGTCACTGGAACCCCAGCCCCCCCCCCCCCCGTTTTACTTACCTGAGACCTGGAACTTCACCAGGTGGAGATGCGTTCTTTCTTTGCCTGGGGTTCTCGGCTTCTGATTGGATAGATTGATAGCAGCTCAGCCATAGGCTCCCGCTGCTGTTAATCAAATCCAATGACGCGGGCGCCTGCAAGGTAACCCCCCGGGAGAGCGCTTCTCCTAGGGGGTTATCTGATAAGAGGAGGAGCCACGAGAGCCACCGAGGGACCCCAGAAGACAAAGTTCAGGGCCACTCTGTGCAAAGCGAGCTGCACAATGAAGATAAGTATAACATGTTTGTTATTAAAAACAAAAAAACAAAAAAGCAAACCTTTACAATCACATTAAGGGGTTAAAACAGGTGGTCAGGAGGCAACATATTGCCTCTTTACCGGCTGTCAAATGCCTCTGAAAAGCGATCTGAGCAAAGATCGCTTTTCAGAGGAACAGCATTTTTTTTGCTGGTACTTTGAACAAGCAAGAAAAAAAACTGTTCTGATTGTGCACATATGGGGTAGGGCTGGGGAAAAAATCGATTTGAATCCTGAATCGAGTTGAGAGGTCAAATCGATTCAAATTTTCAGCAAATCGTTTTTTTTAGATTTTTTTTTTTCACCAGGATCGGTGCTGACACCGCCCTGGTCCTGAGGAGCTGGGGGCAGGAGTTTTTAGGTGAGGCCACGGCTTTGGCCTAGCCCGTGAGGCCGGACCTGTGGACTAGGACGAAGCCGCAGCCTCGCCTAAAAACTCCTGCCCCCAGCTCCTCAGGACTGGCACGGTGTCCATCAAAAAAAAAAAAAAACTCACTTCAAATTGTGAATCAAGTTTTTTTTTTTTTTTAAATGACAGATTTTTTTATTTTTTTTAGAAAATCGCCCAGCTGTAATATGGAGAGGGGGGCAGGATTAAACGCGCATACATATAATGTGCATACATACAGATAATGTGCATACATACATCTAAACAGTGGTGGCTGGTGCTCTAAATTTTGGGGGGGGCGCAAAAAACATTTTGAAAAAAAAAAACATCAAATGCAGCCACTGTGCCATCAAACGCTGCCACTGTACCCTCAAATGCAGTCACTGTGCCATTAATCGCAGCTACTGTGCTTAAACGCTGCTACTGTGCCCAACAAACGCTGCCACTGTGCCATTAAACGCTGTCATCGTGCCATCAAACGCTGCCACTGTGCCATCAATTGCAGCCACTGTGCCCATTTAACGCTGCCACTGTGCCCTCAAATGCTGCAAGTTCTACAACTGTGCCATCAAATGCAGCCACTGTGCCAAACACTGCCACGGTGCCATCAACTGCAGCCATTGTGCCATTAAACGCTGCCAGTGTGCCATCAAATGCTGCTAGTGTGCCCTTGAATGCCCCCAGTGTGCCCCACGACTGCTCACCATCTGCACACATGCACATGCACACACATACACATGCATATGCACACACATACACACATGCTCACGCATACACATGCTCACACATACACACACACATGCACATACACATACATACACATATACACACACACACACACACACACAAAGTCTTTTCAAAAACGGCAGTGCTGCTTTCTCTATCTTACCTCTTCCTGCCGGGTACTTCACTGTAGGGGGAGACAAAGAGCACACACTGCTTTCACTTTAGTTATAAGCAGTGTGATGATTCCGAACTCCCCGCACAGTGCCGATTACACTTCGGCTGAAGATCGGGAGCTCGGTCTCAGCTGCCCTCCTTGAGATATACAGGGGGGCCCTCAAGGGCCCCCTGCAGCATGGGGCCCGGTCGCCTTGGTGATCTCAGCGACCCCTATAATTCCGCCACTGCCTGTTTGCCTCTCCGATAAATGCAAAGTTGCCAAGGTTCCTATCCCGCCTACCTCATCCCAGGGCCGAAGCGGTGGATGCTCTATCAAGCCCTTGGTGTTTCAAAACAGCGTATGCGTTTCCTCCCAAGCCCTTGATTCCGAGGTTTCTGTCCCAATTGGCGCAAGAGCCAGTCAGGGTGGTGGCAATTCTTCCTTATTGGCTGAAAAGGCTGTGGTTTCCGTGGGCAATGAGCCTTCAAAATCCCAATATTACCACAATTACTCTCACAGGGGAAGTTTGTACATCCGGCTCCACACAAGTTGAACTTGCATGTTTGGATCTTGAGCGGGAAAAGATTAGAGCCCTAGGCTGTTCAACAGAGGTGATTTCAACTCTGTTAAAAGCTAGGAAACCTACAAATTCCATCTACTCTAAAATATGGAAGAAATTTATACAGTTTGCGGACACCAGACGTTCAAACCCAGCTAGACCCTCCACTACATTAATCTTGGAGTTTTTGCAGACTGGTTTGGCTCTGGGACTCAGTCTAAGCTCGTTAAAGGTCCAGGTGGCAGCCATTTCGGCAAGCACCCAGAAAAGATGGGCAGAAGAGGCTCTCATCGTTCAATTTTTTTTAAGGCGGTCAAAAGAATCCGTCCACAACTGAAACATCCCTTTCCAGACTGGGACCTGCCTCTGGTTCTGGAATGTCTAATGTCTCAACCGTTTGTTCCATTGGAATCCACTTCTCTCTGGAACCTAACCCTGAAAATAGTGTTCCTGGTAGCCATAACCTTAGGAATAAGGGCATCAGAGATACAAGCCTTGGGGGCAGAGAAAGAACACATATCTTTTATCCCGGATAGAGTGGAGTTGTGTACAGTACAAGGCTTTGTCCCGAAAGTGGCCGATGGCTTGGGCGCTACCTACTTTTGCAGAACCTCAGACAGGAGTGCTACAAGAGCTGGACATTGCCAGAGTCCTAAAACACTACTTACGGATCACTAGCCCCTTTAGAGCGTCTAATAGACTATTCATAATTCCGTGGGGAAGAAATAAGGGGAAAGAAGCCATGTCCAGGACTATCGCTTCTTGGATCTGCAAGTTAATCCAAAAGGTGTATAAGGCTAGAGGGCTGGACCCACAGTCAGTGAGGGCGCATTCCACGAGAGCAGTTTCATCTTCTTGGGCGGCAAGGGCATGTGTGTCCTTGGAAACTATTTGTAGAGCGGCCACATGGACGACTCCAAATACATTCATGCGGCATTATAGAATAGACCCAGGAGCTCTCACTTCGGTGGAATTTGGACGGAAGGCAGTTCAATCAGCTCTTACATTTCCCTAAATAAAAGTTTTCTTGGAAGCATTACCCGCCCTTGTTTAGCTATTTATTGTATCACAGGTATGCTGCCATGGAGGCACCAGGAAAACGGAAAATTGTATCATACTTACCGTAATTTTCCTTTCCTGGTGCCTATCCATGGCAGCATACAGACCCTCCCTTGGTATTCGATATAATAGGAGAATGCTAGGGGGGGACATAGGGTTAATTTTATAAGCTATTAACTATCCTGAGGGGAGGACTCCTGGGTGGAGCTTATCACAGGTATGCTGCCATGGATATGCACCAGGAAAGGAAAATTACGGTAAGTATGATACAATTTTCAGTTTTAGAACTAATTTCTGAGCCTTCTCATCCTTGAGCTTGCCACCTTTTTTACTTGCTGGAACTTAGGCCAAGTGGAAATGGACTAAGTGTTGAGTTGAAAACAGGAGGTTATACCAGGAGTCATCAAACCTGTAAGTAACATCTGAAATTTCCTGTTAGTAATATTATTATTGTAAGTGGTAAAATGTGTGCTAGCAAGACTGAAGGTATTGTGTAGTGCACAGTGTGCCACATGTATACAATGGAGCAACAGCTCCAGGATGGATACTGCTGTGACAGATGTGAGCAGGTTGCCCTTCTGGAAGCTCGCATTAGAGATCTGGAGAAGCAAATTGCAACACTGGGCAGAACTGACAACCTTGAAAAGGGGCACTCTAACACATTTCCCAAGTTGGGAGAAGATGTGGGGGTATCAAGCTCAGAGGTGGCAGTCCTAGATGTCACTGCTCCCCCTAAGCAGCCCATTTAGTAGGGGTGGTGAGGGGAGTGCAGGTAGGCCTAGACAGTTGGTGGTAATAGGGGATTCTATAATTAGGACTGATAGAATAATTTGTTGCCAGGATCGCCTCAACCAAATGCTTTGCTGTCTTCCTAGTGCCAGGGTTCGGCATGTGGTGGACCGAGTTGATAAATTACTGGGAGGGGCATGACCCAGCTGTCTTGGTCCACGTTGGAACCAATAACAGAATAGATGGAAGGTGGTGGCTCCTTAAGAACCAAATTAAAGAACTAGGCTGCAAGTTGAAGGGAAGGACCTCCAAGGTGATATTCTCTTAAATATCGTCTGTGCCATGCACAACACAGGAAAGGCAGGGGGTGATTAGAGAGCTAAATGCATGGCTAAAGACCTGGTGTAAGGAGGAAGCATTTGGGATTTTAGAGCACTGGGCTGACTTTTCATTGGGGTGCAACCTATATGCTAAAGATGGTTTGCACCTAAATGGAACGGGGTCTACTATGCTGGGGGAGAGGTTTATGGGAAGGCTGGAGGAGTATTTAAACTAGGATTGTGTGGGGAGGGTGAATTTGATTATAATGGGACAGACAGGTCAGACAGGGGTCAGCCCCTATTGGTGGGGGGAACAAGGAAAGATAGGGGGAGGGCTATGACAAACGATATGAAGGTTCCCATGTTACAATTAACCATTGGAAATGGTACTATTTGTACTAAAATAGAAAATATGCAACATACATTTGCAAAATTTGACAATGAATTAAAGTGTTTGTTCACCAATGCCAGAAGTCTGCCCAGCAAAGTAGGTGAGTTGGAAGCTCTGAAGATGAAGAGAACTATGATCTAATTGGTATTGCTGAATCTTGGCCTCATTCTTCTCATGACTGGGCTATTAATATTCCAGGCTATGCTCTCTATTCGAAAGACAGGGTAAAACGAAGGGGCTGTGGTGTCTGTCTGAGAAGTGATCTCAAAGCAAGGACCTAGTTGATGGAGAGTGTGATGAGTCAGAAGCATTAAGGGTGGAACTGTACATGGGTGTGCGTACGACAAACGTTGTCTTTGGAGTTTGTTATAGACCTCCCAGTGTTAGTGAGGAGGTGGAGACTCAGCTCGTTGCACAGATGGAAACGGCTGCAAGGATTAGGACAATGATAATAATGGATATTTAACTACCCGAAAATTGACTGGAGCAATAGAACGATTCTTTTCTCCCCTATGTGAATACAAAAAAGGTATAATTAGCAGACAGATATTTGAGGCACAAAACAGTAATATGAAACATTGCTTGAAAGTGTCGCCCAATTCTCTGTTTTGGCAGAGATCAAAGCTGAATGATTTTTTCCCCTTTCCAAAGCTGGGATACTTACCTGTTTTGTACACGTTTCACACACGGAGAGACCCCTAGTATCCACTGGAGCAAATGCGTGGGACACCATAAAAAGGTTGTTATGGTGTCCCACACTAGTGATCCTGCATCCACATGTGTAAACAACTGCTGAGTGTCCTCTCCTTACACTGAATCAAGTTGGCATTTCATTATAGTTTCAAACACATCTAGACAACAATGTAATAAACTTCTTTTAATACAAATAGGCATGAACAAATGTAGTGAACTGACAGTTTTTGTCAGTCATCTGCCAAAAACTTCGTATTAGTGGTCGAACGATTACTGTGCCCGCAACCCTCAAATTTGGCATTTTAAACTGTACAACAGTAAAGAAAAGCACATGTACCAGCATGAAAGTAATAATAATAATAGGAACACACGACAAATACTTTCTTTTTTAAAGCACTTTCCTGATGTTTCTATGCTGATCCTTTCTATAGTGATCAGGTTTGACCAGTGTTTCCTCAATTGCTCCTTGGATCGTCATACCCCAAAAGCCCTTTACAAACTTCTCACAACTTTAGTCATGATCTTGGCCTTTCTCACATTTGGGTTTCTGTATGGTCCATACTTCCCATCATAGTCTGCCCTCCTCAAGATGTCCACCCTCTGTTCAAAGGACACATTTGAGGCCTTATATCTCCCCCTGGATGTGGAACTGTCTTGCTGCGGGCTTTCCTCGTCATAGCTGAGAACAGCACACACCTGCTGTGTCTCTGTCATGTGATCTTCCACTGCCACTAAAGAGAAGAGGCGGGAAATACACTAGGAAGAAGAACAGGGGTGGAGTTTGACGCATGCTCAGTGTATATAAAGCATAATACACGGGCATCGTACGTATGATCTGTGAGTGGAGGATGAAGGATCGTAAGAGTCAATCATGTAAACAAAGGTACAATTGTAACTTGGGGCATCAGTGGTTAGTGGCCTATACTGCTTATAGAGTGAGGCCTATATTGGGACAAAATTAGGAGAGTTTAGCCTGACATTAGGGTTTGTCTTGTGTTGTGTCTTGCAGCTAAAATGGTGGATAAATTCACTGACCCGGACTTCCTGCCCAGATTCCTAGACATGTACAGGGAGCAGCCATGTCTCTGGCAAGTCCCAAACAGGGACTACTCGAACAAGCAAAAGAGGAAAGCAGCGCTGGATAAACTGTTGGAATTGGTGAAGCCGGTGTATCCCAGGGCAGACATAAACTATTTGAAGGCCAAAATTGGTACCCTGAGGAGCACATATAATAGGGAGCGCAAGAAGGTCCAGGATTCCCAGAGATCCGGAGAAGCAGCAGATGACATATATGCCCCCAGGCTGTGGTACTGCAACAGAGATTTTCGTCAGACCAGACGGAACCCAGGCCATCACTATCTACACTTCCTTCAACACTTCCTTCCACATCAGCTGCAGCTCCTGAAGTCCAGCCTGGGCCTTCCACCCAGGAAGATGTGGAGCAGCCCAGCTTGAGCCAGGTATAGCATTGTTGACCATATTTATTGTCAAAAATTGAATGATGTTAACTAGATGATATTGATCACTAATTTCTGATTTAACAAAGTGGTTGACATATCAATAGACAGTAGTAGCCACAAATGATTGGGACAAGAATGAAAAATGCTGGGGTCAGAAGGTTAGTCTTTTCTATTTGGTAACTTTCAATTCGCAAAGGTCAAATATCGTGTGTGATCGATGACCAAAAACCTAAAACTACATACCGTTTTCATACACAGGAAAGTCTCAGCCTCAGCCAAGTGGAGGACGTGGCAAGCAGCATGACAGAATCCCAGGTTCCTCCCCCCCGCCCTCCAACCAAAAGGACCAGGAAGGCGAGGAACCTGGAGGAGTCAGTGACTGTTTTGCTTTGCCAGGCTACTGCGACACTTAACATGACCCCTGGTGGCCACAAGGCATTTGGCTGTCTCACAGCAAGCAAGCTCGAACACATGGAGGAGGGCCAATGCACGAGCTGTGAAGAAATCATTATGGAGGCCCTAAACAAGGGGACGAGGGGCGAACTAACAACTCAAAGCCACCTGGATGAGTTGGACCATACTCCTCCACCACCTCCAGCAACACCACTAACACCACAGCCACCCAACCCACCACAGCAGCATGAAAGGAAGCTTCTTCACAAAGAAGGAAAAGGATATATAAAGATATCCAAAACCTTGAATATGCCAGTCAGTACTGTTTAATCACTTGTTAAGAAGTGGAATATTAAGGGCTCTTTTGATACCAAGCCAAGGTCAAAAAATATTGCAGCCACAACTGGCAGAAGAATTGCTCAGGGTACAAAAAAAAAACCACAGGTAACCACAGTAGAAATACAGGCTACTCTCCAAATAGACGGTGTGGTTGTTTTTAAGGAGCACAATTCAACGATGCTTGAACAAAAAAGAACTGCATGGTTGAGCTGCCAGAAGGAAGCCTTTGCTGTGCTAATGCCACAAAAAAGCCAATGAGGCATGTCAAGGTGCTGTTGGGCATATTGTAACCAGGCTCTTTTTTGTGGAACTTGTACAGTTGAGGCTTCTTTCTGGCAACTTGACAATGCAGCCTGTATTTTCCCTGAGGTTACCTGTGGGTTTTTCTTTGTATCCCAGACAGTTACTGTTCCTGTGATATATCTGACCTTGGCTGGGTATCAAGAGATCCCCACATTTTCCACTTCTTATTAAGTGATTGGACAGTACTGACTGGCATATTCAAGGCTTTGGATATCTTTTTATACTGTATCCCTTTCCATCTTTGTAAAGTTTCATTACCATAATACACAGGTCTTTTGACTGTTCTTTTCTACTTCCTCATGGCTCAGTGTCTAGCCTGCTTAGTGCATCCATGTGAGAGCTAACAAACTTATTGTCTATTTATACACAGACACTAATTGTGATTTAAAAAGCCACAAATGTGGAAAATTAACCTTTAATTGCCATTTTAACCTGTGTGTGCCACCTTCTTTGTCTGTACCAAGGCCAAACATTTCAGGGTATGTAAACTTTTTATCAGGGCCGTTTGGGTGATTTCTGTTATTATGATTTTAAAAGGATCCAAAAAAAGATGTGATAATAAGTGGCTTCATGTGATTGCCATGCTTAAATACAATTTTGGCATGATCAGTCATATGGTTAATATTAATGCCAAAATGTCCCAAATTCTGCCAGGATTTGCAAACTTTTGAGCACAGCTGTAAATCTGCCCTCCAAAAATACAATTCAAGCCTCCTCACTGCCAAGCAGACCTATTTTATCACTCATCAACATATCATCCCATCCCCATCAACTCTTCTCTACCTTCAACTCTCTACTTCATCCTCCACTGCCTCTACCCATCAACTCACTCAATGCCCAGGAGATCGCCAATCACTTCAAACAGAAGATTGATACAATTCTTGAGGAGATCTCTACTGGTCAGATCACCCTCCACGCTTTACACTTCATGACCACGGGTACAATCATTATTTCCCTCTTTGAACCCCACCACTATAGACAAGGTTGCTAAACTACTTGCTAATGTCCATCTTACCACCTTCCCCCTGGATCCTGTTCACTCGCAATGCTATTCACCCTCTAGCTGCATTCTACACTCTTTAACCCACATCTTCAATCTCTCCCTCTCTTCTGGCTTCTTACCCAACTCTATAAAACATGCACTTGTCAGCCCCATTCTTAAAAAGCCCTCACTGAACCAATCCAATCTTGACAACCTATGCCCCATCTCCTTGCTCCCCTTTTTATCCAAACTCCTTGAATGTCTGATCTACAACCGACTGAGCGACCACCTTGCTGATAGTAGCCTTCTTGATCCTTCAGTCTGGATTTTGACCTCATCACTCTACAGAAATTGGTCTCCTAATGCCGCGTACACACACGATCAAACAATTGGGTGGAAAAGTCCGGCAAACTCAAGTCCACCGGACAATCCCCCCGTGTGTAGCCTCCGGCAGACTTTTTTGATCCGAAAGTACGGCGGACTTAGAAAGTAGTTTTGCACTCCAATCTTCCCGCCGGACTTGCATTTCGGCGGACAATCTGGCCGTGCGTATGCCAGTCCGCCGTACTTTTGAAATGAACTGACTTTTCCGCCCGGAGAAAAGTCCGCTCATTTTGAGCGGGTCTCCAGGTAGGCGGGGCCCGCGAAGGAGACGTCGCTGACCCCGCTACCTGGTATGGACTTAAAGGGGAACCCCAACGCTGAAAAAAATCGGCATGGGGGTCCCCCCAGGTCCACATCAGACCCTTGTCCAAGCACGCTACCCTGTCGGCCAGGAAAGGGGGGGATGAGCGAGCGACCCCCCCCTCCTGAGCCGTACCAGGCCGCGTGCCCTCAACATGGGGGTGCCTTGGGGAAGGGGGGCCGCGCAGCCCCCCCACCCCAAAGCACCTTGTCCCCATGTTGATGAGGACAAGGGCCTCTTCCCGACAACCCTGGCCGTTGGTTGTCGGGGTCTGCGGTCTTATTGGAATCCAGGAGCCCCCTTTAATAAGGGGGCCCCCGGATACCGGTCCCCCAACCTATGTGAATGAGTATGGGGTACAATGTACCCCTACCCATTCACCTGTAAAATAAAGTAAAAAAAAAACACAACACACAAGATAAAATAGTTTATTGCACAGCTCCCAAAGGATGCTGGGACTGTGACATCATAATAGGCGGGGACATCATCCGGTGATGTCCCTATATAAGTCGCCGCACGCCCGGTCCCTGTCATTGTGAGCGGAGGGAGCGACGAGTCAACATCTGAAGAGAAGAGAAGAACAGAAGGCGGCGACGACGACAGCGGCGACAGAAGACGGGGCTACCGCCTGTAAAAGAGCTATAAGAAGGCGCGGTGGCCTGGCAGAAGAACCGAAGGGGGGGACAAGACCCCCGAAGTCAGAAGAAGAGAGCGGCGGCGAGGAAGAAAGCTGCGCTCCTCCACTAGTAAAAGAGCTAGCAGAAGATAGAGGAGGAGTCCGGCGAGAAGACCCCCGAAGACGGAAGACCCCCGGAGCTGTGCAATAAACTATTTTATCTTGTGTGTTGTGTTTTTTTTTACTTTATATTACAGGTGAATGGGTAGGGGTACATTGTACCCCATACTCATTCACATAGGGTGGGGGGCCGGTATTCGGGGGCCCCCTTATTAAAGGGGGCTCCCGGATTCCGATAAGCCCCCCGCCTGCAGACCCCGACAACCAACGGACAGGGTTGTCGGGAAGAGGCCCTTGTCCTTATCAACATGGGGACAAGGTGCTTTGGGGTGGGGGGGCAGCGCGGCCCCCCCTTCCCCAAGGCACCCCTATGTTGAGGGCACGTGGCCTGGTACGGCTCGGGGGGGGGGGGGCGCTCGCTCGTCCCCCCCTTTCCTGGCCGGCCGGGTAGCGCGCTCGGACAAGGGTCTGATGTGGACCTGGGGGGGAACCCCACGCTGATTTTTTTCAGCGTTGGGGTTCCCCTTTAAGTCCATACCAGTGGCGGGGTCAGCGACGTCTCCTTCGCGGGCCCCGCCTACCTGGAGACGCGCTTGAAATGGGCGGACTTTCCGCCGCTTGTGTGAGCGAGTCCGTTCATTTCAAAAGTACGGCGGATAGTACGGCGGACTTAGTACGCCATATTAGTCTGCTGAAAAAGTGCCGTGTGTGGGAAAGTAGCCCGTTCGGAAAGTCGGACGGACAGTCTGACGGGAAGTCCGCCAGACTAAGTCCGTCGGATAGACAGCTACGTGTGTACGCGGCATAAAACTAACAAACAATCTACTAATGGCCAAAACCAATCAACTCAGTACTGCTACTCCTGGACTTCTCTGCTGCCTTTGATACAGTTGAACATCCCCTCCTCAAAAAACTCCACACCTTTGGTCTCCGTGACTGTTCTCTTCACTGGTTTTCTTCCTACTTATCAAACTTCACCTTTAGTGGTATAATTCTACTTCCTCCTCTCCTCTTCCTTTCTGTGTTGGGGTCCCCCAAGGTTCTGTTCTTGGACCTCTCCCATTTTCAATCTACACCTCCTCCCTGGGTAAGCTGATAGCCTCCCATGACTTCCAATACCACCTCTATGTTGAAGACGCACAAATCTATTTCCCTACCCCTCAGCTCCCTCCCTCTGTCTCCTCCCGTATAACTAATCTACTAACAGATATATCAGTCTGGATGTCACCCCACTTCCTCAAACCCAATCTATCCATAACCAAACTTATAATTTTTCCTGATTTCTCTGTCAAAATTGATGGTGCACCTATAAGCCCATCCCCACATTGCCAGGCTCCTAGGTGTAGTCCTGGACTCTGAACTCTCCTTTAAGCCCCACATCCAATCACTGTCCAAATCTTGCCGTTTCAACCTTCGCAATATCTCCAAAAATACGCCCCTTTCATACCAATGAAACAACAAAGCTCCTCATTCACTCCCTGATCATCGCTCGCCTCGACTACTGCAATTCCCTTCTGATTGGCTTACCTTTAAATAGTCTATACCCCCTTCAAGAATTCTGCCACCAGACTTATCCACCCTACCAATTGCTCCACTGTCTGCTACTCCTCTCTGTCAATCCCTCCACTGGCTTCTGCTCACGCAACAAATTAAATTCAAAATACTACAAAGCCATCCACAACTTAGCCCCCAGCTGCATCACTAGCTTAGTCTCTAAATACCAAACTATTCATTCCCTTTGTTGCTGCCTCCTTCCATGCTCGCCTCCAGGGCTTTTTGAGAGCCTCTCCAATCCTATGGAACGCCTTATGCCAATCTGTCCGATTATCTCCTACTCTATTAGCTTTTAGATGATCCCTGAAAAACCTTCTCTTCAGAGAATCCTATCCTACCCACACCTAACAACTGTATTTTCATTTTCTCCATCAGCTCATCACAGTTATTACCTTTAGTTCCACTTGACCCTCCCTTCTAGATTGTAAGCTCTAACAAACAGGACCCTCTGATCCCCCCTGTATTGATTTGTTGTGTAACTGTACTGTCTGCCCCCATGTAGTAAAGTGCTGTGCAAACTGTTGGCGCTATATAAATCCTGTACAATAATATAATTTTGTGCAGTAACTATTATGCAACACAGCACCACATGTTCACTACCTTATTAACATAGTATAAATAAAACCTAGGCATTCTATTCACCTCCAAAAATGTACTAGTAATGACAGGCAAACCAAAAATTAAGGAGCATTTTCATTTAACCCTTTGTAGCGCTTCAATAAAAAAAATTAGCATATACACAACCTGCAAACTGCTGTGCCACTGGCCTGTTATATCTGCTTTGGCTCTAATCTTATTAACAAGACATCAGCCTACATCTGTTGGAGCTGCAACTTCACCAGTCAAAGCAGCATTAGTACTGACTAAAGAAAAAGCCTGTGTCACTGAACCACACTGGTCTGAATACACTGGTTAGCAGCTGCAGCTGATTTTCTGCAGCCACCGATCAATAGAAAATTCTCCAACATGTCCCTTTAACAGACATCAAGCCCAAGCCTTGTTCAAAAATGTGGCTGGTCCAGCAGGGACTGATCAGTATAGGGCCAGCTTTAAGTGGTATTAACCCAAAAGCAAACTTTTATTATCTTGCATCTTAGCCAGAGGCATAGCTAGAATCTTCAGGGCCTGGGTGCAAGAAACCATAAAGGGCCCCTCTGCCCCTTGCCTGGGGCCCTTCCTGTTGATCATGGGGCTCATTACTCCCATCAATGGGGCCCTTTATTCCTCAGGACAAGTCCTTCTCCACTTTCCTCAAATCCCCCTTTCTCCCTATCCCAGCACTTATCTCCACCATCCCCCGCCCCCCTTCCAGCACAAATCTTCCTTCCCCCAAATTCCCCTCCCAGCACAACTTCTCTCCCACTTCTAGCACAAATCCTTTCCCCCAAATCCCCTCTTCCAGCACAAACTCCCTTCCATCCTTAAAGAAATCCACTCCAGCAAAAATTTATTTTAACATCTCAAAACCCCCTTCCCAACACAACACCCCTCCATCCCAAGATCAATCACAATACCCTCCCATCCAAAACTCCCTCCTAGTACAAACTATCCCTTTCCCTCCCTAAACACAAATCCTTTCTCTCCATTCTAGTAAAAATCTCCTAACAGTATATCTCCCAACTGTAACGGTTTTGGCGGGACCTTCCCAAGAGATTTACAAAATCCTGGTGCCCCGGGAATTCGGGCTGAATTCTGGAGGCCAGTGCCAGAGCAAGATCCAGCAATTGGCTTCAGTAACTTGCCTGACAGGGTCACACCAGAGTGGGCACCCAGTGCACTTGCCCCGCAGCTCTTATAGGGTTCCAAGGGTCCCAGATGCTGCGATTGCTCCTTCTGTGGCAGGCAACATCTCTTTGATTTGGGGGGAGGGGATTAAGAGGATATGTGCTGGGGAGTGCTTTGGGAGGGAAAAGGACTTGTGCTAGAAGGTGACGTGGAGGGGGGATTTCAAAAATTACCACCCCAGCACAAGTCCTTTCCCAACCCCAAGCACCCCCTCCCCAGCAGATATCCTCTTACTATCCCTCTACCACTCCTCCAGGTGTATATCCTTATTACCTGCCCCCCTCCGTCCTACTGCTTTGGTTACTCTGTCCCCTGCTTTGGTTACTGTGCCCCCCTCCTCGGGTAATGTGTCCCCCTCTTTGATTACTGTGTCCCCCTCTTTGGTTGATGTCTCCACAAGTTAGATTACCAGTCTACAAAATATGTATTACTATCACAAAGTACCAAGCAGTACAATATGAGTTAAAATTCTTTCGTTTGAGAGTGGGTGTGTGTAGGGAGAAAGGGGCGTGGAGAAAAGAATTGCCAACACACTTCCACGTGGCGTACTGCACATCTGGCTGCATTTGCTGCTCCCTTATGAATGTGAGTGGGACACTGAGGAAAATAAACTAAACGTCTTTGAAAAAGGACACAACATCTGCCCTCATCAAGCTCATAAGCACTTACAGTAAGTGCAACATAATATTTTAACATTTTTGCATATCCTCAAACAATATTATCATAAGTTAATAGGTCTTCAATTTTCAGGGTGAAAAAACAGTATTGCCATTTCTACGGTGCAAAAATTTCTGTTCTTTTGAGCAGAAATCCATTTCATCCTTTTTGTGTTTTTGGGGCTTTGTGCTTAAAATGCCATATGACTCTCGAATCAAAGATATCATCAGAGGTGCTCAGCAATCTTTTAATATTTTTATTAACCTTTAATGCTGATCTACATCTACACATATAAAAAAAAACTAAAAAAAATGTAATTCAATTACTTGATATAAAAAAATACATATATACTGAGGCAAGGCAACTCTGCCAATAACTCTAAACTCCAACTTGCAGCATTTATATTATACTGCATAGCAATGAATACATTGAGAGGAATCTTACCAGGAGGTATCTCCACCCTCCTTATGGTGGCCATACACACTTCAATCGAGGTGAAATTTAATTAAAATATATTTTTTATCATAATTGCATCAGCAAACACCTGGGTGGACATAACTTCACTTCTGATTGATTTAGATCAGATTTGATCAAACTAAATGAGTTGGCCAGGACAGAAAATTATTAACTGTCTGGCATTGATCAGCAGCACTGAGATGCTTTGGCCATGAATTGATCAGATTATGAAATTGCACAGTGAAAACAGACCTAGTATTGTATCTTGTAACTATCGGCTGAAATCCAATTTTCTGTGTGCATCATATCAAATGAATGGGTTGTCGGCTATAGATAAATTATTCCTATTGGGAGAGATTGATCAGAAAATGAGACAGGAAGACACAGAGAGATGTTAAAATACTGTCAGAAAATTTTCTTATTGTTGCCCCCCTTACTAGAGAAATTTCATACCATTTCTTGTTTCTGACACCAAGACTGAATGGGAGAGGGAAAGCTCTCTAATGGAGGCCCAGACAGCATTAACCCTTACATAAAACACTAATCTGATTAGGGTTTTAATCTGGACTCAGACAGACTGTGAAAATATGCAATGTCAACTATTAAATTAATTTATGTATGCCTAAGGGATGTATTTCATAACTGTTCATATATCAAAACTGCCTATAAATGTATTCTGTGTGAATGGGGGAAAATGTCATGTTTTCAGACTATATTCTCTGCAATTTGAATGTGTGAATGCAGAAATACTGCACTCTGGCCACAAGATGGAGCTGAGGAGCATACTCATTAGTGTTGATTTACCAGTGAACCATTTTTAAACTTTTCACATGTTTAGGCTCCATGCACACTGAAGCTCAAAAAAGCTTTTTCTGGACGCCAGATTGCTGGCAGAAAACGCCGGTTGAAAAACTTGCTTTTAACAGCGTTTTGCACTAGCGTTTATGAGCGTTTATGAGCGTTTATTAGTGTTAGCGTTTATGGGCGTTTTCAATAAAAATACACAGAGGACACTCCAAAAATCCCACAGTACATTCCAAACTCCCACAATGCATTGAAAAAATAGAATGCCGAACACTAATTAACGCGCGTTTATCAGCGTTTGTCGTTTTTTGGCGGTGAAAAACGGCACTTTGAACGCGAATTTCTGGCGTTCAGAAAAAAGCCCGTAAACTCCACTGCTCATTAAAGCTGTAAAAACGTCCATGTGTGCATGGACACATAGGCTAACATAGAGTGGAGTTTATGGGCTTTTTAAAAAAAACGCCCAAACTCCAATAAACTGCAGTTTATGAGCTCCAGTGTGCATGGAGCCTAAGGCTCCATGCACACTGAAGCTCAAAAAAGCTATTTCTGGACGCCAGATTGCTGGCAGAAAACGCTGGTTGAAAAACCTGCTTTTAACAGCGTTTTATACTAGCGTTAATGAGCGTTAATGAGCGTTTTACAGCGTTAGCGTTAATGGGCGTTTTTTATAAAAATACACAGAGGACACTCCAAAAATCCCACAATGCATTGGAAAATAGAATGCCGAACACTAATGAACGAGCGTTAATGAGCGTTAATGAGCGTTAATGAGCGTTTGTCATTTTTTGCCGCTGAAAAACGGCACTTTGAACGCGAATTTCTGGCGTTCAGAAAAAAGCCCATAAACTCCACTGCTCATTAAAGCTGAAAAACGTCCATGTGTGCATGGACACATAGGCTAACATAGAGTGGAGTTTATGGGCTTTTACAAAAAACGCCCAAACGCCAATAAACTGCAGTTTATCAGCTTCAGTGTGCATGGAGCCTAAATGTTGCATGACATTGATTTTTGCTTTTCTTTTTTTATTTTATTAAACTTGTATTTTCTAAACATGTCTTTTTACTTAAAGTGGTATCAAACCCAAAAGCAAACATTTATTATATTGCAGCTTGACAATTCTTAGATGTGACGGTTTCATTTTGTTTCGTTATTTTAGGCTTTCTTTCTTTTATTTTCGACTGGTAATCCAGCCAGCAAGTCTGTTGTTTTTCACAGCACAAACTCTCCAGTAAAATGTATCAGTTTACATGGATGAGACAAATCATTAACACAATCACCTTGTGCACATTAGCACTATTATTCTGTGTGCAGGTGGGGGATGGAAAAGATGTCCCTTTTACCGGCTCTGCCATAAGAGGAGTGCTTACGCACAACTCTTTCACTGTGCCTGCAGGGAGAACAATGTGATGGGGCCATCTATACATGTAGACAAATGCACATGCATTGCTTTTTTCCTGACGCCTTCATGGCAGCACACACTGGGTTGTGACTCCACCCCCCACAACCTGACAGGATTGGATAGCTATAAATTTGAAGGGGAGACCTCCCGCTGCATTCTCTTTTTTATCCTCACCTGACAGGTTGGTCGGACGCGTTTCCATGTGACAGATGAATTAAGCCTCTACCGCATTCGCCCCAGCAGGTTCAAGCCTCTCCTGTTTGGTAGTCCCTCCTGTACAGTCTCTAAAGGAGCTTCTATGGAGGGAGACCCCCGCTCTGGTGGTCTCAAGGGGTGTTTATATTTTTTTCTGCCTGGCATTTTACAAGCTTTAAAGAAGCTTATTTTGCAGTGGATTCCCCTATCCTTGCTTTTCCATTTCTTTTCTTGCCTTTACGGGCCTAGTACCCTTAAGTTTCCTTCCTGTGGTCAAATATATTTTGTACCTTGTTTTCTCTGCAGCGGAGGGTACAGGTCTGCTGGCACCTGTTACCCCTCTTGTCCGCCGTTCGTTCCGCCGTTCTGCGCATGCCCAGTTCTGAGTTTTTTCCTCCTATACTTTCCTATAGGTTTCCCTCTTCTAAGATGGCGCTGGGGCGCTCGTATCGCTTCTGCGCATGCGCGGAGCGTCACACAGCGGCGGTATGGCGCCATTTTTTAAAAACACAGTGCTCCTGTGTGAATTTCTATGTATATTCTATTGATGGCTGCTGCTGAGGGAAAAAAACTGTTCTGCATCTCTAAATTCAGTTTCTTCTAAAGGTAAGTCCCTGTGGGATTTCTTATATTGTTTTTTAACTGTTTCTGCTTATGTTTAATATTATTGTAATAATTATAGTTAAATATTTAATTTATTTTTAATAATTTTCAATGTATTTTTCTATGCATTTTTAGCAATTAAATGTTTAAAAAAAAAAAAATGTTTTTTCTCGGTAGGGATCATAGTAGTCCCTTCCTGCTTATGCGTTCCTTCTTACGTTTTTAGACTGTCCTGTACCCTTTCCTTATGGAGTCCACTGCCCACGCAGACCACCATAAGCAAGTTAGGTAAGAGGCTTTTCCAGTAGGTACGTATTGAAGGGGAGATCAAAAGAGTGCTGGACGCTTAGTGCTGCCTTTTTTTCTTTCGGCAGCCCAGCTGAGTCAAGAACGGCAACTTCTAGACAGGGAAGAAGATCCAGCCATACTTCAAGCAGAAAATCGCATAGAAGCCACTCAAGATCCCCTTCACGCCACCGGAGGCATAGCCATTCACGGCATAGCCACACGTACCGTAGCCAGTCAAAGCATAGGAAATCTCCTTCGCATCAAGTCGCCATGCCCGTCCTGCACCAAATGCCTGCTGGGTATGCAGTGCCCCAGCTTTGCCAGACAAGCTCGCCTGTCGTTCCTGCTTCAGTGAGGCCACTAGAGAAAAGGAGGCGGATGCCAGAATGGCCACGGATCTCATTAGGGAGTCCGTACGAGACACATTGCTTGAGTCAGCAACGCCAGCTCTAGATAGAGCAGTTCCCAGCACATCCTCTGCGGAACCTCGCCTCACCCAAGCTTCAGAATCCTCATCTGAGGACGAATGTCAGGATATGTCAGCTGGCTTTGACTTTTCCCTGGTGGAGCCTTTTGCAAAATCCGTTAAGGAGGCAATTGGCTGTCAGGAGGACGCGAATTTGAAAAGGGATCCAGAGACCTTCCCTTTTATTGAGGAGCTTGAGGACCTCATCAAGGACGAATGGGAGCGATCAGATAAAAGAGCGAGCCTCTCTAATAGACTGGCAAAGATGTATCCTTTGAAGGATGCGAAGGTGAAGCCCCTTATGAATGCCCCCAACGTTGACTCTTCATTGATGCGCTTAGCCCGTCATGTAACCCTACCGAACGAGGATGCGGTCTCCTTCCGGGATGTTTTAGATCGGAAAATGGATCTAGAATTAAAAAAAGCTTATTCCACGGCTGGAGGAGCCTGTAGACCAGCGATTATTACGGGGGCAGTAGCCAGGGCCATCTCAGGATGGGCATCCGGAGTGGAAAAAGATCTCAAAGACGGCGTTGAGATGGAGAAGATAATATCCTCCTTGCAGGAGATCAGACTAGCAGGGGATTTCGTAGCAGAAGCTTTGGTAGACATTATTAGATCTTCAGCGAGATCAATGCTGGCCTCAGTAACTGCAAGAAGAGCTCTATGGCTCAAGCCATGGGTTGCAGACGCAGCCTCTAAAACTAACTGGTGTTGGATTCCTTACGATGGTTCAAATCTGTTTGGTGCTAAACTAGATTCGGCCATCTCCAAAGTTTCCGGGGGTAAATCAGGTATGATCCCTTCCGACAGAAGACCTAGGGCGCAGAAAGGTCCAGTCTTCAGGCGTAATTTACCGGACAAATACCGGGAATCCAGATCCTACCGTCCAGGTAGGGAGTTTAGAAGAGATTGGAGAAGCACAAAGACCTCCTTCCTCAAGTTACAGAAGTCCAAGGCCACCCCGACTGGGGATCAGCCAAAATCATTTTGAAGATCTGCCTGCCCACCCGGCCCAGGTGGGCGCCAGGCTGAAGAGTTTTTTCAAAGTGTGGGCAAGTCACATAAAAGACTTATGGGCACTCTCCACGATAAAATTTGGCCACAAATGGAAGTTCAAGAACGGTCTTCCACTAAGCTACTTCCGCGCAACCAGGCTTCCGTCTTCCTCAACCAAGAGAAGCCTGTTAGTAAAATATGTAACGGAATTAAGACAAAAGGGTGCAATCCTAGAGGTACCATCCCACCAAAGAGGGAGAGGGTTTTATTCCCCTCTTTTTTTGGTAAAGAAGAAAACAGGCGACTTACGGCCCGTACTAGACCTCAAAAGACTCAACAGAGGCGTCCAAGTGGAGTCTTTCAAAATGGAGAGTTTACAATCTATTCTCCTAGCCATAAACCTGAATGACTGGATGCTTTCTATAGACTTGTCAGACGCCTATCTTCATGTTCCAGTTCACCCGTTTTTTCAGAAATTCCTGCGTTTCGCCATAAATCAACACCACTTCCAATTTCAGTGTCTTCCGTTCGGCATCTCCTCGGCCCCCAGGACATTTACCAAAATTCTGCTGCCACTAGTAGCTTTCCTCAGGGAGAAAGGATTACGAGTCCACCACTATCTGGACGACATCCTGCTGTTAGCGAAGGATCAAGAATCTCTAACTCTCCATCGGGAGATTCTCCTTGTGACCCTCCAGAAATTTGGATGGATAGTCAACTGGAAAAAGAGCAGTTTGCATCCAACACAGAGAATGGTCTTTCTGGGAGCAGACCTGGACACCAGACTAAACAGGATACAGCTTCCACAAGAGAAAGTCAGATCTCTAGTACAAAAAATGCAGAGGCTATTGTCGATAGATCAGTTGCCGGCCAGAGTCTGCCTAAGTGTTGGGGTCCATGTCAGCAACTATACCTATGGTCCAGTGGTCCCAGTGGCACATGAGACCTCTCCAGAGCTCCTTTCTCAGGCAGTGGGATGGAGTATCGATGCGTCAGACCATCCGGGTTCCCAGTTCAGTGAAGCAATCGATATGGTGGTGGACTCACCACAGCAATCTCGGGAGATTCAGGCCGATAATTCCTCCAGATCCAGAGATTATAACTTCGGACGCTTGCCAGACTGGTTGGGGAGTCCATTTTCGAGACCTGGCAGCTCAGGGTCAATGGCTCTTTCAGGCTTTGGGCCTAGTTTCCAACATCTTGGAGCTCAGAGCGGCTTTCCAAGCCTTGCGAGCCTTTGCGCCTCTCCTGAGAGGCAAGAATGTAGTTATCCGCATGGACAACAAAGTGGCAGTGGCCTACATTCAGAGGCAAGGAGGTACCAGGAGTGCCACTCTGATGGAGGAAGTTCGGCCCATTTTGGATTGGGCTCAGATTCATCTTTCAGGACTGGGAGCAATATATGTGCCAGCAGCGCAGAACATGTTAGCCGACTACCTGAGTCGGGAGTCCCTTTCCAACAACGAGTGGTCCCTGAATCCTCGAACCTTCGCTCTTCTGACAGAAATTTGGGGAATGCCGGAGATAGACCTTGCGGCTACACCAGCGAATACCAAAGGTCTCAGGTTCCTATCAAGAGGGTCATTTCCATCGGCAGAAGGGGTGGACTGTCTGAGTCACCCATGGAATTTCAGGCTGGGATACATTTTTCCTCCAACTCCGTTGATAGCAAGATTTCTATCCAGACTCCGGAGATCCTCAGCTACTGTGATCGCAATTATCCCACTGTGGCCGAGGAGGCCGTGGTTCACGACTCTTCTGCAACTCAGCCTTCAACCTCCTATTCCACTTCGGATATCTCCGGATCTTTTGTCCCAAGGACAGTTCCTGCACCCCGCTCCGGAGAAGTTGCACCTGATGGCCTGGAAATTGAGAGGGCTAGACTGAGAGCCCAGGGCTGTTCTCAGGAGGTCATTTCTACTCTGATGCAAGCCAGGAGATTCACGACCAACTCCGTTTATTCTAGAGTTTGGGAAAGATTCTGTTCCATGGCTCAGCAGAGAGGTTGGAATAACGTCTCTCCAGAACCCGCTCACATTCTGGAATTTCTCCAGTCGGGGGTCAATAAGGGCCTGAGTCTAAGCACCCTCAAGGTTCAGGTGTCTGCCCTATCAGTCAAAACGGACACGAAGTGGGCCTTTCATCCTCTAGTTGTTCAGTTTTTGAGAGCCTATCTGAAAATCAAACCTCCCAGGAAGCCGTTTTTTCCATCATGGGATTTATCAGTAGTTCTTCATGCCCTGTCCTCACCTCCATTTATTCCATCTGAAAAGATTTCTTTATGGGATTTGACCTTGAAGCTAACTTCCCTGATTGCAATTACATCAGCTAGAAGGGTATCGGAAATACAAGCACTAATGATCTCGGAACCATATTTGGTGCTCTTTCCCGACAAAGTGGTTCTAAGACCCTCGGAGCAGTTCATACCCAAAGTAGCCACTCCATTCCACTATAACCAGGATATCATTCTTCCATCCTTCCATAACGATCAGGGGGATCCGCACCCTTTGGATGTGAAGTCAACCATTGTCAGTTATCTATCTGCTACTACCCCGTTCAGAAGGACAGATTCTCTCTTGGTCATTCCTCACGGTTCTAAGCGGGGTCAAGCAGCCTCTTCACGCACCATCGCATCCTGGCTGGTTAGGATCATTAAAAAAGCATATTCCTCCCAGCAACTAGCAATTCCTGAAGGCATCAGGGCTCATTCTACAACGGCAGTGGCTACCTCCTGGGCAGCATATTGTAGGGTTTCTCCAGAGATGATATGCAGAGCAGCATCTTGGTCCTCCAGACATACCTTCATTTCCCATTACAAAGTGGATTCAGCTTACCTATCCATGACCGACTTCGGCAAATCTGTTATTAGAGCAAATTCTTCTGCATTATAAGGAATAAAAGTTTATTTTTTACTTGCACCCACCAAACTGGCAAGTTATTTCCCAGTGTGTGCTGCCATGAAGGCGTCAGGAAAACGGAAAATTGTATACTCACCTTCGGTAATTTTCCTTTCCTGACGCATCTTCATGGCAGCACACAATTCCCTACCTGTCTCTTGGTGTTAATATATACGGAGAATGCAGCGGGAGGTCTCCCCTTCAAATTTATAGCTATCCAATCCTGTCAGGTTGTGGGGGCGGAGTCACAACCCAGTGTGTGCTGCCATGAAGATGCGTCAGGAAAGGAAAATTACCGAAGGTGAGTATACAATTTTCAGTTTTTCTGCATCCAAAATGCATAGGAAGTAGGTTACATGGTTTTCAATAGCAAAGTTCAAACCAGTGCTTGTAGTTCCAGTGCATTCTGTTTCCAGGGAAAAAAAAATGGAATGTAATGTGCTGCATTTTTTCTGCACAGAACTGTACTGGAACACATTAAAAAATGCATGAAAAATGCACCGGAACCCCAAAACGAGAGAAAAGAAGAAAAAAAGCATCCAGAACACATCAGCAACATTTTATAACACATCAAAAATGCACCAGAATGCATTAAAAATATGTCAAAAATATGCATGCAGAAACACATCAGGAACGGATCTGGAGGACATTTTTGTGGTGTGAATTAGCCCTAAATCTGCTAATACAATTTTTATTTGAATTTTTCTTTATTAGTAAACAAAGAATTACAAAGCACATCATCATAAAAGGGATCCGTATTACAAAAAAAAACATTAATATCTCAGACACAAAAAAACATGAATACAATACCTACATATAAATAAAAAGGTGTGTACCTGAACCTTATCATAATTACCAAATATAATGAGTTTCCCCTGGAGGAGGCAAGAGATTAGACATGTGCGATTCGTTTCGTACGAATCTCAAATTCGTACGAATTTCTCAAAACTTGTACGTTCGGGAGGATCCGAAATACGAATTGCCGTGCGTCCGAATTCTGTACGGAATACGAACTTTTGTTTACGAATTCCGGATTTCGGATCAGCGTTTTTTTGCGGCGTTTTTTGCGGCGTTTTTTACGGCGTTTTTTACCGCGATTCGCGGCGTTTTTTACCGCGTTTTTCAGTCATTATGCTTATTTTGACTTGCAGAAGACTTCTGTGATAGAAGTCAATGTAAGTTGCCTGAAGACATCAGTGAAGGACTTTCATCCTCTCTGGGCAGGCTGCCAAGAAAAGAACAAAATGATACAATGTTTCTTCTTCAATGGGCTGAACTCCGTGTGTAGAAGTTCTCAGTTTAACCAAAGACTAGGCTTCATGCACACGAGATGCAGATGCAAACTCTGCTGGAACCGGCGTTTAGAAACGCGCATTTTGCCACGATTTTTACCGCGTTTTACCAGCGTTTTACCGCGTTTGCGTCTAGAAGCGTTTAGTTAAGCTAACATCATAGACCCTCCCCAGCTCAAAAAACAGTATTATTAACTATTTCAGCAATTTTGTGAGACCAGAGTGAGTAGCAGCAGCCGTGAGAGCTGCAGTGTACTTGTATTTAGCGTGTCACTTGCCACGGCACCTGCCACAAGTTGTGGATTGTCCACTTGCCACGTGACTTGCCACGTGACTTGCCACGTCATCTGCCACAAGTTGTGGATTGTCCAACTGCCACGTCACCTGCCACAAGTTGTGGATTGTCCACTTGCCACGTGACTTGCCACATCACCTGCCACGTCACTTGCCACGTCACCTGCCACAAGTTTTGGATTGTCCACTTGCCACGTCACTTGCCATGTCACTTGCCACAAGTTGGGGATTGTCCACTTGCCACATCACCTGCCACGTCACCTGCCACAAGTTGTGGATTGTCCACTTGCCACATCACTTGCCACATCACCTGCCACGTCACTTGCCACGAGATGTGGATTGTCCACTTTCCACGTCACCTGCCACGTCACTTGCCACGTCACCTGCCACAAGTTTTGGATTTTCCACTTGCCACGTCAGCTGCCACGTCACTTGCCACAAGATGTGGATTGTCCACTTGTCACATCACCTGCCACGTCACTTGCCACATCACCTGCCACGTCACCTGCCACAAGTTGTGGATTGTCCACTTGCCACGTCACTTGCCACATCACCTGCCACGTCACTTGCCACAAGATGTGGATTGTCCACTTTCCACGTCACCTGCCATGCCACCTGCCACAAGTTGTGGATTGTCCACTTGCCACGTCACCAGCCACATCACCTGCCACAAGTTGTGGATTGTCCACTCGCCACGTGACTTGCCACATCACCTGCCACGTCACTTGCCGCATCACCTGCCACAAGTTGTGGATTGTCTACTTTCCACGTCACTTGCCACATCACCTGCCTCGTCACTTGCCACGTCACCTGCCACAAGTTGTGGATTGTCCACTTGCCACGTCACCTGCCACGTCACTTGCCACAAGTTGTGGATTGTCCACTTGCCACGTCACCTGCCACATCACTTGCCACAAGTTTTGGATTGTCCACTTGCCACGTCACTTGCCACGTCACCTGCCACAAGTTGGGGATTGTCCACTTGCCACGTCACTTGCCACATCACCTGCCATGCCACTTGCCACAAGATGGGGATTGTCCACTTTCCATGTCACCTGCCATGCCACCTGCCACAAGTTGTGGATTGTCCACTTGCCACATCACCAGCCACATCACCTGCCACAAGTTGTGGATTGTCCACTTGCCACACCACTTTCCACGTCACCTGCCACAAGTTGTGGATTGTCCACTTGCCACGTCACTAGCCACATCACCTGCCACAAGTTGTGGGTTGTCCACTTGCCACATCACTTTCCACGTCACCTGCCATGTCACCTGCCACAAGTTGTGGATTGTCCACTTGCCACGTCACTTGCCACATCCCCTGCCACGTCACCTGCCACAAGTGGATTGTCCACTTGCCACATCACTTGCCACATCACCTGCCACAAGTTGTGGATTGTCCACTTGCCACGTCACTTACCACGTCACCTGACACAAGTTGTGGATTGTCCACTTGCCATGTCACTTGCCACGTCACCTGCCACAAGTTGTGGATTGTCCACTTGCCACGTCACTTGCCACATCACCTGCCACGTCACTTGCCACAAGATGTGGATTGTCCACTTTCCATGTCACCTGCCATGCCACCTGCCACAAGTTGTAGATTGTCCACTTGCCACGTCACCAGCCACAAGTTGTGGATTTCCACTTGCCACGTGACTTGCCACATCACCTGCCACGTCACTTGCCACGTCACTTGCCACAAGATGTGGATTGTCCACTTGTCACATCACCTGTCACGTCACTTGCCACATCACCTGCCACGTCACCTGCCACAAGTTGTGGATTGTCCACTTGCCACGTCACTTGTCACATCACCTGCCACGTCACTTGCCACAAGATGTGGATTGTCCACTTTCCACATCACCTGCCATAAGTTGTGGATTGTCCACTTGCCACGTCACCAGCCACATCACCTGCCACAAGTTGTGGATTGTCCACTTGCCACACCACTTTCCACATCACCTGCCACATCACCTGCCACAAGTTGTGGATTGTCCACTTGCCACGTCACTAGCCACATCACCTGCCACAAGTTGGGGATTGTCCACTTGCCACATCACTTTCCACATCACCTGCCACGTCACCTGCCACAAGTTGTGGATTGTCCACTTGCCACGTCACTTGCCACGTCCCCTGCCACGTCACCTGCCACAAGTGGATTGTCCACTTGCCACATCACTTGCCACATCACCTGCCACAAGTTGTGGATTGTCCACTTGCCACGTCACTTTCCACGTCACCTGACACAAGTTGTGGATTGTCCACTTGCCACGTCACTTGCCACGTCCCCTGCCACAAGTGGATTGTCCACTTGCCACGTCACTTGCCACGTCCCCTGCCACAAGTGGATTGTCCACTTGCCACATCATTTGCCACGTCACCTGCCACAAGTTATGAATTGTCCACTTGCCCCGTCACATGCCAGTCACCTGCCACAAGTTGTGGATTTTCCACTTGCCACGTCACCTGCCAGGTCACTTGCCGCGTCACCTGCCAGGTCACTTGCCACGTCACCTGCCACAAGTTGTGGATTGTCCACTTTCCACGTCACTTGCCACTTCACCTGCCACGTCACTTGCCACAAGTTGTGGATTGTCCACTTGCCACATCACTTGCCACCTGCCATGTCACTTGCCACATCACTTGCCACCTGCCATGTCACTTGCCACAAGTTGTGGATTGTCCACTTGCCACGTCACTTGCCACCTGCCATGTCACTTGCCACAAGTTGTGGATTGTCCACTTGCAATTGCAATTGTTTAAAATATTTTTCTAATGGTTTTTATCATTTGCAATCATTTTTGAGATTTTTAATGTAAAAAAAAAAGGTCACCTTTAAAAACGCTTATAAACGAAAACGCGTTTTGCGTCTGAAACGTGGAAACTTTTGCGTCTGAACCCATTTTTTTGCTTCTTGAAAAACGAGGTTAAACGCAACTGCATAAAAACGGCAAAAAACGAGACTGTGTGCATGGATACATAGGATAACATTGAATGAGTTCAGGAGCAGTTGAAAAAAGTGTCCAACTGCCTCTGAACACGCGTTTTACTGCGTCTCGTGTGCATGAGGCCTAACACCCCATTCACACCTGAGCGTTTTGTAGCTTGACGCCTGAAGCTACAAAACGCTGGAGGGGAAAAAATCCATTATTCTCAATGGAGATGGTTCACATCTCCACTCCAAGTCGCCTGAAGCCCTACGCCTGAAGCTCAAACAAGTTCCGGACCCTTTTTTGTCGCGCGAATCGGGCTGATTTGGGCGTTTTGTTGCTTTTAACATTAGTGACCTTTTGCTCTGCACAAATTCGCGGCAAATCGCGGTAAAAACGCGGTAAAAAACGCCGCGAATCGCGGTAAAAAACGCCTCAAAAAACGCTTGAAAACGCTACGCTCAGGTGTGAATGCAATCTTTTTTGACACTTGTTGCTTACAAGTAAAAATCCAGTATTTTCTGCTAGAAAATCACTCAGAAGCCCCAAAAATTATATATATATTTTTAGCAGAGACCCTAGGGAATAAAATAGCGGTTGCAAGTGTCATTGCTGTATGTCACGCTGCTAATGTCAGTGCTTTCTAGAGGTCGAAAAAAAAGGGCTAACTTGCGTTTGAAAGACCTCTGCGCAAATACCGCGTCACATAAAATATTGCAACAACCGCTATTTTATTCCCTAGGGTCTCTGCTAAAAAATATATATATCATTTTTGGGGCTTCTGAGTGATTTTCTAGCAGAAAATACTGGATTTTTACTAGTAAGTAACGAGTGTCAAAAAAGATTTAGTCTTTGGTTAGAGCCGGTTCACACAGCGGGCGATGCGAGGCGACACGACTCGCCTCGCTCTCGCAAGTCGCCCCCGTTCTGTACAATGGAACCGTTCTGAGAGGAGCGACTCGAGTCGCTCCGACTCAGAAAAAAGGTTCCTGTACTACTTTTGGGCGACCTCGGGGCGACTTGCATTGACTTCTATACAGAAGTCATTTGCAAGTCGCCGCTGAGGCCGCGGCAGGTCGCGGCGAGGCAAGTCGGAGTCGCCTCGCCTCGCCTGCAGTGTGAACCGGCCCTTAAACTGAGAACTTCTACAAACGGAGTTCAGCCCATTGAAGAAGAAACATTGTATCATTTTGTTCTTTTCTTGGCAGACTGCCCAGAGAGGATGAAAGTGCTTCACCGATGTCTTCAGGCAACTTACATTGACTTCTATCACAGAAGTCTTCTGCAAGTCATAATAAGCATAATCAGCAATGTTTTTGCCTTTAAATTCATGGTAAAGAACGTTCGTACGAAAATTCGTATTTCGTACGAAACAGAACGGAATTTCGGACACGAAATACGAATTACGAATTAATTTTATTACGAATCGAAACGGAACAGAACGAAACAAATTTTTTGACGGCGCCCATGTCTGCAAGAGATAGCATCAGAGGAGGAGACACCCTGCCTTTAAATGCAAAAACTCTGCTAATACATTTAACACTCCCCTCCCCCAGACTGATAGTGCTGCTATCTGCTGTGCCTCCTTTGTTCATTCATTCAGAGTTTTATCTCAATAATACAGGAGGTGTGTTGCTGCCCAGATCACCAAGTGAAAACACAAGTGAAAAGT
Organism: Lithobates pipiens; assembly: GCF_037356315.1. Classification (NCBI taxonomy): domain Eukaryota; kingdom Metazoa; phylum Chordata; class Amphibia; order Anura; family Ranidae; genus Lithobates; species Lithobates pipiens. The sequence continues at coordinate 81,738,148 of NW_027507788.1, forward strand.
TAAAGAAAAGAAAACTGATGCAGACTCCACATCTAACAAATGGTAAACTGCAATATGGTACATTTTTAGTTTTGGATTTACTACCCCTTTATAATTACATGGTGGGTCCTCTGCCACATTCGATGGGCAATATCGCTGCAGAATGTGGCCTATTCAGGTAATTGGGGTCATGCTGCAACTGCGTGTCAAGTGTTAGGTTCATGATTGTTCTGTGGTATTCTCAGGGTCTGCCCTATGATGGGGCCTGGTGGAACCGTCGGTACTGAGCTGCATTTTCAGGGGGGCAGCAAACTGATGCCCGCCAGCCACCCAGTTATGCCCGCTACGCTGCCTGTGAGGGAGCCTGGTGCCGCTGCTGTTAGTGGTGACAGGAGTGAGCGGGCAGAACACTCGCTACCCGGGTGGGAGCAGTCAGTGGGTGAGTGAGTGAGTGGCCGGGCCAGTCAGCAGGTGAACAGGCTTGCTGGCCATGTCTTACTGCCCGCCCTGCATCACTGCAGTTCTACCATCACTGTGCAGCCGTGGCAGCCGAAAGATTACATCATCTCTCTGCTGCCTGCCTTCACTCTGGGACACAGCAAGTGACAATCCGCAAGGTGTGGCAGGTGACGTTGTGGCAAGTAACAATCCACAACGTGTGGCAGGTGACGTTGTGGCAAGTGACAATCCACAACATGTAGCAGGTGACGTCATGGCCAATGACAGTCTGCAATGTGTGGCAGGTGACATCGTGGCCAGTGACAATCCGCAACTTGTGGCGGGTGACATGGCAAGTGACAATCCGCAACGTGTGGCAGGTGATGTGGGCAAGTGACAATCCACAATGTGTGGAAGATGACGTTGTGGCAAGTGACAATACGCAACGTGTAGCGGGTGATGTCGTGGACAGTGACAGTCCGCAACGCGTGGCAGGTAACGCGTCAAGGGACAATCCGCAACATGTGGCAGGTGACATGGCAAGTGACAATCCGCAGTGTGTGGCAGGTGATGTGGGCAAGTGACAATCCACAGCACGTGGCAGATGATGTGGGCAAGTGACAATCTGCAGCGTGTGTCAGGTGACATGGCAAGTGAAAATCCGCAATGTGTGGCAGGTGACGTAGAAAGGGGCAATCCGCAACGTGTGGCAGGTGACATGGCAAGTGACAATCCGCAATATGTGGCAGGTGACAATCCGCATCTGGTGGTGGAGTCCAAATCAAATCTGTAAGTACAAACACACATCACAAGTTGTATGAGACATGAGAGCCTGAGAGGGACTTGCCTTGCCAAGCCCTAATTAACCACTTACAGACCAGAAGGATTTTCCCCCTTAATGACCAGGCCATTTTTTGCGATTCGGCACTGTGTCATTTTAACTGACAGTTGCGCAGTCATGCAACGCTGTACACAAATTAAATTGATATTCTTTTTTCCCCACATATAGGGATTTCTTTTGGTGGTATTTGATCACCTCTGTGGTTCTTATTTTTTGCTCTACAAACAAAAAAAAGAGCGACAATTTTGAAAAAAAACACAATTTTTTACTTTTTTGCTAGCGTACATTGATTCTTTTGCGCAAAAGTTATAGCTTCTACAAAATAGGGGATAGATTTATGACATTTTTTTTTTTTTTTACTAGTAATGGCGGCGATCTGCGATTTTTAGCAGGACTGCCAAGCTGAGGTGGACAGATCAGACACTTTTGACACATTTTTGGGACCATTGATATTTATACAGCAATCTGTATCTATAAAAATGCACTGATTACTGTATAAATGTCACTGGCAGGGAAGGGATTAACACTAGGAGGCGATCAAGGGGTTAAATGTGTTCCCTGGGAGGTGTTTCTAACTTTGGGGGGATGGAACTGACTGGAGGAGGAGAGAGATCGCTGTTCCTAATCACTAGTTGTAGATATGTGCAATTTACAGGTTGTAGATATGTGCGATTTTCAGGTTGTAGATATGTGCAATTTACAGGTTGTAGATATGTGAGATTTACAGAATGCAGATATGTGCAATTTACAGAATGCAGAATGCAGATATATGAGATTTACAGAATGCAGATATGTGCGATTTACAGAATGCGATTTACAGAATGCAGATATGTGCAATTTACAGGCTGCTGTATGCAGTTATGGGCAATTTACAGTTTGCAGAATGCAGTTATGTGCAATTTACAGGTTGCAGAATGCAGATATGTGTGATTTACAGGTTGCAGAAAAGGTGCCTGATGTGGTTATACACAAGATAGGCATGATTCATCTGCTTTAGTAGAGCCCTGTGTATAATGTGCAGCCTGGTATATGATGTTGATTCGATAAGGGGTGTAGTTTGTGAGAAGTGGGAGGGGCCAAATCTGAAGAGGCTTCACCAGCCGCCACTGGTATAGAGCCATGACAGGTTCTCTTTATACTCCTTTATACATGTATAGAGCCATGACAGGTCCTCTATATACGCCTATATACATGTATAGAGCCATGACAGGTCCTCTATATACTCCTATATACATGTATAGAGTCATGACAGGCTCTCTTTATACTCCTATTTACATGTATAGTGCCATGACAGATCCTCTTTATTCTCCTACATACATGTATAGAGCCATAACAGGTCCTCTTCATGCTCCTATAAATATTTATAGAGCCATGACAGGTCCTCTTTATACTTCTATACATGTAAACCACCTTTATACTCCTATATACATGTATAGAGCCATGACAGGTCCTCTTTATACTCCTATAAACATGTGTAGAGCCATGACAGGTTCTCTTTATATTCCTTTACATGTACAGAGCCATGACAGGTTCTCTTTCTCGTTCAAAAGTTTTTATTTTATGTTAAAATAAATTACATGTACAGAATATAAACAAATTATTTTATACCAGAAATAAAAAGACATATTGAAGTACAGATGATACAAAGCAAAGAAGAATTTCAAGATATTCTCATGGGAATGACAATAAATGGCCTTATTTATTTTAGAATTAGAAAACCTTCTTATAGCTGAGTTTTAAACATTTTAATCCCAAGAAAATATAAATATGTCAAAAAGAAAATATATGATTTTAAAGTTTTGACCATAACTTCTAAAGTATGTTTATAGTAAGTATGTATAGTAAGGAATGAACATAAAAGGTATATAGGAGGGGAAGGGGAGGGAATAATTCTCCGGAGGAGGTTTTATATATCATCTAATGTTGTAATTCTATAAAAGACAGGTTCTCTTTATACTCCTTTATACATGTATAGAGCCATGACAGGTCCTCTATATACTCCTATATACATGTATTGAGCCATGACAGGTTCTCTTTATACTCCTATATACATGTATAGAGCCATGACAGGTCCTCTATATACTCCTATATACATGTATAGAGCCAAGACAGGTCCTCTATATACTCCTATATACATGTATAGAGTCATGACAGGTTCTCTTTATACTCCTATATACATGTATAGAGCCATGACAGGTCCTCTATATACTCCTATATACATGTATAGAGCCAAGACAGGTCCTCTATATACTCCTATATACATGTATAGAGTCATGACAGGCTCTCTTTATACTCCTATTTATATGTATAGTGCCATGATAGATCCTCTTTATTCTCCTACATACATGTATAGAGTCATAACAGGTCCTCTTCATGCTCCTATAGATATGTATAGAGCCATGACAGGTCCTCTTTATACTTCTATACATGTAAACCGTCTTTATACTCCTATATACATGTATAGAGCCATGACAGGTCCTCTTTATATTCCTTTACATGTATAGAGCCATGACAGATTCTCTTTCTACCACTATATACATGTATAGAGCCATGACAGGCTCTCTTTATACTCCTATTTACATGTATAGTGCCATGACAGATCCTCTTTATTCTCCTACATACATGTATAGAGCCATAACAGGTCCTCTTCATGCTCCTATAGATATATATAGAGCCATGTCAGGTCCTCTTTATATTCCTTTACATGTATAGAACCATGACAGATTCTCTTTCTACCACTATATACATGTATAGAGCCATGACAGGTTCTCTTTATACTCCTTTATACATGTATAGAGCCATAACAGGCCCTCTTCATGCTCCTATAGATATGTATAGAGCCATGACAGGTCCTCTTTATACTTCTATACATGTAGACCGCCTTTATACTCCTATATACATGTATAAAGCCATGACAGGTTCTCTTTCTATCCCTATATACATGTATAGAGCCATGACAGGTTCTCTTTCTATCCCTATATACATATATAGAGCCATGACAGGTCCTCTTTATACTCCTATACATGTAGACCGCCATGACCGGTCCCCTTTAGTTATCATAATTTAAAATAATGAATGTGGGGGCCTTTTGGTGATTTCTTTTGGGGGGGGGGGGGGGCTGGGTATTCTCATACAAAAAGAAAAAAACTGCGCAATCCCTAATATTTCTATTAGGATATAAGCCACTCCACCTTAAGAAAAAAGTGTACCTTGTGGTCTATGATTTCAAAAAACAAATCTCATGACTAAATAGACCATAGAACATTGCTTATAACTAGTGAGATAAACATATGTATTAACCCTCGTACGTTGTGAACCCAAAAATGAAATATACACGCCACCCAACGCGTTTCGTGAAAAATTCACGTCGTCTGGGGTATGGGTGACACGCCATATTGCCTCCATTATATAATAAATGCTGGTACAAGCCTGATTTGTGATAAAGCGCTCCTTACTGGGGCATCTGGTAAGGGGCTATTGTTATCTGTTTGGTGGAGGTGCACCTGGTTTTACTTCAAGTTGACTGAAGGGTTTGGGAATGAACAGATCCCTTTAACACGGGGTGTTTCTTTAGTTGGACTCATAATGGACTTTATTATATTATCACATTTATATTGATTCATTATTTTTTATAATTTTTCTAGTCCTGTTGGATGTTACTTTACATGTTTTTCTTTTCAGAATTTTTTGGCATAGATTGACCCAGAACTGTATATTTCATTTTTGGGTTCACAACGTACGAGGGTTAATACATATGTTTATTTCACTAGCAATGTTCTATGGTCTATTTAGTCATGAGATTTGTTTTTTGAAATCATAGACCACAAGGTACACTTTTTTCTTAAGGTGGAGTGGCTTATATCCTAATAGAAATATTAGGGATTGCGCAGTTCTTTCCTTTTTTCTTTGTTTACACGTATATAACACTTTGGGTATGTACTAGAATTGCTGCATCACATAATTCGGTTTATTATACACTGTAGCGCAGATTTCCTCTCTCTTTTTTCTTTATTCTCATACAAAAACCCCGTTTGACAGTCAAAAAAAATAGGCATTCAGGGGGTTATACTGACTTCTGAATGCATTTTTTTTTTTTTTTACAGCCAAACAGGGTCATCCACTCCTATACCACTCTTGAAAAAAAACAATATACCACTAATCAATGGTCAGAGACTGCCATAATAGTACACTTCGGCTCGGTTCACACTGCTGCGATGCGAGAACTGGTGCAAATCTTGTGCCATCACATACAACTTGCAGGCAGTTCACACTGCCCTATGCGAACGGCTTCGAGAGTCAATACAAAGGTAATGACACCCCCAGATCAGTTTACATATTGAAGTGTGAACTGTCAATTTGAACAGAAATCTTCAATTCTATACAGAGCTAGGATTTCATATCAAGGAGCTATCAGTTAGGCTGGATTCACACCTATGCATTTTTAGTGCGTTTTGCATTTTTCAGATTTTCGCTACAGAACATGTTCCATAGCAAACCATGTTAAATGGACTGTAGTGCAAATCTGCAAAATGCAAAAAACAACAAAAAATGCATAGGTGTGAATCCAGCCTTATAGGCAAATAAAATAATAATAATAATCTGTGATGGTTTCTGTTATATAAACAAAAACTAAGCTAAAACCTGCCAGTTGCTGTCTATTTTTAGTGAATTACTACATGTACAAGCCTTAATTTATAGGTGGCATATTTCTCTCAACAAAGGGTACAGTATGCTTGCGTGGATTCTGTAAAAAAAAAAATAAAAAAAAAAATATGATAAATACAGGGCACTAAAAATGTGGTTGTTACTATGTTTATGCAGACACACAGCACAGTGGTTCCACGCTCTCTGCTACACAGAATTTTTGTTGTATCGTAAAATAAATGACACAAAATAAAAAATTAATTCTCTTGAAGAATTCACTAAATATACGCTTTAAAATTGTAGTTTGCTGTGGTGCCTGCAAATGGAAAATAGCAAATACAGCTTTACCCTAAGGTCTCATGCACACAGACATAAAAAAAAGACACAGGGCTGTCACATGTCTTCCTCAGGGGGATATGTTTGCCTAAAGCCATTTATTATCAATCAAATATGTTTACTCTTTTTAAATCATAATGACAACAGAAACTACCCAAATGACCCTGATCAAAAGTTTACATACCCCAGTTCTTAATACGGTGTATTGCCCTCTTTGACATCAATGACAGTTTGAAGTCTTTTGTGGTATTTGTGGATGAGGCTCTTTATCTTCTCAGATGGTAAAGCTGCCCATTCCTTAGTTACATAGTAGGCGAGGTTAAAAAAAGACACCCTATGTGTGATTATATGTCAGTATTACAATGCATATCCTTGTATGTTGTGGTCGTTCAGGCACTTAGTTAATAGTTTTTTGAAACTATCGATGCTCCCCGCTGATACCACTGCCTGTGGAAGGGTATTCCACATCCTTGCCGCTCTTACAGTAAAGAGCCCTCTACGTAGTTTAAGGTCAAACCTCTTTTCTTCTAATTTTAATGAGTGGCCACGTGTCTTGTTAAACTCCCTTCCACGAAAAAGTTTTATTCCTATTGTGGGGTCACCAGTACGGTATTTGTAAATTTAAATCATGTCCCCTCTCAAGCGTCTCTTCTCCAGAGAGAATAGGTTCAGTGCTCACAACTTTTCCTCATAACTAACATCCTCCAGACCCTTTATTAGCTTTATTGCCCTTCTTTGTACTCCATTTCCAGTACATCCTTCCTGAGGACTGGTGCCCCCAGAACTTTACAGCATACTCCAGGTGCGGCCGGACCAGAGTCTTGTACAATGGGAGAATTATTGTTTTATCTTTGGAGTTGATCCCCTTTTTAATGCATGCCAATATTCTGTTTGCTTTGTTAGCAGAAGCTTGGCGTTGCATGCCATTGCTGAGCCTATCATCTACTAGGTCCCCCAGGTCCTTTTCCATTCTAGATTCCCCCAGAGGTTCTCCCCCCCAGTTTATAGATTGCATTCATATTTTTGCCACCCAAATGCATTATTTTTTAATTTGTCTACATTAAATTGGTCCCAGCACAGAACCCTGGGGAACCCCACTACCCAACCCTGACCATTCCAAGTACTCCCCATTTATCACCACCCTCTGAACTTGCTCTTGTAGCCAGTTTTCAATCCATGTACTCACCCTATGGTCCATGCCAACGCACCTTATTTTGTACAGTAAACATTTATGGAGAACTGTGTCAAATGCTTTTGCAAAATTCAGATACACCACATCTACGGGCCTTCCTATATCTAGATGGCAGCTCACCTCCTCATAGAAGGTTAATAGATTGGTTTGGCAAGAACAATTCTTCATGAATCCATGCTGATTACTGCTAATGATACCGTTCTCATTACTAAAATCATGTATATAGTCCCTTATCATCCCCTCCAAGAGCTTGCATACTATTGATGTTAGGCTAACTGGTCTGTAATTCCCAGGGATGTATTTTGCGCCCTTTTTAAATATTGGTGCTACATTGACTTTTCTCCAATCAGCTGGTACCATTCCAGTCAGTAGACTGTCAGTAAAATTTAGGAACAATGGTCTGGCAATTACTTGTCGGAGTTCCTTAAGTACCCTCGAGTGCAAGCCATTTGGTCCCGGTGATTTAATCATTTTAAGTTTCCCAAGTCTAATGTTAATTCTGTCCTCTTTTAACCATGGAGGTACTTCCTCTGATGTGTTATGAGGATAAACACTGCATTTTGGTTACTGAAGCCCCCCGATTCCCTCATGAAGACTGAGGAGAAGAATAAATTCATAAAATTCAATACCTTCGCCATCTCCCCATTCCTCTTGGTAAAAAGCATCCAGTTCCTGCAAATTCTTTGGCTGTCTTGCATGAAATACAGGTTTGAGATCTTACCAGAGTGGTTCAATGATATTGAGGTCAGGAGACTGAGATGGCCACTCCAGAACCTTCACTTTATTCTGCTGTAGCTAATGAAAGGTTGACTTGGCCTTGTGTTTTGGATCATTGTCATGTTGGATTTTCCAAGTACATCCCATGCGCAGCTTACTGGCTGATGAATGCAAATGTTCCTCCAGTATTTTTTGATAAAATACTGCATTCATCTTGCCATTAATTTTGACCAAATTGCCTGTGCAATTTGTGCAATTTGCCTTTGTAGCTCACACATCCCCAAAACATCAGCGATCCACCTCCGTGTTTCACAGTAGGAATGGTGTACCTTTCATCATAGGGCTTGTTGACTCCTCTCCAAATGTAGCCTTTATGGTTGTGGCCAAAAAGCTAAATTATGGTCTTATCCATCCAAATGACTTTGTGCCAGAAGGTTTAAGGCTTGTCTCTGTGCTGTTTGGCATATTGTAAGTGGGATATTTTGTGGCATTTGCGTAGTAATGGCTTTCTTCTAGCGACTCGACCATGCATTCCATCTTTCTTCAAGTGCTCCCTTATTGTGCATCTTGGAACAGGCACACCACATGTTTTTGGAGAGTCCTGTATTTTATCTGAAGGTATTTGTGGGTTTTTCTTTGCATCCCAAACACTTTTCCTGGCAATTGTGGCAAAAATTTTGGCTAAAATTTTGGTTGGTCTAACTGACCGTGATTTGGTTTCAACAGAACCCCTTATTTTACGCTTCTTGATTTGAACACAGCTGATTGGCATTCTCAATTCCTTGGATATCCTTCTATATCCCTTATCCTGTTTTATATAGTTCAACTACCTTTTCCCGCAGATCCTTTGACAATTCTTTTGCTTTCCCCATGACTCAGAATCCAGAAACGCCAGTGCAGCACTGGATGAAAGATGCAAGGGTCTGTCAGGAGTCCAGAAACTCATTGACCTTTTATACACACACACACACTGATTACAAGCAAACAGATCACAGGTGAGGATGGTTACCTTTAATAGCCATTCAAACCCCTTGGTCAACTTGTATGCATGTTATCAGGCCAAAATCACTAGGGTATGTAAAGTTTTGATCAGGGTCATTTGGGTAGTTTCTGTTGTGATTATGATTTAAAAAGAGTAAACACAGTTGATTGATAATAAATGGCTTCAGCCAAACACTAACCATGCGTGAAAGGAAAGTTTTTGTGTTATCATTCAAATTCTCTGAAAAATGGCCAAGAAATCATAGAATCTGCCAAGGTATGTAAACTTATGAGCACAACTGTAAATGCAAGCGTATGCACATAAACTTATTCTAGTGGCCAAAATAAATATCCTGGCCAGTAGAATGATTTTAAGCTCAACGTAATATGCCTGTAAATGTGCATAAATATGACTAATTATGTACCAAAAAAAGCATTTTTTACACTTGATTTTTCTGCCATCTCTTGGCAGAATGACCCGTACACACGAAGTTTTCATTGTATATTCCGATCGTGTGTATGCCCAATCTGACTTTTTACGTCGAAAATTCTGACGGACCTAGAAATAGAGCATGTTCGAAATATTTCCGATGGAACCAATTCCTATCAGGAAAACCACTCGTATGTATGCTGTTTCCGACGGACCAAAAACAACGTATGCTCTGAAGCAAGTATGAGACGGAACCCATTGTACGTGTTGTATGTCACTGCGTTCTTGGCATTCAGACTTTGGTGTGATCGTGTGTACCCAAGACAGTTTCAGCTGAATTCCGTCGAAACTCCATCAGAAAAACCTTCAGAGTTTATTCTGACAGAGACAGGGCATGTTCCGTCTGTACAGGGCATGAGAATATTTTAGTTTATATTTGCCTGCTCTGTGGAATAGAATATCAAAGAGTGGCCCTGAACCTCCTCTTCTCAGTTCCCCCATCAGTGCTCCTGGCACTTCTTATGGTTGCACACCTGTGGACTTGATCCCAAGCCGCACTGCCTGTGTCTACAGACACGGACAGCATGGTTTGGCCCCTTCCCCCACTCCCTTGTCAGAAGATTTGACTGACAGTAGCAGAAGCCAATGGCTTCCTCTGCCTCAGCAAAGCTTGTAAGACTATGACGCTGCAGACAAGCACAGTACTGGATCGAGTGAGGTAAGTATAAGGAGGGGGGAGGGGGTGATACTTTTAACTAAACATTTTTTACCTTAATGCAAGGAATGCATTACAGTAAAAAATGTTTAGGCTTTAGAAACAATTTAAGCCGGCCCTAAACACTTCTGACAATTGTCAAACTCTTCTAGGACAGACCAGTCTAGGGACAAGAACCTCCTAGCGGTACAGGAGCAAGCAGTTGCTGAGCTCATCCTCAGCAACAGGAGAGTACACTGTTTATATGAAGGGATTGGGAGAAGGATGGCGATCATCCTAATGGCTGTTCCATCCCAGAAAGAGGACAAGATGGAGCTTTAAAAATTGAAGAAGTGTTTGGGACCAGCTTCACTCTGTGCACAAGTAGCATACAAGTACTGAAAGAGCATAAATGCATTTTTTTCAAGTCTGATTTGCTTTTGGTTATGGAAGGGTGTTTATGGGCTGCACTGTTTTTTTTTTTGTTTTTATTAATACGAATTAATCCTTTAAAATGTAAAACATTACTTGATGACAGCAAACTGTTATGAGCAACCAAAAACGTCCGCAAGGGTTATTTATTAAAAATCTTGGGTAAATACACGAAATATTTAATACTGGGCAAACAAGGTGAATGTGAAACTGTAAATGCCAGTATAATTGCCAAAACTGTCATTATAAATTTAGCTTACAGTCCAAGAAACTCTTAATCCAGCACCAATGAAAATGCCAGGACTGCTGGATTTTGGCTGGCTCTGTCCACATCTGTCATTTTGCCGACAAATCAATAATGCTTAATGGAATAATGTGATGCAGTAAGTACACAGCTATCGCAGAATGTGTACCACTTCAAAGAAAGTGGAAAGGTTAGGGAGGCATCAAGGTCAATTTCAGTTTAAAGAGTATACAAGGTAAACACTATTTTCACATAATCCTGCTTCATCACCGCATTGAAGTTTCTGAAAAATAACTGTTCTTACAATTAAGTGAACAAAGCATATTGCACTGTAGTGTGTAATTGTCTCAGTCCAAAGTACCTAGTGTGGTTTTTATATGCTCTCTCTTCCCTCTGCTATCTGCATCAGTCACTTCTAACAGGTTGCCTCTATTGAGGTCTCAGACTACACTCAGCTCCCTGCTCTATTCTGTGCAATGTGCATCAGATCCCAGCCTCCTGCCTTCTGGTGCTCAGAAATAACCTTTGATCTGTGAACGTTGAATAGCTCTGCAGAGCAGAGGGCTGCAGATAATCTGATACAACTTATATAGAAGGGTTTGTTTCATCCATGTATATCACTCACGGGTTGTCACTTCAGTGAGTATATATAAGAAGGGGACTATCAGGTATGATTGGGGATCATGGACCCTCCAAGCACACTGTCATCAAGCGTGCCGGCTGCACGGAGGGTCCACGATCCCCAACCATACATGACAGTCCAATGCATGGCAGGTTGATTGCCTACAGAGCTTGCAATTAGAATTAAAGTAAAGTTTTCTAACTGACCCGAATATCTCAATATGCAACTTGTCAGCTTTTCCTACAGCAGCTTCGAATACACTGATAGTAAGACTGCTCTGTGTCCCAGTTCTAAGTCTGTTGACCATTGTTCAAATTCCATGCAGTGCATTATGGGTTAAAGATTTTCCTGGACATGAATTTGACAGGACTGCAAATCTCAAACCCACAGGATTCCAGTCAAACTCATGGTAGCGGCAAACCAGAAACGAATCCCTACTGCTGTGGAGATTATATGTGAAATACATATAACAGATCCTGAGGAAATATACACTGTGGTAGTATGGTACCCCACCAGCAGAAGGATGCAGGGTTCTCAACCCGGCAGGTTGAGGGGCTCCAGGGGAGTTGTTTGTTTGAGAGGAAACTGGCTTTTCAGTTTCCTCATTGTTTTAAAAAATCCAGTTTGGGACCTGGAGCCCGGAGATTCCATAGTGTTATGGGTGGGACGGAATCTCCAATCCTGGGACCGGGTTTTGGGAAAAGCCAGGTCTGGCTGGATGATTGAACAGGTGGGTCCTGGGCTTATAACAGAACCAAGACCATGGTTCTGGGCTCCATCCTCCCGAGGAGTCCAGGCAAGCAAGGGAGAAGCATGCATATCTGCATGGTGTAGTCAGAAGGCCCAAAGCTGTGGGCTGAGCAGTAAGGAAGATCAAAAGAGGTACAGTCATTGTACGTGATCTCTGAAATGTGGCCGAGAGGGCTGAAGGGTAAAGCCTAAACGTCAGTATTACTGAGGAGAGCCAGGTGGCTTTTGTAATTTTTCTGTTTGTTCGTTTGTTACTGCTGTGAAGCTGAACCCTCCTGTTATGGGACTTGTTTTCTGTTACTTTTAATAAAAGTGGGCCAACAAGCCCTTAAATGGCATAACTGGCGTGGATTCTGCTCACTGGCGTGCTCTACACAGAGGCTAAAAAACCCCCAAATATCACAAAACTATAATACCAAAAGTAATGAGACACCGATCTTAATGCCGCGTACACACGATCAAACAATCTGGTGGAAAAGTCCGGCAAACTCAAGTCCGCCAAACAATCCCCCCGTGTGTAGCCTCCGGCATACTTTTTTGACCCGAAAGTACGGCGGACTTAGAATGCCGTGTTGCACTCCAATCTTCCCGGCGGACTCGCATTTCGGCGGACAATCCGGCCGTGTGTGTGCCAGTCCGCCGTACTTTTGAAATGAGCGGACTTTTCCCGCCCGGAGAAAAGTCCGCTCATTTCGAGCGGGTCTCCAGGTAGGCGGGGCCCGCGAAGGAGACGTCGCTGGCCCCGCCGCCTGGTATGGACTTAAAGGGGAACCCCAATGGCGAAAAAAATCGGCGTGGGGTCCCCCCCAAGTCCACAACAGACCCTTGTCCGAGCACGCTACCCGGCCGGCCAGGAAAGGGGGGCGAGCGAGCGCCCCCCCTCCTGAGCCGTACCAGGCCGCATGCCCTCAACATGGGGGGTGCCGCGTGGCCCCCCCACCCCAAAGCACCTTGTCCCCATGTTGATGAGGACAAGGGCCTCTTTCCGACAACCCTGGCCGTTGGTTGTCGGGGTCTGCGGGTGGGGGGCTTATCGGAATCCGGGAGCCCCCTTTAATAAGGGGGCCCCCGGATACCGGCCCCCCACCCTATGTGAATGAGTATGGGGTACAATGTACCCCTACCCATTCACCTGTAAAATAAAAGTACAAAAAAACACAACACACGAGATAAAATAATTTATTGCACAGCTCCGGGGGTCTTCCGTCTTCGGGGGTCTTCTCGCCGGACTCCTCCGCTATCTTCTTGTAGCTCTTTTGCTAGCGGAGGAGCCCAGCTTTCTTCCTCGCCGCCGGCCTCTTCTTCCGACTTCGGGGGTCTTGTCCCCCTCTTCGGTTCTTCTGCCGGGCCACCGCGCCTTCTTATAGCTCTTTTACAGGCAGTGGCCCGGTCTTCTGTCGCCGCCGCCGCCTTCCGTTCTTCTTCTTCTTCTTCTTCTTCTTCTCCAGGAGATGTTGACCCGACGATCTCTCCGGCCGCAATGCCAGGGACGCGCTGCGCTGCCACTTATATAGGGACAAGGGGCGGGGTCACATGGGTTTATGTCACATGGGTTGGTGTCACATGGTGACCCCGCCCCCTTATGATGTCACAGTCCCGGAGGATGCTGGGACTGTCGCCATGTGACATCAACCCATGTGACCAACCCATGTGACATAAACCCATGTGACACCGCCCCTTGTCCCTATATAAGTGGCAGCACAGCGCGTCCCTGGCATTGTGGCCGGAGAGATCGTCGAGTCAACATCTCCTGGAGAAGAAGAAGAAGAAGAAGAAGAATGCGGCGGCGGCGACAGAAGACCGGGCCACCGCCTATAAAAGAGCTATAAGAAGGCGCGGTGGCCCCCCGGAGCTGTGCAATAAATAATTTTATCTTGTGTGTTGTGTTTTTTTTTTTGTACTTTATTTTACAGTTGAATGGGTAGAGGTACATTGTACCCCATACTCATTCACATAGGGTGGCGGGCCGGAATCCGGGGGCCCCCTTATTAAAGGGGGCTCCCGGATTCCGATAAGCCCCGTGCCCGCAGACCCCGACAACCAACGGCCAGGGTTGTCGGGAAGAGGCCCTTGTCCTCATCAACATGGGGACAAGGTGCTTTGGGGTGGGGGGGCCGCGCGGCCCCCCTTCCCCAAGGCACCCCCCATGTTGAGGGCACGTGGCCTGGTACGGCTCAGGAGGGGGGGCGCTCGCTCGCCCCCCCTTTCCTGGCCGGCCGGGTAGCGTGCTCGGACAAGGGTCTGTTGTGGACTTGGGGGGGACCCCCACGCCGATTTTTTTCGGCGTTGGGGTTCCCCTTTAAGTCCATACCAGGCGGCGGGGCCAGCGACGTCTCCTTCGCGGGCCCCGCCTACCTGGAGACGCGCTCGAAATGAGCGGACTTTCCTCCGCATGTGTGGGCGAGTCCATTCATTTCAAAAGTAGGGTGGATAGTACGGCGGACAGTACGCCGTATTAGTCCGCTCAAAAAGTGCCATGTGTGGGCAAGTAGCCCGTTCGGAAAGTCCGACGGACAGTCTGGCGGGAAGTCCGCCAGACTAAGTACGTCGGACATACCGCTACGTGTGTACGAGGCTTTACATGCATTTAAAATTGAATGGCTTCCCAGTCTTAGTCTATAGGGTTCACTATTAAGTTGGCCCACCCTTTGCAGCTATACCAGCTTGAACTCTTCTGGAAAGGCTGTCCACAAGGTTTAGGAGTGTGTCATTGGGAATGTTTGACCATTCTTCCAGAAGCGCATTTGTAAGGTCAGGCAGTGATGTGTACAAGAAGGCCTGTCTCGTAGTCTCCACTCTATTTCATCCCAAAGGTGTTCTATCATGTTAAGGTCAGACCATTCAAGTTCTTCCACCCCAAACTTGCTCATCCATGTCTTTGTTGACCTAGTTTTATGCACTGGTGTGCAGTCATGTTGGATCAGGAAGGGGCCATCCCCAAACTGTTCCCAAAAAGGGAGCATGAAATTGTCTAAAATGTCTTGGTATGCTGACGCCTTAAGAGTACCCTTCACTGGAACTTAAAGCGGTTCTCTAAAGTGGAAGTTCCGCTAATCTGATCCCTCCCCCCCTCCGGTGCCCCAATCGGCACCTTTCCGGGGGGAGGGGGTGTAGTTACCTGGATAATCCAGGTATCTGCACCCACTTCCGTGACAGACCGCCGCAGATGCCCCCCCCCCATTGTGTTCTGGGAAACACACTGTTCCCAAGACACAGCGGGGACCAGCAGAGACTCGCAGTGCGACTCGCGCATGTGCAGTAGGGGACCGGGCAGTGAAGCCGCAACGCTTCTCTTCCATGACAGAGGATGGTGGCGGGGCAGCAGAGAAACGAGCGATCGCTCGTCATCTGCCGCCGACATCGCTGGACCCTGGGACAGGTAAGTGTCAATTTATTAAAAGTCAGCAGCTGCAATATTTGTAGCTGCTGGCTTTTAATATTTTTTTTTAAGGTGCAGAACCGCTTTAAGGGTCAAGCCCAACCCTTGCAAAATAACCCCACACCATAATCCCCCCTCCACCAAAAGATTTGGACCAGTGCACAAAGCAAGGTCCATAAAGACATGGATGAGAAAGTTTGGGGTGGAGGAACCTGACTGGCCAACACAGAGTCCTGACCTCAATCCGATAGAACAACTTTGGAATGAATTAGAGCAGAGATTGCGAGCCAGGCCTTCTTGTCCACAAATGTGCTTCAGGAAGAATGGTCAAAATTTCCATATACAAACTCCTAAACCTTGTGGACAGCCTTACCAGAAGAGTTGAAGCTGTTATAGCTGCAAAGGGTGGGCAAACTCAATATTGAACCCTACAGACTGAGACTGGGATGCCATTAAAGTTCATAGGCATGTAAAGGTAGGTGTCCTAATACTTTTGGTAATATAGTATATATGAGTATATACAGCTTTTGAGGTGGAGATAAGCTGGATATGAGGTAAAAAAAAGTGAAACTCATATATTATATGAAAAAACAAAAAGAGAAGCTGCGCATATAAATTGAATGATGTACAGTGACAATCCTGATATTGCGTGACACCTAAAAATCAATAATAATATAATAATATAATAATAATTAAAATAAATCACAACAAACCGTCAGAAATTATGAATATAAAAAATCTGTGGAAATTCTATAAAAATTTATAACAGATATTTATATTTGTAATAAATTGATAGATAGCATGAATAAATAAATAGTCCAGTGAAGTGATGAAGAAAATTAATAAAATCTTCTGTGCAAACAAAAAACACTGATAGTTGTGACTAGTGATGGACGAACGTTTCGCCCGGCGGTCGTTTCGCGGCGAATTTCCGACATTCGCGGTCCGCACGTTCGAACGCCTTTTTCCGTCGTTCGCCGCGGCGGACTTACGTGTTTAATGTATACAAGAACTTTAACCTTTGGTGACACGTTTATCATGTGATACAGGACAGCCAATTGAGACATGACAGCACATGGACACTTGGACATTCCCCCTAACCTATAAATACACCCGATCCGGTGGCCATTTTACATTCTTTCTTCTGTTACGATAGGGACAGGTTCCTGTGTGGAGTAGGGAGAGATAAACCACTAGCTATTTGGTACACAAAAGTTCTTTTCAGGACTGGTATAGGTGTTAGGTGTTGATAGGTTTGCTGTGCTGCTGATTCTTGCAGCAGCCTGAGTGTCTTTTGTTAGTTTAGAGAAAGGGAAAGGACGGTGTATGCTACAGGGACAGCCAGATTAGTCTTTCATCATCATCATCATCATCATCATCATTAGCTGTTACTATCAAGGTCCACAAAAGAGCTGTTCCAGTAACCACTAATCGTTCTCTTTTTTTGCCAATTTGTATAGGGACAGGAAGGAAGCAGTGTTGTCAGGCAGTGAGGGTAATTTTAAAGACTTGCTGTTATTATTAGTTCCACAAAGGTTCTTTTCAGGACTGGTATCAGTGGTACAGTAATAGGCTTGTACATGTATAATATTCTTTCTTCCAAATATAGAAAGGATATTATACTTGACTGCTGCCCTTCTGCTGCAGTCTGCTAAACATTCACAACTCACTTGTTCCACAAAAGTTCTTATAAGGACTGGTAACTTGGTATAGGGTGCTACGGTACATAGGCTTGAGTGCGGTACAGTCTGCTGTTCTGTAAGGACCGCTATCGGTCCACAATAGATAGGGTTGACGTGCACCACTGCTGACCGCTGCCCTATACTGCAGCAGTCCTTCAGCGGTATAGGGACTGACGTACAGTCTGCTAATCACTAACACACAACCTGCTTGTTCCACAAAAGTTCTTATAAGGACTGGTAACTTGGTATAGGGTGCTATGGTACATAGGCTTGAGTGCGGTACAGTCTGCTGTTCTGTAAGGACCGCTATCGGTCCACAATAGATAGGGTTGACGTGCACCACTGCTGACCGCTGCCCTATACTGCAGCAGTCCTTCAGCGGTATAGGGACTGACGTACAGTCTGCTAATCACTAACACACAACCTGCTTGTTCCACAAAAGTTCTTATAAGGACTGGTAACTTGGTATAGGGTGCTACGGTACATAGGCTTGAGTGCGGTACAGTCTGCTGTTCTGTAAGGACCGCTATCGGTCCACAATAGATAGGGTTGACGTGCACCACTGCTGACCGCTGCCCTATACTGCAGCAGTCCTTCAGCGGTATAGGGACTGACGTACAGTCTGCTAATCACTAACACACAACCTGCTTGTTCCACAAAAGTTCTTATAAGGACTGGTAACTTGGTATAGGGTGCTACGGTACATAGGCTTGAGTGCGGTACAGTCTGCTGTTCTGTAAGGACCGCTATCGGTCCACAATAGATAGGGTTGACGTGCACCACTGCTGACCGCTGCCCTATACTGCAGCAGTCCTTCAGCGGTATAGGGACTGACGTACAGTCTGCTAAACACTAATACACAACCTGCTTGGTCCACAAAAGTTCTTATAAGGACTGGTAACTTGGTATAGGGTGCTACGGTACATAGGCTTGAGTGCGGTACAGTCTGCTGTTCTGTAAGGACCGCTATCGGTCCACAATAGATAGGGTTGACGTGCACCACTGCTGACTGCTGCCCTATACTGCAGCAGTCCTTCATCGGTATAGGGACTAAGAGTTTTGTCACAGGGTCATTTAAAAAATGACAGGCAGAGGAAGAGGCAGGCCCTTCCGCAGGGGTGGTAGGGGTAGGGCAGGAGCAACAGGCTTGAGCCAAAGTGGGAAGTTGCAGAAGGTGCGTTCAATTACTTTAAAGGATGCACCAGACTTGGTTGAGTGGCTCGCTCAGCCTTACTCTTCTGCACCCTCCTCATCCTCTCGATCTGCACCCTCTTCTTCACTCTCTGCTATGTGCACCCCCAAAGACACTACCACCAACAACACGACCACCACCACCACCACCACATACCTTCCGCTTGAGTCACTGGAATTATTTTCCGATCCATATCAAGAGGACATTTCTGATGCGCAGCCACTCTTGGTATTGGATCAGGAAGAGGAGGTAGCAACAAGCGCTACTCAGCAGTCTGACGACAGTACCCAGATCAGCCCAAGGAGGAGGTTGGTCCCCGGTGTTGCTGCCTACTCCGAGATCTCTACTTATAGCGGTGGGGAAGGTGACGTTGATGATGACGTGTCTAGTGATGTCACGTGGGTGCCCACAAGAGAGGAAGAGGAGGGGAGTTCAGAGGGAGATATGGACCAGCAGATAGGGAGGAGAAGCAGGAATAACTTACATTGCACAGGAGGGACAAAGCAGACTGCAAATGTATCAGGAGCGAGTCATCGACCATGTACGGTCACATCTGGCGCTCCCAGGACACCGGCACATGGCTCCGCAGTGTGGGCTTTTTTTAACGTGTCCGCTGCTGACAATAGCGTTGCCATCTGCAATCTTTGCAGTCAACGCGTTAGTCGCGGTAAGCCCAATACTCACCTAGGGACGACCGCCTTAAGAAGGCACATGAGCAGCCATCACCGAGCCCAGTGGGAGCAACGGAACACACAAAGCCACACTGCAGGCTCTCACCGTCCAGCCTCGTCTTCTACTTCTCCTTCTCCTCTCTCCTCACAATTGTCCTCCACTCCACCTTCCATCACGCCAAGCTCACATTTTTCTGCAAAAAGGCAGGCTTCCGTGGGCCTAATGTTTGAGCGTAAAAAAATGATGACGCCGGATAACCCTCTTGCCCAACGGTTGGCGGCTGGCTTGTCAGAACTCATAGCCCGCCAACTACTGCCATATAAACTGGTGGACTCGGAGGCCTTTCGCAAATTTGTGGCCATTGGAACACCACAATGGAAGGTCCCAGGAAGGAAGTATTTCTCAGAGAAGGGCATCCCAGAGCTATATGGCCATGTTCAGCGGCAAGTGAATGTATCTCTGGCACACAGTGTCGGTGCCAAGATACATCTGACCACAGACACGTGGTCTAGCAAACACGGGCAGGGAAGGTATATCAGTTTTACTGCCCACTGGGTGAACCTTCTGACGGCCGTCAAGCATGTAACCCGTGGCACCCGTGTAGATTTGGTTTTACCGCCACGGATTGCATGCAGGCCTGACTCTTCTTCTCCTCCTCCTACTCCATCCTCCTCCCTCTCCTCCTCAGCTGCCTCCTCCTTTTCCGCTGCTAGCGTCTCTTCCGCTGCACCGCCCAAGCTCCCCAGAACCTATTCCACATGCCAGGTGAGACGTTGCCATGCCGTGCTGCGTCTGTTGTGCCTGGAAGCAAAGAGCCACACTGGCCCGGCACTCCTTTCAGCTTTGCGTTCACAGGCAGATGAGTGGCTAACACCGCTCAATTTGACAGTTGGTAAAGTGGTGTGTGACAACGGTGCCAATCTGCTTAGCGCATTGAAACAGGGCAAAATCACGCACGTGCCGTGCATGGCACACGTCTTAAACTTGGTCGTGCAGCGATTCCTTGTCAAATACCCTGGGGTCCAGGACATCTTGCGGCAGGCAAGGAAAATCTCGGCCCATTTCAGAAGATCTTACACGGCCATGGCTCGCCTTGCTGACATTCAGCGGCGACACCATCTGCCGGTCAGACGTCTTATTTGCGATTGCCCGACGCGATGGAACTCAACCTTCTATATGCTTGATAGGCTGCTCCAGCAGAAACGTGCAGTTAACGTCTACCTGTATGAACTCTGCGAAAGAAACGGTTCTGGGGAGCTGGGTTTTTTTTCACCGCGCCAGTGGCTGCTCATGCGCGACACATGCAGACTTCTGCGGCCATTTGAGGAGATCACCAAACTGGTCAGTCGCAGCCATGGCGCCATCAGTGACATGGTACCTTATGCCTTCTTTCTGGAGCGTGCATTGCGTCGTGTCATTGATCAGGCTGTGGAGGAGCAGGAGCGGGAAGATGAGGAAGTCGCAATGCTGGATGAATTCCCAGGGGGGGCTACTCTATCTGAGACAAGTCAACAACAGGAGTCTGATGAGGAGTCAGAGGAGGATGGTGCCGGGGCGGATGAGCAGGAGCAAGAAGAGCATGCTTTAAACCTTTCTGGGATCCCTGTTGTGCGAGGATGGGGAGAGGAGAATGAAGAGGACGACATTATCCTGGATGATGAGCAGGAGCCAGGCCACCACACCGCTTCCACTTTAGTGCAAATGGGGGCCTTCATGCTCCAGTGTTTTAATAGGGACCCCCGTATAAAAAGCATGAGGGTCAAGGACCAGTACTGGGTGGCAACGTACTTAGACCCCCGGTACAAACACAAAATGGCGGAAATGTTACCGCCGTCGCAGAGGGCTGTCAGAATGCAGCACTTCCAGGCCTTGCTTCGAGAAATGCTGCATTCTGCTTTTGCGTGCGCTGGCAGAGGAGCAATTCCCACTCCCAGAGAAGGATTTGCGGGTACCAATCCAACAGCGCCTGCAAGAAGAGGCCGGTTTGAAGATGTGTTGGTGACTTCGGATATGAGGTCATTCTTTCAGCCGACCCATCGACAGGTGTCATCCGGATCCAGCATCAGGGAACGCCTAGACCGTCAGGTGTCCGACTACATTGGGTTAACGGCCGATGTGGACGCTCTGAGGAGTGATGAACCCCTAGACTACTGGGTGGGCAGGCTTGACCTCTGGCCAGAGCTTGCCCAATTTGCAATCGAACTGTTGGCTTGCCCCTCATCCAGTGTCCTGTCCGAAAGGACGTTCAGCGCAGCAGGGGGGATTGTGACCGATAAGCGTACTCGCCTAGCTCACGACAGTGTTAACTACCTCACATTTCTAAAAATGAATGAGGCATGGATCTCGGAGGAATTCAACACATGTGACCAGTAGACCATGTATATGTCTATAAACTATTTTTTTAATCAAGCACACAGACCTTCTTAATTCATTTGGCTCACTTCCTTGACCCAAAAAAGCACACCGTACTATATGCCCCTACCCTCCTCTTTGAAGAGGTTGAGCGGTGTCATATTTCTACTGGGGCTGCTTATGATATCCCTGTGCTGTGCTGACTTCCTCCTGGGGGTTCTTATTATGAAGGGATCACACTATCCCTGTGCTGTGCTGACTTCCTCCTGGGGGTTCTTATTATGAGGGGATCACACCATCCCTGTGCTGTGCTGACTTCCTCCTGGGGCTGCTTACGGTGCTGCTGTCAGTGCTGTATGTCACGGTGCTGCTGTCAGCGCTGTATGTCACGGTGCTGCTGTCAGCGCTGTATGTCACGGTGCTGCTGTCAGCGCTGTATGTCACGGTGCTGCTGTCAGCGCTGTATGTCACGGTGCTGCTGTCAGCGCTGTATGTCACGGTGCTGCTGTCAGCGCTGTATGTCACGGTGCTGCTGTCAGCGCTGTATGTCACGGTGCTGCTGTCAGCGCTGTATGTCACGGTGCTGCTGTCAGCGCTGTATGTCACGGTGCTGCTGTCAGTGCTCTGTATTACGGTGCTGCTGTCAGATGCCTCTATCACGGTGCATGTGTCATTCCGGTATGTCACGCTGCTGGTGATCATCTCCTGCACCCTCTTCTTTGCCTACCCTGGTCCCTGACCTTCCCTCTCCTCCATTGCCTTCATTAGCTCCATAGTCCTGAATTGTTAGAACAATTTCCCAAATAAAATAAAAATGCTTGTAGTTATCGATCCCAAATTCACCTCATACATGTATTATGTCATTGTCCAGATGGTGGGACTACGTTTTACCCCCTAATAATTACCACGTGGCCGCAAATTCGACATGAAGGTTTGCAAAGTTCGCCTCCCATTGAAGTCAATGGGGCCCGCGGCGAACGTTCGGTTTCGCGAACGTTTGGGTCCGTTCGCATTTCGCTTTCGCGAAACGTTCCGTCGGAAGTTCGTCCATCACTAGTTGTGACCTCCACCACACAAACTATGCGCTTACCAGAGGGCAAGCAATAACATTCCTGTAGTAATACTCAGTGTCACCTCATCAAACCGTGGTAGCACCTCGCTCTCTCTTTAAATTATAAGTGCACCATATAGCGGTTTATTTCCCCCAAGGGATATCTCCACTGCTCTCTTCAATGCTTTCTCTCTTTCTCCAGTATCCTATTTACCAGCCCTTGGATATGACAGCCTAGTCTTATGTGGTAGCTGGCTCCACTCATTTCCCAGTGTAAGCGTGGCTTCCTTGCATGGTGATGTCAGTGTCCATAACTCTTCGACTACACAGTTCATCAAGCGACGACTTCAGGAAGCGATTTGTAAGTACTCCTCAGGAGATTTACAGCCTATATGGGGGGGGTCTTCTGATCCGAGAGAGGCTGAACCCGAACAGGATGGATGGTGGATGGGGAAAAATAAATTGTACCAATAATCAATCTGCACAATCCAATAATATAACTAACTTTAATTATAAATGTTGCTGGCCAACACCCATAAGTGATTCCAACCTAATTATACAGATATATGACAAAAGATTACGTAGCGCAAATTACAAAAAATAAACACAGTATAATCAAATGTAGCACCCTCTAGTGTGCTAGAAGAGCAGTGTAGTTTTTTTCTTTATGAACAGGTAAATTTCCAGGCTTGGCTGGTAGCCAAGCCTGGGTGTGTTCTTGTGATCTTGGGAGTGACCTAGAGTAGTGCTGGGTGACTCACAGGTGGTGTCACTAAGTCCTCCCACTTCTTTCCAGAATCTTCTGGTGCTTTCTGGAAAGAGAGGTGGAGAGGGGAGGTGGATCCATCTGGGAAATTCTGAGGATCCATGACCAATCCCCAATCTGGATTGGCAGGGGGCAGGCCTCCTTAAATACCCAGGGTCAGCCCAGCTGGGGAGGAGTTGATCAGGTGATAGATGGAGATGGATTGTTAGGCTGTCTGGGCCTTTGAGGGAGCTCCCCAGTCTGGGGGGGAGACGGGACCCTCTTACAACCCACAGAGGTGTCCTGGCCAGGAGACATAGGAGGAGCAAGAGAGGACAGTGGTAGAACACTGCTGGGCAAGTCCCCAGGTGTTCTACAGAGGCAGCCAAGAGGGCTGGTGAGTGTTCACACCGTCGAGAGGACTGGGAGGCATGCCTGATTGGACTAAGATGCAGAAGTCTTGGATGGGCGCAGAGCCAGTCTGGGGGATGGTGGTGGCATGGGCAGTAGAAAGGGGTAGCTGCAGCCAGAAGGGCTGTCAGTGCCTGAAGAGGTGGTACTGGGAGCAGTAGCCACGGGGACAGCTAGCATTGGAACTTTCTATTTGCTACACATAGGGGCCAGCAGTCTCTGCCTCAAAGGCCATCTGCTTTAGGCCTGGCTGAGCTAGTGTCAGGCCTACAGTGCTAGCTAGTCCAGGAAATGCAGCAGGTGATGTGTTGGAGGGGTGAGGAGTGATACTCTGCAAGCAAGGAAGTGTAGGATGACAGAAGGAGATTGTATATACCGAGGTGTATATAGTTGGTCTCATAAGTTTCCCATCCCCCATCCAAGTTAAATTTCCCTCAATAAAACATAAAAAACAAGTACAAGGACTGCTTTTATGTCTCTAAGCGAGTGAAAAGTGTGTACCTGACTGGGGCAGGATGACAGACGGTAGTGGTAGACCACTACATTCATCAGCCCCTACTGGGGTACCGCTACACAAACAATAGTGCAAACAATATGTGCAAAACAATTTATATGTGCAAAAAATAAGTGCAATAAATGTCCAAAAATATCAAAAAGAATTCTATCACCACTGTGAAATGTAATACTAAATGCGAATCCTCCACCCTTGTAGATAAGCCTCTCACCTCACTACCATGACCCCTCCAATACCAGTAGGCCTCACCACATATGTGTCCCTTTCTGGGGATGAAGACAAACAGCTACCGCTTCAAATGCCTCTTACTCAGATGGATGGATGGATGGATGGATGGATGGATTGGTTGATAGATTTCCAAGCCCCAAAAGCACACAAACCTAGTGCTCTCCATTTAAAACTGCCCATTTATTTAAAAAAGGATAAAGTATTACACTTACAAGGACAGCACTATAGGCAGTGCTAACCATAGATCGTGTGTTTGTCATATACAATCATAGGATCATCAGATGCAGAGATGGTCGCGGGATGACATCATATACGTGAAACCACGTCCTAGATGAGGACAAGGTTTCTCGTATATGACGTCATCCTGCGACCATCTCTGCATCCAATGATCCTGTGATTGCATATGACAGACATGCATTCTGTGGTTACCACTGCCTATAGTGCCATCATTGTAAGTGCAATATGTTATTCCTTTTTAAATACATTTTTTGCACATGTTGTTTGCACTATAGTTTGATTATACTATGTTAATTTTTTGTAAGTTGCGCTACATAATTTTTTGTCATATCTCTGTAAACCATCACTGACTATGGAAAATTTGCACTGGACCTCATGCAACATGGATTTTGTGCCTCTCCACTCTTCCGCCAGAGTCTGGTGTTGGAAGTACAACAGCACAGTTGCTAATAAACTGACAATACTATATGCATTACATACATGATATTATCTATCCAGCAGGTGGCACTGTAGTGTTATAGTGTGTTTTTCTATGGTAATGTGAGCACAGCATGTTCTTTATGCTCTTTGCAACATTCACTCAGGTTGAACTGGATGGACTGGTGTCTTTATTCAACCTTACTAACTATGTAACTATGTAACTATGCTCTTTCCTGTTTCATGTCTCTAATGCTGTAAGACATAATCTAACATCCTCCATAAAAGTAAAGCTGTAAGCTGTATACAAGAAGCTTCCAGCACATAATTATTCATTCACCTGCTAATAGGTCAATACTCTGGCAACAGGATATGGGTCCAGGCACTAGTGATGGACGAACTTCCGACGGGACGTTTCGCGAACGCGAAATGCGAACGGACCCAAACGTTCGCGAAACCGAACGTTCGCCGCGGGCCCCATTGACTTCAATGGGAGGCGAACTTTGCAAACCTTCATGTCGAATTTGCGGCCACGTGGTAATTATTAGGGGGTAAAACGTAGTCCCACCATCTGGACAATGACATAATACATGTATGAGGTGAATTTGGGATCGATAACTACAAGCATTTTTATTTTATTTGGGAAATTGTTCTAACAATTCAGGACTATGGAGCTAATGAAGGCAATGGAGGAGAGGGAAGGTCAGGGACCAGGGTAGGCAAAGAAGAGGGTGCAGGAGATGATCACCAGCAGCGTGACATACCGGAATGACACATGCACCGTGATAGAGGCATCTGACAGCAGCACCGTAATACAGAGCACTGACAGCAGCACCGTAATACAGAGCACTGACAGCAGCACCGTGACATACAGCGCTGACAGCAGCACCGTGACATACAGCGCTGACAGCAGCACCGTGACATACAGCGCTGACAGCAGCACCGTGACATACAGCGCTGACAGCAGCACCGTGACATACAGCGCTGACAGCAGCACCGTGACATACAGCGCTGACAGCAGCACCGTGACATACAGCGCTGACAGCAGCACCGTGACATACAGCGCTGACAGCAGCACCGTGACATACAGCACTGACAGCAGCACCGTAAGCAGCCCCAGGAGGAAGTCAGCACAGCACAGGGATGGTGTGATCCCCTCATAATAAGAACCCCCAGGAGGAAGTCAGCACAGCACAGGGATAGTGTGATCCCTTCATAATAAGAACCCCCAGGAGGAAGTCAGCACAGCACAGGGATATCATAAGCAGCCCCAGTAGAAATATGACACCGCTCAACCTCTTCAAAGAGGAGGGTAGGGGCATATAGTACGGTGTGCTTTTTTGGGTCAAGGAAGTGAGCCAAATGAATTAAGAAGGTCTGTGTGCTTGATTAAAAAAATAGTTTATAGACATATACATGGTCTACTGGTCACATGTGTTGAATTCCTCCGAGATCCATGCCTCATTCATTTTTAGAAATGTGAGGTAGTTAACACTGTGGTGAGCTAGGCGAGTACGCTTATCGGTCACAATCCCCCCTGCTGCGCTGAACGTCCTTTCGGACAGGACACTGGATGAGGGGCAAGCCAACAGTTCGATTGCAAATTGGGCAAGCTCTGGCCAGAGGTCAAGCCTGCCCACCCAGTAGTCTAGGGGTTCATCACTCCTCAGAGCGTCCACATCGGCCGTTAACCCAATGTAGTCGGACACCTGACGGTCTAGGCGTTCCCTGATGCTGGATCCGGATGACACCTGTCGATGGGTCGGCTGAAAGAATGACCTCATATCCGAAGTCACCAACACATCTTCAAACCGGCCTCTTCTTGCAGGCGCTGTTGGATTGGTACCCGCAAATCCTTCTCTGGGAGTGGGAATTGCTCCTCTGCCAGCGCACGCAAAAGCAGAATGCAGCATTTCTCGAAGCAAGGCCTGGAAGTGCTGCATTCTGACAGCCCTCTGCGACGGCGGTAACATTTCCGCCATTTTGTGTTTGTACCGGGGGTCTAAGTACGTTGCCACCCAGTACTGGTCCTTGACCCTCATGCTTTTTATACGGGGGTCCCTATTAAAACACTGGAGCATGAAGGCCCCCATTTGCACTAAAGTGGAAGCGGTGTGGTGGCCTGGCTCCTGCTCATCATCCAGGATAATGTCGTCCTCTTCATTCTCCTCTCCCCATCCTCGCACAACAGGGATCCCAGAAAGGTTTAAAGCATGCTCTTCTTGCTCCTGCTCATCCGCCCCGGCACCATCCTCCTCTGACTCCTCATCAGACTCCTGTTGTTGACTTGTCTCAGATAGAGTAGCCCCCCCTGGGAATTCATCCAGCATTGCGACTTCCTCATCTTCCCGCTCCTGCTCCTCCACAGCCTGATCAATGACACGACGCAATGCACGCTCCAGAAAGAAGGCATAAGGTACCATGTCACTGATGGCGCCATGGCTGCGACTGACCAGTTTGGTGATCTCCTCAAATGGCCGCAGAAGTCTGCATGTGTCGCGCATGAGCAGCCACTGGCGCGGTGAAAAAAAACCCAGCTCCCCAGAACCGTTTCTTTCGCAGAGTTCATACAGGTAGACGTTAACTGCACGTTTCTGCTGGAGCAGCCTATCAAGCATATAGAAGGTTGAGTTCCATCGCGTCGGGCAATCGCAAATAAGACGTCTGACCGGCAGATGGTGTCGCCGCTGAATGTCAGCAAGGCGAGCCATGGCCGTGTAAGATCTTCTGAAATGGGCCGAGATTTTCCTTGCCTGCCGCAAGATGTCCTGGACCCCAGGGTATTTGACAAGGAATCGCTGCACGACCAAGTTTAAGACGTGTGCCATGCACGGCACGTGCGTGATTTTGCCCTGTTTCAATGCGCTAAGCAGATTGGCACCGTTGTCACACACCACTTTACCAACTGTCAAATTGAGCGGTGTTAGCCACTCATCTGCCTGTGAACGCAAAGCTGAAAGGAGTGCCGGGCCAGTGTGGCTCTTTGCTTCCAGGCACAACAGACGCAGCACGGCATGGCAACGTCTCACCTGGCATGTGGAATAGGTTCTGGGGAGCTTGGGCGGTGCAGTGGAAGAGACGCTAGCAGCGGAAAAGGAGGAGGCAGCTGAGGAGGAGAGGGAGGAGGATGGAGTAGGAGGAGGAGAAGAAGAGTCAGGCCTGCATGCAATCCGTGGCGGTAAAACCAAATCTACACGGGTGCCACGGGTTACATGCTTGACGGCCGTCAGAAGGTTCACCCAGTGGGCAGTAAAACTGATATACCTTCCCTGCCCGTGTTTGCTAGACCACGTGTCTGTGGTCAGATGTATCTTGGCACCGACACTGTGTGCCAGAGATACATTCACTTGCCGCTGAACATGGCCATATAGCTCTGGGATGCCCTTCTCTGAGAAATACTTCCTTCCTGGGACCTTCCATTGTGGTGTTCCAATGGCCACAAATTTGCGAAAGGCCTCCGAGTCCACCAGTTTATATGGCAGTAGTTGGCGGGCTATGAGTTCTGACAAGCCAGCCGCCAACCGTTGGGCAAGAGGGTTATCCGGCGTCATCATTTTTTTACGCTCAAACATTAGGCCCACGGAAGCCTGCCTTTTTGCAGAAAAATGTGAGCTTGGCGTGATGGAAGGTGGAGTGGAGGACAATTGTGAGGAGAGAGGAGAAGGAGAAGTAGAAGACGAGGCTGGACGGTGAGAGCCTGCAGTGTGGCTTTGTGTGTTCCGTTGCTCCCACTGGGCTCGGTGATGGCTGCTCATGTGCCTTCTTAAGGCGGTCGTCCCTAGGTGAGTATTGGGCTTACCGCGACTAACGCGTTGACTGCAAAGATTGCAGATGGCAACGCTATTGTCAGCAGCGGACACGTTAAAAAAAGCCCACACTGCGGAGCCATGTGCCGGTGTCCTGGGAGCGCCAGATGTGACCGTACATGGTCGATGACTCGCTCCTGATACATTTGCAGTCTGCTTTGTCCCTGCTGTGCAATGTAAGTCATTGCTGCTTCTCCTCCCTATCTGCTGGTCCATATCTCCCTCTGAACTCCCCTCCTCTTCCTCTCTTGTGGGCACCCACGTGACATCACTAGACACGTCATCATCAACGTCACCTTCCCCACCGCTATAAGTAGAGATCTCGGAGTAGGCAGCAACACCGGGGACCAACCTCCTCCTTGGGCTGATCTGGGTACTGGCGTCAGACTGCTGAGTAGCGCTTGTTGCTACCTCCTCTTCCTGATCCAATACCAAGAGTGGCTGCGCATCAGAAATGTCCTCTTGATATGGATCGGAAAATAATTCCAGTGACTCAAGCGGAAGGTATGTGGTGGTGGTGGTGGTGGTCGTGTTGTTGGTGGTAGTGTCTTTGGGGGTGCACATAGCAGAGAGTGAAGAAGAGGGTGCAGATCGAGAGGATGAGGAGGGTGCAGAAGAGTAAGGCTGAGCGAGCCACTCAACCAAGTCTGGTGCATCCTTTAAAGTAATTGAACGCACCTTCTGCAACTTCCCACTTTGGCTCAAGCCTGTTGCTCCTGCCCTACCCCTACCACCCCTGCGGAAGGGCCTGCCTCTTCCTCTGCCTGTCATTTTTTAAATGACCCTGTGACAAAACTCTTAGTCCCTATACCGATGAAGGACTGCTGCAGTATAGGGCAGCGGTCAGCAGTGGTGCACGTCAACCCTATCTATTGTGGACCGATAGCGGTCCTTACAGAACAGCAGACTGTACCGCACTCAAGCCTATGTACCGTAGCACCCTATACCAAGTTACCAGTCCTTATAAGAACTTTTGTGGAACAAGCAGGTTGTGTGTTAGTGATTAGCAGACTGTACGTCAGTCCCTATACCGCTGAAGGACTGCTGCAGTATAGGTGAGCGGTCAGCAGTGGTGCACGTCAACCCTATCTATTGTGGACCTATAGCGGTCCTTACAGAACAGCAGACTGTACCGCACTCAAGCCTATGTACCGTAGCACCCTATACCAAGTTACCAGTCCTTATAAGAACTTTTGTGGACCAAGCAGGTTGTGTATTAGTGTTTAGCAGACTGTACGTCAGTCCCTATACCGCTGAAGGACTGCTGCAGTATAGGGCAGCGGTCAGCAGTGGTGCACGTCAACCCTATCTATTGTGGACCGATAGCGGTCCTTACAGAACAGCAGACTGTACCGCACTCAAGCCTATGTACCGTAGCACCCTATACCAAGTTACCAGTCCTTATAAGAACTTTTGTGGAACAAGCAGGTTGTGTGTTAGTGATTAGCAGACTGTACGTCAGTCCCTATACCGCTGAAGGACTGCTGCAGTATAGGGCAGCGGTCAGCAGTGGTGCACGTCAACCCTATCTATTGTGGACCGATAGCGGTCCTTACAGAACAGCAGACTGTACCGCACTCAAGCCTATGTACCGTAGCACCCTATACCAAGTTACCAGTCCTTATAAGAACTTTTGTGGAACAAGCAGGTTGTGTGTTAGTGATTAGCAGACTGTACGTCAGTCCCTATACCGCTGAAGGACTGCTGCAGTATAGGTGAGCGGTCAGCAGTGGTGCACGTCAACCCTATCTATTGTGGACCTATAGCGGTCCTTACAGAACAGCAGACTGTACCGCACTCAAGCCTATGTACCGTAGCACCCTATACCAAGTTACCAGTCCTTATAAGAACTTTTGTGGACCAAGCAGGTTGTGTATTAGTGTTTAGCAGACTGTACGTCAGTCCCTATACCGCTGAAGGACTGCTGCAGTATAGGGCAGCGGTCAGCAGTGGTGCACGTCAACCCTATCTATTGTGGACCGATAGCGGTCCTTACAGAACAGCAGACTGTACCGCACTCAAGCCTATGTACCGTAGCACCCTATACCAAGTTACCAGTCCTTATAAGAACTTTTGTGGAACAAGCAGGTTGTGTGTTAGTGATTAGCAGACTGTACGTCAGTCCCTATACCGCTGAAGGACTGCTGCAGTATAGGGCAGCGGTCAGCAGTGGTGCACGTCAACCCTATCTATTGTGGACCGATAGCGGTCCTTACAGAACAGCAGACTGTACCGCACTCAAGCCTATGTACCGTAGCACCCTATACCAAGTTACCAGTCCTTATAAGAACTTTTGTGGACCAAGCAGGTTGTGTATTAGTGTTTAGCAGACTGTACGTCAGTCCCTATACCGCTGAAGGACTGCTGCAGTATAGGGCAGCGGTCAGCAGTGGTGCACGTCAACCCTATCTATTGTGGACCGATAGCGGTCCTTACAGAACAGCAGACTGTACCGCACTCAAGCCTATGTACCGTAGCACCCTATACCAAGTTACCAGTCCTTATAAGAACTTTTGTGGAACAAGCAGGTTGTGTGTTAGTGATTAGCAGACTGTACGTCAGTCCCTATACCGCTGAAGGACTGCTGCAGTATAGGTGAGCGGTCAGCAGTGGTGCACGTCAACCCTATCTATTGTGGACCGATAGCGGTCCTTACAGAACAGCAGACTGTACCGCACTCAAGCCTATGTACCGTAGCACCCTATACCAAGTTACCAGTCCTTATAAGAACTTTTGTGGACCAAGCAGGTTGTGTATTAGTGTTTAGCAGACTGTACGTCAGTCCCTATACCGCTGAAGGACTGCTGCAGTATAGGGCAGCGGTCAGCAGTGGTGCACGTCAACCCTATCTATTGTGGACCGATAGCGGTCCTTACAGAACAGCAGACTGTACCGCACTCAAGCCTATGTACCGTAGCACCCTATACCAAGTTACCAGTCCTTATAAGAACTTTTGTGGAACAAGCAGGTTGTGTGTTAGTGATTAGCAGACTGTACGTCAGTCCCTATACCGCTGAAGGACTGCTGCAGTATAGGTGAGCGGTCAGCAGTGGTGCACGTCAACCCTATCTATTGTGGACCGATAGCGGTCCTTACAGAACAGCAGACTGTACCGCACTCAAGCCTATGTACCGTAGCACCCTATACCAAGTTACCAGTCCTTATAAGAACTTTTGTGGACCAAGCAGGTTGTGTATTAGTGTTTAGCAGACTGTACGTCAGTCCCTATACCGCTGAAGGACTGCTGCAGTATAGGGCAGCGGTCAGCAGTGGTGCACGTCAACCCTATCTATTGTGGACCGATAGCGGTCCTTACAGAACAGCAGACTGTACCGCACTCAAGCCTATGTACCGTAGCACCCTATACCAAGTTACCAGTCCTTATAAGAACTTTTGTGGAACAAGCAGGTTGTGTGTTAGTGATTAGCAGACTGTACGTCAGTCCCTATACCGCTGAAGGACTGCTGCAGTATAGGTGAGCGGTCAGCAGTGGTGCACGTCAACCCTATCTATTGTGGACCGATAGCGGTCCTTACAGAACAGCAGACTGTACCGCACTCAAGCCTATGTACCGTAGCACCCTATACCAAGTTACCAGTCCTTATAAGAACTTTTGTGGAACAAGTGAGTTGTGAATGTTTAGCAGACTGCAGCAGAAGGGCAGCAGTCAAGTATAATATCCTTTCTATATTTGGAAGAAAGAATATTATACATGTACAAGCCTATTACTGTACCACTGATACCAGTCCTGAAAAGAACCTTTGTGGAACTAATAATAACAGCAAGTCTTTAAAATTACCCTCACTGCCTGACAACACTGCTTCCTTCCTGTCCCTATACAAATTGGCAAAAAAAGAGAACGATTAGTGGTTACTGGAACAGCTCTTTTGTGGACCTTGATAGTAACAGCTAATGATGATGATGATGATGATGATGATGAAAGACTAATCTGGCTGTCCCTGTAGCATACACCGTCCTTTCCCTTTCTCTAAACTAACAAAAGACACTCAGGCTGCTGCAAGAATCAGCAGCACAGCAAACCTATCAACACCTAACACCTATACCAGTCCTGAAAAGAACTTTTGTGTACCAAATAGCTAGTGGTTTATCTCTCCCTACTCCACACAGGAACCTGTCCCTATCGTAACAGAAGAAAGAATGTAAAATGGCCACCGGATCGGGTGTATTTATAGGTTAGGGGGAATGTACAAGTGTCCATGTGCTGTCATGTCTCAATTGGCTGTCCTGTATCACATGATAAACGTGTCACCAAAGGTTAAAGTTCTTGTATACATTAAACACGTAAGTCCGCCGCGGCGAACGACGGAAAAAGGCGTTCGAACGTGCGGACCGCGAATGTCGGAAATTCGCCGCGAAACGACCGCCGGGCGAACCGTTCGGCCATCACTACCAGGCACAGCCTGCAAACCCAGCAGCACCCAGGCGCTGGAAAAATAATTCTGCAAGTCAGTGAGTACTGTATGCAAACTGCTGAAAGATGGCAACCAGTTCAGATGCGTTTACAATTGCAAAGCTGAACAATTAAAATGACCAGCTGTGAAAGTTTAAACTAGAAATGCTTTTGAACAAGGATGACTTGTGGTAAGTGCTAAATACAGGCAGACCCACAAACAGAGAGACAGAGGACTGGGATAGGAAGGATAGACAAACAAAAGTGACTATAAGCTTACTAGTGGAAGATGACCAGCTTATCCACATAAGAACAGAGAAAACAGCCAAAGGTATGTGGACTTCCTCACAAAAACTACATGAGCGTTCAAGTTTAAACAGCAAGCTGTTTTTGCTAAGACAGCTGTATAAGAACTAGATAAGGGGTCTTCAAACTGCGGTCCGGGGACCAGATGTGGCCCTTTGCTTGCTTTTATGTGGCCCTCGGGGCACCATTTCATTCACTGATACCAACAATCGGTCATAACCCCCCCTACTCACACCAATTGAACCAAAGATGAAGGGCCATTTCCCCC
Organism: Lithobates pipiens; assembly: GCF_037356315.1. NCBI lineage: Eukaryota > Metazoa > Chordata > Amphibia > Anura > Ranidae > Lithobates > Lithobates pipiens. The sequence goes on from NW_027507788.1 coordinate 81,772,119, forward strand.
AACAATACCAACGATGGGGCACAATTCCCCCAATGACACCAATGATGGGGCACAATTTCTCCCAATGACACCAATAATGGGGCCTAATGACACCAATGATGGGGCACAATTCCTCCCAATGACACCAAAGATAGGGCACTATTCCCCCCAATGATACCAATGATGGGGCACAATTCCCCCAATGACACCAATGATGAGGCACAATTCCTCCCAATGACACCAACAATGGGGCCTAATGACACCAATGATGGGGTGCAAATCCTCCCAATTACACAAAAGATGGGGCATTATTCCACCCAATGATACCAACGATGGGGCACTATTCCCCCAATGACACCAATGATGGGGCACAATTCCTCCCAATGACACCAATGATGGGGTACAATTCCCCCAATGATGGGGAACAATTCCCCCAATGCCACCAATGATGGGGCACAATTCCCCTAATGCCACCAATGATGGGGTACAATTCCTCCCACTGACACCAATGATGGGGCACAATTTCTCCCAGTGACACAAATGATAGGGAATAATTTCTTCTAATGACGCCAATAATGGGATCCAATGACACCAATGATGGGGGATAATTCCTCCCACTGACACTAATGATGGGGCACAATTTCTCCCAGTGACACAAATGATAGGACACAATTACACGCATGGAACCGTGCGTCAGAGGGGTGACCGGCCAGACCGGATGACCCCGCCCTCCGTTATATAAGAACTGTCAGAAGAAGAGAAGCGTTACACAGCGGGAGCCTCCCATTGCGCGGCGTGGCCCGAGAACGAAGAAGAGACGCCGTGGAGGAAGATGGCGGACAAGAACACTGGAGCAAGAAGAAGCGGATCGGAGGAAGAAGAAGATGGAGGATGAAGATGGAGAAAACAAAGGATGAAGAAAGAAAGAAGACCAGAAGAAAGAAGATGAAAGAAGACTTTAATAAAGGACTTGTCAAAGGCCGTCTCCTGTCATTTTTAACACTTTTGTCACTATTTTGGTGAAATGGTAGGGGTACTTTTGTACCCCTTTACCATTTCACACAGGGGGTAGGCCTGGATCTGGGGGTCCCCTTGTTAAAGGGGCTTCCAGAGTCCGATAAGCCCCCTGCCTGCAGAATCCCACAACCACCGGCCAGGGTTGTGGGGATGAGGCCCTTGTCCTCATCAACAGGGGGACAAGGTGCTTTGGGGGGCCGCTACCCCAAAGCACCCTCCCAATGTTGAGGGCATGTGGCCTGGTACCGTTCAAGAAGGGGGGTGCTCTCTTGTCCCCCCTTTTTTCCTGCGGCCCGCCAGGTTGCGTGCTCAGATAAGGGTCTGGTATGGATTTTGAGGGGGGCCCCACGCCATTTTTTTTTGGCACGGGGTTCCCCTTAATATCCATGCCAGACCTGAAGGGCCTGGTATGTTCTTGGAGGGGAACCCAATGCCATTTTTTTTTTTTAATTAAAGTCGCCTGGCCTGGGGTGACTTAAAGTCATGTTGTAAGTCGCCGCAAGTCGTGCTGTGAGTCACACTCAAGTCGTGTCCAAGTTGTCTTCCAAGGTTGCGCTGGAAGTTGTGTTGCCCCTGTGTGAATGCACTGTTATTGATACAGCGCTCTCTACTATGAATTGTGCCATCATATTATGTGTTGTGCTTATGCGTGTGCCGGTTCATACGCTCACTTAAATTTACCTGCCACACAAATGGAGGTAAGAACCGGCACAGCGCATTCATCTTAGTAAATCAGACGCTTTGTTTCTAGTTGCTGTGTCTACCATCTGAACCATGAATTTGTCCTGCAAGACATTTAGGAACTGGTAAGCCTTAACCATCTCAATACAGTGCACTTATACCCCCTTCCTGCCCGGACCAATTTTCATCTTTCAGCGCTTTCACAGTTTGAATGACAATTACTCAGTCATGCAACACTGTACACATATGAAACTTGCGTCTTTTTTTTCACACAAATAGAGCTGTCTTTTGGTGGTATTTAATCACTAGTGGGTTTTTTATTTTTTGTGCTATAAATAAAAAAAATTCTGTCATAAATTTGCTAATTAGTAATTTGTCTTCATAAATTTAGTCCAAAATACTGCTACATATCTTTGGTAAAAATAACCCAAATTAGTGTATATTATTTGGTCTTTGTGAAAGTTATAGAGCCTACAAACTAATGTGCCATTCGCTGAAAATTGATCACATGATCATCAGACCTTCAGTACATTAGGTGAATCACATTTCTTGAGACACTAACAAGTCAGGAAAGTACAAATACCCCCCAAATGACCCCTCTTAGAAAGTAGGCATTCCAAGGTATTAAGTAAGTAGCATGGTGAATTTTTATAAGTTGTAATTTTTTCCCACAATTCTTTGCAAAATGAAGATTTTTTTTTTTTTTTTTTACAAAATGGTCATATTATCAGGTTATTTCTCACACACAGCATATGCATGCAACAAATTACACCCCAAAATACATTCTGCTACTCTTCCAGAGTATGGCAATACCACATGTGTGAGACTTTTACACAGCCTGGCCACATACAAAGGACCAACATTGAAGTAGCACATTCAGGCGTTCTACAAGCATAAATTACACCATCCTTTCTCAACCACCTATTAAACTTTTGAAGGCCCTGGAATTGCCCACAGAATGACCCCATTTTGGAAAGCAAACACCCCAATGTATAATCTATGAGGCATAATGAGTCTTTTGAATTGTTAGTTTTTTTCCAGAAGTTTTTGGAAAATGTGGAAAAAAAAAGAAAACGCAGTTTTTTTTATTAGATATTTCGAAAACATAGCATGTATATAGCAAAAAGTACACCCCAAAAATGCATTCTGTTACTCTTCCCGAGTATGACGATGCCACATACACATCCTGGCCACATACAGAGGCCCAACATTGAAGTAATACCTTCCGGCATTCATGGAGCATAAATTACACATCTCATTTAATTTCTACCTGTGACACTTTTGAAGGTCCTCGAGCACCAGCCCAGTGGAATTACCCAAAAAATGACCCCATTTTAGAAAGTAAACACCCCAACATATATTCTATGAGGCATGGGCTGCAAATAGTTACTCAGGTACTCTGATGGGCTGCAGATAGGTATTTGGGTACTCTGATGGGCTGGAGACAGGTTTTTGGGTAACTTGATGAGCTGCAGACAGGTACTCAGTTACTCTGATGGGCTGGTAACAGCTACTTGATTACGCTGATGGGCTGGTGACAGGTACTCGGGTACACTGATGGGCTGGTGACAGGTACTCGGGTACTCTGATGGCCTGGGGACAGATAATCAGGCACTCTGATGGCCTGGTGACAGGTACTTGGGTACTCTGATGGCCTGGTGACAGGTACTTGGGTACTCTGATGGCCTGGTGACAGGTATTCAGATACTCTGAAGGGCGGTGACAGGTGCTCAGTTAATCGGTACTCATATGAACTGTGACAGGTGCTCATGTGGACTGTGACAGGTACTCAGGTACCCGGGTACTCATATGGACTGTGATACGTCTGAAAATTCCTATGGAACCAGGCTATCAATAGAGCAATGAAGCAGAAAACTTGCTACCCAACAATGACATGTATTGCAGAGCAATCAATAAGCTGCTATATATTGCCACTGTGACAAGATCAGACATAACGGCATTGAAATGGAAGGGGAGGGAATTTGGGACTTTACATGAGGCATAAGTTGGTAAGTCCAATGCCTCCATCCCTGTTTGTCACTATTACTGAAAAGAAGGGTGGAGACTTTATATGAAACATGCAACTTGAAGGTGATAATGGACAATGGGTGTGTGACCAAAAAAATTTAATTATAGCTGTACCTACTGGATAGCAATGTCACAGTAAGCCCCTGTACACACGGTCGGAGATTTCGACAACCAAATCCGTCGGATTTTGTCCGTCGGATCTTGTCCGAAACTGTTGCATACACACGGTTGGACTAAGTTGTCGAAAAATCCGATCATTCAGAATGTGATGACGTAATTTCGTTACGATGGGACTACGTTCAGGCTAGTAGCCAATAGCTTTGATGTAGGAATTTGATCTGAGCATGCGTGGCACTTGGTCCGATCAAAAATTCTCTGCACATGATCGGAGTATGTCCGATCGAACCAGTTGGTCGGGAAATATTTCCAACATGTTGGAAAATTGGGTTCGACGGATATTCCGACAGAATCAGTCCGATGCATACCACACACAGTCGGATTATCCGACGACACGGTCCGATAGGACACATTCCGATGGATTCTCCGACCGTGTGTACAAGGGCTAACACAGAACAATAATTGCATAAAAATAGTATTAACTCCATATATAATACATAATAGCTTTGCAGCATACAATGATAATGACTATATAAAATTCAGGCATGTAAATGCATATATCACATTATAGGTATATAAAAGATCATGATTGTTACAGCATGCTACAATAAAACAAGGCACAAATGATGGAATTATTCCATATGGTGTATAACAGAAAAGCATTAAAATGGCTTGACGCACTTCGTGGAACTCTCCACTCATCAGGAGCAGATGCTAGTAATATCTGAAATTGATAAGGTTCAACTGTTGGTAGGGGCCTCTAATAACAGGAGAGTGAGGGGGGAAAAGTTATAATAAAGTAAAAGGAAGGTAGATAATATATATAGGGCGAAAAACATCCACCAACTTAGAGATCATCTATGGGTCTGGCTGTAAACCGTAAGGGCCATGCACCGGCCAGACAGGTCATCAGTTCCGGGAGCTGAGGCAGCATATCCCGAAATAGAGTGTTTGAATAAACCCTCAGGAGACAGATGTCCCTGGGAGTAGGATATCCCATGGATGGTGGATAGGAGGTAGGTGGAAAAACTGTGAACACTTTTTACACGTATTCATACACTTCATTTCACATCCCTTCCCTTTTTTAGATTATTCACTGTAACATTGAGATCCAGTATGTACAGCTATAATTAAAATTTTTTGGTCACACACCCATTGTCCATTATCATCTTCAAGTTGCATGTTTCATGTAAAGTCCCAACCCATCTTTTAAGTCATACAGACATAACCGCAGCAGTGGGCATAATATTCAGGAAAGTTTCAACTCCCTGTCAGCATGACTGGAACGCAGTCATGCAGAATTGTTAAAGGAACAATTCAGATGAAGTCACGCCTGCCAGATACATCAAATCCAAAAGAGTTGGATATGTGAATGCTGATTGGGCCAGGGACTGCATAGACTGCAAATCCACAAGTGGATTAATTTTCCAGTATGGGGAAGGAACCATAAGCTGGTATAGTCAAAAGCAAACAACTGTCGCTCTATCTTCAACTGAAGCAGAGTACATTGCAGCAGCATACACATGTCAAGAAGTGATATGGATTGATCACCTTTTTGTGGACATTGGGATAGACATGTCAAACCAATTCCCATTTTTTAAGACAACCAGGGATGCATAAACCTTACACAATCAGAAAGGGTCAATCCTAGTGTCACTGAACCCCGTCACACTCTGCCTGAGTGCTTCATTCAGCACACTGCTTCCTCCACTCTGGACCTTCAGATATCAGATATTACAGCCCATATATTGTAAACAAGAACCAGGCGAGACTAGCTCGGGTACAAAAAATGCAACATGGAATGTTTATTGGAACAAACTCACACAAATATGTATACCAGGAGGACCCCCCCCCCCCTTTCTGATCATATTACCCTAGCAGTACAAACTGTAACCAGAAACAGAATTAACATAGCTAATTAACTAGTCACTTAAAGCAGCCGAGGTGACTCCAAGGTTTGACCTTTCAGGTCAGCCTTGCCGTCTTCTAGCTCAGAAGACACAATCCACATTATCATAAGTATAAACACAGGACACCTTATTAAATGGACAATAGCAGGAGTCTCTGTATATTTCCTGGGAGATATTGTGGATAAATATTACTGTTCCACTTTAAGTAATCCAAGCCACATTCTTAATGTCCAGTGTGACTTAGACATAGAAAGCAAGGGTTTCCTAACCTCTCCAAGGGATTCTGCATTCCACCAACCCCCCACCCAAAGTGATTCCCATCACACCTAGGACCAAATGCATTAACGTGAAGTATCACCTACTGAGGGACAATCAAGAGCAAGGTGTTATCGACATTCAATACTGCCCGTCAGACCAGATGACTGTTTTTTTAAGGAAAGTCATTGTTATATCCAGATGAAGCGGAATATAATTTGACAAAGCAAATGCTGTTGAGAAGGGGTGTTGGAAGTACAACATCATAGCTGCTAATAAACTGACAATGCTGTATGCATTATACCTATCTATCCAGCAGATGGCACTGCAGTGTTATAGTGTGTTATTCTATGGTAATGTGATCACAGGATGTTCTGTCTATGTTCAATGTATGTACTTTTATGCTCTTTGTTCCTGTTTCATGTTTCTAATGCTGTAACACATAATCTAACATCCTCCATAAAAGTAAAGCTGTATCCTGTACACAGGAAGCTTCCAGAGCATAATTATTTCTTATCCTGCTAATAGGTCAATACTCTTCACAATATCTGGAACCTTGATTTCCAGATGAAATGCTAAATTTCCCACAGTCCATGATGATTTGTGGAGCAATGTCATCTGCTGGTGTTGTATCAAGTCCAAAGTCAGTGCAACCATCTACCAGTAAATTCTAGAGCACTTTATGCTTTCCTCTGCTGAGCAGCTTTATGGAGATGCTGATTTCATTTTCATGCAGGCCTTGGCACCTGCCAACACTGCCAAGAGTACCAATACCTGGTTTAATGATTATGGTATCACTGTGCTTGATTGGCCAGCAAACTCGCCTGACCTAAACGCGCATCTAAATTAAAAGAAAGAAATGCTTGAAATATATCACTGTGTGTAATGAATTTATACAAAATGTATGAGTTTCACTTTTTTAATTGAATTACTGAAATAAATTAATTTCTTTATATTTTAATTTTTATGAGATGCACCTTTATATGGTGCTATGTGCATGGCTTTGTGTGTCCTAACTGGGGGAATAATGCAAAGTTCACCAAGAGCTCTTTTGGGGGTGTGCTACATTTAGATGAAACATACATGGTTGCTGTTTTGGAGGTTGGTGGTAAGTTTATGCTGCCAGGGGCAGTGATAGGTTACTACGGTATTGATAGGGCACTGTGTGGATAAAAGAGCTGTTAGTGCAAATGCAGTTTATGATGGAAAATAAATGTTCTCCTGATGTCCACAGCTGTAAGTTTAATATTTTAGTTCTTCAACTGACATTTTCCAGTTTAGATTTGAATCTAATCACCAGCTATGAAGTCAGCTTATGAATAATTTATGCCTTTTTATATCCCTTTTTATACCCCTCTTGCTTACATAGGCTGGACAATACACAAATACTTAATGTCATGGAACTTCCACGTTGTATTGAGTACAGTACCTAAGGCATGAAGGATCTTTTGCAACCTGAATGAGATCTAAACCCTAACAGGATGTTTTTCACTTTCTAATGCAGTGTGTATTATAAACGATTGCAATGGTATTTGTCCATAAAATACATGTTTCACCTTTTTTGCCAGTGTTGCTGATCTCCTTTAGCCTGTTTTGCAGCCTCTCCCTGTCTGCATGAACTGGCTCCAGAATCAGCTTCACATCATTCCTCAGGACTGGATTTCATTTCTGTGCAATGTGTGTTGGCACAGCAGAACTTTGCCCAAAGCATCACACTGCCTCCGCCATCCTGTCTTCTTCCCATACTGCATCCTGGTACCATCTCTTGCCCTGTTATAAGTGGCGCATCCACACCTGGCTATCCACATGATGTAAACGAAAATGTAATTCATCAGACCAGGCACCTTCTTCCATTGCTCCTGGTCCAGTTCTGATGCTCACATTCCCAATGTAAGCATGGGTCAACATGGTCACTCTGACTGGTCTGCAACTACACATCCTCATACACAAACTGCGATGCACATTTTTTCTGCTTTCAACACATCAACTTCATGGACAACATGTATACTTGCTGCCTTATATATCCTACTGACTTTCAGATGCCATTGTAACTAAACCATTAATGTTATTAACTTAAGCTGTCAGTGGTCATAAATTTATGGCTGATTTATTTATGGCTGGTTAGTATTGCCTAAGTAGTTTGTTAGTAGTTAACACATCTATCTTAAAGTGATTGTAAACCTTCGTTTTTTTAAAATAACAAACATATCATACTTACGACCCCTGTGCACTTTGTTTTTCACAGAGTGGCCCCGAACCTCATCATCTGGGGGGCCCCCGGTGGCGCTCGTGGCTCCTCCTCGCATCGGTAAACCCCCTGGGAAAAGCGCTCACCCTGGGGTTACCTTGCAGGCGAGTCCAGCATTTGCAAGCATAGACACAGAATGCCGGACTCGGCCCCGCCCTCCTGTGCCCGCGTCATTGAATTTGATTGACAGCAGCAGGAGCCAATGGCTGCGCTGCTATCTATCTATTCAATCAAGAGCCAAGAACCCCGAGCAGAGAAGATGTGCGTGTCTCTACAGAGTGAATGAACTGGTTCCGGTGAGTAAAACGGAGGGCTGGGGAGCCGGTCAGTGCCATTTTACCGAAGTACATTGCCGTGCAGTGGTTGGCAAGTGGTTAAAGAGGTTGTAAACCCTCATATTTTTTCACCTTAATGCATCCTGTGCATTAAGGTGAAAAAACACAAGGGTTTACAACCTCTTTAAAGTGATTGTAAACCCTTACAAACCACTTTGACCTACAGGTAAGCCTAGATTAAGGCTTACCTGTAGGTCTAAGAAATATCTCCTAAACCTATATGGTTTAGGAGATATTTGCCCGAAGACAGGCACCGCTGTCTACGGCTCATGCTCCGTAGACAGCGGTGTGCAGGCGCTCTGAGTGCGGCATAGTCAATGACGAAGATGCCACGCGTGTCGGCTCCCGTGCGCATGCGCGGGAGTGACGTCATCGCGGCTTCGCCGAATGACAGCGGCAGAGCTGCGAGACCCCACCGAGAAGATGGATGTGCCGGACTACAGGGGACAGCGGTGACTTCGCTGGCTCCTGTGTCAGGTAAGTGACACATAATGGACTACTATGTGATGCATAGTAGTCCATTATGCTTTGCCTTTGCAGGGAATGAAAGAGGAAGTAAACCCATCAGGGTTTACTTCCTCTTTAACCGCTTGCCGACCGCTGCGCGGCAATGTACATAGGCAAAATGGCATGGCTGAGCAAATAAGCGTACCCATACATCCCTCCATCATCGCAGGCTAGTTGGCGGGAACATCGCCAGCGTTGCGCACCCACTGTACGCCACAGAAGCAAGCCTATGGGTGGCCCACAATCATGACACAGAGAGGCAGAACAGGGATATGCCTATGTAAACAAGGCATTTCCCTGTTCTGCCTAGTGACAAGACAGGGATCAACTGCTCCCACTGATCGGGAGCAGTGATCGCTATCATGTTGTAGTGAGCCCATCCCCCCTACAGTTAGAACCCACTGAGGAAACACACTTAACCCCTCGATCACCCCCTAGTGTTTAACCCCTTCCCTGCCAGTGACATTTATACTGTAATCAGTGGCTTTTTCAGCTCTGATCGCTGTATTAATGTCAATGGTCCCAAAATAGTGTCAAAAGTGTCTGTTCTGTCCACCGCAATGTTGCAGTCACGATAAAAATCCCAGATCACCGCCATTATTAATATAAATAAGAGAGGGTGGATCCTCACATTCAGTTTGTGTAAGGTACAATGGCCACCTGACATCAAGAAGCACACCAGGAGGGAATGAGCGTTCTGCAGAGAGAGCTTGCAAAGGTCCATATTCCGGATTTTTCAGGATCAACACACAGTCCCGTGGGGAAAATCAAGTACAGTTTCTATGGTTTGGCAATCCGTAACTTCCAGTTACCCAGCTCACAGATCAGTCCTGTGCCTAACGTTGGTCTGAAGTTGTCAATTTCTGGAGCCTTCATTGAGATTACTGGGAAGTGGGGATTCAAGACAAAGTTTGGCGTATCATTTAGCGGTGGATTTGATGTGAAGGTGGAAGGACTCAGTATATCTGTAGGACTAATGCTGGGCAGTGATGGAGTGGGCAGACCAACGATAGCTCCTTCTGATTGCAGCTGCCATATCTCGAATGTCAATGTCCATGTATCAGGGAAGTTTGGCTGGCTGGTCGATCTTTTCAAACACAATGTTGAAAAAGCATTTAGAAAGTCTATAGAGAGTCAGATCAGTCCATTGGTTCAGAATGCCATTGTCACTAAACTGGAACCACTTCTTCAAACCCTTCCAGTGACAGCAAAGATTGACAAAGTAGCTGCAATTGATTATTCTCTCACCGGTCCTCCACCTGTGACTGCAGCAACTGTGGATGTTGCACTGAAGGGAGAATTTTTTGAACTGTCCCATCGGACTCCTCCTCCTTTCTCACCGCCATCGCTATCCTTACCAGCTGACCACAACCTCATGATTTACTTTGTTTAACACCGCTGGCTTTGTCTACCATTCAGCTGGGAAACTCGTCTTTAATGTCACTGATGACAAGATTCCCAAAGACTTTAGCATTCGATTAAACACTTCTTCATTTGGCGCGCTAATACCTCAGTTATCCAAGATGTACCCAGATATGCTCATGAAACTCAAGGTCTCATCTACCTCAGCTCCATTTCTAGACATCAAACAAGGAAATTTGACCATTTCCCCAAAAATGGAAATTCAAGCTTATGTGATCCTACCCAATGCCACTCTGGCTCCAGCTTTCCTATTAAATGTGACAACCAGCGCTCTAGTGAAGGTAGCTATAAGTTCAGGAAGGATTGTGGGTAATCTGGAACTGAGTAGGATACAAATGAACCTTAAACACTCTGATGTGGGTCCCTTTTCCGTGATAATATTAAATGCTGCTGTAAACTATTATATGTCGCACATACTGCTTCCCCAGGTTAACGACATCCTGCACAAGGGTTACCCCTTGCCACTGCTGAACCATATTCAGCTCACAGATGTTGTCATAGAGCCACGAGAGAATTTCCTTCTCTTTGGAGCAGATGTTCACTATGGACAAGTGGAGAACAACTGGATTGTTGAATTATACTGATAGAGAAGGATGCATCAGGATTACACTGCATCCAAGTGAATCTGCGATTACCTAAAAGTCAATCTTGTAGCAGGACATAAAGCAACACTCTGGTCAAAAAAATATTAAATCTTGATGTATACAGGGAGCACCTATAGCTTCACATTATCATCCAGGCATTGCTGTACTGGACCCAATAACCCTAAATGGTTTTCTGGGTGGTTTGAGAACCCTGGCTCGTCATGCAAGATTGGCTATTCTCAAACAACGCCTAGAGGCGATTCAGTTTGCATTGTGCGCTATACAAGTATTTCATTCATTCATTCATTCATTCATTCAATAATAATAAAAATGGCCTAAATCTATCTCCTATTTTGTAGACGCTATAACTTTTGCGCAAACCAATCAATAGACACTTATTGGGATTTTTTTAACCAAAAATATGTAGAAGAATATATAAGGGCCTAAACTGAGGAAGAAATTCGTTTTTTTTATATTTTTTTTAGGATATTTATTATAGCAAAAAGTAAAAAATGATTTTTTTTTCCAAATTGTCTGTCTTTTTTAGTTTTCAGCATAAAAAAAAAGCAAAAAAAAACGCGGAGATGATCAAATACCACCAAAAGAAAGCTCTATTTGTGGATAAAAAAGGACGTCAACTTTGTTTGGGTACAGCGTCGCAATTGCACGACCGTGCAATTGTCAGTTAAAGTGATGCAGTGCCGTATCGCAAAAAATGCTCTGGTCATTAAGGGGGTAAATTCTTTTGGGGCTGAAGTGGTTAAGCACTCCAGGCTGTTTCCTGACCTACATATTGAAAAATGCCCATACACCTTCAGCCTGCAGTCTGAAAGAGCTGTCATTATATTCGAAGGCAGACACAAACATTTCACGCATTTACTTGCACATCAATCTCTATTTTTGCAGGGCGTTCTTGTGCTCTGGTTGTTCATCATTACCCACATCCCATAAGTTAACTACTTAAGGACTGAGCCTATTTTTTACACTTGTTGTTTACAAATTAAAATCAGTTATTTCTTTTTGCTTAGTTACTTGCTAAATTACTTAGAACCTCCAAACATTATATATATTTTTTTCAGACAATCTAGAGATAAGAATGTAGATTATTACAATACTTTATCTCACACCGCAGCGGTGATACAAACACAATTTTTTGGCGAAAAAATACACAGTTTTTAGTTATAAAATAAGAAAACACTAAAGTTAGCCCAATTTTTTTCTATAGTGTGAAAGATAATGTTACGCCGAGTAAATTGATACCCAACATGTCATGCTTCAAAATTGCGCCCGTTCGTGGAATGGCAAGAAACTTTGGCACTTAAAAATCTCCATAGGCATATTTCTACAGGTTACCATTTCTGAGCTACAGAGAAGGTCTTGGGTTAGATTTATTGCTCTTTCACCAATGATCGTGGCAATACCTCACATGTGTGGTTTGAATATCGTTTAGATATCTTTGCGCTAATTACATTGAAAACCTAGAGCGAACATTGGGACTTTATATGAGGCGGTATACAATATATACATACACCTCCATCCCCGATATATTGAAAAAAGAAAAAAGGAGAAATTGTGGGACTTTATATGAAGCATGTCACTATATTAATTGAACCACTTGATTTACATATTATTCCATTTATTAATACAAGCCATGCATACAATAGGTAAATAATACATTATAGATGAATAAATAATTGAGCTAAAGGATCATAATCATAATACATAATTGATTCAATAAAATACATAATAATCTCATAAAAAATTATATTAATTATAAATTGATAATTATAAATCCATAAAAAATGAATACTTCATAGTATAACATAGATAGTTCAGTATGATATGCATAGCACTCGACCTCAGTATGTAGACCTAAATTGTAATAGTAACAGCATATAGACCTCAATAATAGGTAGGTTCGTAAAAATAATGAATTCTAAATAATAAATAAAAACACTGTGACGACGCATCAAAGGTAAGTTCTACGCGTTTCGTGGTTATATACCACTCATCAGGAGCAGATGCAGAAAATGGGGGTATCTATAATGAGATAAAAAAGCCAAATGCATATCATACTGAACTATCTATGTTATACTATGAAGTATTCATTTTTTATGGATTTATAATTATCAATTTATAATTAATATAATTTTTTATGAGATTATTATGTATTTTATTGAATCAATTATGTATTATGATTATGATCCTTTAGCTCAATTATTTATTCATCTATAATGTATTATTTACCTATTGTATGCATGGCTTGTATTAATAAATGGAATAATATGTAAATCGAGTGGTTCAATTAATATAGTGACATGCTTCATATAAAGTCCCACCATTTCTCCTTTTTTCTTTTTTCCTTTTTGCGCTAATTACATATGCGTTTGCATACTTTTTAATTTAAAATTTTACACTGTCCCTTTAAAAAAAAAAAAAAAATGTGATCACTCTATTCCTATTACAAAGAATGTACACATCCCTTGTAATAATGAAAAAGCATGACAGGGCCTCATTAATGTGAGATCTGGGGTCAAAAAGACCTCAGATTTCACATTTACACTTAGAAGCAAAAGAAAAAAATAATATTTTATTTTTTTCTTTTAAAAAAAATTATATCTTTAAGGTCGTTGGGCGGAAGATTCATTTGATGTCACTCCAGTCCTCCAAGGGTATAGAGTTGAGTGGGGGCCATTATGCCCTCCCTCAACTTCCTGCCCATCAGGCCACAGGACTGAATCGTCTCTTCCAACGGCTCTGGTAAGTGGCGGAGACCACTTTTATTTTAAAGCTGACTGCACGCCATGAATAAAAATACCGGGGTTATGTCAGCTATCTGACAACTCTGGTATTTAACATCAAAGTATCGAGTATATACATGGTGGGCGAGTATATACATGGTGGTGGCTAACCACTTCAGCCCTGGAGGATTTGGCTGGCCAAAGACCAGAGCACTTTTTGCGATTCGGCACTGCGTCGGTTTAACTGACAATTGCACGGTCGTGCGAAGTGGCTCCCAAACAAAATAAATGTCCTTTTTTCCCATAAATAGAGCTTTCTTTTGGAGGTATTTGATCACCTCTGCAGTTTTTATTTTTTGCGTTATAAACAAAAAAAAGCGACAATTTTGAAAAAAAAGCAATATATTTACTTTTTGCTATAATAAATATCCCCCCAAAAAAATGAAAAAATAATTTTTTTTCCTCAGTTTAGGCCGATACTTATTCTTCTACATATTTCTGGTAAAAAAGATTGCAATAAGCGTTTATTGATTGGTTTGCGAAAAAGTTATATCGTCTACAAAATAGGGGATAGTTTTATGGCATTTTTATTCATTTTTTTTTAATAGTAATGGCGGCGATCAGCGATTTTTATCATGACTGCGACATTATGGAGGACACATCAGACACTTTTGACACATTTTTGGGACCATTGGCATTAATGCAGCGATTACTGTAAAAATGTCACTGGCAGTGAAGGGGTTAACCAGGGGGTGGCCGTGGCGCTGTAGGGATTAAGTGTGTCCTAGGGAGTGATTCTAACTGTAGGAGGATGGGCTATCTGTGACACATCACTGATCATCTCTCCCGATTACAGGGCGCTATGATCAGTGACACTGTCACTAGGCAGAATGGGGAGATGCTTGTTTACATTAGCATCTCCCCATTCTTCCTCTCCGTGAGACGATATGCAAGCCTTGCAAGATCATGTAAAATAACGTGATTTTGCGCAGCGGAGCCAACAGTAAAACTGTGGCGGCTGGTCCACAAGTGGTTAAAGAGTCACTCCACTTTAGTTGAGAAAAAAACACCTCCCTCTAAGTGATCTATGTACATTACAGGGATGTGTTGCAGATTTCTACCTTTTGTTATTCTGAAGAAATAGCTGTTTTTTTTATCTGTGTTCATGTGCAGAGTAAATCTAATGGGAGTGATTTTATCATTATTAATCAGCTGCTACACCTGCAGGACTTTAAGTAAGCAAGTGGCAGGGTCAGCATCCCTTTAGACATGATTTTCCATTGGGAGTATCTCACCAAAAATCACATTTGTAGATGATGCCCAAAATCTAACTGACAGGAAATTACATATCTATGTACAAAATGCCTCCAGGTTGCCATATTGCATTGCTTTTTACAGAAATTTACGGAACTGCAAAGGAAAGGTGATTTTTAATAACATTCAATTACAATATGACTAGTGCCACAAGTGCATATATATTTTTTAATTTGTGTTTGTTTTTTTCCCCCATGAACATGGAGTTACCCTTTAAGAATGTTTGCCAGATCCAGATGGTTTCTAAGGCTCCATTCACACTAATGCGTTTTTTTTTATGCATTTTGCAGAAATGCAGGGAAATTTTTTAATGGGTTTCCATGGAACATGTTCACATCAATGCATTTTTGTGCCTCAGTGTTTTTGGAAAGGGTCGGGGACTTTTTTTTCCCACAAAATGCAGTGTTTTGCATGTAATAGACTTCCAAAACTAAAATACTGTGTTTTTACCATGATTTTGCCGTGATTTGTGTTTTTTTTAACTGTACAGTTATTTTTTAACTGTACATTTACTGTATATAACTGGTGGCTAAGGAGGGGTCGGGAAGCCTGCCACCGCGTCCTTAACAACTGACGAGTCATCAGATGTCAGCGGGCTTCCCTGCTGAATGTAAAAAAAAGAATTGACAAATGGGACCACCCACACCAAATTGCTTTTTAAAAATGGTGTAGGGTCCCCCTCAAAATCCATCCAAGCACGCAGCCCAGCAGGCCAGGAAAGGGGGTGGGGACGAGCGAGCAACAACCCTGGCTGTTGGTTGTCAGGGTCTGCGGGCGGGATGCTTATTGGAATTTGGAAGTTCCAGATCCCAGCCCCCTACCCTATGTGAATGAGTATCGGGTACATTGTACCACTACCCATTCACCTAAAAAAAGTGTAAAAAAAAAAAAAACAATACACAGGTTTTTAAAGTAATTTATTAAGCAGCCCTGTTGTCTCTACCGACTTCTCCCCTCTACAGCTCTTCTCCCTCTTCTGGAGACCTCTTCTGCCTCCTCCGCTGATGTCTTCTGCCTCTACCGGTTCTTCTCCCCTCTCCGGGTCTTCCAGCCCACTCCGGTTCTTCTCCCTCTGTCTTCTGACTCTGTCCACTGTCTTCTGCCTCTGCCGCAACTTCTCCGCTGTCTTCTTGCTCTTTTGCCCAGTCTTCTCCATGGTCTTCTTCCTCTGTTCTTCTTCCGATGTTCACTCAATGCTCTCTCCCGCTCTAATGCTGGGTGCTCGGTGTGCCACTACTTATATTGGCATGGGCGGCCCCTTTCCTGACCTGCCGGGCTGTGTGCTTGCATAAGGGTCTGGCATGGAATTTGGGGGGGTGGAACCCCATGCATTTTTTCAGCATGGGGGGTTCCCCTTAAAATCCATGCCAGACCAAAGGGCCTGGTATGCTCTTAGAGGCGGAACCCATGGCATTTTTTTTTACATTTTTTAAATTTTTTAAAATTAAAAAAAAAAAACATTTTGTGCGTGAAGTTCCCCCTAAAGATTCATACCAGACAGTGCCTGGTATTGTCGGGTATCAAAGTTGGATCCCTGTTCATTGAAGCCGGACGCATGTCAGACTTCAAGTTGCAGGGCAAAGTTGGATTCACAGTCGTATGATTGTAATATCATACAAGTTTTTCATGCTTTCAACGCTGGACATTATTTTTAACATGGGTTTCTTTGGAACACGTTCATATCAATGCATTTTTGTGTCTCTGCATTTTTGGAAAGGGTCAGGCACTTTTTTTAAATGCAAACTGCTGCTTTTTTTAGATTCTTTGGTTCAATACACTTAAATGGAGAAGCTGCAGAAAAGCATGTAGTGCGTTTTTACCGGAGTTTTCACCACTACTCTACCTCTATTTTGCCACGATTTGTGTTTTGCGTTTTTTTATTCTGCCCCACAATAAATTTGGCAAAAAAGAACCTGCAAATCGCGGTTAAAAAAAAAGCTGAAAAGCAAACTGCATAGGTGTGAATGGAGCTTTATGCCGCATACACACGATTGGAATTTTGGTTGGAAAAAGCTCTGATGGTTTCTCCGACGGAATTGCAAAGGATTTGCTCAAACTGTCTCGCATACACACGGTCACACCAAATTCCGACCGTCAAGAACGCGGTGACGTACAACACGTACGATGAGACTAGAAAAAGGAAGTTCAATACCCAGTGCGCCACCCTTTGGGCTCCTTCTGCTAATCTCGTGTTAGTAGAAGTTTGGGGAAAGATAATTTGCGCTTTTCAGACTCGTGCTTATTCCGATCATTTTACTGCTGTTCAGTTTGTGCTTGTGGGTTTGTATCTGGTTTTCAGTACATGTAGCCAGTTCGTATCTGTTTTTCAGTGTGTTCTTGTTCGCTTGTTCCTGATTTTCATCTCGCTCTTCACAGGCCTTGCTGTTCTTCACTGTGTTCGGTTAGTTCGTTCTGACCAGCCGACCATTTTGAAGCCATGTTGCGGGTTAGGTACTCGTCGTAGAGTTCATGCTGTGTGGGGGCTTGGTGTTGGGGTTCTTACTTTGACCCAAGCCCAGTCCATGAACAGGGTGGGGAGGAGTTCATGGACCAATAATTGGTTACTATTGACCAATTCTCTCATATGGCTCTGCTGCGTGAGATCCAGGTGAATAACTGATGATTTCAGGAATTTTCTCTGGATGACGGACCCCATTTTTCACCGTTTGTTGGCTTTGCTCACCCCTTATATTAGCAGGCAGGACACCTGCATGCAGCAAGCCATCACTCCTGAGCAGAAGCTAGTCGCCACCTTGCAGTGCTTGGCAATGGGGAGAAGTCTGCAGGACTAGTGATGGACGAACTTCCGACGGGACGTTTCGCGAACGCGAAATGCGAACGGACCCAAACGTTCGCGAAACCGAACGTTCGCCGCGGGCCCCATTGACTTCAATGGGAGGCGAACTTTGCAAACCTTCATGTCGAATTTGCGGCCACGTGGTAATTATTAGGGGGTAAAACGTAGTCCCACCATCTGGACAATGACATAATACATGTATGAGGTGAATTTGGGATCGATAACTACAAGCATTTTTATTTTATTTGGGAAATTGTTCTAACAATTCAGGACTATGGAGCTAATGAAGGCAATGGAGGAGAGGGAAGGTCAGGGACCAGGGTAGGCAAAGAAGAGGGTGCAGGAGATGATCACCAGCAGCGTGACATACCGGAATGACACATGCACCGTGATAGAGGCATCTGACAGCAGCACCGTAATACAGAGCACTGACAGCAGCACCGTGACATACAGCGCTGACAGCAGCACCGTGACATACAGCGCTGACAGCAGCACCGTGACATACAGCGCTGACAGCAGCACCGTGACATACAGCGCTGACAGCAGCACCGTGACATACAGCGCTGACAGCAGCACCGTGACATACAGCGCTGACAGCAGCACCGTGACATACAGCGCTGACAGCAGCACCGTGACATACAGCGCTGACAGCAGCACCGTGACATACAGCGCTGACAGCAGCACCGTGACATACAGCGCTGACAGCAGCACCGTGACATACAGCACTGACAGCAGCACCGTAAGCAGCCCCAGGAGGAAGTCAGCACAGCACAGGGATGGTGTGATCCCCTCATAATAAGAACCCCCAGGAGGAAGTCAGCACAGCACAGGGATAGTGTGATCCCTTCATAATAAGAACCCCCAGGAGGAAGTCAGCACAGCACAGGGATATCATAAGCAGCCCCAGTAGAAATATGACACCGCTCAACCTCTTCAAAGAGGAGGGTAGGGGCATATAGTACGGTGTGCTTTTTTGGGTCAAGGAAGTGAGCCAAATGAATTAAGAAGGTCTGTGTGCTTGATTAAAAAAATAGTTTATAGACATATACATGGTCTACTGGTCACATGTGTTGAATTCCTCCGAGATCCATGCCTCATTCATTTTTAGAAATGTGAGGTAGTTAACACTGTGGTGAGCTAGGCGAGTACGCTTATCGGTCACAATCCCCCCTGCTGCGCTGAACGTCCTTTCGGACAGGACACTGGATGAGGGGCAAGCCAACAGTTCGATTGCAAATTGGGCAAGCTCTGGCCAGAGGTCAAGCCTGCCCACCCAGTAGTCTAGGGGTTCATCACTCCTCAGAGCGTCCACATCGGCCGTTAACCCAATGTAGTCGGACACCTGACGGTCTAGGCGTTCCCTGATGCTGGATCCGGATGACACCTGTCGATGGGTCGGCTGAAAGAATGACCTCATATCCGAAGTCACCAACACATCTTCAAACCGGCCTCTTCTTGCAGGCGCTGTTGGATTGGTACCCGCAAATCCTTCTCTGGGAGTGGGAATTGCTCCTCTGCCAGCGCACGCAAAAGCAGAATGCAGCATTTCTCGAAGCAAGGCCTGGAAGTGCTGCATTCTGACAGCCCTCTGCGACGGCGGTAACATTTCCGCCATTTTGTGTTTGTACCGGGGGTCTAAGTACGTTGCCACCCAGTACTGGTCCTTGACCCTCATGCTTTTTATACGGGGGTCCCTATTAAAACACTGGAGCATGAAGGCCCCCATTTGCACTAAAGTGGAAGCGGTGTGGTGGCCTGGCTCCTGCTCATCATCCAGGATAATGTCGTCCTCTTCATTCTCCTCTCCCCATCCTCGCACAACAGGGATCCCAGAAAGGTTTAAAGCATGCTCTTCTTGCTCCTGCTCATCCGCCCCGGCACCATCCTCCTCTGACTCCTCATCAGACTCCTGTTGTTGACTTGTCTCAGATAGAGTAGCCCCCCCTGGGAATTCATCCAGCATTGCGACTTCCTCATCTTCCCGCTCCTGCTCCTCCACAGCCTGATCAATGACACGACGCAATGCACGCTCCAGAAAGAAGGCATAAGGTACCATGTCACTGATGGCGCCATGGCTGCGACTGACCAGTTTGGTGATCTCCTCAAATGGCCGCAGAAGTCTGCATGTGTCGCGCATGAGCAGCCACTGGCGCGGTGAAAAAAAACCCAGCTCCCCAGAACCGTTTCTTTCGCAGAGTTCATACAGGTAGACGTTAACTGCACGTTTCTGCTGGAGCAGCCTATCAAGCATATAGAAGGTTGAGTTCCATCGCGTCGGGCAATCGCAAATAAGACGTCTGACCGGCAGATGGTGTCGCCGCTGAATGTCAGCAAGGCGAGCCATGGCCGTGTAAGATCTTCTGAAATGGGCCGAGATTTTCCTTGCCTGCCGCAAGATGTCCTGGACCCCAGGGTATTTGACAAGGAATCGCTGCACGACCAAGTTTAAGACGTGTGCCATGCACGGCACGTGCGTGATTTTGCCCTGTTTCAATGCGCTAAGCAGATTGGCACCGTTGTCACACACCACTTTACCAACTGTCAAATTGAGCGGTGTTAGCCACTCATCTGCCTGTGAACGCAAAGCTGAAAGGAGTGCCGGGCCAGTGTGGCTCTTTGCTTCCAGGCACAACAGACGCAGCACGGCATGGCAACGTCTCACCTGGCATGTGGAATAGGTTCTGGGGAGCTTGGGCGGTGCAGTGGAAGAGACGCTAGCAGCGGAAAAGGAGGAGGCAGCTGAGGAGGAGAGGGAGGAGGATGGAGTAGGAGGAGGAGAAGAAGAGTCAGGCCTGCATGCAATCCGTGGCGGTAAAACCAAATCTACACGGGTGCCACGGGTTACATGCTTGACGGCCGTCAGAAGGTTCACCCAGTGGGCAGTAAAACTGATATACCTTCCCTGCCCGTGTTTGCTAGACCACGTGTCTGTGGTCAGATGTATCTTGGCACCGACACTGTGTGCCAGAGATACATTCACTTGCCGCTGAACATGGCCATATAGCTCTGGGATGCCCTTCTCTGAGAAATACTTCCTTCCTGGGACCTTCCATTGTGGTGTTCCAATGGCCACAAATTTGCGAAAGGCCTCCGAGTCCACCAGTTTATATGGCAGTAGTTGGCGGGCTATGAGTTCTGACAAGCCAGCCGCCAACCGTTGGGCAAGAGGGTTATCCGGCGTCATCATTTTTTTACGCTCAAACATTAGGCCCACGGAAGCCTGCCTTTTTGCAGAAAAATGTGAGCTTGGCGTGATGGAAGGTGGAGTGGAGGACAATTGTGAGGAGAGAGGAGAAGGAGAAGTAGAAGACGAGGCTGGACGGTGAGAGCCTGCAGTGTGGCTTTGTGTGTTCCGTTGCTCCCACTGGGCTCGGTGATGGCTGCTCATGTGCCTTCTTAAGGCGGTCGTCCCTAGGTGAGTATTGGGCTTACCGCGACTAACGCGTTGACTGCAAAGATTGCAGATGGCAACGCTATTGTCAGCAGCGGACACGTTAAAAAAAGCCCACACTGCGGAGCCATGTGCCGGTGTCCTGGGAGCGCCAGATGTGACCGTACATGGTCGATGACTCGCTCCTGATACATTTGCAGTCTGCTTTGTCCCTGCTGTGCAATGTAAGTCATTGCTGCTTCTCCTCCCTATCTGCTGGTCCATATCTCCCTCTGAACTCCCCTCCTCTTCCTCTCTTGTGGGCACCCACGTGACATCACTAGACACGTCATCATCAACGTCACCTTCCCCACCGCTATAAGTAGAGATCTCGGAGTAGGCAGCAACACCGGGGACCAACCTCCTCCTTGGGCTGATCTGGGTACTGGCGTCAGACTGCTGAGTAGCGCTTGTTGCTACCTCCTCTTCCTGATCCAATACCAAGAGTGGCTGCGCATCAGAAATGTCCTCTTGATATGGATCGGAAAATAATTCCAGTGACTCAAGCGGAAGGTATGTGGTGGTGGTGGTGGTGGTCGTGTTGTTGGTGGTAGTGTCTTTGGGGGTGCACATAGCAGAGAGTGAAGAAGAGGGTGCAGATCGAGAGGATGAGGAGGGTGCAGAAGAGTAAGGCTGAGCGAGCCACTCAACCAAGTCTGGTGCATCCTTTAAAGTAATTGAACGCACCTTCTGCAACTTCCCACTTTGGCTCAAGCCTGTTGCTCCTGCCCTACCCCTACCACCCCTGCGGAAGGGCCTGCCTCTTCCTCTGCCTGTCATTTTTTAAATGACCCTGTGACAAAACTCTTAGTCCCTATACCGATGAAGGACTGCTGCAGTATAGGGCAGCGGTCAGCAGTGGTGCACGTCAACCCTATCTATTGTGGACCGATAGCGGTCCTTACAGAACAGCAGACTGTACCGCACTCAAGCCTATGTACCGTAGCACCCTATACCAAGTTACCAGTCCTTATAAGAACTTTTGTGGACCAAGCAGGTTGTGTATTCGTGTTTAGCAGACTGTACGTCAGTCCCTATACCGCTGAAGGACTGCTGCAGTATAGGGCAGCGGTCAGCAGTGGTGCACGTCAACCCTATCTATTGTGGACCGATAGCGGTCCTTACAGAACAGCAGACTGTACCGCACTCAAGCCTATGTACCGTAGCACCCTATACCAAGTTACCAGTCCTTATAAGAACTTTTGTGGACCAAGCAGGTTGTGTATTAGTGTTTAGCAGACTGTACGTCAGTCCCTATACCGCTGAAGGACTGCTGCAGTATAGGGCAGCGGTCAGCAGTGGTGCACGTCAACCCTATCTATTGTGGACCGATAGCGGTCCTTACAGAACAGCAGACTGTACCGCACTCAAGCCTATGTACCGTAGCACCCTATACCAAGTTACCAGTCCTTATAAGAACTTTTGTGGAACAAGCAGGTTGTGTGTTAGTGATTAGCAGACTGTACGTCAGTCCCTATACCGCTGAAGGACTGCTGCAGTATAGGTGAGCGGTCAGCAGTGGTGCACGTCAACCCTATCTATTGTGGACCTATAGCGGTCCTTACAGAACAGCAGACTGTACCGCACTCAAGCCTATGTACCGTAGCACCCTATACCAAGTTACCAGTCCTTATAAGAACTTTTGTGGAACAAGCAGGTTGTGTGTTAGTGATTAGCAGACTGTACGTCAGTCCCTATACCGCTGAAGGACTGCTGCAGTATAGGGCAGCGGTCAGCAGTGGTGCACGTCAACCCTATCTATTGTGGACCGATAGCGGTCCTTACAGAACAGCAGACTGTACCGCACTCAAGCCTATGTACCGTAGCACCCTATACCAAGTTACCAGTCCTTATAAGAACTTTTGTGGACCAAGCAGGTTGTGTATTAGTGTTTAGCAGACTGTACGTCAGTCCCTATACCGCTGAAGGACTGCTGCAGTATAGGGCAGCGGTCAGCAGTGGTGCACGTCAACCCTATCTATTGTGGACCGATAGCGGTCCTTACAGAACAGCAGACTGTACCGCACTCAAGCCTATGTACCGTAGCACCCTATACCAAGTTACCAGTCCTTATAAGAACTTTTGTGGAACAAGCAGGTTGTGTGTTAGTGATTAGCAGACTGTACGTCAGTCCCTATACCGCTGAAGGACTGCTGCAGTATAGGTGAGCGGTCAGCAGTGGTGCACGTCAACCCTATCTATTGTGGACCTATAGCGGTCCTTACAGAACAGCAGACTGTACCGCACTCAAGCCTATGTACCGTAGCACCCTATACCAAGTTACCAGTCCTTATAAGAACTTTTGTGGAACAAGCAGGTTGTGTGTTAGTGATTAGCAGACTGTACGTCAGTCCCTATACCGCTGAAGGACTGCTGCAGTATAGGTGAGCGGTCAGCAGTGGTGCACGTCAACCCTATCTATTGTGGACCGATAGCGGTCCTTACAGAACAGCAGACTGTACCGCACTCAAGCCTATGTACCGTAGCACCCTATACCAAGTTACCAGTCCTTATAAGAACTTTTGTGGACCAAGCAGGTTGTGTATTCGTGTTTAGCAGACTGTACGTCAGTCCCTATACCGCTGAAGGACTGCTGCAGTATAGGGCAGCGGTCAGCAGTGGTGCACGTCAACCCTATCTATTGTGGACCGATAGCGGTCCTTACAGAACAGCAGACTGTACCGCACTCAAGCCTATGTACCGTAGCACCCTATACCAAGTTACCAGTCCTTATAAGAACTTTTGTGGACCAAGCAGGTTGTGTATTAGTGTTTAGCAGACTGTACGTCAGTCCCTATACCGCTGAAGGACTGCTGCAGTATAGGGCAGCGGTCAGCAGTGGTGCACGTCAACCCTATCTATTGTGGACCGATAGCGGTCCTTACAGAACAGCAGACTGTACCGCACTCAAGCCTATGTACCGTAGCACCCTATACCAAGTTACCAGTCCTTATAAGAACTTTTGTGGAACAAGCAGGTTGTGTGTTAGTGATTAGCAGACTGTACGTCAGTCCCTATACCGCTGAAGGACTGCTGCAGTATAGGTGAGCGGTCAGCAGTGGTGCACGTCAACCCTATCTATTGTGGACCTATAGCGGTCCTTACAGAACAGCAGACTGTACCGCACTCAAGCCTATGTACCGTAGCACCCTATACCAAGTTACCAGTCCTTATAAGAACTTTTGTGGACCAAGCAGGTTGTGTATTAGTGTTTAGCAGACTGTACGTCAGTCCCTATACCGCTGAAGGACTGCTGCAGTATAGGGCAGCGGTCAGCAGTGGTGCACGTCAACCCTATCTATTGTGGACCGATAGCGGTCCTTACAGAACAGCAGACTGTACCGCACTCAAGCCTATGTACCGTAGCACCCTATACCAAGTTACCAGTCCTTATAAGAACTTTTGTGGAACAAGCAGGTTGTGTGTTAGTGATTAGCAGACTGTACGTCAGTCCCTATACCGCTGAAGGACTGCTGCAGTATAGGGCAGCGGTCAGCAGTGGTGCACGTCAACCCTATCTATTGTGGACCGATAGCGGTCCTTACAGAACAGCAGACTGTACCGCACTCAAGCCTATGTACCGTAGCACCCTATACCAAGTTACCAGTCCTTATAAGAACTTTTGTGGACCAAGCAGGTTGTGTATTCGTGTTTAGCAGACTGTACGTCAGTCCCTATACCGCTGAAGGACTGCTGCAGTATAGGGCAGCGGTCAGCAGTGGTGCACGTCAACCCTATCTATTGTGGACCGATAGCGGTCCTTACAGAACAGCAGACTGTACCGCACTCAAGCCTATGTACCGTAGCACCCTATACCAAGTTACCAGTCCTTATAAGAACTTTTGTGGAACAAGTGAGTTGTGAATGTTTAGCAGACTGCAGCAGAAGGGCAGCAGTCAAGTATAATATCCTTTCTATATTTGGAAGAAAGAATATTATACATGTACAAGCCTATTACTGTACCACTGATACCAGTCCTGAAAAGAACCTTTGTGGAACTAATAATAACAGCAAGTCTTTAAAATTACCCTCACTGCCTGACAACACTGCTTCCTTCCTGTCCCTATACAAATTGGCAAAAAAAGAGAACGATTAGTGGTTACTGGAACAGCTCTTTTGTGGACCTTGATAGTAACAGCTAATGATGATGATGATGATGATGATGATGAAAGACTAATCTGGCTGTCCCTGTAGCATACACCGTCCTTTCCCTTTCTCTAAACTAACAAAAGACACTCAGGCTGCTGCAAGAATCAGCAGCACAGCAAACCTATCAACACCTAACACCTATACCAGTCCTGAAAAGAACTTTTGTGTACCAAATAGCTAGTGGTTTATCTCTCCCTACTCCACACAGGAACCTGTCCCTATCGTAACAGAAGAAAGAATGTAAAATGGCCACCGGATCGGGTGTATTTATAGGTTAGGGGGAATGTACAAGTGTCCATGTGCTGTCATGTCTCAATTGGCTGTCCTGTATCACATGATAAACGTGTCACCAAAGGTTAAAGTTCTTGTATACATTAAACACGTAAGTCCGCCGCGGCGAACGACGGAAAAAGGCGTTCGAACGTGCGGACCGCGAATGTCGGAAATTCGCCGCGAAACGACCGCCGGGCGAACCGTTCGGCCATCACTATGCAGGACCTCAAGTTCTCTACAGGCATCTCCCCCCAGGCTCTGGGGATCATTATTCCAGAGACCTGTTCTGCTATTATTCAGGTCCTGCAGAATATAGTCATATTAGGGTAAGTTTTATCCTTTAACATCACATTCTATGTATTTAATGTATGTTAATCTTTTGTATTTCTTTCATCATTCCATAATTACCCTTATTGTAATATGCTGTGGATGTCCCCTTTGTCTTCATGCATGCTGGAATCTTTTAATGCTCCCTTTTTGGCCTGCATGCATATTTGCCTTTACTAACCTCCCCAGCATGGTATCCTGGGCCCATACACACCTAGCCTAGTCTCCCTAACAATGTATTTTGTCAGCTCCATTGTACTGCTTTACCCTAAACACCCCTATAATGTTTACAAATGTTATTGCTGTCCTTAAATTCATGCAGAGTGTCAGAGGCTCTTTTTGGGGTCCCAAACTCATTTAGAACCCACCCCCTAAAATTTGGACAATGGGCCATCAGAGGGGGTGAGGAATCTGATAAGTGGACCTTAGATTTTTGTCTTTAAATACGCATTAAAATCAATGTTATACTGATGTTGGCCAAGAATGTTTGTGTCTAATCTGCTTTCAATGTTTATGTGCAAAATTACAAATTTTTATTTTTCTGTTTGGACTCCACAGTTTCCTTCAACGCCACAGGAATGGCAGACTGTGGCATCCCACTTTTCCCATCGTTGGGACTTTCCCAACTGCGGAGGGGCAATAGATGGGAAGCACATCCACATTGTCCCACCACCACATTCAGGGTCATACTATTTTAACTATAAGGGGTTTCATAGTATCCTGTTGATGGCGGTGGTGTCGACGACATACGAGTTTCTCTATGTGGATGTGGGGAAGAATGGCCAGATGTTGGATAGATGTCGGATAGTGGAGTCTTTGCCCAGACCGAGTTCTACCAAAGTCTCAAGAGCGGTGGCTTGGGATTGCCACCTGTGGAAGAGACTTCTGTTTGATTTTATTGCTGATGAAGCATTTGGTCTGGGCAATCATGTGATGAGGCCATTCACCCAGAGGATCCTCACCCCGGAGAAGAGGGTTTTTAATTACCGGCTGGCCAGAGCCTGAAGAGTCATGGAGAATACCTTTGGGATAATGGCCAGCCAGTTCCACCTATTTCTAACGGCAATCAACCTGGCGGAGTACAAACGGAGCCACATTGTTTTATGCTGCTGCATCCTGCACAACTTTTTAAAATGCTCCAAATTATATAGCCTCAGTTGGGCCTGAGGCTGGACTTCGGGAACCAACACTGATGGCACCTGGAAGCTATCTGTCCCGGCTTGCCCTACCAAAGCGCCCTTGAAGTGCGTGAAAAATATGTGGAATATTTTACGGGTAGAGGGGCCATTGCTATGCCAGCTAATTTGTGAATATTTTTGAAATAAAAGAAATTGATATGATAAAATCTTAATTTGGATTTACTGCTTGTGTTTCTTTTAACTGTCTCCTAGGTTCTCCTAGTGCACTTGTAGTTCCAAGTAGTTTTCACATTAATTAAATAACACCCATTGTCACTGTAAACACCAACTTAATACAAAAAGTGTTATTGAACATTGAAAGAAGAAGCCACACATTGTTGCGTAGAAAGCCTTTTACTCCGTGCACATTCACATATGCGTTTTATAAAACATTTGGCGGTAAAAAAAAACATATTTTTTTTCAAATTTTTACCTTGAAAGTATTTAAAAAATACAGAAACAGGCATGTTTCCAAACATAACATAAACAACTTTGGAACTTACAAAGTTCAACATTGCAAAAAGAAGGCAATATGAGACATTTTATAGTGTGAAAAGGGTCTTGATCTTGCTTTCATCAGATGGGGTGAAGTCACCCCTGTAAAAGCCAAATTTAGAAGATGCACACAAATTGTAAGTCAAAATGGGGATTTCATTTCTGATCCCTTAGCCTAATGTCAACATGTGCTATCTCCCATCATGGGGGATCAATGGACTTGACTAGACTACTAGAGTTGGGAGGAAAGGGTTGAAATACCCTGATGGCACATAGCACATGTTGACACATTGGGGGTTATTTACAAAAGGCAAATCCACTTTGCACTGCAAGTGCACTCAGAAGTGCAGTTGCTCTAAATTTAAGAGGTAGATCTGAAATGAGTGGAAGCTCTGCTGATTTTATCATCCAATCATGTGCAAGCTAAAATCCTGTTTTTTATTTTCCTTGCATGTCCCCCTCGGATCTACAGCAACTGCACTTTCAAGTGCACTCATGATTTTGGCCTTTCGCAGATTGGGGTTTGGGTACGGTCCATTCATGCCATCATAGTTGGCCCTCTTCAATATGTGGACCATCTCCACCATCTCTTCAAAGGACATATTGGAGGCCTTAAACCTCCTCCTGGATCGGGACATTTCGGCCTCCACTTTACTACTAGTAGTAGTGACCACCTGCTGTGTCTCCGCCATGTTCCTTTGCCACTTGCGACGAAAGAGACGGGGCAGGGAATCTTTGAGAAAGAAGGTCAGTGCCGGGTGGCGTGTGCAGAGTTTCACGCATGCGAAATGTATATAACGTTAAGACGCGTGTGTCATAGGTACGTTTAGTGTACTGAGGAAGGAGGACAAATGTTCCAACGAAGGTAACATCTTAACTTTGGTACATCAGTGGCCTATACTGATTCTAGATTGAGGCCTATATTGGGATAAGATTAGGAGAGTTTAGCCTAATATTTAGGGTTTTTGTCTTGTGTTTTGTCTTGCAGCAAATATGAAACAATTCAAAGACTCTGAATTCATGGGTCACTTCATGGACAAATACAGGGATATGCAAAATTTGTGGGAGGTTGAAAACCCTTATATCGAAATAAACCAGCTAGGAAGGCATCGCTGGAGAAACTGCTGGGATATGTGAAGATGCAGGTCCCAGACGCAGACATCGAGTTTGTGGATAGGAAAATTGGTAGCTTGAGAAGTACATATAGGAAGGAGCTTAATAAGGTCCAGGCTTCCATGAAATCAGGAGCTGCAGCAGAGGATGTACACTGTCTGTGGTACTACAACAGGATGCGGTTTCTGCAAGACCAGATGGAAGCCAGGGAATCACTTTCTACACTTCCATCCACCCTTGCCTCAACCACAACTGAGGCTTTCGAGGACCAACCTGGGCCTTCCATCCTGGAAGAAGTTGAGGAGCCTAGCTGGAGCCAGGTATATTATCTTTTAATATATTTATTGTCTGAAAATAATTGTTGTTAACTAGATGTTATTGTTGCTATCAAATGAATGATTTAACAAAAAGTGTTTGACATATCAATTGACAGTAGGGGGCAAAAATGAGTGTGACAAGAATGAAAAATGCTGGGGTCAGAATGATAGTCTTTTCTATTTATTAACATTCAATTTGCAACAGGCATGAGCTGAAATTTGGGTGTGATTGATGAACCAAAAACTAAAAGTATGTCCCTTTTTCAGACACAGGAAGACCTCAGGCAGGACGAGGCTCTGGAATGTGGCAGACAGGAGGAGGTGGGGGTAAGTGGCAGCCAGGTGGTGGCAGGACCCTGTAGCCTCACCCAATCTCAGGTGCCTCCCCTCCGCCTTCCAACAAAAAGTGCCAGGAAGGGGAGTAACATGGAGGAGGCAGCACTGGGCCTCATTAAGGATGCTAATGCGGCCCTGAAAAGCCCCCTGTTGCTGAAGAGGCCTATGGCTGCTATGTAGCTGCTAAATTGCAGCAAATGGAGGAGGGTCAACGCCTCATGTGTGAGAAATTTGTTTTTGAGGTCATTCGGAAGGGGTTGAGTGACCAAATAAGTGATAACATGCACTTATATATGCTCACCCATCCTCCTCCTCCTGCCACAAGTCCACCTCCAGAGCCATAGTATCCAAGGAAGGCTGCAAGGAAGGCTGCAGGGGAGGCTGCAAGGCTGGAACGAAATCTATTGGATTTTTGAAACTTTTTTAACTAATAAAAAAATGAAAAGTGGAGCGTGCAAAATTATTCGGCCCCCTTGCGTTAATACTTTGTAGAGCCATCTTTTGCTGCGATTACAGCTGCAAGTCGCTTGGGGTATGTCTCTATCAGTTTTGTACATCGAGAGACTGAAATTCTTGCCCATTCTTCCTTGCAAAACAGCTCGAACTCAGTGAGGTTGGATGGAGAGCGTTTGTGAACAGCAGTTTTCAGCTCTTTCCACAGATTCTCGATTGGATTCAGGTCTGGACCTTGACTTGGCCATTCTAACACCTGGATACGTTTATTTGTGAACCATTCCTTTGTAGATTTTGCTGTATGTTTGAGATCATTGTCTTGTTGGAAGATAAATCTCCGTCCCAGTTTCAGGTCTTTTGCAGACTCCAACAGGTTTTCATCCAGAATGGTCCTGTATTTGGCTGCATCCATCTTCCCCTCAATTTTAACCATCTTCCCTGTCCCTGCTGAAGAAAAGCAGGCCCAAACCATGATGCTACCACTACCATGTTTGACAGTGGGGATGGTGTGTTGAGGGTGATGAGCTTTGTTGCTTTTACGCCAAACATATCGTTTTGCATTGTGGGCAAAAAGTTGGATTTTGGTTTCATCTGACCAGAGCACCTTCTTCCACATGTTTGGTGTGTCTCCTAGGTGGCTTGTGGCAAACTTTAGATGAGACTTTTTATGGATATCTTTGAGAAATGGCTTTCTTCTTGCCACTCTTCCATAAAGGCCAGATTTGTACAGTGTACGACTGATTGTTGTCCTATGGACAGACTCTCCCACCTCAGCTGTAGTTCTCTGCAGTTCATCCAGAGTGATCATGGGCCTCTTGGCTGCATCTCTGATCAGTCTTCTCCTTGTCTGAGCTGAAAGTTTAGAGGGACGGCCAGGTCTTGGTAGATTTGCAGTGGTCTGATACTCCTTCCATTTCAAAATGATCGCTTGCACAGTGCTCCTTGGGATGTTTAAAGCTTGGGAAATCTTTTTGTATCCAAATCTGGCTTTAAACTTCTCCACAACAGTATTACGGACCTGCCTGGTGTGTTCCTTGGTCTTCATGATGCTCTCTGCGCTTTCAACAGAACCCTGAGACTATCACAGAGCAGGTGCATTTATACAGAGACTTGATTACACACAGGTGGATTCTATTTATCACCATCAGTCATTTAGGACAACGTTGGATCATTCAGAGATCCTCGCTGAACTTCTGGAGTGAGTTTGCTGCACTGAAAGTAAAGGGGCCGAATAATTTTGCTCGCACCACTTTTCAGTTTTTTATTTGCTTAAAAAGTTTAAATCATCCAATAGATTTCGTTCCACTTCACAATTGTGTCCCACTTGTTGGTGATTCTTCACAAAAAATAAAAATGTTATATCTTTATGTTTGAAGCCTGAAATGTAGCAAAAGGTTGAAAAGTTCAAGGGGGCCGAATACTTTCGCAAGGCACTGTAATATGAGGTCAAACCTTAGGAGTTTCAGTTTGTATGCAATCAGGCAGGCCCTTGCACTACATGGTTTTGGTAAATCTGAAGACAAAAATCAGCAGAAAATCGGATAGTTTGTATGGGGCTTTCGGACGAGCTGTCTGCGGATATTCATATCGTTAGTACGGTGCTTTCGACAGCCGATTTGACTTTTCATCAGACAAAAGCTGAATGTGCAGGCTATAACATTTTTGTCGGATGTGAACTCAACATCAGATTTTCGGATGGTCAGTACAGAAATCGTCAAAAAGACAAAACAAAAGTCAAAAGTACAACAACGCATGCTCAGAATCAAGGAACAAGCCGGAAGAGTTTGGTCTACCGTTTGTAATCTAAAATTAACATTTATGACGCGGTAGCTGATAAAATATCAAATAGCAGCGCACATTCTCATCTTCTTTAATGGGATAATAATGAAGCTGCTTTGCTGGTGATACTGATGTAGTTATGCCAAACATATTTTAAAAGGCAATTGTTTTGTACGATCTGAAAATGGCAAATCAACGGACACCCAAGGGTGGTGCTTGAGAAATGAACTTCCTCTTTATACTCTCATAGTATGTCACTACATTCGTGTTTGTCAAATGACAATTTGTGGATAGTTCGTATGCTAGACAAAATCCTGCACACATGCTTTTGACAAAAATCAGACGCTCGGTAGTCCAACAATCAAACCATGTGTACGAGGCCAGAGGGTGTGTGCTCCCTTCTGAAAAAACAAGGTGCAATAACCCATAGCAAGATATTTTATAGCTAAACAGAACATTAAAGATAGTTGCTGACTAGTTGGTGGAAGACATCTGCTTTTTAGTGACCCCACGCACAAAATATACAAATGTATCATTCCTACATGTTTATTGTTATACAATATTCATGGCCCTTAGTTCATATTATATATTTTTCTATTACGAATCAATTTATTATTTTTTCAAATACCTATCGCCATCTTTCAGCCAGCCCAGACCACAGGCAGCAGGGCTGGACAATTAGTTATCTAATTTCTGGGGTTGCAATGCGCTCAGTTCTCTCCCCATTCATCCTAGCTGTCTGATGGAGGTTGGGTCTGACCTAAGTGTATTGGCGTCATGTTCAAGCAAGCCCCATGGGCGGCACCGATTGATGCCGCTGGGTGATGGCATGCTTTTTTCTCCACCTAGTGCCGCAGTGGAGGTGGGTGGGCACCTACTGGGATGATATACAGTGGTGTGAAAAAGTGTTTGCCCCCTTCCTCATTTCCTGTTCCTTTGCATGTTTGTCACGCTTAAGTGTTTCGGAACATCAAACCAATTTAAACAATAGTCAAGGACAACACAAGTAAACACAAAATGCAATTTGTAAATGAAGGTGTTTATTATTAAAGGTGAAAAAAAATCCAAACCATCATGGCCCTGTGTGAAAAAGTGATTGACCCCCTTGTTAAAACATACTATAACTGTGGTTGTCCACACCTGAGTTCAATTTCTCTAGCCACACCCAGGCCTGATTATTGCCACACCTGTTCACAATCAAGGCATCACTTAAATAGGAGCTGCT
The DNA here is from genome assembly GCF_037356315.1 of Lithobates pipiens. Classification (NCBI taxonomy): domain Eukaryota; kingdom Metazoa; phylum Chordata; class Amphibia; order Anura; family Ranidae; genus Lithobates; species Lithobates pipiens. The sequence goes on from NW_027507788.1 coordinate 81,805,129, forward strand.
TGACACAGTAAGGTCCACCAGAAGATCCTTAAAAGCTACACATCATGCCGAGACCCAAAGAAATTCAGGAACAATTGAGAAAGAAAGTAATTGAGATCTATCAGTCTGGAAAGGGTTATAAAGCCATTTCCAAAGCTTTGGGAATCCAGCGAACCACAGTGAGAGCCATTATCCACAAATGGCGAAGACATGGAACAGTGGTGAACCTTCCCAGGAGTGGCCGGCCGCCCAAAATTACCCCAAGAGCGCAGCGACGACTCATCCAAGAGGTCACAAAAGACCCCACAACAACGTCCAAGGAACTGCAGGCCTCACTTGCCTCAGTTAAGGTCAGCGTTCATGCCTCCACCATCAGGAAAAGACTGGGCAAAAATGGCCTGCATGGCAGAGTTCCAAGGAGAAAACCACTGCTGAGCAAAAAGAACATCAAAGCTCGTCTCAATTTCTCCACAACACATCTTGATGATCCCCAAGACTTTTGGGACAACATTCTGTGGACCGATGAGACAAAAGTGGAACTCTTTGGAAGGTGTGTGTCCAAGTATATCTGGCGTAGAAGGAACACTGCATTTCATAAAAAGAACATTATACCAACAGTAAAATATGGTGGTGGTAGTGTGATGGTCTGGGGCTGTTTTGCTGCTTCAGGACCTGGAAGACTTGCCGTGATAAAAGGAACTATGAATTCTGCTGTCTACCAAGAGATCCTGAAGGAGAATGTCCGACCATCTGTTCGTGTACTCAAGCTGAAACGAACTTGGGTTCTGCAGCAGGACAATGATCCTAAACACACCAGCAAGTCCACCACCGAATGGCTGAAGAAAAACAAAATGAAGACTTTGGAGTGGCCTAAGCCAAAGTCCTGACTTGAATCCTATTGAGATGTTGTGGTATGACCTTAAAAAGGCCGTTCATGCTCGAAAACCCTCTAATGTAACTGAATTAGGACAATTCTGCAAAGATGAGTGGGCCAAAATTCCTCCAGGACGCTGTAAAAGCCTCATTGCACGTTATCGCAAACGCTTGGTTGCAGTTGTTGCTGCTAAGGGTGGCCCAACCAGTTATTAGGTTTAGGGGGGAATCACTTTTTCACACAGGGCCATGATGGTTTGGATTTTTTTTCACCTTTAATAATAAACACCTTCATTTACAAATTGCATTTTGTGTTTACTTGTGTTGTCCTTGACTATTGTTTAAATTGGTTTGATGTTCCGAAACACTTAAGTGTGACAAACATGCAAAGGAACAGGAAATGACCTCTGTATATACCCCGGGTGGTGGGCTCCCTCACCTCCTTTATGCTATTCAGATGGCGTCACATGACATTGGCAGGGACCCACCCAGGACCAGGAAGGATGTATATCAGCTGGGGCCAGCCAACAGTTCACTCCTCCTAAACTTATCTCAAGGAAGGGATCACACTGAGCCACACTCATATTACATAGGATACGGTAGGTTTATTCATGTTCTCAAACATATACACATTTTAAACCCACTTGTTGCTTACTCACACACCATCCTGGGTGTGTCAATTCCTTATTTATCCCAATACACATTTTCTGTTGTTGCATTTTCTGCCTACCTGCACACTCTTTTTAGCTGCACTATTTTCATACTCTCCATACACATTTTATCACACATACACTGTGGTTCCACATATGGGATCAGTCAGTACACATCTCTCTCACACACATACAATCCCTCATTTAAACATCTACATGTTTGACCTGTGTTACACATTTTCAGTTCATTTCATTTCTGTTTTCATTCATGTTTTTTCACAGATTTGGGTCTAAAATGCACACACGATATCTTTTGTATATGTGATGTGACTGTCTGGTTTATTCCATGGCTGCTGTTCCTCCTGGCCCTTTCTCCGATTTCTTTTGGGGGCTGGTTGTTACCCTGCCTCAATCCCGGTTGGGACAAACACTTCCAGATCACCATGCCATTCTCTTACTGGAGTTGGGTCCTACTAGCGGACTTTTCCATTTGTATCCTTAGGAAAGGGGGTGTATTTGACATGTTCCTCTCATTTGAGGGCTATGTATATTGATAGTTGTTTATTTATTTAAATTTCCAGTATACATATGCGTCTTACCCCTGATGATTGGCAGTCAGCCATGAAACGCGTTGGGTATAAAACTAAGGGTGCCTATACAAGTTTATTTCAATCATGAATTCAATATCATGATAATCTACTGTTTATAATATGTGATTTTTTTCACCTATGATCTGTACGTTTATTTATACATTTAATTAATTACATATCTATTGTATTAATTATGTCCATGTTTGCATAAAATCTACTATTACAAATATCATGTTAATATTCTTCTTATGATTATATTAAAAATGATTTATTATCTATATATCTATTTTATTATGCCTACAATTATCTTGGATCACCTAGGGGATTATGACACCAAAACATAAAATTAATCTAAAACAGTTCTCAGATATTCATACATAATTTTACTAACTACAATGTCATGCCTCATTTAAAGTCCCATTTTCCTTTCCTATACCTTATTACAATATATTTAGGGATAGAGGCATTTCATTGTTTAAATTAAGGTTGCGGTCATTTGTGCTTCCAACTTTACTAAAGTCTGACAATCATCCTGTTTCTTCCACTCCTTTTCATGTTTTGCCCAAACTTTGATCTTTTGCCTCTGACTGCTTTAGCACAATAGGTTTACATTCCACCTGACCTGCTATATTTGTTTCATTCCGGTCACCAACTGCGTTTCCAACTCCTTCCTTGCATTTGTGAGGTTCATTGGTTCTTGTGTCTTGCTGTCAATTACCTCTGATGATAGGTGCTAAATACATTTTGACAAAATGTTGGTCTAAAATGTATTTTTCAAACAATTTTTTTTTATATCTCAGCTGTGTCTTTTGAGGTTAGTTTGCTCGTTTGCCAAAATTTCAGCATATATTTTTAATTGGACCAAACTCAACCACATCAAAAATGCATCAAACTATATTGCTATACAACTGTAATGGTAATCTGTAAAATATTTGTTTTTGCCATCTGCTTGCTTCCCCCCATGGGATGAATGTAGCTGGACCATGAGCCCCCTTGGGCACTGATTATTTCAGACAGCCTGGTGATCAAGAGGGAAGAGAGCAAGGGGGTGGGACTTTATATGAGGCACATGGTTTGCAAAAAAGCAAAATGGAGAACATACTTGGATTTATTATTGGTTGCCATATAATACAGCCAAATATGATAAGTAAACATATATAACAATGATATAGTAGTAATACAATGCATAAAGTCATAAAAGCAATATCACAAGGTATAGCAAACAATGACCTTCCAGAGTTCACTAAAACCAACAATGGGATAAAACCGTAATACATAATAATGCCTGCAAAGCCCATGACTTCATTGGTCCTGAAAAAGGGTATTAGAAGTAAACTTGATGTTCGGGTAATGTTAATGTTTTTAATGATATATGGCAGCTCTACGCGTTTCGTGGCTAGCGGGCCACTCGTCAGGAGCGAGCACAAGATGTATCCATGGGTAAATATAATTGTTAAAAAAGTATGAGTATAAACATAAACAATGATGGGGTTGAGGTCCCCAAACCAGAGAACTTGTTACCTCACTACAATTAACATGATGGTGGTGTAGTGCCGGGTATCGTGACCATCTGAGGAATACTCCCAAGTGGGAGCTGCGGCAGGCATCTCATCCAGGGTGCACCAATGGGCATCGACCCAGGCAGGCATGGAACCACAAGGCAACCTAAGCGTGCAATAAAATAAAAAAATAAAAAAATAAACCAAGGGTTAACCACAAGGACAGCGTGAAGGAGTGGGTGTAAAGAACCATGCTGTTGACATAAGGTGGATGGAAAAAAATGACAGCCAGGGGGCTGAAAAATTGTGGGGTAGGGTGAAAGAGGTAGAAAACAGCAAGCGACCACCAGTGAAAGCGGGAGGGGGAGAGGGTTGGAGGTGAAGTCCAAAAGGAGGAATGGTGTGAGTTACTGGATGCCAGTATTAAGGGAGAATAAGTGACTGGAGTGAAAAGGAAATCCAAGACTGACAAGCCTGGTGATGTTTTTTGAGAGGTACCCCCTTATCTGGTAAACCTCTCTTGAATCCCCCTGCAATGCTGGAGGAAATGCAGGGTGGTATCAATGTGGCAAAGGGGTGCTTGCATACTGCCGTCTAATCATTGGAGTGCCAGCCTATATATTTGCTATGCAGTGCTGGTACTGTTCAGGGGGCATGCAAATAAAATGTTTTTCTTTTTACTAAAAAAAAAGAAAAGTAAAATATTTTTTTACAAAATAAAACTATAACTGCAAACTCATTGTATGTTAAAAACATACCTAGCATTCTACGAAACTGACCATTGCATTAGTCCTGGGTAGGGATGAGCTTCGAGTTCGAGTCGAACTCATGTTCAACTCGAACATTGCCTGTTCGCCTGTTCAGCGAACAGTGAACAATTTGGGCTGTTCGCTGCAAATTCGAAAAGCCGGAACACCCTGTACAAGTCTATGGGAGAAATCTAAACTGCTAATTTTAAAGGCTAATATGCAAGTTACTGTCCTAAAAAGTGTTTGGGGACCTGGGTCCTGCCCAAGGGGACATGGATCAATGCAAAAAAAAGTTTTAAAAACTGCCGTTTTTTCAGGAGCAGTGATTTTAATAATGATTAAAGTGAAACAATAAAAGTGTAATATTCCTTTAAATGTCGTACCTGGGGGGTGTGTATAGTATGCCTGTGAAGGGGCGCATGTTTCCCGTGCTTAGAACTGTCCCTGCACAAAGTGTCATTTGTGAAGGAAAAAAAGTCTTTTAAAATCACTTGCGGCTATATTGTCGGCTCCGGTAATACAGAGAACACTCAATGAGTGTTCTCTGTATTAGCCGACAATTCATTCATTCACTGATTAAAAAAAAAAAGCGTGGGGTTCCCCTAAATTCAATTACCAGGCCCTTCAGGTCTGGTATGGATATTAAGGGGAACCCCGTGTCAAATTAAAAAAAAAATTGACGTGGGGGTCCCCCTAAATATCCATAAAAGACCCTTCAGGTCTGGTATGGATATTAAGGGGAACCCCGCATCAAATTTAAAAAAAATTGACGTGGGGGTCCCCCTAAAAATCCATACCAGACCCTTTATCCGAGCACGCAACCTGGCAGGCTGCAGGAAGAGAGGGGGGGACGAGAGAGCGCCCCCCCTGAACCGTACCAGGCCACATGCCCTCAACATTGGGAGGATGCTTTGGGGGTCTGTGACCCCTCAAAGCACCATGTCGCCATGTTGATGGGGAGAAGGGCCTCATCCCCACAACCCTGAGTGGTGGTTGTGGGGATCTGCGGGCGGGGGGCTTATCAGAATCTGGAAGCCCCCTTTAACAAGGGGACCCCCAGATCCCGGCCCCCCCCTGTTTGAAATGGTAAGGGGGTCCCCGCAGACCCCCAAAGCATCCTCCCAATGTTGAGGGCATGTGGCCTGGTACGGTTCAGGGGGGGCACTCTCTCGTCCCCCCTCTTTTCCTGCGGCCTGCCAGGTTGCGTGCTCGGATAAAGGGTCTGGTATGGATTTTTAGGGGGACCCCCACATCAATTTTTTTAAAATTTGATGCGGGGTTCCCCTTAATATCCATACCAGACCTGAAGGGTCTTTAATGGATATTTAGGGGACCCCCACGTCATTTTGTTTTTTCAATTTGACAGGGGTTCCAGACCTGAAGGGCCTGGTAATTGAATTTAGGGGAACCCCCATGCTTTTTTTTTTTTTTAATCAATGAATGAATGGCTTGTCGGCTAATACAGAGAACACTCATTGAGTGTTCTCTGTATTACGGGAGCCGACAATATAGCCGCAAGTGATTTTAAAAGACTTTTTTTCCTACACAAATGACACTTTGTGCAGGGACAGTTCTAAGCACGGGAAACATGCGCCCCTTCACAGGCATACTATAGACACCCCCCAGGTACGACATTTAAAGGAATATTACACTTTTATTGTTTCACTTTAATCATTATTAAAATCACTGCTCCTGAAAAAACGGCCGTTTTTAAAACTTTTTTTTGCATTGATCCATGTCCCCTGGGGCAGGACCCGGGTCCCCAAACACTTTTTAGGACAGTAAATTGCATATTAGCCTTTAAAATGAGCACTTTAGATTGTGAACGTTCGAGTCCCATAGACTTTAATAGGGTTCTAAAGTTCACACGAAGTTTAGGTCTGTTCGCAGGTTCTGGTGCGAACCGAACAGGGGGTGTTCGGCTCATCCCTAGTCCTGGGCATTCTAACAATAAAGCCCAGGCTTTTAGTGGTCAAATAAAATAATAATATACAATCTTTCATATGTAAGGTAAAGTCTACAGGCTTGGAAAGATCAGTTTTTAAATGGATAGAAAACTGTCAAAAAAATTGAAATTCAGAGAGTAGTTGTTAATGATTCTTACACTGAATGGCCAAACGTTATCAGTGATGTACCCCAAGGTTCGTTGTTGGGACCCTTACTTTTTAATATTTTTATAAATGTTATAGGGTCTGGGATTAAAAGTGTCATTTAAGTGTTTGCAGGCGACACCAAGCTATGGAGTGGAAAAACATCCTTACACGATGTTTCCAACTTACAAGCCAACCTTGATGCACTGTTTAATTGGGCAACTGTTCAGCAAATGAGGTTTAATGTTGATGAAGTTATGCACTTGGGGGCTAAGAATATGAATACATCATACATACTAGGGGGAGTACAGCTGGGGGAACCCATAGTGGAGAAGGATCTGGGGGTTTCATAGATCATAAGCTTAATAATAGCATGCAATGCCAAGCTGCGGTTTCCAGATCCTGCAAAGTATTTAATTGTATTAAGAGAGGTATGGACTCCAGAGAGAGAGATATAATTTTATCCCTGTACACATCATTAGAAAGACCTCATCTGCAATATGCAGTTCAGTTTTGGGCACCAGTTCTCAAAAAAGGATATCAGGGAACTGGAGAAAGTGCAGAGAAGGGCAACCAAACTGATAAGAGGAATTGGCAAGCTCAGCTTTGAGGAAAGATCAGTGGAACTGAATTTATTCTCTCTTGAGAAAAGGAGATTAACCACTTAACAACCGGCCCATAGCCGAATGACGGCTACAGGGCGGTTGTTTAACTCTGGGAGGCCGTCATATGACGTCCTTCCAGAATTCCGCTCTCGCGCGCCCCCTGGCGCACGGATCACGGTAAACGGCCGCTCATCGCGGCCGTTTACCACATGATCGCTCCGTCAAATGACGGAGTGATCACTTGTAAACAAACCAGCGTCATGTTATGACACCGGTTCCTCCCTCCCCCTCTCTGTACCGATCGGTACAGCGGAGGGGGAAGAGATCGGTGTCAGCAGCGCTGTGGGCTGCATCTGCAGTGCCCACATGGCTGCTCACCGAAAATTAACCCCATCATACCCTGCCATTACTCTGCAATACTCTGCTGCAATACTCTGCAATACTCTGCTGCAATACTCTGCAATACTCTGCAATACCCTGCACCAACACTCTGCAATACCCTGCAACAACACTCTGCAATGCTCTGCAACACCCGCCAATACCCTGCAACACTCTGCAATGCTCTGCAACACTCTACAATGCTCTGCAACATCCGCCAATACCCTGCAACACTCTGCAATGCTCTGCAACACCCGCCAATACCCTGCAACACTCTGCAATGCTCTGCAACACCCGCCAATACCCTGCAACACTCTGCAACACCCGCCAATACCCTGCAACACCCTGCAATACCCTGCAACACTCTGCAATACCCTGCAACACTCTGCAATGCTCTGCAACACCCGCCAATACCCTGCAACACTCTGCAATGCTCTGCAACACCCGCCAATACCCTGCAATGCTCTGCAACGCAATACTCTGCAACGCCATACTCTGAGATATCCAGTCATACTCTGAGATACCCAGTCATACTCGGGGATACCCAGCCATACTCGGAGATACCCAGCCATACCCAGCCATAGTCGGTGATACCCTGCAATACCCAGCCATAGACATCCCCCCCTCCCGCCGCCCTCCGGTGCTTCTACCGACTCGCCAATACGATCAAAGCCAGAATCTTTTTTTTTTTTCAGGCTTCCCAGCTTAGAGGTGAGATGCGGGGTCTTATTTACCCCATATCTCACTGTAAAGAGGACCTGTCATGCCATATTCCTATTACAAGGGATGTTTACATTCCCTGTAATAGGAATAAAAGTGATCAAAAAATTTATTTTTGGGGAAAAAAAGTCAAACTAAAATAAATAAAGTAAAATTAACAATAATAATTTTTTTTTTTAAAGTGCCCCTGTCCCCATGTGCTCGCATGCAGAAGTGAACGCATACGTAAGTCCCGCCCACATATGAAAGCGGTGTTCAAACCACACATGTGAGATATCGCTGCGAACGTTAGAGCCAGAGCAATAATTGTAGCCCTAGACCTCCTCTGTAACTCAAAAAATATAACCAGTAAAAAAAATTTAATCATCACCTATGGGGATTTTTAAGTAGCGACGTTTGGCGCCATTCCACGAGCGTGTGCAATTTTGAAGAGTGACATGTTAGGTATCTATTTACTCAGCGTAACTTCATCTTTCACATTATGCAAAAATTGGGCTAACTTTACTGTGTTTTTTTTTTAAGCACAAAACTGTTTTTTTTTCCAAAAAAAAGCATGCAAGGTAAAAAGTTTCAACGACCACCATTGTATTCTCCAGGTTGTTTGCTAAAAAAACATATATAATGTTTTGGGATTCTATGTAATTTTCTAGCAAATAAATTATGATTTTTACATGTAGGAGAGAAATGTCAGAATTGTCCTGGGTGCTCCAGAACGCCCGATGGCGCTCCCTGCATGTTGGACCTCTGTATGTGGCCACAATGTGTAAAAGTCTCACACATGTGGTATCGCCGTACTCGGGAGTAATAGCAGAATGTGTTTTGGGGTGTAATTTGTGGTATGCATATGCTGTGTGTGAGAAATAAACTGATAATATGACAATTTTGTGAAAAAAAAAAAGTAAAAAAAATCTTGATTTTGCAAAGAATTGTGGGAAAAAATTACAACTTAAAAAAACTCATCATGCCTCTTACTAAATACATTGGAATGTCTTCTTTCCAAAAAGGGGTCATTTGGGGGGTATTTGTACTTTTCTGGCATGTTAGGGTCTCAAGAATTCAAATAGGCCGTCAGTACTTCAGGTGTGATCAATTTTCAGATATTGGCACCATAGCTTGTGGATTCTATAACTTTCACAAAGACCAAATAATATCCACCAATTTGTACTTTTTTTTACCAAAGATATGCAGTAGTATAAATTTTGGCCAAAACTTATGAAGAAAAAATTACTAATCTGCTAAATTTTATAACAGAAACAAAGAAAAATTAATTTTTTTACAGAATTTTCTGTATTTTTTCTTTTATAGCACAAAAAATAAAAAACCCAGCGGTGATTAAATACCACCAAAAGAAAGCTCTATTTGTGTGAAAAAAAGGACAAAAATTTCATATAGGTCCAGTGTTGCATGACTGAGTAATTGTCATTCAAAATGTGAGAGCACCGAAAGCTGAAAATTGGTCTGGTTATTAAGGGTGTTTAAGTGCCCAGTGGTCAAGTGGTTAAGGGGGGATATGATCAACATGTACAAATACATACGTGGTCCATATAGTGAACTTGGTGTTGAATTATTCAGTCAGTAAGATTCCCTCCAGAGGTGGTTCTGGCCAGATCAGTAGATTGCTTTAAAAAAGGCCTTGATCATTTCCTTAATGTACATAATTTAACTGGGTACTGACATTTATAGGTAAAGTTGATCCGGGGAAAATCCGATTGCCTCTCAGGGGATCAGGAAGGAAATTTTTCCCTTGCTGTAGCAAAATGGATCATGCTTTTCCTGGAGTATTTGGCCTTCCTCTGGATCAACTGTGAGTGAAGGATTGTGTATATGGGACTGTATGATTTTTTTTTTTGTTGGTTGAACTAGATAGACTTTTTTCAAGACTTGTGTCTTTTTTCAACCCTGACTATGTAACTATGTAAATATACCCCCAACTAAAAAGAATAAAAAAATTTTTTAGTCCTGAACATAATAACAAATATAGAATATATGTAAAAAGTTGTAATCTGTACACAAATTCTCCTACCTAGCTGTGCCCCCAAAACCCCACCTTGTTGTCATGATCGAATGCTAAAAGATAACAGTAAACCTCCTAAGCTACGTCTTTTGAATACGTGAGAGGAAATAATAATCGTAACCATAAAATGCAGTATATTTTTTAGTTTTATAGTATATTTTTCCAGTAAACTGCTGGTATGCTTAGGTTGGCCTAGTGCTTTGTGTCACACAATTTGACCAGGATAATCAGTATGTATATAATATACATATATCATACATGCTGGTACATTGACATCTAAACTCCAGCACATCTACCTTCTAAGTAAAATAAAAACAGGCTCCACAATACCTGGAAATTATTTGTGTACTTTGGTACCATGCCAGATCATAATACACATTATATAACATAGTTAAATAGTGGCAAGAATAGGATAACAGCAAGGGCTGCGGATGTTAATTGTTCCATATGAATTGTAAAATGACAACATTGTAATTCATGCTGTGGATAAAAGACCAGTTAAGAACAAAGGTCCTTCAGCAACAACAAAAAACAAAACAAATACAATCTGCCTCAGAGAAACATTTGAGGTCTAAAATGTGGTTCCTAAGGGAATAAAAAAAAAAAAAAAAGTTGAATCACAGTATGTTGTACTATTTTCCATGCCTGAATATGACAACACCAGTCTTATTACTGGCCTATTATTTTCACGGGTTACCTCTCTGGCCATTGTTGAAGTGAGAGTGGTAGGGCTAGGTCCTTAACCCTGGACATTCAGACAGTAGTCATATATCAGCTTGCCCTATAATTTGAAGCACTGGTGGTGCTGTGTTGGAAAAAAATAAGGTATTTTTCGGACTATAAGAGGCACTTTTTCCCCCCAGAAATATGGGAGAAAATGTACCTGCGTCTTATGGTGCGAATATACGATTGGCACCGCCCCGCCACGATCCAGAGCGCGCCTCGGCCTTAGGAAAGGCCGAGGCTTCGGCCTAGCTCCAGAGTGGCAGCCATCTTGGTGCACCCTTCGGCCGTTTACAACATGATTGCTCCGTCAAATGACGGAGCGATCACTTGTAAACAAACCGGCATCATGATGACGCCAGTTCCTCTCTCCCCTCTGTGTACAGATCTGTACAGTGGAGGGGAGAGATCGGATGGCAGCAGCGCTGTGGGCTGCATCTGTAGTGCCACAGCGCTGCTCTGTGACAAGTGCAGTCACAGCCATCCCTCCATACCCTGCCAATACTCTGCAATTCCCTGCCAATACTCTGCCATACCCTGCCAATACTCTGCAATTCCCTGCCAATACTCTGCCATACCCTGCCAGTACTCTACAATTCCCTGCCAATACTCTTCAATGATCTGATACCGTGTACAGATAGGTAGGAAGTCGGGAGAGGGCAAGATGGCCCCCACTCCACTCTGTGCCCTTGGAGGACTGGAGCGATGTCAAACATCACTTCTGCCCTCCGACCTTAAAGGGCCCATTTTTTTTTTTATTGCTTTTAATTGTAAATATGAGATACAAGGTCTTTGTGACCCCAGATCTCACATTAAAGAGGCCCTGTCATGCTTCTTTCTAATTCAAGGGATGCTTACATTCCTTGTAATAGGAATAAAAGTGATAAAAAAAAAGAAAAAATGTGTTCCTCCGAACTTACACGCAGAAGCGAACGCATATGCAAGTCAACAAATGTAAATGGTGTTCAAACAACACATGTGAGGCCTCTCCGAAACATGATGCACATGAAAGCACACAAACAGTATGCTGAAGACAAGCAGACTAAGGACATGGATTACTGGAACTGTGTCCCGTAGCCTGATGAGACTAAGATAAACGTATTTGGTTCAGATGGTGTCAAGCGTGTGTGGCGGCAACCAGGTGAGGAGTACAAAGACAAGTGTGTCTTGCCTACGGTCAAGCATGGTGGTGGGAATATCATGGTCTGGGGCTGCATGAGTGCTGCCGGTACTGGGGAGCTACAGTTCATTGAGGAAACCATGAATGCCAACATGTACTGTGACATACTGAAGCAGAGCATGATCCCCTCCCTACGGAGACTGGGACGCAGGGCAGTATTCCAACATAACGACCCCAAACACACCTCCAAGACGCCCACTGCCTTGCTAAAGAAGCTGAGGGTAAAGGTGGTAGACTGGCCAAGCATGTCTCCAGGCCTAAACCCTATTGAGCATCTTTGGGGCATCCTCAAACGGAAGGCGGGGGAGCGCAAGGTCTCTAACATCCACCAGCTCTGTGATGTTGTCATGGAGGAGTGGAAGAGGACTCCAGTGGCAACCTGTGAAGGTCTGGTGAACTCTATGCCCAAAAGGGTTAAAGCAGTGCTGAAAAATAATGGTGGCCACACAAACTATTGACACTTTGGGCCCAATTTGGATATTTTCACTTAGGGGTGTACTCACTTTTGTTGCCAGTGGTTTAGACATTAATGGCTGTGTGTTGAGTTATTTTGAGCAGTACACTCACTTAATTTACATTGTAGCAAAGTGTCATTTCTTTAGTGTTGTCACATGAAATGATATAATAAAATATTTACAAAAAAGTGAGGGGTGTACTCACTTTTGTTAGATACTGTACATAAAAATATTGTTCACCTAAATTGCTAGTTTGTTGTAGACTTTTAACTTTTAGTTTTTTACAATTTACTTTTGTCCTCACATTTTTAGTAAGCATGCAAGTTGCTGATATGGTTAATAGGAAACAAGTCGCTCCAGGTGGTATGTTGAGACTCCAAAATGTGGGTGCCCACCCCAGCTTGCCTCTGTGAAACATGCAATGAATAAAGAAATGGCTTCCCACCACGGCTGGTCCCAAATCCTTTTATTCGAATTCCCAACATGACACACACAGGACACTAATCAAGCACATTATTCCTGTATAAAAACTCATCAACCATTTGCAGCCTGTCAGTGTCCTGTGTGTGTCATGTTTGGAATTCAAGAAAAGAAGTTGGGACCAGCCGTGGTGTGCAGCCGTTTCTTCATTCAAAGCATACAAGTTCCTTGGCCTTCCCTAAGTATCAAGCATTTGCTGTGTAGTGCCAACCTCATGTCTGCCCTAAGGGTCTCAATTTGTTTGAATTTAAAATCTTCTGGACTGCTTAACCACAAAATAGTTCATTAAATTAAATTAATTTCAGGAAACTAAAATGAGTTATGACCTGAGAAAGATTACCAGGGAACCATTTTCTAAGTGCAATATTAAAAGATAATGCTTCCAAAGAAAAAAATAATGAAGAAATTCTAATATTTTGGCTCAATTTTTCTTTATGTTTTTTACTATCTATTTAGTTATATATTTTGTGTTTTACAAATAAATATACTATATACATGACAAATGTTTACTAGAGCACTGTGCTACCCTTAAAGTGGAGGGCCACCCTGAAAAAAAAAATCTATAAAAAATTACAAAAAAATCTAAAAAAAAAAATGAAAAATTTTTTTTTTTTACTTACCAGAAGTGCCTGTTGCTAGGCACATAATCCTAATCTTCCTCTTCCTCCTCCGTGGAGATCTTCTGTCTTCTCTCCTCCGTGCGGCGTCTTCTGGGTAATGGGTCGCGCTGTGTTCTGGGAACTGTGTGTTCCAGAACACAGCGCGTCCCATTCACAAAGCGCTGCGTGACTCGCGCAAATGCGCAGTAGGAAACGGGCAGTGAAGCCGTAAGGCTCCACTGCCTGTTTCCCTTACAAGGAATGGCGACGCCGGGACCCGAGAGCCGAGGGACGGGTCGGCCTCGGGCGGCCGACATCGCGGGCGCCCTGAACAGGTAAGTGGGCTGATTAAGTCAGCAGCTGCAGTGTTTGCAGCTGCTGACTTTTTTTTTTTTTTTAAACGGCCCTCCGCTTTAAGTTGGTCCTGTCTGATTGAAGAGTAAGACAAAAGTGTCTATTATGTCACTCCTAGGACTAATTACTTTATGTTTGTACTTTAACAGACTTTATACAACACTGTTATAGGGAGAAACTGGAAAACATGTAAAAAAGCCTAATGTTTTGTACACACGGTTGGACATTCCGACAACAAAATCCATCTGATTTTTTTCGATGGATTTTGTGCCAAACTTGTCTTGCATACACACGGTCGGACAAAGTTGTCGGAAAATCCGATCGATCTGAACAAGGTGACGTAGAAAATGTACGACAGACGTAGAGGCCAGTAGCCAATAGCTTTCGTCCCCAAATTTATTCCGAGCATGCGTGGCACTTTGTGCATCGGAATTCTATACACATGATTTGAAAAAGTCTGATCAGATTTTGTTGTCGGAAAATTTTAGGTCCTGCTCTCAATTTCTTTCCATCGAAGTCCACACACGATCGGATTTTCCGACAACATAATCCGATCGGACTTTTCCTGTCGGAAAATCCGACCATGTGTACAAGGCATAAAGCACACTTGCTTGCTGAATAAAAAAAATGGATACTATTCATATGTAGTATTTAATGCTTAAATTGTATTTCTTTTTAGTTGGAGGCTGTCAATTTGTTGAAGCCCAGAGCCCCTGAGCAGCAGTAAACCTTTGGCTATCAGCAGGTCAACCTCTAGTGTAGTGGTTCTGTCCTTGGTACCCTCCGGAATGTGCTGTGAATAGACCGGCTCTCTGCTAATCTATTAATAGCACCCACTCCAACACAAATTTCAGGCTGCTTTTATCTTCTGTGTCAGAGAACCTGTCAGAAGTTATCATGCTGATAACAGAAGAACAGGGCAGCAGAAAGACATGGAACTTAGAGCTTTGGGAGAGATAAGAAAACACTACAGATATATGTACCCAGGTCAAATTTCATGGATCAGGTTTACATCCACTTTAAGATTTGTTTTACCCTCAGGCATGAAGGGGTTAACCAGCATAGGCACTTATTTTCAATGTTTTCCATAGCTTTACCTGCAAAAGGGTCTAGCCTGAAGTGATCTAGCAAGACTTAATTTTATGACTAAAGTTCCACTTTAAAGTGGTGTTCCGTCCCCAAAAAAAATTTAAAACCGGCAGCTACACATACCGCAGCTGCTGGCTTTTAACAATAGGACACTTACCGGTCCTGAAGTCCTGCGATTTCGGCACTGCAGCTGATGCTGCCACCATCATTGCGGGTAAAGGAACCCGGCAGTGTAGCCTTGCGGCTTCACGCCGGGAACCCTACTGTGCATGTGCGAGGCCCCGCTCCTCTCTCCTACTGGACCGGCAAAAGGGAGATGAGGCGGAAGGAGGAGGGAGCCCTGGGGTTATGTCACAGGCAGCAGCCGGACTCCCAGTAGTGGGAACAAAATACCTGTCAAAGACAAGTATCCTGTTCGCCCTCCCCCCCGAAAAGGTGCCAATTGTGGCAACGGAGAGGGAGAGGAGACAAGCGATGCATATACTGTTGGCGCTATATAAATCGTGTATAATAATAATAAGTTCCACTTTTGGGTCGAACTCCGCTTTAACAAATTGGAGCCAAACTCCAGCTCACATTTTATAAGCAGTTACAACAGCATTTTTTTTCTTTTGAGATAAAGGATTTACATAAATAAATAAATGCTGAACATTTTAAGCAGTTTTAAATAGTTTGTCTCAGCCCTCTAACTGCTACAACAGCAGGACAGATTGTTCTGTTGAAAAACAGCTTACTGGCTAGGTCATCAAGTGAAAATAAAGGAAAATAAAAAGATGAATGCAGCCCCACCCCCCACATATAAGAATTGGTAAGCTATAGTAAATGCTTGCTTTTGAGATAAAGGTCTGTACCTCAGTATGGACCTGAGCTGGAGGAAGAATCTGCAGGAGCCAGAACATTGCACTTGTTTTTGCAGTTGCAATGCTTTGCAGGCTCAAATGCACAATAATAATAATAACAACAATAATAACTAGAAAATCTACAATTTCTGGGGAAATAGTTTGAAGTGTTCTTGCCTCCACCTACTGGAGTTGGCAGAGTAACTGGGTGGAGTGGCTTCAGTAACTGTTAAGTGATTGGAGTGGCTGGAGTAACTGTGAAAAGTGTTTAAAAGCTTAATATTTTAAAAAGTATAAATAGTAGTAAAAAAGTTGAAAGTCCCATCATTAGCTGAAAGAGCAGAACATTTTTTCAAAAATGATTTTGTTTTTTCAAAAATGATTTAAAAAAGAAAAATGTCATGGGGTGGTCATAATGTTTTGGTTGATCATGGGGTGGTCATAATGTTTTGGCTGATCATGGTGTTGACATAATGTTTTGGCTGATCATGGGGTGGTCATAATGTTTTGGCTGATCATGTGGTGGACATAATGTTTTAGCTGATCATGTGGTGGACATAATGATTTGGCTGATCATGGGGTGGACATAATGTTTTGGCTGATCATGGAGTGGACATAATATTTTGGCTGATCATAGGGTGGACATAATATTTTGGCTGATCATGGGGTGGACATAATGTTTGGCTGATCATGGGGCGGTCATAATGTTGTGGCTGATCATGTGGTGGACATAATGATTTGGCTGATCATGGGGTGGACATAATGTTTTGGCTGATCATGGAGTGGACATAATATTTTGGCTGATCATAGGGTGGACATAATATTTTGGCTGATCATGGGGTGGACATAATGTTTTGGCTGATCATGGGGCGGTCATAATGTTGTGGCTGATCATGTGGTGGTCATAATGTTTTGGCTGATCATGGAGTGGACATAATGTTTTGACTGATCATGGGGTGGACATAATGTTTTGGCTGATCATGGGGCGGTCATAATGTTGTGGCTGATCATGTGGTGGTCATAATGTTTTGGCTGATCATGGAGTGGACATAATATTTTGGCTGATCATGGGGTGGACATAATATTTTGGCTGATCATGGGGTGGACATAATGTTTTGGCTGATCATGGGGGTGGACATAATGTTTTGGCTGATCATGGGGTGCTCATAATGTTTTGGCTGATCATGGGGTGGACATAATATTTTGGCTGATCATGGGGTGGACATAATGTTTTGGCTGATCATGGGGGTGGACATAATGTTTTGGCTGATCACGGGGTGGTCATAATGTTTTGGCTGATCACGGGGTTGTCAGCTTTTGTCCCCTCCCACTCTAGTTTTGAACATTTCGCCATTCATTCCTATGGGACAAATTTTCCTCCAACAATTACGATATTTTGTGAATGATGGGGTGGACATAATGTTTTGGCTGATCATGTGGTGGTCATAATGATTTGGCTGATCATGGGGTGGGCATAATGTTTTGGCTGATCATGGGGGTGGACATAATGTTTTGGCTGTTCATGGGGGTGGATATAATATTTTGGCTGATCATGGGGTGGCCATAATGTTTTGGCTGATCATGGGGTGGACATAACATTTTGGCTGATCATGGGGTGGACATAATATTTTGGCTGATCATGGGGTGGTCATAATGTTTTGGCTGATCACGGGGTGGACATAATGTTTTGGCTGTTCATGGGGGTGGACATAATATTTTGGCTGATCATGGGGTGGTCATAATGTTTTGGCTGATCATGGTGTTGACATAATTTTTTGGCTGATCATGGGGTGGTCATAATGCTTTGGCTGATCATGTGGTTGACATAATGTTTTGGCTGATCATGGGGTCGTCATAATGTTTTGGCTGATCATGGAGTGGTCATAATGTTTTGGCTGATCATGGGGTGGACATAATGTTTTGGCTCATCATGGGGTGGATATAATGTTTTGATTGATCATGGGGTGGTCATAATGTTTTGGCTGATCATGGTGTTGACATAATGTTTTGGCTGATCATGTGGTGGTCATAATGTTTTGGTTGATCATGGGGTGGTCATAATGTTTTGGCTGATCATGGGGTGGACATAATATTTTGGCTGATCATGGTGTTGACATAATGTTTTGGCTGATCATGGGGTGGACATAATGTTTTGGCTGACCATGGGGTGGACATAATGTTTTGGCTGATCATGAGGTTGTCATAATGTTTTGGCCGATCCTGGAGTGGTCATAATGTTTTGGCTGATCATGGGGTGGACATAATGTTTTGGCTGATCATGTGGTGGTCATAATGTTTTGGTTGATCATGGGGTGGTCATAATGTTTTGGCTGATCATGGGGTGGACATAATGTTTTGACTGATCATGGGGTGGACATAATGTGTTGGCTGATCATGGGGTGGACATAATATTTTGGCTGATCATGGGGTGGACATATTTTGGCTGATCATGGGGTGGACAAAATGTTTTGGCTGATCATGGGGTGGACATAATGTTTTGGCTGATCATGGGGTGGTCATAATGTTTTGGCTGATCATGTGGTGGACATAATGTTTTAGCTGATCATGTGGTGGACATAATGATTTGGCTGATCATGGGGTGGACATAATGTTTTGGCTGATCATGGAGTGGACATAATATTTTGGCTGATCATGGGGTGGACATAATATTTTGGCTGATCATGGGGTGGACATAATGTTTTGGCTGATCATGGGGCGGTCATAATGTTGTGGCTGATCATGTGGTGGTCATAATGTTTTGGCTGATCATGGGGTGGACATAATGTTTTGGCTGATTATGGGGTGCTCATAATGTTTTGGCTGATCATGGGGTGGACATAATATTTTGGCTGATCATGGGGTGGACATAATGTTTTGGCTGATCACGGGGTGGTCATAATGTTTTGGCTGATCACGGGGTTGTCAGCTTTTGTCCCCTCCCACTCTAGTTTTGAACATTTCGCCATTCATTCCTATGGGACAAATTTTCCTGCAAAAATTACGATATTTTGTGAATGATGGGGTGGACATAATGTTTTGGCTGATCATGTGGTGGTCATAATGATTTGGCTGATCATGGGGTGGACATAATATTTTGGCTGATCATGGTGTTGACATAATGTTTTGGCTGATCATGGGGTGGACATAATGTTTTGGCTGATCATGGGGTGCTCATAATGTTTTGGCTGATCATGGGGTGGACATAATATTTTGGCTGATCATGGGGTGGACATAATGTTTTGGCTGATCACGGGGTGGTCATAATGTTTTGGCTGATCACGGGGTTGTCAGCTTTTGTCCCCTCCCACTCTAGTTTTGAACATTTCGCCATTCATTCCTATGGGACAAATTTTCCTGCAAAAATTACGATATTTTGTGAATGATGGGGTGGACATAATGTTTTGGCTGATCATGTGGTGGTCATAATGATTTGGCTGATCATGGGGTGGACATAATATTTTGGCTGATCATGGTGTTGACATAATGTTTTGGCTGATCATGGGGTTGACATAATGTTTTGGCTGATCATGGGGTGGACATAATGTTTTGGCTGATCATGGGGTTGTCATAATGTTTTGGCTGATCATGGAGTGGTCATAATGTTTTGGCTGATCATGGGGTGGACATAATGTTTTGGCTGATCATGGGGTGGACATAATGTTTTGATTGATCATGGGGTGGTCATAATGTTTTGGCTGATCATGGTGTTGACATAATGTTTTGGCTCATCATGTGGTGGTCATAATGTTTTGACTGATCATGGGGTGGACAAAATGTGTTGGCTGATCATGGGGTGGACATAATATTTTGGCTGATCATGGGGTGGACATATTTTGGCTGATCATGGGGTAGACAAAATGTTTTGGCTGCTCATGGGGTGGACATAATGTTTTGGCTGATCATGGAGTTGTCATAATATTTTGGCTGATCATGGGGTGGACATAATATTTTAGCTGATCATGGGGTGGACATAATGTTTTGGCTGATCATGTGGTGGTCATAATGTTTTGGCTGATCATGGGGTGGGCATAATGTTTTGGCTGATCATGGGGTGGACATATTTTTGCTGATCATGGGGTGGACAAAATGTTTTGGCTGATCATGGGGTGGACATAATGTTTTGGCTGATAATGGGGGTGGACATAATGTTTTGGCTGATCATGGGATGGTCATAATATTTTGGCTTATCATAGGGTGGACATAATATTTTGGATGATCATGGGGTGGACATAATGTTTTGGCTGATCATGGGGGTGGACATAATGTTTTAGCTGATCAGGGGGTGGTCATAATGTTTTGGCTGATCATGGGGTTGTCAGGTTTTGTCACCTACCACTTTAGTTTTGAACATTTCGCCATTCATTCCTATGGCACAAATGTTGCTGCAAAATTATGATATTTTGTGAATCATGGGGTGGACATAATGTTTTGGCTGATCTTGAGGTGGTCATAATGTTTTGGCTGATCATGGGGTGGACATAATGTTTTGGCTGATCATGGGGTGGACATAATGTTTTGGCTGATCATGGGGGTGGACATAATGTTTTGGCTGATCATGGGGGTGGACATAATGTTTTGGCTGATCATGGTGTTGACATAATGTTTTGGCTGATCATGTGGTGGACATAATGTTTTGGCTGATTATGATGATAACATAATATTTTGGCTGCTCATGTGGTGGTCATAATGTTTTGGTTGATCATGGGGTGGTCATAATGTTTTGGTTGATCATGGGGTGGTCATAATATTTTGACTGATCATGGGGTGGACATAATGTTTTGGCTGATCATGGGGTGGACATAATGTTTTGGCTGATCATGGGGTGGACATAATATTTTGGCTGATCATGGGGTGGACATAATGTTTTGGCTGATCACGGGGTGGTCATAATGTTTTGGCTGATCATGGGGTTGTCAGCTTTTGTCCCCTCCCACTCTAGTTTTGAACATTTCGCCATTCATTCCGATAGGACAAATTTTGCTGCGAAAATTAAGATATTTTTTGAATGATAGGGTGGACATAATGTTTTGGCTGATCATGTGGTGGTCATAATGTTTTGGCTGATCATGGGGTGGGCATAATGTTTTGGCTGATCATGGGGTGGACATAATGTTTTGGCTGATCATGGGGTGGACATAATATTTTGGCTGTTCATGGGGTTGACATAATGTTTTGGCTGATCATGGGGTGGACATGTTTTGTCTGATCATGGGGTGGACATAATGTTTGGCTGATCATGGGGTGGTCATAATGTTTTGGCTGATCATGGGGTGGTCATAATGTTTTGGCTGATCATGGGGTGGACATAATGTTTTGGCTGATCATGGGGTGGACATAATGTTTTGGCTGATCATGGGGTGGACATAATGCTTTGGCTGATCATGTGGTGGTCATAATGTTTTGGCTGATCATAGGGTAGACATAATGTTTTGGCTGATCATGGAGTGGACATGTTTTGGCTGATCATGGGGGTGGACATAATGTTCTGGCTGATCACGGGGTAGTCATAATGTTTTGGCTGATCATGGGGTTGTCAGCTTTTGTCACCTCCTACTCTAGTTTTGAACATTTCGCCATTCATTCCTATGGGACAAATTTCACCACAAAAACAACGATGTTTCGTGAACCCTTCAGTGAAACATTCCACAAAGTAATAGCACACCAATCGGGAACAATCCGCATGTTTTGGTATATTACTGTCTATTTAGTGTAAAAGCTGTGGGGGGAGTTAGGGTGGTAAATTTGGCTATAATAATATATATGTGAGATAACAGTAAAGCCGCGTACACACGTAGCGGTATGTCCGACGTACTTAGTCTGGCGGACTTCCGCCAGACTGTCCGTCGAAATTTCCGAACGGGCTACTTGCCCACACACGGCACTTTTTGAGCGGACTAATACGGCGTACTAAGTCCGCCGTACTATCCGCCCTACCCCAAAGCACCTTGTCCCCATGTTGATGAGGACAAGGGCCTCTTCCCGACAACCCTGGCCGTTGGTTGTCGGGGTCTGCGGGCGGGGGGCTTATCGGGATCCGGGAGCCCCCTTTAATAAGGGGGCCCCCGGATACCGACCCCCGACCCTATGTGAATGAGTACAATGTACCCCTACCCATTCACCTGTAAAATAAAAGTACAAAAAAAAACACAACACACGAGATAAAATACTTTATTGCACAGCTCCGGAGGTCCGCAGTCCGCAGCTCCGGAGGTCTTCCGTCTTCGGGGGTCTTCTCGCCGGACTCCCCCGCTATCTTCTTGTAGCTCTTTTGCTAGCGGAGGAGTCCGGCTTTCTTCCTCGCCGCCGGCCTCTTCTTCCGACTTCGGGGGTCTTGTCCCCCTCTCCGGTCTTCTGTCGCCGCCGTCGTCTTTTTTTGTATTTTTATTTTACAGGTGAATGGGTAGGGGTACATTGTACCCCATACTCATTCACATAGGGTGGGGGGCCGGTATCCGGGGGCCCCCTTATTAAAGGGGGCTCCCGGATTCCGATAAGCCCCCAGCCCCCGACAACCAACGGCCAGGGTTGTCGGAAAGAGGCCCTTGTCCTCATCAACATGGGGACAAGGTGCTTTGGGGTGGGGGGGGCCGCGCGGCCCCCCTTTCCCAAGGCACCCCCCATGTTGAGGGCACGCGGCCTGGTACGGCCGGGTAGCGTGCTCGGACAAGGGTCTGTTGTGGACTTGGGGGGGACCCCCACGCCGATTTTTTTCGGCGTTGGGGTTCCCCTTTAAGTCCATACCAGGCGGCGGGGCCAGCGACGTCTCCTTCGCGGGCCCCGCCTACCTGGAGACCCGTTCGAAATGAGCGGACTTTTCTCCGGGCGGGAAAAGTCCGCTCATTTCAAAAGTAGGGCGGACTGGCACACACACGGCCGGATTGTTCGCCGAAATGCGAGTCTGACGGAAAGATTGGTGTGCAACACGGCATTCTAAGTCCGCCGTACTTTCGGGTTAAAAAAGTATGCCGGAGGCTACACACGGGGGGATTGTTTGGCGGACTTGAGTTTGCCGGACTTTTCCACCGGATTGTTTGATCGTGTGTACGCGGCATAAGTGGTCTTGCTATGCAAGAACACTTAATAAAAAGAATAATAACGGAACTTTTTTTTTTGCAATGTGGGTATTTTTATTATATTTTTTCAAAAGATGGAATTCTCCTATAAATCTCACTTTAAATTTTTTTTTTTATGGTAGGCAGAATGAGTTAGTAGTGATTGGAGCGGATTTAAACAATTGATTTAGTATGAAGTATGACTAGAATTGGTGGCAATGCTGGGCAGATCTCTGCGTGTAGTGGTGCTTGGTGTAGTAATGCTGGGTGTAGTGGTGCTGGGTGTAGTGATGGTGGGTGTAGTAATGGTGGGTGTAATGCTGCTGGGTATAGTCATGGTGGGTGTAGTGATGCTGGGTGTAGTGGTGCTGGGCGTAGTGATGCTGGGCGTAGTGATGCTGGGCGTAGTGGTGCTGCGCGTACTGGTGCTGGGCGTACTGGTGCTGGGCGTAGTGGTACTGGGTGTAGTGATGCTGGGTGTAGTGATGGTGGGTGTAGTGATGGTGGGTGTAGTGATGGTGGGTGTAGTTGTGCTGGGTGTAGTGGTGCTGGTTGAAGTGATGCTGGGTGTAGTGGTGCTGGGTGTAATGGTGCTGGGAGAAGTGATGGTGCGTGTAGTTGTGCTGGGTGTAGTGGTGCTGGGTGTAGTGGTGCTGGGTGTAGTGATGCTGGGTGTAGTGGTGCTGGGTGTAGTGGTGCTGGGTGTAGTGGTGCTGGGTGTAGTAATGCTGGGTGTAGTGGTGGTGGGTGTAGTAATGCTGGGTGTATTGGTGCTGGGTGTAGTGATGGTGGGTGTAATAATGCTGGGTGTAGTGGTGCTGGGTGTAGTGTTGCTGGGTGTAGTGTTGGGTGTAATGATGCTGGGTGTAGTGATGGTGGGTGTAGTGATGGTGGGTGTAGTGATGGTGGGTGTAGTGGTGATGGGTGTAGTGATGCTGGGTGTAGTGATGCTGGGTGTAGTGATGATGGGTGTAGTGATGATGGGTGTAGTGATGATGGGTGTAGTGGTGCTGGGTGTAGTGATGCTGGGTGTAGTGATGCTGGGTGTAGTGATGCTGGGTGCAGTGATGCTGGGTGTAGTGGTGGTGGGTGTAGTGGTGCTGGGTGTAGTGATTCTGGGTGTAGTAGTGTTGGGTGTAGTGGTGCTGGGTGTAATGATGCTGGGTGTAGTGATGCTGGGTGCAGTGATGCTGGGTGTAGTGGTGGTTGGTGTAGTGGTGCTGGGTGTAGTGGTACTGGGTGTAATGATGCTGGGTGTAGTGGTGTTGAGTGTAGTGATGGTGAGTGGAGTGGTGTTGGGTATAGTGATGGTGGGTGTACTGGTGCTGGGTGTAGTGATGGTGGGTGTAGTGGTGCTGGGTGTAGTAATGCTGGGTGTAGTGGTGCTGGGTGTAGTGGTGCTGGGTGTAGTGATGGTGGGTGTAGTGGTGCTGGGTGTAGTGATGGTGGGTGTAGTGATGGTGGGTGTAGTGATGGTGGGTGTAGTGGTGCTGGGTGTAGTGGTGCTGGGTGTAGTGGTGCTGGGTGTAGTGGTGCTGGGTGTAGTGATGGTGGGTGTAGTGGTGCTGGGTGTAGTGATGGTGGGTGTAGTGATGGTGGGTGTAGTGGTGATGAGTGTAGTGGTGATGGGTGTAGTGGTGATGGGTGTAGTGGTGATGGGTGTAGTGGTGCTGGGTCTAGTGATGCTGGGTCTAGTGATGCTGGGTCTAGTGATGCTGGGTCTAGTGATGCTGGGTCTAGTGATGATGGGTGTAGTGATGCTGGGTGTAGTGATGCTGGGTGTAGTGATGCTGGGTGTAGTGGTGATGGGTGTAGTGATGCTGGGTGCAGTGGTGCTGGGTGTAGTGGTGCTGGGTGTAGTGATGCTGGGTGTAGTGGTGATGGGTGTAGTGATTGCTGGGTGTAGTGTTGATGGGTGTAGTGATGCTGGGTGTAGTGGTGTTGGGTGTAGTGATGCTGGGTGTAGTGGTGATGGGTGTAGTGATGCTGGGTGTAGTGGTGATGGGTTTAGTGATGCTGGCTGTAGTGGTGATGGGTGTAGTGGTGATGGGTGTAGTGATGCTGGGTGTAGTGGTGATGGGTGTAGTGATGGTGGGTGTAGTGATGGTGGCTGTAGTTGTGCTGGGTGTAGTGGTGCTGGTTGAAGTGATACTGGGCGTAGTGGTGCTGGGTGTAGTGGTGCTGGGAGAAGTGATGGTGGGTGTAGTTGTGCTGGGTGTAGTGTTGGGTTTAGTGATGGTGGGTGTAGTGGTGCTGGGTGTAGTGATGGTGGGTGTAATGCTGCTGGGTATAGTCATGGTGGGTGTAGTGATGCTGGGTGTAGTGGTGCTGGGCGTAGTGATGCTGGGCGTAGTGGTGCTGGGCGTAGTGGTGCTGGGCGTAGTGGTGCTGGGCGTAGTGGTGCTGGGCGTAGTGATGGTGGGTGTAGTGATGGTGGGTGTAGTGGTGATGGGTGTAGTGATGCTGGGTGTAGTGGTGATGGGTGTAGTGGTGATGAGTGTAGTGATGCTGGGTGTAGTGGTGCTGGGTGTAGTGATGCTGGGTGTAGTGATGCTGGGTGTAGTGATGCTGGGTGTAGTGGTGATGGGTGTAGTTGTGAAGGGTGTAGTGGTGATGGGTGTAGTGGTGATGGGTGCAGTGATGCTGGGTGCAGTGGTGATGGGTGTAGTGGTGATGGGTGTAGTGGTGATGGGTGTAGTGTTGATGGGTGTAGTGATTGCTGGGTGTAGTGTTGATGGGTGTAGTGATGCTGGGTGTAGTGGTGATGGGTGTAGTGATGCTGGGTGTAGTGATGCTGGGTGTAGTGATGCTGGGTGTAGTGGTGATGGGTGTAGTGATGCTGGGTGTAGTGATGCTGGGTGTAGTGGTGATGGGTGTAGTGATGCTGGGTGTAGTGGTGATGGGTGTAGTGATGCTGGGTGTAGTGATGCTGGGTGTAGTGATGCTGGGCGTAGTGGTGATGGGTGTAGTGATGGTGGGTGTAGTTGTGCTGGGTGTAGTGGTGCTGGATGAAGTGATGCTGGGTGTAGTGGTGCTGGGAGAAGTGATGGTGGGTGTAGTTGTGCTGGGTGTAGTGTGGGGTGTAGTGATGGTGGGTGTAGTGGTGCTGGGTGTAGTGATGGTGGGTGTAATGCTGCTGGGTATAGTCATGGTGGGTGTAGTGATGCTGGGTTTAGTGGTGCTGGGCGTAGTGGTGCTGGGCGTAGTGGTGCTGGGCGTAGTGGTGCTGGGTGTAGTGATGCTGGGTGTAGTGATGCTGGGTGTAGTGATGCTGGTTGAAGTGATGCTGGGTGCAGTGGTGCTGGGAGAAGTGATGGTGGGTGTAGTTGTGCTGGGTGTAGTGATGGTGGGTGTAGTGGTGCTGGGTGTAGTAATGCTGGGTGTAGTGGTGGTGGGTGTAGTAATGCTGGGTGTAGTGATGGTGGGTGTAATAATGCTGGGTGTAGTGTTGGGTGTAATGATGCTGGGTGTAGTGATGGTGGGTGTAGTGGTACTGGGTGTAGTGGTACTGGGTGTAGTGGTACTGGGTGTAATGATGGTGGGTGTAGTGATGGTGGGTGTAGTGATGCTGGGAGTAGTGATGATGGGTGTAGTGCTGATGGGTGTAGTGCTGATGGGTGTAGTGGTGCTGGGTGTAGTAATTCTGGGTGTAATGATGCTGAGGGTAGTGATGCTGGGTGCAGTGATGCTGGGTGCAGTGATGCTGGGTGTAGTGGTGCTGGGTGTAGTGGTGGTGGGTGTAGTGGTGCTGGGTGTAGTGATTCTGGGTGTAGTAGTGCTGGGTGTAGTGGTGCTGGGTGTAATGATGCTGGGT
This sequence comes from Lithobates pipiens, assembly GCF_037356315.1. Classification (NCBI taxonomy): domain Eukaryota; kingdom Metazoa; phylum Chordata; class Amphibia; order Anura; family Ranidae; genus Lithobates; species Lithobates pipiens. Next base: position 81,831,861 of record NW_027507788.1, read on the forward strand.
GCAGTGATGCTGGGTGTAGTGGTGGTTGGTGTAGTGGTGCTGGGTGTAATGATGCTGGGTGTAGTGGTGTTGGGTATAGTGATGGTGGGTGTACTGGTGCTGGGTGTAGTGATGGTGGGTGTAGTGGTGCTGGGTGTAGTAATGCTGGGTGTAGTGATGGTGGGTGTAGTGGTGCTGGGTGTAGTGATGGTGGGTATAGTGATGCTGGGTGTAGTGGTGATGGGTGTAGTGGTGATGAGTGTAGTGATGCTGGGTGTAGTGGTGCTGGGTGTAGTGGTGCTGGGTCTAGTGGTGCTGGGTCTAGTGGTGCTGGGTCTAGTGGTGCTGGGTCTAGTGGTGATGGGTGTAGTGGTGATGGGTGTAGTGGTGCTGGGTGTAGTGGTGCCGGGTGTAGTGGTGATGGGTTTAGTGGTGCTGGGTGTAGTGGTGATAGGTGTAATGATGCTGGGTGTAGTGATGCTGGGTGTAGTGGTGCTGGGTGTAGTGGTGATGAGTGTAGTGGTGCTGGGTGTAGTGGTGATGGGTGTAGTGGTGCTGGGTGTAGTGGTGATGGGTTTAGTGGTGCTAGGTGTAGTGGTGATAGGTGTAATGATGCTGGGTGTAGTGGTGATGGGTGTAGTGGTGATGGGTTTAGTGGTGCTGGGTGTAGTGGTGATAGGTGTAGTGGTGATGGGTGTAGTGGTGCCGGGTGTAGTGGTGATGGGTTTAGTGGTGCTGGGTGTAGTGGTGATAGGTGTAGTGGTGATGGGTTTAGTGGTGCCGGGTGTAGTGGTGATGGGTTTAGTGGTGCTGGGTGTAGTGGTGATGGGTTTAGTGGTGCTGGGTGTAGTGGTGATAGGTGTAATGATGCTGGGTGTAGTGATGCTGGGTGTAGTGGTGCTGGGTGTAGTGGTGATGGGTGTAATGATGATGGGTGTAGTGGTGCTGGGTTTAGTGGTGCTGGGTGTAGTGGTGATGGGTTTAGTGGTGCTGGGTGTAGTGGTGATAGGTGTAATGATGCTGGGTGTAGTGGTGCTGGGTGTAGTGGTGCTGGGTTTAGTGGTGCTGGGTGTAGTGGTGCTGGGTGTAGTGGTGCTGGGTGTAGTGGTGATGGGTGTAGTGGTGATGGGTGTAGTGGTGATGGGTGTAGTGGTGATGGGTGTAGTGGTGCTGGGTGTAGTGGTGCTGGGTTTAGTGGTGCTGGGTGTAGTGGTGATAGGTGTAGTGGTGCTGGGTGTAGTGGTGATAGGTGTAGTGGTGCTGGGTGTAGTGGTGCTGGGTGTAGTGGTGATGGGTTTAGTGGTGCTGGGTGTAGTGGTGATAGGTGTAATGATGCTGGGTGTAGTGGTGATGGGTGTAATGATGATGGGTGTAGTGATGAAGTGTCCTGCCTCCATGTGTGGGTGGATCACATACTCCTATATGTATTCTCTGTCACTCCTCAGCCTCATGCCATTGCTGACAGCAGGAAGGATTGTAGCAGATCGGGGAGGAGACGCTCTCAGGTGCAAACTACTTTCTCTTCTCTTCCCAAAACTTGGTGGAACAAGTTACACGATTATTGTTTCCATGTCATTTCTGGTACTTCTATCAGATCTGTTCATTAGGAAGTTGTGTTAATAAATGAAAGCGATCTGCAAGGTGCCAACACAACTTCAAGTTCACCGACAGTGAGAGCGTGGTAGAGGGAGGTGAGTGCTCATATTCGGCTGATGCAATCTCATGTGTCTCTTAAGTAAGGTGGCAGCCATGATACCGGAGACCAGTTCGGGGGCAAGATCCAGGCTCCCTGGCTGGGGTGGAACTACAAGTCTCAGCACGCCTAGATATAAAACCTCCCCTAGGCTGGCTAGCTGGGACTTCCACGCCTTCTGTGGCCACTGACTAGACACGATGTGTTGTGGGCTACGCCAAAATGGCTCCTGTGTTGGGGACAGAAATTCATTCATCATGGGTTTTCTCTGCTGAATGCAGGCTGCACATGTGTTTTGATCGGCTGTGAGCATCGATCTGGCGAGACGGTCGTTGATAATTGCTGTTCTGTGTGTATCGGGTATGTAATGATTGATGATGATGGGTGGGGGTCGGGGTGCTCTGTGGGACAATGTTGGGGTTTGATTGACAGCTGGGCGCCTGTCTCTGTATGCGGGGGAGGAGGTGTGTCACGGACCATGTGTTGTCACATAATGTGATCCTCACTGCTTGCTGACAATTGGAGGGTTCTGTTTATATTTAGGACAATGATTGTTACTGTGGAGACCTGTGTAGTTTGAATTATATGGCACTGACGTGGCAGGGAAGGGAGCCGATCTAACAGCACATAGATCAATGACAGGAGGGGGGGTGGGTATAGATCAATAAACTGCACTGTCCACTTACACAAGCATGACGAGAAGCATCCTAAAAAAAAAGGGATGTATGTATTAAAACTGGAGCAGTTGTGCGTGACATCCAATCCGCTTTCAGCTTCTAAAATGAAAGCTAGAAGCTGATTGGTTGCCATACTCAGCTGCTCCAGTCTGCAGAAATTAATTTCAATATATTTTAGACTTCATTCACACGACTGCGAAAAAAGAAAAAAAGACGCACATACACGTGTTTTTGAATTCTGGATCTGACCTCAGCTGTATTGTATTCAGTGGAGCCATTCACACATGTGTAAAGACGCTCGGCATTCAGATCCGTAACACAGAATCCAAAAATCTGCATGCCGATTATGCGTATAAATGCGTGTAAATTATGCCTAAACAATCATTGTGTTCACATACATGTCTATGCATTTAAAAAAAAAACTGTCTATACGCAGGTATTATACTGATCGTTGCGCAGGAACTTTTCTCCTAGAAAACGCATGTGTAATAACATCAGTAATATTTTCATGGTCGTGTAAATGAAGCCTTCTATTACACACTAACTTGTTTCACTTCTCTTCCTGATGAGGCTGAACACCATCTCCTTTTAGGCTAGGTTCAAACTGCTGTGGGAATCGCAGTGAAAACGCAGGGCTCTGCACAGATCGCGCAGGGCTGCCATTTATTCTAAATGTCACCCCCTTCATGTAAAAACACTGTGTGCGGGAACTACGTGTAAATTGTGTGGTCGTTTTTTGAAAAGGTTCCTGCAATGCTTTGGGACGATGTAACAACTTGCATTGACTTCTGGTTAAAGTAGTGGTAAGCAAGCTGCGATAAAGACACGCAGGGATGTCTATTCAAAGTCGCGGCAGTGTGAACAAGGACTAAGGGCAAAAACTTTATTTATTTTTTGTTTTTCTCCCATATTGAATAGCGTAAAGCTGGTCATTCATGTCAACCCATTGTTCAATTTTCTTATGGGTAATGTGCTTATTGTGACAGTCAATTATTATTTCATCCCCAGTTTACGGTTGTGCCGTGCGAATTTGCAGCAAGTTCTGTGCGGATTCCACACCGCATGCAAACCGCACACAGTTCATGCGAATCGATGCAGGTGTGTATGTTAACGGCACCCTGAAATCCGTTTGTAAGGCTGGGTTCACACTGCTGCGGGGGGGAGATCCGGATGTGATTCGCACCGCACTGCAGTGCAAATCACATCGGATCTCTGTAGCAATGCGAGTTCAGCCATACAGATAGTATGGCTGAATTCGCATCGCTCCCGCAGCAAACTCGCACGGGACCCTTTTTTTGGTCCGCAGCAGAATCGGATCGCATGGGTGTTCACACCATGCGATCCGATTCCTGTGCGAGTGTGCAGTTCGCACTGCGATATGCGGACAGATCTGGGGGTGTCATTAAGATTTCATTGACACTCCCAGCAGTCCGCATAGGGCAGTGTGAACTGCCGGCGGGAGTCATGCGATGCGGGAAAACGCAGCGGATTCGCGGCGTTCCCGCATCGCTATAGTGTGAACCTAGCCTAAAACACAATGCGTTTTTCAGAATCGGATTACATGGGTGTGAACACCCATGCTATCAGATTCTGGTGCGGCCAAAAAAAAGGGTCCTGCATGTTGTTGGTGCGATTTGAGCCATGCAGAATAAGGACTCAAATCGCACTGAGGAAGATTTGCATGTAATTTGAACAGGAATGCAGTGTGATTCCTATTCAAAATCGCATGTGGTTTCCTGCACCGAATAGTGGGAACCGGGGCTCATGAGAATGAACATGGAATTTTTTTTTTTCTTTGATGAAATTATTATCTAATTGTTTAGGTTCCATGCACACTGGAGCTCATAAACTGCAGTTTATTGGAGTTTGGACGTTTATTTTTATTTTTTAAAGCCCATAAACTCCACTCTGTTAGCCAATGTGTTCATGCTAACATGGAAGTTTTTTTGCTTTAATGAGCAGTGGAGTTTATGGGCTTATTTTTCTGAACGCCAGAATCTTGCGTTCAAAGTGCCGTTTTTACAGCCAAAAAATGACAAATGCTCACAAACACGCATTAATTCGTGTTCGGCATTCTCTTTTTTTCAATGCATTGTGGGCGTTTGGAATGCACTGTGGCATTTTTTGAGTGTCCTCTGTGTATTTTTATTATAAACGCTCATAAACGCTATTAAAAGCATGTTTTTCAACCAGCGTTTTCTGCCCGCAATCTGGCATCCAGAAAAAGCTTTTTTGAGCTTCAGTGTGCATGGAGCCTTAATAGGTCGACTATTAAAAAAAAAAAAAAAAAAAAAATGTTTTAAGTGAAATGCGCAGTAGTAGTAGTCAATGGTGGTAGTAGTGGTAGTCAATCAGAAAATGTTTAAAATCATCTAGAAAAATTTCCAATACAATGATTGGGCCATCGAGTGTTAGATTGGAAGAACAAATTTTGTACTAAATTTCGCTTGTTTTTCTCTCCATGTATGGCCAGCTTAAGGGAAAGTTATAACTCCATCTGTTATTTGCCCTCTGTGTCCTGTTGGTGAGATTTCCCTTCACTTCCTGCCCCAATGATAAAACGGGAAGTGAGGGGAAATCTCTCCAAAATGAGAATTCCTGGTTGTCAGTAGAATTAGTGTCCCGTTCAAAGATTTCCCTTTCATTCCTATTTTGGTGACTGCTCAAAATTTGGGATTACGGTATCTTTATTCTTCGCTTTCGGTGATCACAGTAAACAGGACAAATAGGGTGAATCTCCCTAAAGGGGACACAGTAGTAAAAACGTGGCAGGTGTTCTAATCCCTCTCCGCTCCGTCCTAAACTAAACAAAAAAAGTTTAGCCTTTTGGTTATACTTTAAATGTTTTGTTTTGGAACAGTGCTTTTGTGCAGTTACACAAAATACATGGGTCACAGTAATGCAGAAATATAGAAGGCAGTTTCTATGGGACATCATCTTCAGCAGAAAGGGAATCCCAAGCTTTATACATAAAATAAAGGTGTCCCTGACCCTATGCTAAATGGCTAGAATCTCTACTGCTGGCACCAGACATATTTGGTTTCCTTTTTATTAAATGTTAACCACTTAAGGACCAAGCCTCTTTTTCAGACTCGGTGCTTAAAACTGTTTCTTTTTTTGCTAGAAAATTACTTCGAACCCCCAAACATTATATATTGTTTTTTTTTTTCTAACACCCTAGAGAATAAAATAGCGGTCATTGCAATACTTTTTTTCACACCGTATTTGCACAGCGGTCTTACAAGCGCGCTTTTTTTGGAAAAAAATTACTTTTTTAAATAAAAAATAAGACAACAGTAAAATTAGCCCAATTTTGTGTTATATCGTGAAAGATAATGTTACGCCGAATAAATTGATGCCCAACATGTCATGCTTCAAAATCATGCCCGGTGTCAAACTTTTACCCTCAAAAATCTCCATAAGCTACATTAAAAAAAATTCTACAGGTTGCATGTTTTGCGTTACAGAGGAGGTCTAGGGCTAGAATTATTGCTCTCGCTCTACCGATCACGGCAATACTTCACATCTGTGGTTTGACTACCATTTTCATATGCGGGCAATACTCAAATATGCATTCGCTTCTGCGCGCGAGCACGTCGGGACGGGGTGTTTTAAATTTGTTTTTGTTTTTTTATTCTTATTTATTTTACTTGATTTTATTTATTTTTACACTGTTTAAAAAAAAAAAATTGGATCGCTTTTATTCCCATTACAAGGAATGTAAACATCCCTTTTCAGAAAAAAAAACATGACAGGTCCTCTTAACTATGAGATCTGGGGTCAAAAAGTCCTCAGATCTCATATTTGGACTTAAATGCAAAAAAAAAAAAAAAAAAAAAAAAAGTGTAATTTGAGAAAATTATATTGAAAAAATGTGCCTTTAAGAGGTATGTGCGGAAGCGACATTTTGACATCGCTTCCGCCCTGCTATGGTATAGAGACAGGTGGGGGCCATCTTAGCCTAGCTCGTCCCCATACCACAGACATGACAGGTCCCGATCGCTTACTGGAGCCGTCGGTAGTGGCGGAGAGCGGCGGGAGTGGGGTGGCACCTCTCCTGCCGCCGATAACAGTGATTTTTGCAGCAAACCTGCCGCAGAGATCACCATCATGACTGGCGCCTGAATAGATGGATATCTCGGTTGTGACAGCAGCTGCTGCCGTTACCGTGATATCCCTCTTCATAAAATGGACGTACATCGGCGTGCGCTGATCGTAAAGTGGTTAAAGTCTACCTTTTGTCCATATTCCACTGAGGTTGGCATTTTAGTACTGGGCTTATATTTCAGGAAATGCATCCAGTCAGTTGAAAATTCTTACTATCAGGAGGGTATTATTTTAAAGGGTTAGTTCACCTTTACCAAAAAACTGCCTATTCAGGTAAGGGGATGCTGCTAGATATAAACTAACTGCAGCTTTGACCAGAGCTAAATAATGCCCTTGCTATAGGTGTAGGCCACTTATGTACCTCTTGAAGCCTGGCCACAAAACTCCCAGAGGTGGTAAAATTCCCATCCTGTCTGGTAGGAAACTCCCAGTCATTACTGCTCCTCATCACAGGAGGGAGCTCTCAACCCCCCGCAAATGTGTGATCCACAATCTTCTCCGTTGCAGCATCTCTGAGATCAGAGCTTCTGTGATGGAGGAGATGGGGGATCATACATGGGCGGGGGTTGGTAGCCCACTTCTGCGATGGAGGAGATAGGGGATCACGCATGGGGTGGGGGTTGGGAGCCCACTTCTGCGATGGGGGATCACGCATGGGGGCGGGGGTTGGGAGCCCACTTCTACGATAAAGAGGATGGGGGGGATCAGGCATGGGGGCAGGGGTTGGGAGCCCACTTCTACGATGGAGCAGATGGGGGGGGGGAATCACGCATGGGGGCGGGGGTTGGGAGCCCACTTCTATGATGGAGCAGATGGGGGCGGGGGTTGGGAGCCCACTTCTACGATGGAGCAGATGGGGGGGATCACGCATGGGGGCGGGGGTTGGGAGCCCACTTCTACGATGGAGCAGATGGGGGGGGATCACGCATGGGGGCGGGGGGTTGGGAGCCCACTTCTACGATGGAGCAGATGGGGGGGGGGATCACGCATGGGGGCGAGGGTTGGGAGCCCACTTCTGCAATGGAGCAGATGGGGGGGATCACGCATGGGGGCCGGGGTTGGGAGCCCACTTCTGCAATGGAGCAGATGGGGGGGATCACGCATGGGGGCCGGGGTTGGGAGCCCACTTCTGCAATGGAGCAGATGGGGGGGATCACGCATGGGGGCCGGGGTTGGGAGCCCACTTCTGCAATGGAGCAGATGGGGGGGATCACGCATGGGGGCGGGGGTTGGGAGCCCACTTCTGCGATGGAGCAGATGGGGGGGATCACGCATGGGGGGCGGGGGTTGGGAGCCCACTTCTGCGATGCTAGGGGTGAGCAGTAATGGCTCAGAGTGTCTTAACATCCTGGCAACAAGGCAGGACAGAAGGATTCTATCTCTGGGAGTTTTTTGGGCAGGCTTCTGGAGATCCATAAATCGCCTACCCCTATAGCAAGGGCATTATCCAACTTTAGTCAAAGCTGCAGTTTATTGTTACCTGCAGGCGCCCCTTACCTGCGGAGATAGCTTTTTGGTAAAGGTGAATGAACCCTTTAAGATGTAGAAATTGTTCAGCTCGCTAAATACAGTATAAGTAGGGTGGGCGCTGTGCCATTTTCTTTGTATACTTTGTGAACACTAAATCTCATTATCTGCACCAATAGGATGCCCTGATCTACAACCTTGTCTGGCTTGAGTCAGTGATTCAAAATATTAAAGCTGGGCAGCTTGAGAAGGAGAGGTTAGCGGTGGCAGTTTACTTGTTGCTCTAATCAACTTTACTTAAAGCATATTCTACCTTTTGCAAAAATGAAAAAATGCACCTACGTTGATTAAACAAGAGGGCAGTTGACATCATCCCACGTATGATGTTATTTTTTACTACTGCTATGTTTTGCATTCCTTTTGTTTCTATCAGTGTTGATATCTAGTGGTAGATTAGTGCCATAGCAGCTTCTTTATTTTAGCATTCTTTCTGTTTCTCCCTCCTTGATTAGAGCTAGGTGGTACAGTCTTAGTTACTCTTTATCTTTTTTTTTCTGTGTTTCCTCAGTTACTTTTTTATTCTTTATAGCAGTATAGCAGACACACCAGGCTGTTTTTATTTTTTATTTTTATTTTTTATTTTTTTTACACTACAAGAGAGTGGAAAAACATTCTCTGTAATTTAGGTAATCTTATTGGAGAGTTTAGCTGTCTGAGGATTATGCTGAATTTGGGGCAGTGGATGGAGGTCTGTCATTGCTTAAAGCTGCACCTAATGCCCCGTACACGCGATTGGAATTTTGGTCAGAAAAAGCTCTGATTTTCCCGACTGAATTCCGTCAGGATTTCACTCAAGCTGTCTTGCATCCACACGGTCACAACAAATTCCGACCGTCAAGAACGCGGTGACGTACAACACATACGACGGGACTAGAAAAAGGAAGTTCAATACTCAGTAGCCAATAGCTTCCATCTCCTAGTTGAATCTGAGCATGCGTGAGTTTTTGCACATCGGAATTGCATACACACGATCGGAATTTCCAATAGAAAGTTTTTCTGTTGGAAAAATTGAGAACATGCTCTCAAATGTATGCTGGTGGGAATTCGGCCAGCTAAATTCCGATGGAGCATACAGAGTCGCATTTTCCGATGAAATGCTCTCATCTGTCTTTTTTGCCGGCTGAAATTCTGATTGTGTGTGTATGTGGCATAAAACAGAACAAGGGCTGCAGACTCTGGCCATGTTTCATGGTACAACCTAAATGTAGGTGTACCATGAAATATGGTAGACTTGGCTTTAAAGACAAAATGCGTTGTAGAAGAGACTTTGTCAGTGATGTCATCATGCACGGCCGCAGGCTGAGCAGCGGATTGGCGTTATTTGTAAGTACATTACTTTTAATAAAATGTTCTTTAAACCCTGGTAATGTACTATAGTGTGCTTTTATTTTCTGCTGTATTTGGTGGCTCACAATTGTTGCGGTATGTGGTGGAGCGGCACGTAGCCACCACACGAAGGAGATGAAACCTTTTGATGCTCTTTTGGATTGGAGTGGTATTTATTACCTGCCTGGTATTAAGCACATATGACCTCAATTCTATAGAGGTCTACTAATTGGTAAGCGGATGCTGTGAGTTTCCTTGGTCAGGGTGCACTGACCTTGTTGGTGTAAATGGTTTGCAGTGAATCTGCACTCTTGTGTTCTGACAGTTTCTGATGGACTTTTATTATGAAATTGGTGTCTTTGCACTAGCACTTTGTTGTTCATAAGTATTTGTTTTATTGTATTAAAGCGGACCCTCAGTCTTTTTTTCATCTATTAAGGCCCCTTTCACACGTGTGGACTGTATGACCGTATTTCATCCATCCGTTTGCGGATGAAATACGGATATACATGCATTCCTATTGGATAGCGGGTGTCTGCGGATAAACATCCGCAGACACCCGCTATCGTCCGCCTCCGCAATTGTCCGATTCTGCAGACGGAGGAAAATCCTATTTTTCTATCCACCTGCAGAGCGGATCGGATGAACACGGACAGACGGTCCGTACTCATCCGATCCCCCATAGAGGAGAGCGGAGAGCTGACAGGGCGGTCCCTGCACAGTGTGCTGGGACCGCCCTGTCCGGCGCCGGCTCAACGGGGACAACGGAGAGATCCCCCGCTGAGCAAGCGGATCATCACGGGGCGGATCATTACTGATCCGTCCCGTGTGAAAGGGGCCTAATCTTCTGCCCTTGTTGTTTTGGTGTGTGGTTGGGTTGGTTGGTTTGTTTGTTTGTTTGTTTTTTTGTTTTTTTCTTTCTGCCAGTAAATACCTTATACGACCCACTTTCTTTTTCTTCTTTAAAGAGGAACTACAGTCTGCTCACATAATTTGTAATAAAAACATCTTTGCCATTCTCAAGCTTTCCTCCGAACACTTTGCATGTTTATTTTATAATTAATGTGATTCTGTACTTGCCAAATATGCTGCAGAAATCTCCCTCCACTAAGTCTGGCTGCATCCATTTACTTCCTGGATTTACACAGAGGCACACCTCCATCTCTGCATCTCTCATTGGTCCTCCTATGACTCACCTGCCCTCCCTTCCTGGGACGCTCTCACGAGAGTTAGGGACTGCTGTGCATGATGTCATAAGCCTAGGCTTTTTACCAGACAAGAAACTAGGGATGCACCGAATGGGTTTTTTGGTGCCGAAACCGATACCGAAACTGAAAAAAACACAGAAAATGACTGTTTTTAAAAATATTTTTATACAGGAGGTGGCCAGTGACTGGGGACGTGGTACAGGAGATGGTCAGAGACTGGGGACGTGGTACAGGAGGTGGTCAGAGACTGGGGACGTGGTACAGGAGGTGGTCAGAGACTGGGGACGTGGTACAGGAGGTGGTCAGAGACTGGGGACGTGGTACAGGAGGTGGTCAGAGACTGTGGACGTGGTACAGGAGGTGGTCAGAGACTGTGGACGTGGTACAGGAGGTGGTCAGAGACTGTGGACGTGGTACAGGAGGTGGTCAGAGACTGGGGACGTGGTACAGGAGGTGGTCAGAGACTGGGGACGTGGTACAGGAGGTGGTCAGAGACTGGGGACGTGGTACAGGAGGTGGTCAGAGACTGGGGACGTGGTACAGGAGGTGGTCAGAGACTGGGGGCGTGGTACAGGAGGTGGTCAGAGACTGGGGGCGTGGTACAGGAGGTGGTCAGAGACTGGGGGCGTGGTACAGGAGGTGGTCAGAGACTGGGGGCGTGGTACAGGAGGTGGTCAGAGACTGGGGACGTGGTACAGGAGGTGGTCAGAGACTGGGGACGTGGTACAGGACACATGATACAATTGATACAATGCAGCCAGTGTGTCCCCCTCATAGCAGCCAGTGTGTCCCCCTCATAGCAGCTAACCTGTGAAGAGAAGAGGAGAGTCGCCTCCGTCACCTGTTTGATCACAGCAGGGGAACATCACAGCTTTCAGTTCAATAGCTGTGTGTTCCTGGCCGCGCACCGTCACGTACAGCCCCTCCCCCTTGTCAGGGCACTTTGATAGACAGATCATCCGTCCAATCCTATGGGTGATCTGTCTATCAAAGTGCCCGGCCAAGGGGGAGGGGCTGTACGTGACGACGAGCGGCCGGGAACACAGCTATTGAACTGAAAGCTGTGATGTTCCCACGCTGTGATCAAACAGGTGGTGGAGACGGCTCTCCTGCACTATAGCATAATATAGCTTTTCATGATGGGCGCACCAGGGGCGGGGGGCTCCACCCCCTACCCTGGCCCCGCCCCATTTTCGGCTCCATTATCGGCTGTTTTTCTCTTTCGGCAAATTGCTGAAAAGGGCATTTTCGGCCGATATGTTTTGGCGGCCGAAATTTCGGTGCATCCCTACAAGAAACAGGAAGTGGGCTGTATAAGGTATTTTCTGGCAGGAAAAAAATGTTTTACTATACAAAGTTTAAACAACAAGGACAGAAGATTTAATAGATGGAGTTGAAAAAATGACTGAAGGTCTGCTTTAGGCACATTATTTTTGCATGAATTTTCAGATTTATAAATTTGGAATGTTTTTGGACTTTTTGCACATATTTGAATGCACTTTATGAAAATATAAAATTTTAGGACTTTTTGCAACGAATTTTGGTATAAGTTTTAAGACCGGTACCTCTTTCCAAAAATTAGAGAATGCAGCAACCATTACCAGACGCGGCAGCAACATCAGCGGTATGTATGATGACTTTCCATGAAGTGAGGGGATGGGGCTGCTTTTGGTTTTCTTGAGATTACTTCACTTGGCCTTTGGTGTATGATATCCGATTTAGGAGCCCAAATTCTTCAGGAAAAGGCTTTTCACCATTTTGGAAAATGGGGGAGAAATTTTATCTTTGAGGGCATCTATACTTTCCAGGACGTAGGTGAGGAATTCTCTATCCACTTCCACAGTAGAATCTTAGTGGACACATCGGTGTGGACAGAAGACTCCCTGTCCTGTACAGTAATGGAGCCCTAGTAGAGTTTGAAGGCATTCCCAGCGCTAGTGATCACATACATTGTTTATCTGTTGGTGACATTGGCTATGTGGCCAAATACTCTTCCAAACCAAATGTACTACAAAGCCCACTTTGTAGTTCTACTGCTAAAATATTTTGTATGAGGAAGCATATTACTGGCAGTGTAGAAATATTTATTTATCAATCAGTAATTGTATCTAAGGAAAGGGGAAGCGGGTGAATTGCTTAAAGTTAAGGCTTGTTTAGTGCAATAGCTTCCTCCTGGCAGTTTGTGGTTTAGATATAGAGCTAAATCCTGAATAATGGAATACTTGTAAGAAAATGGTCTGATATGCAGTGTGATGAGTGCGCTAGAATGTATAATGTGTTTTTTAAAGTATCGTAAAAAAAAATAGTGAATAAATAATAAAATAATACTGATGATACATTTTAAATATATTGTATAATATAAAATCGTTATGTATTTTTTTTATTTTTATTTTTTATAAATTCTTTATTTTTTCACAAAAATAGTAATACAATGTTACGTGTGAATGCATCCATACAACACATCCTCTAATTTACAACTAACATCCTCTTGGCAGACGTTAATTACTATTACTCGTACAGAGAGGTTATATTATATTAAGTTAGCTCGTTGTTTATTCACACTTCCATCATAATCTAATGTAAGACCATGTCATTTTCTACCTTTGTTACATTTTCCTTAAGCAGGGACAGCCCTGGTTATACCACACAAAAGGAAAAGACACAACAGAGATTTGAAAGGACAGAAGGAGAAATAGAAAAAAAAAATAATAATAATATACCATGCCGCTCCATAAAGATCTTATTTTTCTGTGCCTTAGAAAATGTAACCCCCAGATCCCTTTCCCATGCTTGTAATAAGGCCAGTTCTAAACTTTATACATGTTTTATCTTTAGCTAAAATGTGTTAAACTAATATATCCCAAATTACATGACTGTTCTTATAGTATTCACCTCATGTTAATATACTGAGAAGCCTCATTTCACACTTTTATACATTCTACTTAACTATAAATCTTCTATTGTATGACTCTTTTTTTTATTGCATTATATTCAATAAAATATTTGAAAAAAGAAAGAAAAAGGCCAGTTCTTGTGGGGCTTCCAACTCAATCAACAGGGCATACATAAATGCGAGTGAATGTCTCAGTGGTTCCCCCTTTAAAGCGGGGTTCCACCCTAAAGTGGAACTTCCACTCATCGGAACTCTCCCCCCCTCCGGTGTCACAATTGGCACCTTTCAGGGGGGAGGGGGGTGCAAATACCTGTCTGCCACTTCCGGGCATAGACTCCCACGAGAGTCTATATATAAACAACTAAACACTGCGCAAAAAAATATACGAAAGAGGAAGCTGCCAACACGCTAAAAGTGGGATTTTTTTAGCTATAAAAACGTCAAAAATGTAAAGTGTAGGCGCTAAACATATATTACTGTGATGATCAAGGGAATTTAACCCCCAAAAAAACAAACAGCAAAACAAAACACATAAAATAATGAACAATATATGTGCAAAAGAACAGAAGTAAAAATAGAGTGTCAATGTGAATATATCTTACTTCTAAAACCTGACCCCAAATCTGAGGATAACTTCTTACAAGAAACCCCCAAAAAATGTACATACAATCAAGTCCATGTGTTAGTGAACGTGGATGTACGAAAAAAAGGAAAATATACAAACAGTCAAGTCCATATAATACTAAACGTGGATGTGCAGACATGGATCCAAACTGGTTATAGTGAAGGCAACAAATCCTAATGTGGTGTAACCATAGACCATTTCACCGTCATGCAATTCCCACCACCTTACGAAGCAAAGGCTTACCAGAAAAAAATGACCCGGATAGACTTATGTCTAGGGGGTCAGAAATAGCTTGAAATTCCAACTACTGAGGCATTGGATACAACATTCAATATTTCCATGGATCTCGAGATGGATGGTCTTTACGATGTGGTAGACTATATATGGTCACCGTTTTTTAGAGAGACAACTCCGACATCAGCTCGGACATAGGGGATGGAAGGATAAAGCCAAAATAGTGTAATAACGTTTTTTTTATTTTTTTTAAACTTTTTTAATAAAAATAAAATATTACACTCACATTTCCATAGTTGTAAATAGACATGTCACAAGAAATAGGCAGTGGTAGAGTCTTTCCGGACGCGTTTCGACCTATGGGTCATCATCTGCGGTAGACTACTACCACTGTTACACTGCCTTTTATAAGAAACATACCTTGGTACAATCGGATCAAACCAGGCTCCCCCCTGTGTGTCACTGGTGTCCACTTCCAATATCAGTGTCATGGCGGCCCGGCGTGCGTTCCACGCCTCTATCCAAATGCGTTCCACCTCTATTTGCCTGCGTTCCGCCCCATGAACTCAAAAATTACCCCCAATGGTTGGAAAATAGCGAGTTGTAAAACGAGGACTCATCTCGGAGGGATAGAAAGTTAAATGAGTCTGGGCCGCTATATATTAAGGATCGTATTATACTCCTAATTAGGAGCAGGCAAATAGAGGTGGAACGCATTTGGATAGAGGCGTGGAACGCACGCCAGGCCGCCATGACACTGATACCGGAAGTGGACACCAGTGACACACAGGGGGGAGCCTGACATGTCTATTTACAACTATGGAAATGTGAGGTGTAATTTTTTATTAAAAATGTTTTTTTTTTAAAAAAACGTTATTACACTATTTTGGCTTTATCCTTCCATCCCCTATGTCCGAGCTGATGTCGGAGTTGTCGCTCTAAAAAACGGTGACCATATATAGTCTACCACATCGTAAAGACCATCCATCCCGAGATCCATGGAAATATTGAATGTTGTATCCAATGCCTCAGTAGTTGGAATTTCAAGCTATTTCTGACCCCCTAGACATAAGTCTATCCGGGTCATTTTTTTTCAGGTAAGCCTTTGCTTCGTAAGGTGGTGGGAATTGCATGACGGTGAAATTGCCTATGGTTACACCACATTAGGGTTTGTTGCCTTCACTATAACCAGTTTGGATCCATGTCTGCACATCCACGTTTAGTATTATATGGACTTGACTGTTTGTATATTTTCCTTTTTTTTTCGTACATCCACGTTCACTAACACATGAACTTGATTGTATGTAAAATTTTTTGGCGTTTCGTGTAAGAAGTTATCCTCAGATTTGGGGTCAGGTTTTAGAAGTAAGATATATTCACATTCCCATTCCCACGAGAGTCTATGCCTCTTCCTGTGCACTGTCTGCTGGGACACACACGGGTCCCAGAGACAGCGCGGACAATTCCTATTGCGTGGCACGACTCGCGCATGCGCAGTAGGGAACCGGGAAGTGAAGCCACAACGCTTCACTTCCTGATTCCCTCACCTAGAATGCTCGGCTGCTGCCGCCACCAATCGATCGGCCGACATCGCTGGATCCTGGGACAGGTGAGTGTCCATTTATTAAAAGTCAGCAGCTGCAGTATTTGTAGCTGCTGGCTTTCAATATTTTTTTTCACAGTGAAATCCCTCTTTAAGCATATCTGCTCAAACTTGGATGGTGTACTTACCACTGACATTTGCAGTGTTATTGATCGAAGGAACACATTAAGCTGTGTTCACCTAAATGGGTCTAGATCCCCTGGGAACACCCGTTGAATCTCCCCACTAGTCATCACATGATTGTCTGTCGAGAAATGAATGAGGCTGCTAGTTTCCCGTCGCCTTAAATCCTGAAAACCCTGGTCTGTTAAGCCTGGCTTGAAACTCGGGGTGTCCAGGATTGAAATCATGGGACTTGGATGTGTTGATATCTCAGTTTTCTTGAATATCTTTTTGATGTATCGAAGAGTGGCACCACAGTAGGGTGTCTCCTCACAGCCTGTGGTATCTCTACATCCGAGAGCCATACTGTTCCCTCCAAGGGTATAGTAATCATTGCGTGTTCCATGTATCCATGCCTTATCTTTAGAGTACACACCAATCCACTACCCGTGCTAAGTGTGATGCTTCATAGCAGCCACGCGGATCAGGGAATCCAACCCCTCCTCTTTCTTTTGGTAAAGTTTAAATATCTCTACGTGCTCTCGCTGGTTCTCCCACCCAAATAAACCTTAACCTCAAATCCCTCAGAAATCCTGGGGAGATCTTAATAGGTAGGGTCTGGAACAGGCATATCCATCTCGGCATTACCTTCATTTTTTTTTTTTATATGTCAATTCTACCAAACCACTTTAAAAACGTCCTTATCCCACCGCTGAAAATCTGGTTTAATCTGTTGTACTAGGGGGGCAAAATTGAGTTTGAACACTCTCTCTCTATTTAGCTTGTTCGGTATTTTAGTCCCCAAGTAGCATATATGGGAGTCTGTCCATCTAAAAGCAAAGTAAGCAGATAACTGATATTGCAAAGAGGTATTCACTTCACTTCTACTCCCATCGCTTCTGATTTATTGTAGTTTACCTTGAAATTGGACCTCCCACCATACATGTGTAATTCCGATAGTAGGGATGGGAGAGATATAACTGAAGAGGTTATAAAAGATAACAAATCATCTGCATAAGCGGCAAGTTTGTGTTCTTCTCCCTTTATTGAAATGTCCCTAATATCTGGATTGGCCCTATAGCCCTTAAAAAGGGTTCTAGTGTGAGAATAAAAACAGATCTAAAATATAAAAAGTACCGTATTTATCGGCGTATAACATGCATCCCAAGTTTAGGAGGGAATTTTAAGGAAAAAAAATGATATTTAAATGCCCATAAAAGCAGCCTTATCAGTGTCCATTTGCAGCCTTGTCCATCATTGCAGCCTTGTCACTGTCTTTTGCAGCCTTGCCGTTTAAAAATGGCACATCCGAGCTACAAAGCCGGTGTATCTCGGCAGCTTTCGGACAATCTCAGCGGCTTTCGGCTCACAATCAGCGGGAGATTGGCGTATAACGCACCCAGGATTTCCCCCTGATTTTTAGGGGAAAAAAGTGCGTGTTATACGGTAATATTAAAGACCAGGTATTATTTAAAAAAAAACAAAAAAAAAAACACCTGCTCTGTGCACTGCAGTGGTTTTGCACAGAGCAGCCCTGATCCTCCTCTACTTGGGTCCCCCTCACCCCTCCCTCCTGCCACCAGAACAAACTGCTTGCTATGGGGCACCCGCACAGGCTTTCTCATGAGCCGATGCTCTGCGTATCCATACCTGCCCCCTCTCTCTTCACATTGGTTCACTGGCTGTGATTGACAGCAGCGGGAGCCAATGGCTCTCAGTCAATGAGGAGGGATAGTCTCCAGAGAGCCAAGGCCCTTGTGCACATTGCTGGATCCAGATGGTTTTCATTGGCCAGATTAAATTGATGCCCAAACGCCACATTCTGCTAAACTGGTTTGAAAAAACACAGCTTAGGTGAGTTTTTAATGCTGATTTTATCCTGTTTGGATAAACAGCATTTTACAATAAACCAATGTGCATGAGGCCTTATACTCTGCAATAATTCACAGCTCTTCAATAAACTATTTTGTCATTTTAAAAAAAGGTAAACAAAAAAGACTGATTGGACCAACGCTCATGACATGAATGGAATGTCCTACGACATGTCATTCAGCTTGACTTTGCTATAATGAAACTATGAACTCGAAGTACATATGACATATCTTGTGACATTGCATTAGCATGTTAACACTTACAATGCCCCCCCCCCCCCCCCCTGTAAATTGTGACTTAGGCCTCATGCACACGGACGTTTTTACAGCCGCTTTTTTGAGCGTTTTTTGCAGCTTAAAAACGCCTGTCCATGTTAGTCTATGGCTTCATGCCCACCTAGGCGTTTTTGAGCTGCAAATGGCATAGGCGTTTTCAAGCTGTAAAAAAAACCCCACAACCAGTGCGTTCTGTGGCGCGGAGCTAGAGCTGTAAAAACGCCAATCGCGGGTAAACGCGCAACATATTTTCTTTGTTTTCGGAGTGCTATAGCCAAGAGATGTTTCTTTAAAAATGCTACTTAACGCTAAACGCACAAAAACGCCAATGCAAAACGCGGTAAAAATTGCGTTTTTAACGCCGATTTTTTTCCAGGCGTCGGAGCTAGCTTTGCAGCCAGTTTTTTAAAACGTCCGTGTGCATGAGCACTTATTCTTCACAGCTTTATTTGCCATTTAGAAAACCACTCCGTATTAATGAAGCTGAGTGCAGTCAAACAGGCTTGCTTGGAGGAGACCTGTGATAAGAGGAATACTTAGACTGACATTGGGGACCTGTGAAAATGCTGCTTATTTAGCTGTTCGGTTGATCTAGTGGCTTTAATACTTTGAGTCACTAACTTGGGCATGTATTATTTTCATTATTATTCAGAAATTATATAACACTAATGCCACATACAGACCACCTGGACTTTTTGACAGCAAAGGTCAGACGGAACAAATCCGTCGGACAATTTGATCATGTGTGGGCTTCATCGGACCTTTGCTGTCCAAAAATCTGATGGACTTTAGAAATAGAACATGTTTTAAATCTTCCCGCCGGAACTCCACCGGATCGGGAATTTGGTTTATCATGGTTACCGTGACATTGTGTTAATGCATCAATGCAGTGCATGTTATCTCTGCAGAGCTTGGATTCATTGAATCAGTTTACCAAAAAAGTACATATTGCAGAATATAAAGCCTCATGCTACATAACGAAGCTCCATTTCATGCTGAAGAAACTAAATTATTTAATGCTTCTTAAATAGAGAACTATCTTTAGATAGATTTTTACCCCAAAAGCGTTTTATTAAAATAAATTTGCTAAAAAATCAATTTTTTTTTTTTTTTTTTTTTTTTTTTGTTGATTTAAAAAAAAATTGATTTTCTATCCACCCTGGATGAGAGGGCACCAGTTATGACCCTTGACATCACCACAGATAAAATTTAGTGAATATTCTGTGTCAGACACACAGCAGGATATAGTTTAAAGTGGATGTAAACCCACTCTCATCCTTTCTAAACTACTGCAATATTGGTTATGTAGAAGGATATACATGCCTTCTGCATGTGTACTTATCTGTCAAATGTCTCCCCTCTGTCTGCTATGAGACCCGAAAAACTGCAGATTTTGTGGGTGGGTCTGTTTTTCCAGGGCTCAGTGGGTGGAGTCGTAATGTCAGTAGACTTCCTGCCCACCTCTACACTCCCCTTATCAACATGCATTTTCTCCTGTGTATTTCTTACACTGAACTTCTGCTATGATCACTAACATCCAATCAAAACCCAGAAAAGTCCCCACATGACTTCAGCATGCCAAATCAGGCTGAGGTGTGGAACAGCCAATCCTTGCAGAGCTGCTGAAGAAAGGAGTGGGAGGGAATTAAAAAAATAATGCATGTCTTCGGCTAGTGCACGAGATATGTAAATCACCTGTCAATCACAGCAAGGGGAAAGAACAGACACAGATTTCAGTTTCCCGTCTTTTTTTTTTTTTTTTTATTTCACTGAAAAAAGATTTGAGGATTGCTCAGAGCTGGATTAACTCTTTGTGGCAAGACTGGGCACAGCTGATCTGAAATCCCATACTCTATATTGTGCCAGACAAAAAAATAATAATAATAATAATAACTACTTTAAAGTGGTTGTATACCCACATTTTTAACTTTTACCTACAGGAAAGCCTATAATAAGGCTTACCTGTAGGTAAAAAAAATATCTCCTAAACCTGTACGGTTTAGGAGATATTCCCCTCGGTATGCGCCGCTGACTGCAGCGGCGCATGCGCACAAGGGGTTTCTCGCCGTCAAAATCCGGCAGCGTCCGAGCGGCCGGACTGAAATCTCCCGCGCGCATGCGCGGGAGTGACGATATCGCGGCTCCTGCCACTCACAGCGCCGGAGCCGCGATACCCGGATGAAATGCAGAGGGAGCATGTCAGCTCCCTCGGCGTGGATCGGGCCAGATGTCGGGGCCTCGTTCTAAGGTAAGTATTTCATAATGAGCTAGTATGCGGTGCATACTAGCTCATTATGCCTTTTTCTTTGCAGGTTTAAAAAACAAAAAAAAAATGTGCGGGTTTACTACCGCTTTAAAAACTATGGGCATAATGCAAGAGATGTTCAGAGACGCCTTGTTCTAACTAAACAATTATAAAGTAGGTGGTGGGGTAGAGTGAAATCCCATTTTTAAATGCCAGTTTGGTTCACAGGTGTTGACTGTATTGGCAGGTATGTGCAAAATAAATAGATCCACTGTGTATGTACTGCTTCATAGTTGTCAGAGTAGCCACACTTTCCCATCCATTTTATTAGGGCTGATATAGAGGATGGAATCTGTATGTAGTCAATGTTGGTCTTCTAGGTGTTTTCCACAGTAAGGTCATTTTGTAGAAGAATAGTAGCAGACAGTGGCTTTCTTAACCACTTATGCTCTGGAGCAATTTGTTCATTTTGTGCACACATGAAAAATCAGAATTTTTGGGCATAAAATTACTTGAAGGGGTTGCACAGTTCACAATTAACACTATCCTCTCTGTTTATTAATGTAATGTGTCCCTGTGTCTGTGCCCTATTAAAAAACATAAAAAAAAAAAAATACAGCTATATACCTGATTTCAGAGCACTGATCGGCGCTCACATGACCGGCCGACTCTCTCCTCTCTCAGCCTGTCAGCCACTGCAGGACAGAGTTGACCGTTGCTCTTTAAAATTGAGGATTTAAATCAAATCCACCCTCGGCAAACACTTTTGCAAAGTCCAAGTTTCCCATATCCACAGCCACCCCTCTGTACAAGGTTTTACTTACCTCCTCATAAAAAGAAATCCGGTTTGGTTGACAACGTCTGTCTTTCATGAATCCATGCTGTCTGTTGCTTAACCACTTAAGCCCCAGACAAATTTGCAGCCAAAGGACCAAGCCCCTTTTTGCGATTCGGCACTGCATCGCTTTAACTGACAATTGTGCGACGTGGCTCCCAAACAAAATTAGCGTCCTTTTTTTTTCCTCCCCCACAAATAGAGCTTTCTTATGGTGGCATTTGATCACCTCTGCGGTTTTTATTTTTTGCGCTATAAACAAAAATAGAGCGACAATTTTGAAAAAAATGCAATATTTTTTACTTTTTGCTATAATAAATATGCCCCAAAAAATATATAAAAAAAAACAACATATTTTTTTTCCTCAGTTTAGGCCGATACGAATTCTTCTACATATTTCTGGTAAAAAAAAATCGCAATTGCCGATTATTGATTGGTTTGCGCAAAAGTTATAGCGCTTACAAAATAGGGGATAGTTTTATAGCATTTTTATTAATTTTTTTTTTTTTTACTAGTAATGGCGATCAGCGACCTCCTTTTTTTATTTTTTTATTTTTATTGTGACTGCGACATTTATGGGGGACACGTCGGACATTTTTGAGACCATTGTTATTTATACAGCAATCGGTGCTATTTAAATGCACTGATGCCTGTGTAAATGGCACTGGCAGTGAAGGAGTTAACCACTAGGGGGCAATGTAGGTGTTATGTATGACATTGTGTTTTTTTTTAATTGTAGGGGGCGTGGCCTGGCATGTGACATCACTGATCGTCTTTCCCTATATCAGGGAACAGACGATCGGTGACAGCCACAGTAGAAAGCACGGGGAGAGGTTTGTTTACACAGACCTCTCCTCATTCTTCAGCTCTGTGACCCGATCGCGGGACACCAGCGGCGATCAGGTCCGCTGGTGCCACGGTCACGGAGCTCGGGGAACCGGGTCAGGAGCGCGGCAGCATGCTCCCGACCCACGGCTGGGCACTTAAAGAGCAACGTACAGGTACGTGCTTGTGCCCAGCCATGCCATTCTGCTGATGTACATCGGCGTGAGGCGGTCCTTAAGTGGTTAAAATATGTTGTGTTTTTTTTGTTTGTTTTGTTTTTTTCCCCAGCAAGAACTCATCTATGTGGTCTTTTATTAAACTCTCCAGTATCTTCCCAACTATAGAAGTTAAACTAACAGATCTATAGTTATTTGGTAAAAACTTTGATCCCTTTTTAAATATGCGCCAATGCAGTGGTACCATTCCAGTCATTAACGAGTCCCTAAATATTAGAAACGATGGCCTTGAAATTACAGAGTTAAATTATTTTAGGATCCATGGGTGGATGCCATCTGGTCCAGGTGCTTTATCCACCTTTATTCTGTCTAAATATTTCTGGACCATATACCTTTTGAGTCATTGTGGATCATTTGCGGCTGTGTCACTACCACCCCCATTATGGACATGCGCTCCCCCATGCTCCTTTGTATACACAGAGCTGAAGAAAGTATTTAATACATTTGCCTTCTTTGTCCCCAGTCACCCACTCTAGATTATTTTGTAAAGGGCCTACATGCTCAGACTTGACCTTTTTACTATTAATATATTTGAATAATTTTTTGGGGTTTGTTCTATCTTTTGCAGTCTGTCGTTTCGTTAAGAATTTTTGCATCCTTGATTTCCTTTTTACATGTTCTTTTATACTCTTTGTAATGTTTAAACGAAAACGTGCCTTCTTTTTTTATTTTTTATAGCCATTTTAACTTCTTTAAGGTTTTATTTTTAGCATTTTAAACTTATTGCCCATGGGAATATACTATGCAGTGAGTTTACATACAGTCACTTTGAAGAATTCCCATTTCTGTTCTGTGCCCATTGATGACAATATTCACTCCCAGTCTAAGTCCTGGAGAGCAGCCCTCATCCTTGGAAAATTTGCTCTCTTGGGCTGCTTTCACAATGAGGTGCTTTACAGGCGTTAACCACTTGCCGCCCACCCTATAACAAAATGACGGCGGCAAAGTGGTTTCAAAATCCTAACCGGACGTCATATGACGTGATCAGGATTTTAAGCCGCTGCGCGCCCCCGGGGGCGCGCATCGCGGCGATCGTTGTTGCGGGGTGACAGTCTGACACCCTGCAACTACGATCTCGGTAAAGACGGAGACTCTTTACCACGTTATCAGCCGTGTCCAATCACAGCTGATCACAGAGTAAATGGGAAAAGCCGGTGTCAGACACGAGTAGAGGAGAGCCGATCGGCTGCTCCTCTGACGGGGGGGGGGGGGGGTCTGTGCTGATCGATTATCAGCGCAGCCCCTCTGAGCATGCCCACACTGGACCACCAGGGACGTCACCAGACCACCAGGGATGCCCAGGACAAGTTATGCCACCCTAGACCACCAGGGATTCCAGTCAGTGCCCATAATGGATGCCAGTCAGTGGCCGCAATGGGCATCACTGATTGGCATGCATTATTGTTTGGCAATGGCATCCATTAGTACAGTATATTATAATACAATGCCGCCCATCTGTGCTGCCTATCAGTGCCCTTCTGTGCCGCCTATCAGTGCCCATCAGTGTCGCCCATCAGTGCCACATATCAGTGTCCATCGGTGCCCATCAGTGTAACCCCATCAGTGAAGGAGAAAACTTACTTATTTACAAAGTTTTGAAACTGAAACAAAAAAAACATATTATTTTTTTCTAAATTTTCGGTATTTTTTTTTATTTGTTTAGCAAAAAATAAAAACCGCAGAGGTGATCCAATACCACCAAAAGAAAGCTCTATTTGTGGTAAAAAAAAAATGATAAAAATTTCATTTGGGTACAGTGTAGCATTACCTTGCAATTGTCGCTCAAAGTGCGACAGCGCTGAAAGCTCAAAATTGGTCTGGGCGGGAAGGTGTTTAAGTGCCCAGTATTGAAGTGGTTAAAGTGCTACAAATAGTGTCTGCAAAGCGCCCAGGAAACAGCCGCTGGTGTGTCTCCAGTGGGCCCTGAGGGCTTTCACACTGAATCGGTGCACTTCTAGGGCGGTAAAAAAAAAAAAGTCCTGCAAGCCGCATCTTTGGAGCGCTGTACGAGAGTTGTATTTACCGCTCCTAAAGCGCCCTTTTCCATTGAAAACAATGGGGCAGCGCTGCAAACCCGCCTGCAAAGCGCCACTGCTAAAACGACGGTAAATCGGCGCTAAATATAGCGCCGCTTTACCGCCAGTGCACGCAACACCCCAGTGTGAAAGTAGCCTTAAAGTTAAGTGTTTTTATCTTGGCTGTAAGCAACAAACGCATGCAGGTAACATTAAATGAAATCATGTTATGGTCTCTGCTACCCAGATGTTTTTTTATATGAATATTGGTAATAAGCTCTGCATGGTTTGAGATTACCAGGTCCAGCAGCGTGTCATTCCTAGTTGGGGCCTCAATAAACTGGACCATAAAATTTGTCTTGTAATAGGTTTATACATTTTTTGCCCTTTAAATGTCCCAGTAGTATCATGCCGGGTAGTTAAAATCCCCCATTATTCCCACTGTCCGCTCCCTTGCAGCCCTTTCCATCTGCGCAAGGAGCTGAGTCTCCACCTCCTCACTAACACTGGGAGGTCTATAACAAACTGCAATGATAACCTTTGCAGTACGCATACCCATGTACAGTTCCACCTATAATGCTTCAGACTCATCACACTCTCCATCAACTAAGTCCTCTTTCAACTAGCACTGATGTGGACGTGAAGGCCAAGCTCATAGTCTCCGTTCGAATTCATCCCAAAGGTGTTCTATCGGGTTGAGGTCAGGACTCTGTCCCCAAACTTGCTCATCCATGTCTTTATGGACCTTGCTTTGTGTACTGGTGCACAGTCATGTTGGAACAGGAAGGGGCCATCCCCAAATTGTTCCCACAAAGTTGGGAGCATGAAATTGTCCAAAAATGTTTTGGTATGCTGATGCCCTCAAGGTTCCCTTCACTAGAATCAAGTCCACCCCCCACACCGTAATCCCCCTTCCACCAAATGATTTGGAACAATGCACAAAGCAAGGTCCATAAAGACATGGATGAGCAAGTTTGGGGACAGAGTCCTGACATCAACCCGATAGTCTCCGTTCTAATTCATCCCAAAGGTGTTCTATCGGGTTGAGGTCAGGACTCTGTCCCCAAACTTGCTCATCCATGTCTTTATGGACCTTGCTTTGTGCATTGTTCCAAATCATTTGGAACAGTACACAAAAAGCCACAAATTTGCAGTAAAATCTTGCGATTTTTTTCTGCCTGAAAACGCTATGCTCAGGTATGAATGGGGCCTTACTGTGAAGGCCAGTTATGGGCGTGGGCAGTGGCCAGTTTTTTGTTACGATTTAAAAAAGTAGTACATGCACTACTTTTGGTGATTTTGGGTGCGACTTCAATAGACATCTGTGCATGAAGCTGCACAGATGTCTTCAAAGTCGCACCAAAATACGACTTTGAATTTCAGATGCCGCACCATTTCAGTGCCGCATTCAGTGGGAACAGATTGTGTTCTTGGTAATTCGATCCCTGTCAGTTCAACAATAACTAGTTGAATGTAATAAAGTATTGTACAGTAGACATTTAACACCTCATTGTATTTTAGAATGTGCCTGGTCTATAGAACAGCTCCATGGTGACAAAGCTTTGTAGTCCTGAAAGCTCCAGACCATTAAAACCAAAAGAGCGAGAAGGAACAACATTCTATATGTGCAGTGAAGTGAAGAGATGGAGGGGTATAAATAAAGGCTTACAATGTTTTTGGCCAATAGACTGCTTTTCCAAAACATTCACCTCCTGTGAACTTGTACCTGATGTATGATTCCCAAGCATGTGTGACACCTGGTCTGTGTGGCATTCCTCTCCACTTTTAAATATGCTTTGGGCTGTGCCAATGGTTGTCAACTTTTTGAGCTAAAGGGGACTCTAATGTGCCCCCTGACATTACCACAGGGCCACACTTAATGATCAATAGATCTAAGTCTTGATAGGCCTGTCAGAAACTGCAGACCTAATACTGTAGAGGAAATGTCTGTCACAGAGTGTGGACATGCTACAGTGGGGATCGAAAGTTTGGGCACCCCAGGTAAAAATGTGTATTAATGTGCATAACGAAGCCAAGGAAAGATGGAAAAATCTCCAAATGGCATCAAATTACAGATTAGAAATTCTTATAATATGTCAAAAAAAGTTAGATTTTATTTCCATCATTTACACTTTCAAAATTACAGAAAACAAAAAAATGGTGTTTGAAAAAGGTTTGGGCACCCTGCAGAGTTGATATCTTGTACTGCCCCCTTTGGCAAGTATCACAGCTTGTAAACGCTTTTTGTAGCCAGCCAAGAGTCTTTCAATTCTTGTTTGAGGTATCTTTGCCCATTCTTCCTTACAAAAGTGTTCCAGTTCTTTGAGATTTCTGGGCTGTCTGTCACGCACTGCTCTTCTAAGGTCTATCCATAGATTTTCAATAATGTTGAGGTCAGGAGATTGTGAAGGCCATGACAAAACCTTCAGTTTACGCCTCTTGATGTAATCCCCCGTGGATTTTGAGGTGTGTTTAGGATCATTATCCATTTGTAGAAGCCATCCTCTCTTTAACTTCAGCTTTTTCACAGATGGCATCAAGTTACCACCCAAAATTTTCTGAAATTTTATTGAATACATTTTTCCTTCTACTCGTGAAATGTTCCCTGTGCCACTGGCTGCAATACAACCCCAAAGCATAATTGATCCACCCCCATGCTTAACAGTTGGACAGAGGTTCTTTTCATTAAATTCTGTGCCCTTTCTTCTCTAAACGTACCTTTGCTCATTCCGGCCAAAAAGTTCTATTTTAACCTCATCGGTCCACAGAACTTGTTTCCAAAATGCCTCAGGCTTGTCTATATGTTCATTTGCATAGTTCAAGCGCTGATTTTTG
The DNA here is from genome assembly GCF_037356315.1 of Lithobates pipiens. NCBI lineage: Eukaryota > Metazoa > Chordata > Amphibia > Anura > Ranidae > Lithobates > Lithobates pipiens. The sequence goes on from NW_027507788.1 coordinate 81,858,973, forward strand.
TGGTGAGGACGTAGAAGAGGTTTTCTTCTGATGACTCTTACATGAAGACCATATTTGTACAAGTATCTCTTTATAGTGGAATAGTGTACCACAACTCCAGTGTCTGCCAGATCTTTCTGGAGGGATCGTGCAGTCAAACGTGGGTTTTGAATTGCTTTTCTCACAATGCTGCGAGCTGTTCTGTCTGATATTTTTCTTGGTCTTCCAGATCTTGCTTTAACTTCTGTTCCTGATGACTGCCATTTCTTAATTACATTCCGAACAGAGGATATTGACATCTGAACACGCTTTGCTATCTTCTTATAGCCTTCTCTAGCTTTGTGAGCGTCAACTATTTTCAGTTTCAGTTTTCTAGACCAGTGGTCCCCAACCTTTTTGGCACCGGGGGCCGGCGTAGTTGAAGAAAATTGTGCCAAGGCCCAGGGGGGTGTATGCAGCTTTTCGCGGGCAATTTATCGGGCGATGGCTGGCATTGGCGCTTCAATCATCCCGGCACCATCATTGATATGATGTTAGGATGATTGAAGCGCATTATTTCTATTATTACATTGTAATATATAATGAAATAGTTCAACTCACCATAACGCAGAATGTGCCAGAGTGTCACTTTCAACGTCGCCTGCCTTCAGATGCAGCTTGTCACGTCGCTTGTCACCAGAAGCATTTTGTCCCTTGCCACGTCGCCTGGCACCAGATGCTTTTTTGTCCCTTACCATGTCACCTGCCACCTGATTCAGCTTGTCACTTGCCACGTCACTTGTCACCAGATGCAATTTGTCCCTTGCCACGTCACCTACCACCAGATGCGGATTGTCACTTGCCATGTCGCCTGCCTTCATATGCAGCTTGTCACTTGCCATGTCATCTGCCACCAGATGCATTTTGTCCCTTGCCACGTCACCTGCCACCAGATTTGGATTGCCACTTGCCACGTCCCCTGTCATCAGATGCAGCTTGTCATTTGCGACGTCGCCTGCCATCAGATGCAGCTTGTCATTTGCCACGACACCTCCCACCAAATGTGGATTGTCACCTGCCACCACATGACTGTTGTCACTGCAGTGGTGGCAGCACAGGTGTGCACATTAGTAAAGAGGCAAGCCTGCACTAATGGGTAGTAAGGAAGAACAGCGGTGGGGCGTCGGTAGTGAGAGATGATCTCACCTGCCTCCGCTTCAATAGTATATCAGTGTTCTGCCGCGCTGTGTCGGCAGAGGAGCAGTAAAGCGGGCGGGCAGTGAGAGATGATCTCATCTCTCTGTTCCCCCGCCTCACCTCCAGCGTTATAGCATCCCCGCTGTGAGCGCGGAAGAGTTGGAGATGATCTCATCTCACTGCTCGCTCGCCTCCATATAGCGGCCCCGCTGTGAGCGCGGAACAGCGGTGATGCGGGCGGTGAGAGATGATGCCACCTCTCTGCCTGCTCCGCCACCGCTCATCAGAGAGTGCAGCCTTCGCGGCCCGGCTGCAAGCAGGCCACGGCCCGGCAGTGGGCCGCGGCCCGGGGGTTGATGACCTCTGTTCTAGACAACTGCTTAGAAGATCCCATGGTGCTAATTGTTGGGGCAAGGTCAGATGAGTCTGGCCATTTAAAACCTTTGAGATTGACATCACCTGGTCTTCCCAGACGATGATTGAGAACAATCCATGACACTGGCAGGTCTCAGCTTTGCAAAGGGGGCAGTGCATGCTATAAATTCTGCAGGGTGCCCAAACTTTTGCAGACGCCATTTTTTTGTTTTCTGTAATTTTGAAAGTGTAAATGATGGAAATAAAATCTAACTTTTTTTGACATATTATAAGAATGTCTAATCTGTAATTTGATGCCATTTGGAGATTTTTCCATCTTTCCTTGGCTTCGTTATGCACATTAATACACATTTTTACCTGGGGTGCCCAAACTTTCGATCCCCACTGTACATAGTTGGCTGGGGATATGCTGCAGAACACAATACAAAACTGGGAACATGTTATATGGAGCTAGTAGAGATCAGTGCCATTACTCTAATCTGTGTTCCCAATACAGACTGTCCATGGCCAAGGGCCGCACATCATATACCAAAGGGCTGCATGAGGCCCTCGGGCCATAGGTTGTTAGGCACCAGGGAACTATGCAGTATGTTGCATAGTAGGCGAGGTTGAAAAAGACACAAGCCCAACCTAGTCCAACAAGTCCAACCTATGTGGCTGTATACAATCTGTGCTTGGTGAAGCTTTGCACTGTGTTCAAAGTGAACACGCAGCAGGGTGTTTTTGGCACTTGCTGTAGTTTCAGCTCTGTTGCTTTTACTTGTGTGGGAAATGGTATTCCAGGTGCTAATTTTACCAGTTAGGATAAGAACAGGTTCCATTATTATGCACAGTATTGTACCCATGTGTGATCAAAAGTGTGGGAGCTTTACACAAATTCCATGTTTTTTCTTGATACATCGAGAGAAGACAATCCTCAAAATTACTTGTGGTCTTTCTTAACCACTTGCTTACTGGGCACTTAAACCCCCCTCAGTCCCAGACCAATTTTCAGCTTTCAGCGCTGATGCACTTTGAATGACAATTGCGCGGGCATACAACACTGTACCCAAATGAAATTTCTATCATTTTTTTCCCACAAATAGAGCTTTCTTTTGGTGGTATTTAGTTACAGCTCGGAGTTTTATTTTTTGCTAAACAAACAAAAAAAGATGCAAAAAAAAAAAAATCATGTTTTAATAGTTTGTTATAAAATTTTGCAAACGGGTCATTTTTCTCCTTCATTGAAGTGCGCTGATAAGGCGGCACTGATAGGCTGCACTGATGGGCTGCATTGGTGGGCACTGATGGGCTGCATTGGTGGGCACTGATGGGCTGCATTGGTGGGCACTGATGGGCTGCATTGGTGGGCACTGATGGGCTGCATTGGTGGGCACTGATGGGCTGCATTGGTGGGCACTGATGGGCTGCATTGGTGGGCACTGATGGGCTGCATTGGTGGGCACTGATGGGCTGCATTGGTGGGCACTGATGGGATGCATTGGTGGGCACTGATGGGATGCATTGGTGGGCACTGATGGGCTGCATTGGTGGGCACTGATGGGCTGCATTGGTGGGCACTGATGGGCTGCATTGGTGGGCACTGATGGGCTGCATTGGTGGGCACTGATAGGCTGCACTTGTGGGCACTGATAGGCATAGTTAAGGCGGCACTAATAGGCACAGATAAGGCGGCACCGATGGGCACAGATAAGGCGGCACTGATGGGCAAAGATGGGCACAGATAAGATGGCACGGATAAGTGGCACGGATGGGTGGCACGGATGGGCACTGATAGGTACCACAGATAGATGGGACTGATGGGCACTGATAGGTGGCACTGATAGGTGGCTCTGATAGGTGGCACTGCTGGGCACTGATGGGCGGCACTGCTGGGCACTGATGGGCGGCACTGCTGGGCACTGATGGGCGGCACTGGGGTGCAGCACCTTTGAGGCAGATTGGGTGGCACTGTGGGGTGGCACTGTGGGGTGGCACTGTGGGGTGGCACTGTGGGTGGCACTGTGGGCATTATGGGCACAGACGGGGGGCACTTACTTTTACTTTGTTATTTTTCAGGATGGCACTGCGGGAGGCAGGTGGGCACTGGCAGGTGGCATGTGGTGCCTTTCATTGCTGGCCGTGATCGGGACTGATGTCCCGATCACGGCCGCCGGTGATCGGCTCTTTTTTTTTTTTGACAGCGCGAGGAGGAATAATAGCCGATTACCGGCTCCGTTCTGTCACATGATCAGCTGTCATTGGCTGACAGCTGATCACGTGATAAGGGGTCGGGATCGACCCCTTACACGGATCGGTGATCAGGCGAGTCTCACGGACTCGCCGATCACAGAGCGCGCCGCGCGCGCCCCTCAGGGGGCGCGCAGGCCGCTCGTAACCAGGACGACGTCAATAGACGTAGTCCTGGAAATCTAGGTCCGCGCTAATGCCGTCATTCGGCAATAGCGCGGTACCCAAGTGGTTAAAGAGGGCTTCCACTGGAAACAAAAATATTAAAAGCCAGCAGCTATAAATACTACAGCTGCTGACTTTTAGTAAATGAACACTCCCCTGTCCCAGGGCCCAGCGATGTCTGCAGCCGAGGCCGATCGATCGCTCGGCTGCTGCTGCCGCCATTCTCTGTGAGGGAATCAGGAAGTGAAGCGTTGCACAATGGGAATGGTCCGCGCTGTCTCTGGGATCTGTGTGTGTCCCAGCAGACAGCACGCCGGGACAGGAAACTGCATAGACTCCCGTGGGAGTCTATGCCCGGCAGTGGGTGCAAATACCTGTCTTAGACAGGTATCTGCACCCCCCTCCCCTATGAAAGGTGCCAACTGTGACACCGGAGGGGGGGAGGGTTTCCGATGAGCGGAAGATCCACTTTAGGGTGGAACCCCGCTTTAAGTACCATATTTATCAGTGTATAACACGCACTGCAATTTTAGGAGGGAAGTTTAAGGAAAAAAAACTCACATTTTAAATAAAGAACTTTAAAGCAAATTTAGGGTCACAGCTCATCAATGCACCCTGCTCAGTGCCCATCCATCTGCAGCCTCTCAATTGCTCATCAATGCACCCTGCTCAGTGCACATCTTCAGTCTATAAATTGACCAACAATGCAGCCTGTTCAGTGCCCATCTACAGCCTCACCTTTCCCATTATTGCAGCCTCGCCAGTGTTGGATTTGACCTGCTGTCTCCGATGGAAGAGGAGGAGCGAGCGCTGCTGAATTACATAGAGCCGTGATCTCCTGTGTGCCCCGCGCTCCGTCACTCACAGCCACGCCTCCTGGCCCTGCTCATATGATAGAACAGTGGCCCAATGCGGGACCAGGAGGCGTGGCTGTGAGTGGCGGATCGGCGTGTACATAGGAGATTGCGGCTCTATGTAATTCAGCGGCCCTCGTTCCTTTTTCGCACCTCCATGCGGTGCGTGTTTTCCCTCAGAGAGCAGAGATTGCTATATAACACGCACCCACGATTTCCCCCTGATTTTAAGGGAGAAAAAGTGCATGTTATACGCCAATTAAATATGGTAATCATCTGTAGTGTTGCTTTGAAAAGACAAGGTAGAAATGTGCTGTGTGTACAGTGCCTTGAAAAAGTATTCATACCCCTTGAACACTTCCACATTTTGTCATGTTACAACTAGAAACATTAATGTATTTTATTGGGATTTCATGTTATAGACCAACACAAAGTGGCACATACTGTAATTGTGAAGTGGAAAGAAAAGGATAATTGATTTTCAAAATTTCTTACAAATATGTGAAAAGTGTGGGGTACATTTTGTATTCAGCTTTATTCATACTTTGTAGGACCACCTTTCACTGAAATTACAGCTGCAAGTCTTTTGGGGATGTCTCTACCAGCTTTGCACATTTAGATGCCCATTCTTCTTTGCAAAATAGCTCAAGCTCTGTCATATTGAATGGAGAGCATCTGTGAACAGCAATTTTCAAAAAGTCTTGCCACAGATTGTCAATTGGATTTAGGTCTGGTCTTTGCCTGGGCCATTCTAACACATGAATATGCTTTGATCTAAAACATTCCATTGTAGCTCTGGCTGTATGTTTAGGGTCATTGTCCTGCTGGAAGGTGAAGCTCTGCCCCAGTCTCAAGTCATCTGCAGATTCTAATGCTGCTCTAAACATGACCGGACTTTCCGGCAGACTAGGTCCGTCGGACATTTGGCGGGGTTCCGACGGACCTTCCGAACGAACGGACTTGCCCACACACAAACGGCCTAAGTCAGTTTCAAAGTCTGTTCATTTTGAACGTGATTACGTAAGACAGGACTAAAAAAGGAAGTTCAATGGCCAATAGCTTCCCTTGCGTTGTTTTTGGTCCATCAGACCAGCATACAGATGACCGGTTTTCCTTATATGAATTGATTTGAAACATGTTCTATTTCTAGGTAGGTCCGGATTTTTATAACGAAAAATTATCGTATTAGCCCACCCACGATTGGATTGTCTGATGGACTGATTCCGTAGGACCTAGTCTGCCGGAAAGTCCGGTTGTGTGTACGTGGCATAACAGGTTTCCTTCTAAGATTGCCCTGTATTTGGCTCCATCCATCTTCCCATCAACTCTTACCAGCTTCCCTGTCCCTGCTGAAGAAAAGCATCCCCACAATATGATGCTGCTACCACTATGTTTCACGGTGGGGATTGTGTGTTCAGGGTGATGTGCAGTGTTCGTTTTCTGCCACACATAGGGTTTTGCTTTTAGACCAAAAAGTTCAATTTTGGTCTCCTTTGACCAGAGCAGCTTTTTCCACGTTTGCCGTGTTCCCCACATGGCTTCTCGCAAACTGAAAACTGGACTTCTTATGGCGCTCTTTCAACAATGGCATAGTTGCCAACATTGTAAAAAAAATTGGGACACTTTTTTTGTCAGTAGGCAGAGTTGTATTATAATTAGGGGGTGGGCATGCGGTTATAGGTGTGGCATAGAAAAAGGCGAAGCGCGCCGCAGCAAGATATGGATGTGGCTGAAATGGGGGCGTGGCTCAAAGGGGTGTGGTTAGAGTCTGAGATGAATGCGGGGAGAAAGGAGAGGGAAAGGAGGGACAGCAGCCCCCCCGATCCTACACCACAATAGCAATAGGTGTTTTCCAGAGTTTGACAATCAGCAGATAAAGATGCTCCAAATACCTGGTGTTAGCGCTTTAATCATCCCGGCGCCATGATTGTTATGGTGTCAGGATGATTGAAGCGCATTATTTCTATTATTACATTGTAATATGAAATGAAATCATTCAACTCACCATAATGCAGAATCAGTGGGAGCCATGAACGCATCACTAGCCACGTTGCCTGCCACCAGATTCCATCAGGTGTCCCAAGCGGAGACTGTCCCTACATCAGGTGCCCCATCAGAGGTACCTTCCTCACATCTGTATCCATCAGCGGAGCCCCTCCTTACATCTGATGCCCCTCTGACATCCAGACCGGCGCCCCCACATCTCCAGACCGGCGCCCACATCCACGAGACTGGCGCCCAATTCACTGCACGGACTCACTGGCCCCCGACAGGACATATGATCTCCTGTCGTCCTCCAAGCGGCAGCTGTCTTTGCCGCGCTGACTTTGAACTGTGGCGCCGCCCACGGCTCTTCACACACATACACTGGCAGCGGGGGTGGGCGGGGCCACAGGTTCTCTGTTGAAGACCAGCTTCTGGTCTTCTTAAAAATGGCAGCCGGCTGAGGTCTGCGGCCGGCGGCAAAAAAACGGGAAATTTGAATTTCCCGGGACAAAATTAATTTGGGACAAATGTCCTAATCCCGGGAATGTCCCGGGAAATTCAGAACAGTTGGCAACTATGCAATGGCTTTCTTCTTGTCACTCTTCCATAAAGGCCAGATTTGTGGAGTGCATGACTAATAGTTGTCCTGCGGACAGATTCTCCCATATGAGCTGTGGATCTCTGTAGCTCCTCCAGAGTTACCATGGGCCTCTTGTCTACTTCTCTGATTAATGCTCTCCTTGCCCTGCCTGTCAGTTTAGGTGGACGGCCATGTCTTGGTAGGTTTGCAGTTGTGCCATACTGAAATTTTCAGATGATGGATTGAACAGTGCTCTGTGAGATGTTCAAAGCTTGGGTTATTTTTTTTTAACCTAACCCTGCTTTAAACTTCTCCACAACTTTATCCCTGACCTGTCTGTGTGTTCCTTGGCCTTCATGATGCTGTTTGTTCACTAAGGTTCTCCAACAAACCCCTGAGGGCTTCACAGAACAGCTGTATTTATACTGAGAATAAATTACACACAGGTGGACTCCATTTACTAATTAGGTGACTTCTGAAGGCAATTGGTTCCACTAGATTTAAATTGGGTGTATCAAAGTAAAGGGGGGCTGAAAACAAATGCACGCCACACTTTTCACATATTTATTTGTAAAAAAAAAATAATGTAAACCCATTTATCATTGTCCTTCCACTTCACAATTATGTGCCACTTTGTGTTAGTCTATCATATAAAATCCCAATTAAATACATTTACGTTTTTGGTTGTAACATGACAAAAAAAGTGGAACATTTTCAAGGGGCATGAATACTTTTGGGAGGGGGAGGTAACGCAATGTAGGTTTTTCAGGTTCTCCGATGACAGCTTGAAAGGAGATGGCAATTTCATCTGTAATTCAGAAAATGAACGGAAAACAGGTAGTTTTGCATTCTTCTCTGACAGTTGTGTTGTGAAGTTTTGTGAGGATTTTTTTTCTTTCATTATTTTAAAGTGGCCCTTTTCTGTGCTCTTCAAATTCCATTCGTATATTTTGTTTTCTTTCTTGCGGCTGTTCGAGGGTGGATAGATTTTGTTTTCTTCGGTCCCGCTGTTTATAGGAATGCAGCCACCCTCTTTTGCTCACTCTCAAGATAGACTGTGGACTACGGGATGCGTAGTGTGCACTTGACCGCAATTGATGTACAATGCTCAGGGAAATGAGGGGGAAATTGGGTCTTGTGACCGCATCTAATGTGCACTGCTCCTTCCAAGCAAATGAAAGTGAGGGGAAAATTTGATGTTCAGGAGCTAATAAAGAATCGTACAAGAAGGCCGAAAACACAATTTCATGAGGAATAGGCTACAGGCCATTAGAAAGTGGATGTGTATGGATTGTTTTAGAGAATAAGGATATTGTTTAGTGTCACTTTAATGATAAATGAAAAAAATCCACATAAATCTGGTTGATGTGGAAAATGGCCACCTCTTTGCTCTGGTTTTTACAGCTTCCCATCCAGGGCTCTGTAATTAATGTAACAGTGGAAGAATATTGTTTCCATTAGGAATTTTATACATATTTGACAACATCTTCCCATATAGACCACCAGAGCCTCTTCTGCTTGGATCCATGGGCCTGCAAAGAAAGTCCTTTGCTCAATATTACATTTACAATATGTAATTATCTTTTACAGCACATAATAATAAGAGGTTTAACAAAGGAAGTGAGCGTGTTTGAACATGTTTCTGTTAATAACTTTGAGGCAGGTATGGTTGACCTCCTCTTTAAAGAACACAAACACTGTCACTTTAACACAACTTTTTGAAGTAATAGCCGTACATGAATTTAGCAAAGTTAAAGATCACTACCTCCTGCAGTGGAGGTCATGTCACCAGTGCCACGTCATTGGTCAGGCTGAGCCAATTTCAATCACTCCAGCCAGCTCCATATCTCACTCATATCTTGCACATAAGTAAATCAGTATTGCAAGTTCTTGTGAATTATTTTTTATAATTTTAAAGCTAAAATTGGCAGATTTGAAGGCACACATGAATTCAGCTCTGTATTCATTTATATATTGTAAAGCCCAACTCTATAAATGACAAAACTCTAACCTTGCAAGGGTTAAATGCTCGTTGACTATAGGAGTAGAGCAATTGGATGTAATACCTTACTCCTCGCTCTTGCAGACTCCGGCTGTGTGAACTGTCACCCTGATGTCTCTTCTGTAAGACTGCGTGGCTCGTGGTCCCACACTAATGTCATTAAGTACAATGCAGGACCAAAGATCTTCTATTGCACATGAGAACCGCAAGGCAGGTGCATAACCAAGAGTGGAGAAGAGCTTTAGAGCCTGCTAGAGGAAGGAATATGGTAGGTATTATATTGTATTCCTCTTCCCCTAAAGTTATCAAGCATTTTACTATTGCGGTGCTGCGGGTGCTTACAAGGGCATTTTTTTTCCTGATTCCTAGAGTTGAGCTTTAAATCTATTTTCCAAATATAAGCAATGCAGGTTCCTGAATTTGATCTTGTATCGGCAGTCTCTGTACAGCAGAGCTTAGACTGGGGGAGAAGCCATTCAATAATGCAAGGTGCATGCTAATGCAAGGAAAAGGCAGAGTGATAGAGGGATCAGCTCATCAGTCGGTCCACTTATTGAACGGAGTGAAGGAAAGAAATGTTCACCTTTTGTCCGCATGACTTATAGAGCACTGGCACTTTACCTTTTGGACTTTTTTTTGCATCTGCAGTTTTGCACATTCATTTATATGGACTGCATGGATAAATAATTTCCTTTTTATATTATATTGATTGTGATGTTTGCAGTGTTTGCACGGATAGATTTTGGCACTTGCACTTTTTCCTAACTGTTGGATTACCACGTTATGCACTGCACATGGTAATAATTTGTATGGAATTTTTCTGATCTCAATAGTATTTTTCCAGATTTTAATAGCTTTGTATGAATATTCATATCCACATTCGTGGATGTCACGTATCCTATGTCACACGTATTTTTATTTTTTAATTGAAGGAGTGCTTTTTAGTAGTACACTTAGTGTATGGCACATTACTCTTTAAACTGTGTTTATTTCTAAGCAATTCACTTACCCCTTTTGCCTTGCTTTTCCACCGTTGGAATTAGGGATGCACCGAAATTTCGGCCGCCGAAACATATCGGCCGAAAATGCCCCTTTCGGCAATTTGCCGAAAGGAAAAAACGGCCGATAATTGAGCCGAAAATGGGGCGGGGCCTGGGCGGAACCCCCGCCCCGCCCCTGGTGCCTCCCATGATGGGGGTGAATAGCGCAGGACTGATGCAGCCAGCGATGCCCCTCTGCAGTGAAAAGAGCCGTCTGGTTGAATAGAGCCCCGGGAACATCACAGCTTTAATTTCAATAGCTGTGTGTTCCCCGTCGCGCGCCGTCACACACAGCCCCTCCCCCTTGTCCGGGGAACTTTGATAGACAGATCACCCGTCCAGATTGGACGGGTGATCTGTCTATCAAAGTGCCTGGACAAGAGGGAGGGGCTGTGTGTGACGGCGCGCGACAGAACACACAGCTATTGAAATTAAAGCTGTGATGTTCCCGGCGCTCTATTCAACCAGACGGCTCTCTTCACTGCAGAGGGGCATCGCTGGCTGCATCACAGGGGGCAACACACACTGGCTGCATCACAGGGGGCAACACACACTGGCTGCATCACAGGGGGCAACACACACTGGCTGCATCACAGGGGGCAACACACACTGGCTGCATCACAGGGGGCAACACACACTGGCTGCATCACAGGGGGCAACACACACTGGCTGCATCACAGGGGGCAACACACACTGGCCGCATCACAGGGGGCAACACACACTGGCCGCATCACAGGGGGCAACACACACTGGCTGCATCACAGGGGGCAACACACACTGGCTGCATCACAGGGGGCAACACACACTGGCTGCATCACAGGGGGCAACACTGGCTGCACTTATCTCTTATCAGGTCGCCAGTCTCTGACCACCTCCTGTACCGCGTCGCCAGTCTCTGACCACCTCCTGTACCGCGTCGCCAGTCTCTGACCACCTCCTGTACCGCGTCGCCAGTCTCTGACCACCTCCTGTACCGCGTCGCCAGCCTCTGACCACCTCCTGTACCGCGTCGCCAGCCTCTGACCACCTCCTGTACCGCGTCGCCAGCCTCTGACCACCTCCTGTACCGCGTCGCCAGCCTCTGACCACCTCCTGTACCGCGTCGCCAGCCTCTGACCACCTCCTGTACCGCGTCGCCAGCCTCTGACCACCTCCTGTATAAAAATATTTTTTGAAAACAGTCATTTTCGGTATCGGTTTCGGTTTTCGGCCTAGTGTATTTTTCATTTTCGGTATCGGTTTTGGCACCAAAAAACCCATTCGGTGCATCCCTAGTTGGAGTCTCTTTCTCCCATTTTCTCCTCCACCCCCCCCCCCCCCTTCTATCTTTCCCCTCGCCTTTCCTCTCTACATTGCGCAGCACTATTATATATAAATATTTTTCTGGGTTTGATTGACCTCTCTCAGTGCATGCAGCAGTTTTCCACTCTCTGTATCTAATTCGTTGGCAAAGAGATACTTGATTTGTTAGCTCATCAGTCTGCTGCTTCTTTTTACTGCCCATTTATAGGATGGGGAGGAGACCAGCAAATATTGCATTGCTTTACATCAAATAAATATTAGATTTGCTCCTTACCAGACAGGGCTGTGTGTTGTGGTAGAGCTGTGTAAAATTCAGAACTAGAGAGACAAAACAGCTCCTTAATACATGCTTTCTATGTATCTAGCGGTTTGCCTGGAGTTAAGCTGTAAGGTACCCAATGACCGAAACAACATCTGAAGAATAGTCTTTTCCAAAATGACTTTCAGGGCAGCCACCCGAGAGATTATGGCTCCACCTCCCACAGGAAACACCTCCTCCTCCATCAGAGCTTTTTAAGGGAAGTCTCCACGCAGCCTCCTCAGTTTTTTCTCCAACCTGGAGGAACACCTCCGGTGGTAGCCATGACCTCTGGGGTGGTCCTGGAGGTCTTCTTTTTTTTTTTTTTTTTTTTCTCCCACCTAAATTTTTTACTTTTCAGGAGCTGGTCCTCCCATTTGCCTCCCGGTGTGGGTGGTCCCATGGGCTCTCTCTCCTCCTTCCATGCTCGGGAAGAGCCAGCATGTCAGAGGTTCTGTTTCCTGGTCAGAGTGGCGGCTGCATCAGTTTGAATCTCCCGCGTGCAGCACGCTGGATCTGAGGAAGAGGACGCAGCTTCCAAGTACAAGTTGTCATTGGAAGAAGTGGGAGGCCTCCTTAAAGTGATTTATGCCACTTTGGGTATTGAAGAGGAAAAGGAGCTCTCCTTGCATGACCGGATGTATGCGGGGCTAGGAGATTCCAGATCTCGCACCTTCCCTGTGCATTCCTTGGTATACGACTTGATTAAAAGGGACTAGTTGGAGCCAGAGGGGAAAAAAAAAAAACCTTTTTTTCCAGAGCACACAGGAAGAGGTTTTCTTTTGAAGACAACCCGGACCTGGTCTGGAACAAGGTTCCAAAGCTAGACTCAGCCTTTTCTCAGGTTTCAAAATCAACGGATCTAGCTTTTGAAGATATGGGCACGCTGAAGGAACCTATGGATAAGAAGATGGATCTGCTTCCAAAAAGGTCCTGGCAGTTGGTGATGATGAATTTGAAACCGGCCATGGCAACAACCTGTGTGGCAAGAAATCTGGATCATTGGGTTAACCAGTTGAAATCTCACATTTTGGCTGATTCCCCTAAGCAGGAGATTCTGGATTCCTTTGCTACTCTGTCTGCGGCAATTGCATACATTGCGGATGCCTCGGTGGAGTCTGTCCACATGACAGCCAGGTCAGCCGCCCTGACCAACTCGGTTAGAAGGGCATTGTGGTTGAAAAATAGGTTATGTGGCATCCCTTTTTGCGGGGGATTTGTTGTTTGGTTTCGGAGTTAGATTCTATTCTGGACTGAACGGCAGATAGGAAAAAGTCCTTTCCGGTAAAGAAGAAACCGGCGCAGACTTTTTTTGGGGGGCCCATGGGACAGGCTAAGGATAGGACAGAAAACGGGAAGTCCTGGGCGCAGAAGCCCAAAGGCAAAGGGGGGAGTCCTCCTCAATCCTCCTGCGTCCGCCACCAAGCCGCAATGACTCTCTAGTCAGGGTAAGGGGGAGACGTCAGCGTTTTCTCCCTCTGTGGGAGGCCATTACTCAGAATTCGTTTATTTTGAGGATGGTCTCCCAGGGTTACAAAATCGAATTTACAGAGTGTCCCCCTCAAAGATTCCTGTTCACCAATGTTCCCAGAGACCCAGTCAAGGCCCTTGCTATGAAGTCCTTAATTCAGGACCTAATGTTTCAAGGGGTTGTTTGGTAGGTCCCAGCAGAGGAACTAGGCCAGGGTTTTTACTCCCATGTGTAAAATTTCCTGGTCAGGAAACCTTCGGGAAAGTTCCGTCTCATTTTGAACCTCAGGGGTCTAAACAGGTTGGTGAGGTACGAGAGGTTTCGGATGGATTCTATTTTTTTTCAGTAAGAAACCTCTTGAACCCGGGATGCTATATGGCATCCATAGATTTACAGCATGCGTATCTCCATGTCCCGATTTGAAGTGGATCTCAGAGATACTTGAGGATGGCACTAAAGGAAGGGAGCAAGATCTTTCACCTTCAGTTCAAAGCCCTCCCTTTCGGTCTGTCATTGTCCCCGAGGGTATTCACCAAAATTATGGCAGAAGCATTAGCTCCTCTTCGCTTAGAGGGAATCTCAGTGATTCCCTATCTGGACGATTTGATGTTTGTTGCCCAGACCAGGGAGGGTTTGCAGAGGGAACTCGACAGAGCTTGCATCCACCTAAGGCAGTTGGGTTGGATTATAAACCTTCAGAAATCAAATTTGGTGCCTGCTCAGGAAGTCACATTCCTGGGGTTTTGCATCAGCTCCATAGACCAAAAGATCTTCCTGCCAGAAGAAAAGGAGAAGCTGGTACAGGGGTTTGCCCATCTACAATGCAATCCTCCCCGATCCATCAGGTGGGTCATGTCGGTTCTGGGGACTCTGACTTCCTCTATTCTGGCGGTCCAATGGGCAAGGCATCACTTCAGGCCTCTTCGGGCCTTCCTACTAAGGGTCTGGGATCGTCAACAGAGTTCTCTAGACGATCTGGTAAGGATTCCTACCTCGGTAAGAAGAGGTCTGTGGTGGTGGAGAGCCCAAGGGGTGCTCTTGGAAGGCCTGTTGTGGTCCTTTCCGGTCCAGGTGTGGCTGACAACCGACACCAGCACCTGGGGTTGGGGGGCCCATGTGGACACTCAGTGGGTCCAGGGCACATGGTCAGTGGAAGAGACAGAGAGGTCCTCAAATTGGAGGGAGCTGAAGGAAGTAGAAAGCGTAATGTTGGCCTTCTCAGACGTTGTGCAGAAGCAACACGTCCAGATCCTGCCAGACAATGCCACGGCGGTGGCATATTTGAACAGACAGGGAGGAGCCAGAAGCAGGGCACTTCAGGATCTAGCAAGAAGTATCCTGGGCTAGGCAGAGCAGTTTACTCAATCCTTGTCAGCGATCCACCTAAAAGGGTCCTTCCTTGTCAGCGATCCAACGAAAAAGCAGACTTCCTCAGCAGGAACCGAGTTCTGGAGCCAGAGTGGCAGTTGAATCCGAAGGTCTTCAGACTGATCGTGGAGAGATGGAGTCAGACAGAGGTAGATCTCTTTGCCACTCAGGAAATGCCCAGGTCCCTCTTTTCTTCTCCCTGAACAGGCACGAGAGGTCGTTGGGAGTGGATGCCTTAGCTCACAGCTGGAAGTTTCGCCTATGCTATGCCTCCCCCGTTTCAGTTGATTCCCTGGGTGTTAGGAAAAATCAGAAAAGAAGAAGCAGGGGTAATTTTGATCACCCCCTTTTGGCCCAAAAGACTGTGGTTCTCGGCCCTTCTGCAGATGCAGCAAAGACCGTTCTGGCATCTCCCCCTACGAGAAGATCTCCTCCGGCAGGGCCCTCTCATCCAAGATCTGGCAAAACTAAGACTTACGGCTTGGTTTCTGAAGAGCAACTCTTGAAGAAGGGGTTCTCAGATAAGTTGATTGCTACCCTGTGGTCCAGTAGGAAGAAGGTCACCAGGGCAATATACTTCTGGTGCAGGACTTCAGCTAGGTCACCAAGACAGATTGCTTCAGTTCTGGAATTCCTACAGGAAAGAGCAGATAATAAATTAGCAATCAGCACCCTAAAAGTTCAGGTAGCCGCTCTGGGGGTCTTTTTGGAGAAATCTGTGGCATCAGACCCTCTAGTAGTCAGGTTCTTTTAGCGCTCTTTCTCGTTCTAGGCCTGTCGTATCTAGAAACTTCCCAGGCTGGGACCTGTCTACTGTTCTGCAGGCCCTGACCAAGGGTCCTTTCGAACCTATTGTTTCAGCCTCCCTGAGATGGATTACTTTGAAAACAGTTTTTTTTTTTTTTTTTTTTTTTTTTTTTTTTTTTTTTAGTAGCCATTTCTTCAGCTCGCATAGTCAGTGAGTTGCAGGCATTATCAATCAGGGAGCCGTTCTTTTTTTGTTTTTCTGGACAGAATAGTCCGTAAAACAGACCCTAATTTTTTGCCCAAAGTGGCATCATTTCAAAATCATTCCCAGGAGATAATTCTATCTACATTCTTCTCTGATCCACCGGGTAAGAAAGAAGAGGATTTCCATACCCTGGATGTTAAGAGGGCAGTCCTAAGTTATTTAGAAGCCACTAAAGACTTTACAGTCTGATGCACTTTTTGTTTCATTTTCCGGTACTAGAAAGGGAAAACAGGTGTCCAAAGGGACCATAGCCAGATGGCTGAGAATGGCAATCTCGGAAGCATATTCCTGTGCAGGTCAGAGGAGTCCAGTGAGCGTCCGGGCTCATTCCACAAGGGCTACAGCAGTGAGTTGGGCAGAGAAGGCTGGCACCACCCTCGAACAGATATGTAAGGCTGCTACCTGGTCAGGTCTAACGACATTTGCCCGCCATTACAGATTAGATCTTTTATCGGCTGGGGATCAGGCTTTTGGAAGGAAAGTCTTACAGGCTGTTGTCCCGCCCTGAATGGAGTAAGTCTCGGTAATCCTCTTGGGTGGCTGTCCTGAAAGTCGTTTTGGAAAATTCAAGTTAGACTTACCGGTAACTTGTTTTCCAGTAGACTTTCAGGACAGCAATAACCCGCCCTGTGGTATATGTGATTTGCTGTAATACTATTATATAACTGTCGCTTGTGTGTTGCAGCTGGGGTTGGAGAGTCTCTACAAACAACTGAGGAGGCTGCGTGGAGACTTCCCTTAAAAAGCTCTGATGGAGGAGGTGTTTCCTGTGGGAGGTGGAGCCATGATCTCTCGGGTGGCTGTCCTGAAAGTCTACTGGAAAACAAGTTACCGGTAAGTCTAACTTGAATTTTTGTGAATATTAAAGTGGTTTTAAACCCTTACAACACACTTTCGCCTACAGGTAAGCCAGATTAAGGCTTACCTGTAGGTGCTGTAAATATCTCCTAAACCTACATGGTTTAGGAGATATTTACAATTCCACGTACGAGGATTCCTTCTGCGCATGCGCTGATGTATTCGCCGCATGCGCACTTTAGAAGGGTAGTTTCGTGCCGGTTTCATTAAAGGAAATGCCGCGACTGGTGGCTCCTGGGCGCATGCGACTCCGGCCAGTCACAGATCCGGAGTCCGCGACCCCAGAAGGAAGATGGCCGCTTCCAGACGGCGAGGAAATCGGGGACATTGCAGGCTTCTGTGTCAGGTAAGTAACACATAATGGGCTACTATGCTTTGCCTTTGCAGGAAAATAAAGGGGAAGAAAACCTATCGGGGGTTTACTTCTTTAATGGTTGATGTAGCTGATCTTGTACATTCTTGCTTATGGAAGAGAGATTGAGTCAGTACTAGAAACTTCTGGTACTGGCTTATTATGGGATCAAACCTTGGGATAAAAAAAAAGTATTTGACCACATAAAATGTAAAGGATAGGTTTACCTTTGGAACATGCGACATATTTCACCCATATATACCCATATATTTAATGAGGGGGTTTACTTCCTCTTTTGATCCCCACAAGACCTGCAAATGAAAAGCATAATGGGCTAGTATGCATCGCCTATAAATTGGGGTTTTTTACATCCTGTGTGTATGTGGCTTGAAGCCTGGTACACAACACAAGTTTTTTGTTTTTCAACCCAGCAAGTTGTATGAAAAAAATCTGACAGCTTTGGTGGGAGCCACTGTGTACTAATGATCCAATGTTAGTGCAGCGATCTCACCTGCTGTGCTACTGTTTTCTGACACGGGGACGCCCCCCACTAGAACACTCTGGTCATCGCTCTCATTTAAACGCAAGCTGGTAGGCTGCTGGTTTTCCAGCATGCTTGTCCGACAGAAGCCGGCCAAACTTCTGTCGGACCGGCTGCCATACACACAGGCTGAATGTCGGGCAGTTTTTATTGAATGGGCGTGACCCGTGTTTACTAGGTTTTAGGGCTTGGTCACATCTTAGCACTATGTATTGTTCAACACATTGGCTGGATGTAGTACTACAGATTAATATTTTGTAAATCAGTTGATTCAGCTGTTCAGCAGTTGATTCAGTTAAATCAGCTGATTAAAGTGGTTGTAAACACACTTTGACATACAGGTAAGCCTAGATTAAGGCTTACCGGTAGGTCCAAGAAATATCTCCTAAACCTATACGGTTTAGGAGATATTTGCCTGAAGAAAGGCACCGCTGTCTACGGCGCATGCGCCGTAGACAGCGGCGCGCAGGCGCACTGAGCGCGGCACCAACGGAGATGCCGCACGTGTCGGCTCCCGTGCGCATGCGCGGGAGTGACGTCATCGTGGCTTCGCCGAATGACAGCGGCGGAGCTGCGAGACCCACCGAGAAGATGGATGCGCCGGACTACAGGGGACAGCGGTGACTTCGCTGGCTCCTGTGTCAGGTAAGTGACACATAATGGACTACTATGCGATGCATAGTAGTCCATTATGTTTTGCCTTTGCAGGGAATGAAAGGAAGTAAACTCATCAGGGTTTACTTCCTCTTTAATGGCTATATGAAACTGAGGACAGTCTCTATTGAAGTGGTGCGACACTGCTGGATAAACATGGCTTTTTCAATTAGTATCTACTGCGTTCATCCTTCGCAACATGTCTGTTCCTAATGTATGCTGATTCGTGCCATTCTAGGATGCCTTCTAGCTGGAAACTTTCTTGTAATGCTATAGTGCTGTGCTGTGCTGTACTGTACTGTAGTATTCATCTATTAAAGAAGAACTCTGGTCTTAGCAGAAACTTGGTTTCTAATGTCAGGGCTCACTGTGATTAGCTGTGACACTGACAAGCTGTCACATGGGATGTGAAAAGCCCTCTACTCTATGTAAGTGACTTGAAGCTTACAGACGGCGCTCTTTCCTTGTTTGGAGTCCCAAATGGAGTAGTAAGGTAATGGTATGTTCAGCTTTGAGAGGTGACTATTACATTTTTGAATTTTAAAGTAACTTTCCTGTCTATGAGCAGATGAATGAGAGTGCCTTTACTTACTGAGGCACTTTCTTTGTAGTTAATTTAGAAAAAGCCAGGCCCCCAGTAACATAGTGTAACTAAATAATAATAATATTTAAAGAATATGGAAACCCTCACCTTGTAAAACAACCTACTCAGTTTAAAATAGAACTGAAAAGCAAAACATTTTGTTTATACATTAAAAAAAAAACTGTATAAATACATTGTTCCCCGTTTTTATAAGTGATCCACATACCCATCATTATCTGGATAAGGATCTTGGAGAGCTGGGAGGAGAAACATCAGTACACTAAGCTTCCCAGTGAATGTAAAGGGGGGGGGCATGTCACCGGAGGTCTGATCATTGAAGGAGAGCAGGCTGTACTCCGTTCTTAATAGGAAAGCAGTGTGGTCCAGTGGAGTGACCAGCAGGATCACCAGGTATTTCACACAAAGGAAGCACATTGTAATGCAGGCACACATCAGCAATATGAACTTTTGGGTTGACCTATTCTTTAGTTGAATATTAAAGGGCCTGAAACTGCAACATTACTTGTTAAAAATGGTGCCAACATGAAGGGTCTGGTCTTGGCACGGGGTTCCCCTTCATGATCCATACCAGACTCAAAAGGCCTGGTATGGTCTTGAATCGGTTAAGACGACTCATAGGGAACCGTTGATTTTAACATGTCATGCAACTCAAAGTTCTCAAGTGCATGTCAGACCATTGTGAACCGTCTCTAATGCGCATGTCCATCCTAAAGTCATAGGGAAAGTTCAAAACTTTGACATGGCAACCACAAAACTTTTCTAGTTCTATTGAATACTTTGGCAAATTACTTTTCTGATTCTATATGCAAACTTCCTAACAAAAGTTTGCTAGTGTATGGCTAGCATTAGTAAAGTACCAGTGGCGAGTCTGCCTCTGCCTTTATGGAAATGTAAGTTGATGGACAGCAAGTCAAAGGATATACTTTTATACAAGGTGAGCCAAGTTTTTAGTGTCCAGGTGCTGCATGGCATGATTTTGCTGTGGTTAACATTAACAGGAATGTTGCTAGCAATCAGAAAATTAATCTACGTACTATAAAACACCAGTGGTATTTCAGAAGAAGTGAGATTGTGGAGGGTGACCCAGAAGGAGGGCAGGGTGTCAATGGAGAAGGCTGGAATTCAGCTGGGACATGACAAAATGTGTAACGTCTCTCAGATATCTTGATACCTTTTAACCGCAAATTACCCTATTCAACAAAGCGCTGCAAAGAGCAGGGATGATGTGTACATTGATGTTGTCTGTAGCAACCAGATATCACTCTTTTTATCTTGATGTAAGATGATGATAAAAAGTAATTGCTGATTGGTAGATAGGTGTAGCTGCACTTGGCATCCTGACCTTCACTTTATTTAATATGTAGTTTTATTTCCCTACATCCAAGTTTGGGAAATGGCCTGGTTGCATATTTGATCAAGACATTTGTGTGTGTGTGCAATATATAAATTAGAACTGGATAGTGTGTATATATATATATATATATATATATATATATATATATATACAGTGGTGTGAAAAAGTGTTTGCCCCCTTCCTCATTTCCTGTTCCTTTGCATGTTTGTCACACTTAAGTGTTTCGGAACATCAAACCAATTTAAACAATAGTCAAGGACAACACAAGTAAACACAAAATGCAATTTGTAAATGAAGGTGTTTATTATTAAAGGTGAAAAAAAATCCAAACCATCATGGCCCTGTGTGAAAAAGTGATTGCCCCCCTTGTTAAAACATACTATAACTGTGGTTGTCCACACCTGAGTTAAATTTCTCTAGCCACACCCAGGCCTGATTATTGCCACACCTGTTCACAATCAAGGCATCACTTAAATAGGAGCTGCTTGACACAGTAAGGTCCACCAGAAGATCCTTAAAAGCTACACATCATGCCGAGACCCAAAGAAATTCAGGAACAATTGAGAAAGAAAGTAATTGAGATCTATCAGTCTGGAAAGGGTTATAAAGCCATTTCCAAAGCTTTGGGAATCCAGCGAACCACAGTGAGAGCCATTATCCACAAATGGCGAAGACATGGAACAGTGGTGAACCTTCCCAGGAATGGCCGGCCGCCCAAAATTACCCCAAGAGCGCAGCGACGACTCATCAAAGAGGTCACAAAAGACCCCACAACAACGTCCAAGGAACTGCAGGCCTCACTTGCCTCAGTTAAGGTCAGCGTTCATGCCTCCACCATCAGGAAAAGACTGGGCAAAAATGGCCTGCATGGCAGAGTTCCAAGGAGAAAACCACTGCTGAGCAAAAAGAACATCAAAGCTCGTCTCAATTTCTCCACTACACATCTTGATGATCCCCAAGACTTTTGAGACAACATTCTGTGGACCGATGAGACAAAAGTGGAACTCTTTGGAAGGTGTGTGTCCAAGTATATCTGGCGTAGAAGGAACACTGCATTTCATAAAAAGAACATTATACCAACAGTAAAATATGGTGGTGGTAGTGTGATGGTCTGGGGCTGTTTTGCTGCTTCAGGACCTGGAAGACTTGCCGTGATAAAAGGAACTATGAATTCTGCTGTCTACCAAGAGATCCTGAAGGAGAATGTCCGACCATCTGTTCGTGTACTCAAGCTGAAACGAACTTGGGTTCTGCAGCAGGACAATGATCCTAAACACACCAGCAAGTCCACCACCGAATGGCTGAAGAAAAACAAAATGAAGACTTTGGAGTGGCATAGCCAAAGTCCTGACCTGAATCCTATTGAGATGTTGTGGTATGACCTTAAAAAGGCTGTTCATGCTCGAAAACCCTCTAATGTAACTGAATTAGGACAATTCTGCAAAGATGAGTGGGCCAAAATTCCTCCAGGACGCTGTAAAAGCCTCATTGCACGTTATCGCAAACGCTTGGTTGCAGTTGTTGCTGCTAAGGGTGGCCCAACCAGTTATTAGGTTTAGGGGGCAATCACTTTTTCACACAGGGCCATGATGGTTTGGATTTTTTTTCACCTTTAATAATAAACACCTTCATTTACAAATTGCATTTTGTGTTTACTTGTGTTGTCCTTGACTATTGTTTAAATTGGTTTGGTGTTCCGAAACACTTAAGTGTGACAAACATGCAAAGGAACAGGAAATGAGGAAGGGGGCAAACACTTTTTCACACCACTGTGTGTGTGTGTGTATATGTATATGTATATGTATATGTATATATATATATATATATATATATATATATATATATATATATATATATTATAATTTTATAACTGGCAGAAAGCAAGAGCATCTGCCAAGAGATACTAGTTCACCATCAGATCCGCTTTGCTTTTGATTGACAGCGTACATCAGTCCAATAGAGGCTTTCAAATCTGCCCATTTGCTGTCAATCAGAATTAAATTGGACCAGACTGGGAACTAATCTCTCAGTTCTCCATCAGACTCTGCCAATCCAGTGACAAGTAATTTCCCAAAGATGGCCTATACTTATATTTGGGCAGTGACATCACCCCTATCCCTGTTTTTAGATTTTGGTATCGGCTGGGGAATCGCCTATTCAACAGCTAAATGGTATAGCACTGCGCTCAAAACTGTCATATATACATTACAGCTTCCCAGTACAGCCATGGCCCACTCTGAGTACTGGTGTACACTGTACGTCAATTCAAAGTTGGTCCTAATTACTGCCAGATTCCTAATCTGAGAACTGTCGGTAATTCTTTAAGAATTTGTCGCGGTCATAGTGGCAGTAGTAAGAACTACCTGGAGCATATGTACCACTCAGCGATACTATTCTGACCGCTGACAGGTAAAGTCAATAATATTGATTATATTGTTACAGTGGCACCTGAAAGTGGGTGAGATATTTTAAGGATAAGGCATAAGGATTTCAGCGACTTTCACAAGGACCAAATTATGATGACTAGATGACTGGGTCAGAGCAACTTTAAAGCTACAGCTCTTATGGAATATTCTCAAGTCAGAACCTACTAGTAGTGGTCCAAGCAAGGACTGGTGAGCAGGTGAAACGGCCATTGGCGGTCGAGGCTAACTGATGCACGTGGGGACCCAAAGACTTTCCCATGTAGTCTGATGCAATTGAATAGCCACTGTATTACACAATTTTTCAAACTGTTGAAAAAGTTAATGCTGGTTCCAAAAGAAAAGTGTCAGAACACAGTGCATTGCTGTTTGTTGCGTACGGGGCTGTGTAGCCGCAGACCGGTCAGGGTGCCCATGCTGACCCTTGTTCGGCCTAATCTAATGTATAAAAAGATTCTTCAGATCTCAATCCAATAGAGCATCTGTGAAATGTGATGAAAAAAGCAAGTTCACGGAGGCCTCACCAATGATGGCTTGGTGTCAGATTGCATAGCACAATGTTTCTCAACTCCAGTCCTAACAGGTCATAATTTTAGGCTTTCAATTATTTTGCACGGTTAATTTGATCAGTTTCACGACCTTCGGAATTACCACAGCCATGTCATCTGAGGGAAATCCTGAAAACCATGACCTGTTGGGGTGCCTTGAGGACTGGAGTTGATAAACACTGGCATAGAATACCTTAGGACAGGGGTGCCCAACCTTTTTAAGAGCAAGGGCCACTTAAGCAACTTGGTAACTAGCCGCGGGCTACAATGAGCGGAGCGGGTGGATGACAGGTCACGGCTACTCTATAGGCCCTCTGATCTGATCCACCCAGATGGAAGGGGGCAAACTCCCTTTTATTATTTTTAGCAGATTTTTAGGACCGGATTGGAGGCAGGCGGGAGTAAACGGATAAAAGTCTGTTTACGTCTGCTGCTCTGTGGAGGTGAATTGAGGGTCTGATTGGGTAGGGCCGATCGTGTGAAAAGGGCCTAAACTGCTTTCACACTGATTACCCACACCTCAGGTGCAGGCTAGTGCTGTGGGTTAACTGAACTTTGCCATAGACTCTGCCTGTGGCAAAAGCGGGCGCTGTACAGGAAGCATCGGCTTATGGGCTCTGCTCTGCAGCTGTTTTCTTCCTCTACAACCAGCTTCATTCACAACAACGATGCTGTGGTATGACGGGTCGGCAACCTGCGATCTGGACTTGCTAACCCGCCATTCCAGAGCAAGAGGTCGCGGGCCACATCAAAGGGTTCCGCAGGCCACATGTGGCTCCTGGGCCACTGGTTGACCACCCCTGCCTTAGGAGGTCTAGTGGAGTCCCTGCCTTGACAGGTTATGGTATGTGGTCATATTGCTGCAGCTGATCTTTATATTTCCTCCTTCCATTTATTGTAACTCAGGCCAATGAATAGTTCCCGGGACATACTGATATAATCAGCTGCATCTTGAATTCTGTTTTTAAAAGGTTCTGAAAACTGTGAAAATCCTATTTAATCACAACCCCGCTAGGTTTTCTTCTCCATTTTTAATTTAACCTACAGTAACACTTGTTGGTAAAATCTGCTATTGACAATATTTTATTATGGAATCTTTTTTTTTGATGGGCCACCCCTCCAGGCTCTGCTGCACATAGTGGGTGTGATTCCACTGTAGCGGTTCATGCGCCTCAAAATGCAACCCTGGAGTATCCATAAAAATTCTTGCAATGGTAGCTAATGAATGAGAAGTGCATATGTGGCATCCTCTTCTGGTAAGGTGTCCCAGAAGAGAAAAATGCTTCTTGTTGGCCAGAGTGGTCACATGCTTGCACTGACCAGCGAGCGCTTGCCATTGTGAACATTATGATGGATACTCCGGGGTTCTTATTTGTGGTGTACAGTCTGCTAAATTGGCACCACGGGCCATGACTGCCACCCTGACTCTTAATTGTGCCTTTTCATATGTTTGTACAACACACTTTTCTGAAAAGCAACATACTGTATCATCATACAGACATAACGTTTTCAAGTTCTGTCCTACAAGATGATAAAATTGAAAAAGAAAATGAAATCGTCATTGCCTACAGAAATCAAATGGTTGACAGTTGCTTCATTCCATTTAGAATGTTTTCAGATGGAAAACACACTTTAAAGATATGCCCTGCGTCCTAAGAATTGCTGTCGTGAGACGACTTGAAGTGCTTTGCAAGTCTTGACATTTCAGTATTATCTGGGAGGTTAGGGGGTTAAATAAATGGAAATTTTCCTACATGCTGTTCATAAAGGGGTGTGGAGTCACACACCTCCCGAGATGGAAAGCTGAATGGCTGAGAGGTGGGAAGAGGAGAGGTGAGAATGCCGTGAGGAGGAGTAAGAAGCACCATTCAGACTATGTGGTTGGGACTTGCAGGGAGCTCTAGCACAGATGAATAATATTCTGTATGAAGACTTTATGTAATCAAGACAGGAACGCACAACTCTCGCCTCACTGGTTTATACTGGCATCAGCCCAGAACTAGTAGCTGAACACAGATATGCAATTTATTCATTTAGATTTGTTAAGCTGATTCTGAGGTTATGTAGTTTAACATAGTTTAATCCACCTTTCTTATCATAGTTTTGGATGGTGGGGAAGGGTTACAACCCTGCCTGTTTTTTATTGCTCAGTCTCAGTTGGGGAGGTTTAAGTTGACTCTCTGAATTAGACGGTTACCAGTAAATGTCTCTCTTGATTTGTCAATCTAGAGGTGGGCGGAACATGTTACCAAGCAACCAGTTGCCGAAAACCTGCACACGTAAGAGTGGCTCCAGGGAGACCCCACCAGGCATCAGAAGAATTCCATAGACAGAAGTATACTTGCCAGATTTTGAAGTTCATCTCGTTCTGAAGAAATGGTCCTAAGTAGGAAATCATGTAGCGGCGGGCACAACATATAAGTGTAGCTAACTCTTTATAATTAAAGTGATTGTAAACCCTTACCTTTGTAAAGTAACACGATCAGTTTAAAATAGATATGAAAGGCAAAACATTGATACAATTCGGGCCACATATATATGTGGACACATTTCATACTATTGGCTCTGTATGCCACCAAAATAAAGTTAAAACTAAACGATTCAAATGAATTTGACGTGCAGACTTTCAGCTTTAATTCAAGGGGTTGAACATAAATATTAAGTACAAATTTTAGAAACTGCAACCAGTTTTATACACAATCCCCCCCTCCCCCCATTTCAGGGGCTGAAATGTAATTGGACAAATGAATACACCATATTTATCGGCGTATAACAAGCACTTTTTACCCCTAAAATCAGGGGGAAATCAGGGGGACCCCAGAGCTGATCGAATACCACAAAAAGAAAGTTCTATCTGTGGGAAGAAAATGATAAAAATGTCAGAGTGGTACAGTGTTGCATGACCACGCAATTGTCATTTAAATTGTGACAGAGCTGAAAATTGGCCTGGGCAGGAAGGGGGAAAGTGTCGGTATTGAAGTGGTTAAAGAAGAGCTCCAGTTGTTTTTGTATCCAACGATATGGTCAGTTCTCTCCCTGCCACTGGCATTTCAGCTGTGCTCCCAGGCTGTGACAGCTTGCGGCGCTGCACCTGCTGATCGATCCGGCAGTCTTTTGGGACCTGTGACATGTCTCCAGAAGCAGGAAGGGAGAACTTCACCTAGGCTATCCAAGCAGAAGTTGGAGCAAGTACCTGTCAAGACTAGGTACCCGCTCCCCCCCCCCCCCCAAAAAAAATAATTGCATAGCAAATGTTGGAGGGGGGGGGGAGTGGAGCAGTGCTTAAAGCGAAACTTAACCTTTTGGGTGGGGCACTGCTTTAAGCTGTTGGTAATGTTGCAAGAAAAACATGTGCCACCTGTATGTTGAAGCTCTCTGTCTAGTGCATGAACATAAATCATTCGTCCTATGAATTGTGCTCACGTATCTTATATGGCTGACATTGTAGGGCCACATAACTGAAGCAGGTAGTCATTTAAAGTTATGCAAGTCTTTGTGGACCTACAGAATGTTTTTCAAGCTAGTCATTGTTGCCCATCAGGACAAACTTTGTTTCTCTGCAGTCTAACCTGCACTACTTGCTGCCCATACCATTGGAATACAATTATAGTTGACATTTTTGGATGGTAATTTTAGAATATAAATCATCCATTTACACAAAATGGGAAAATATATGATCACGCACTTTACACATGTATAGGTAAAATAGCCTATTTTATTCAGTGGAAATCATGTTTTAAAAAAAAAAAAAATTGTAAGCTGTATTTTTATTTTTTTTTCTCATTGGCCCTGACTTTGCGAACGCTGACGTATTATAAGTAATGAGTAAGAATATGTTTACCTACAGTGCCTTGAAAAGGTTTTCATACCCCTTGAAATTTTTCCACATTTTGTCATCTTACAACTAAAAATGCACATGTATTTTATGTGATGGACCAACACAAAGTGGCACGTAATTGTGAAGTGAAAAGAAAATGATAAATGGTTTTAAAATGTTTTTACAAATAAATGTCTGAAAAGTGTGGCGTGCACTTGTATTCAGCCCCCTTTACTCCTACCCCTAAAATCTACTTGAACTAGTTGCCTTCAGAAGTCACCTAATTAGTAAATGGAGTCCACCTGTGTGTAATTTAATCTCAGTATAAATACAGCTATTCTGTGAACCCCTCAAAGGTTTGTTAGAGAACCTTAGTGAACAAACAGCATCATGAAGGCAAAGGAATACATCAGACAGGTCAGGGATAAAGTTGTGGAGAAGTTGACGGCACTGTTCAATCCATCATCCAAAAATGGAAAGAGTATGACATAACTGCAAACCTACCAAGACCTGGCTGTCCACCTAAACTGACAGGTCGGGCAAGGAGAGCATTAATCAGAGGAGCAGCCAAGAGGCCCTTGGTAACCCTGAATAAGATGCAGAGATCTATAGCTCAGGTTGGAGACTCTGTCCACAGGACAACTATTCACTTTTATGCTCCACAAAACTGGCCTTTATGGAAAAGCGGCAAGAAGAAAGCCATAAGATGTCGTGTTTGCAGTTTGCGAGAAGCTATGTGGGGGACACCACAAACGTGTGGAAGAAGGTGCTCTGGTCAGATGAGACCAAAATTGAACTTTTTGGCCTAAAAGCAAAATGCTATGTGTGGCAGAAAACTAATGCTGAACATCACTGTGAACAATGATGGTGGCAGCTTCATGTTGTGGAGATTTTTTTCTTCAGCAGAGACAGGGCAGCTGGTCAGAGTTGATGGGAAGATAGATGGAGCCAAATCTTAGAAGAAAACATGTTCAAGTCTGCAAAAGACTTGTCTTGCTGGAAGGTGAACCACGGCCCCAGTATCAATGACCCTAAACATACAGCCTGAGCTGTATGGTTTAGAACAAAGCATATTCATGTGTTAGAATGGCCCAGTCAAAGTCCAGACCTACAGTGCCTTGCAAATTTATTCACCCCCTTGGCTTTTTACCTATTTTGTTACATTACAGCATTTAGTTCAGTGTTTTTTTAATCTGAATTATATGTGATGGATCAGAACACAATAGTCTAAGTTGGTAAAGTAAAATTAGAAAAATATATACATAAAACTATTTTTCAGAAAAAGAAAAAAAAACGGATAATTGGCATGTGTGTATGTATTCACCCCCTTTGTTATGAAGCCCATAAAAAGCTCTGGTGCAACCAATTACTTTCAGAAGTCACATAATTTGTGAAATGTCCACCTGTGTGCAATTTAATGCCGCTTACACAGGACCAGACTTTCCGTCAAAATAAACTGCGACGGTCTGCCCGACGGAGCTCCGACCGAACGGACTTGCCCACACACAATTGAGCCAAAGTCCGTCAGTTTTGAATGCGATGACATACGACGGGATTAGAAAAGGAAGTTCAATAGCCAGTAGACAATAGCTGCCCTTGCGTAGTATTTGGTCCTTCTGACCAGCATACAGACAAATGGTTTTCCCGATAGAAATTGATTCCATCTGAAAAAAATTTAAAGCGTGTTCTATTTCTAGGTCCGTCTCAATTTTTTAAAAGAAAAACTATCAGATTGTCACACACACGATCGGAATATCCGACAGGAATGATTCCGTCTGACCTTTTCTGCTGTAAAGTCCGGTCACGTGTACACGACAGTGTCACGTGATCTTCCACTACATAGACACCCCTTTTTGAAAGGTTCCAAAGGCTGTACCACCTAGGCAAGAGTCACCACTAACCAAACATTGATATGAAGACCAAGGGCCTCTCCAGACAAGTATGGGACAATGTTGTTGAGACATACAAGTCAGGGTTAGGTTATATATAAAAAAAAAAAAATCCAAATCTTAATTTGATGGTGCTCTTAGGGATCATCAATCATAACATGGCACAGAACATGCCACAACAGCAAACCTGCCAAGAGATGGCCGCATCCCAAAACTCACAGACCGGGCAAGGAGGACATTAATCAGAGGCAGCACAGAGACCTATGGTAACCCTCGAGGAGCTGCAGAGTTCCACAGCAGAGACTTAAGTATCTGTACATCATCTGGACAACAATAAGCCGTACACTCCATAGAGTTGGGCTTTATGGCAAAGTGGCCAGAAGAAAGCCATTACTTTCAGTAAAAAACAAAATGGCATATTTTTGGAGTCTCCAACATGGCTTTTCGCAAACTCAAAATGTATGGAGCTCTGGTCTGATGAAATTAAAATTGAACTTTATGGCCATCAAAGAAAACGCTATGTCTGGTGCAAACCCAACACATCACATCACGCAAAGAACACCAACAGTGAAACATGTTGGTGGCAGCATCATGCTGTGGGGATGTTTTTCAGCAGTTGGGACTGGGAAACTGGTCAGAGTTGAGGGACAGATGGATGGTGTTAAATACAGGGCTATTCTTCAGCAAAATCTGTACCACTCTGTGTGTGATTTGAGGCTAAGATGGAGCGTCACTTTCCAGCAGGACAGTGACCCCAAACACACTGCTAAAGCAACACTTGAGTGGTTTAAGGGGAAACCTGTAAATGTGTTAGACTGGCCTAGGCAAAACCTCAATCCAATAGAAAATCTGTGGTCAGATTTAAAGATCGCTGTTGACAGGCGCATACCATCCAACTTGAAGGAGCTGGAGCAGTTTTGTAAGGAGGAATGGGCAAAAATCCCAGTGGTAAGATGTGGCAAACTCAGAGACTTATCCAAAGTGACTTGGAGCTGTGATAGCCGCAAAAGGTGGCTCTACAAAGTATTGACTTTACGGGGGTGAATAGTTATGCACATTGATTTTTTTTTTTTCTGTTATTTTGTCCTATTTGTTGTTTGTTTCACAATAATAAAACAATCTTCAAAGTTGTGGGCATGTTCTGTAAATTAAATGATGCAAATCCTCAAATAATCCATGTTAATTACAGGTTGTGAGGCAACAAAAATGAAAAATGCCAAGGGGGTGAATATTTTTGCAAGGTACTGTAAATCCAATTGAGAATCTGTGGCAAGACTTGAAAATTGCTGTTCACAGATGCTCTCCATCAAATCTGACAAAGCTTGAGCTATTTTGCAAAGAAGAATGGGCAGAAATGTCACTCTAGATGTGCAAAACTGGTAGAGAAATACCCAAAAAGACTGGCATCTGTAATTGCAGTGAAAGGCGGTTCTACAAAGTATTGGCCGAATACAAATACATGCCACACTTTTCACATATTTATTTGTAAAAAATGTTGAAAATCATTTACCATTTTCCTTCCACTTCACAATTATGTGCCACTTTGTGTTAGTCTATCACATAAAATCCCAATAAAATACATTTACGTTTGCATTGTAATATGACAAAATGTGGAAAATGTCAAGGGGTGTGAATACGTTTTCGAGGCACTCTAGGCATTTTTAAATCTGCTTTTTCTTATTCCTGCTTAACCACTTGAGACCCGCGCTATAGCCGAATGACGGCTACAGCGCGGATCTCCTTTGCCGGGACTACGTCTATTGACGTCGTCCCGTGCACGAGCGGCCTGCGCGCCCTGTGATCGGCGAGTCTATGAGACTCGCCTGATCACCGATCCGAGCAAGGGGTCGATCCCGACCCCTTATCACGTGATCAGCTGTCAGCCAATGACAGCTGATCATGTGATACAACGGAGCCGGTAATCGGCTATTATTCCTCAGCGCGAGGAGAAGGAGAAAAAAAGAGCCGATCACCGGCGGCAGTGATCGGGACATCAGTCCCAATCACGGCCAGCCCTGCCAGTGGCCACCTGCCCCCTGCCAGTGCCACATGAATAAAAAATGTCCCCCCTGTCAGTGCCACCCAGCAGTGCCACCCAGCAGTGCCCACAGTGCCACCCAGCAGTGCCCACAATCTGCCTCAACAAAGGTGCTGCACCCCAGTGCCACATATCTGTTCCCATCAGTGTCATCTACCAGTGCCCAGCAGTGCCACCTATCAGAGCCACCTATCAGTGCCCATCAGTCCCATCTATCAGTGGTACCTATCTGTGCCACCCATCCGTGCCATCTTATCTGTGCCCATCGGTGCCGCCTTATCTGTGCCTATCAGTGCCCACCAGTGCAGCCTACCAGTGCGGCCTCATCAGCGCACTTCAATGAAGGAGAAAAATGACCTGTTTGCAAAATTTTATAACAAACTATTAAACATGATTTTTTTTTTTTTTTGCATCTTTTTTTGTTTGTTTAGCAAAAAATAAAACTCCCAGCTGTAATTAAATACCACCAAAAGAAAGCTCTATTTGTGGGGAAAAAAATGATAAAATTTCATTTGGGTACAGTGTTGTATGCCCGCGCAATTGTCATTCAAAGTGCATCAGCGCTGAAAGCTGAAAATTGGTCTGGGCATGAAGGGGGTTTAAGTGCCCAGTAAGCAAGTGGTTAAAGACCGCTCCATTCTTGACAAATTACATATTTTGCTGTTTTCTGAAGGTTCACTTTTTGCCTTGTAGACATTGTCAACTACTTAAGATAAAAAGCAATCGGATACATTTTCTTTCAATGACTTTGTACTGCTCTAAGACCGTATCTAGTCATTCAGATTGGTCACAAGCATTGACCCAGTTGCTAATATTAGTCCCTTATTTTGTGGATCAGCTTTCAAGAATTTCCTTGTCTTGTCTATTTTTGGATGCTGGTCGGCTGTAATTAAGTTACCATGAAATCCAGCTTGAGTTCCGGCTTGTAGCATGTTGTTTCCAAACAATACAGGTGTATGCGGTCTGCCATTTTAGGACCCATTTTACATTTTCTGGTGAAGCCAGTGATATTTAAACAATATAAAAAATATTTGTGTTCAAATAATGAAAATAATGTAAAACTAAGGCAGGCACCACAAAAAAAATATATTGACAATTTCAAGTGATAAAAAGCCCCCAAAAAATGAAAAACAAATGAATAAATCCCTAGAGAAAATAATTGAACAAATCAATGAAGAAAGACCAATTCAGTAAAAAGTAAAGCGCAAAAAGAAAAAAAAAGAAGAAATACAAATGAGAGTCCACATAAAGTGCAAAAAACACAATCTGATTGGAGGTGAGTGAAAACCAGATCCTCTATCCAGGGTAGTGACACACCACAAGTGAGTAATAATGCCCCTTATCTGACTCCAGATGACCACAATACAGGGGTCTCACCAAGCACAGGGAAGTTTTCAGGTATCCCCAACACCTATAGCGGCTTCTCCTTTGATTGCCACTACAAACATACCACTTGAAAGGCAAAAGCAGAAATTGCCCCCATAGTGTAATCATTCAAAGTGTATTTATTAAAGCAATAAAAAAAAATGCACTTGCAAAAGCATCATCGAACTTGAGAGTGATGCTATTGCAGATCAAAGATGGAGATCGCGGCGTCTCCACAGGCTTCCCGCTGTTCGTTTTCTGTCCATTATTTTCCTACGAACGTAATGACATCAGTGTCACAAACCCACTCTACGCGTTTCGTCCCGATAGGACATCGTCCGGGGATTGGCCAAGTGACTATGCCATTACAATTGAGATTTAAATACCCACGCAGTGCCATCTTAAGTGCTGGCCGCTCTAGTTGGAGAGCTAGGAAAGATAAAGGCGCCACCATATTAACAGCTGGCTACCCTAATAACAATGGACAGAACGAAAAGAAGCCTATTGGATACATAAAAAACTTTGCGCTATCTTGTGGCCCAAAACCATAATGTCGTCTGGAGTCCGTAAGGGGCATTATTACTCACTTGTGTTGTCGCTACCCATGATAGAGTCACTATTCTGGATAGAGGATCTGGTTTTCACTCACCTCAAATCGGATTGTGTTTTTTGCACTTTTATGTGGACTCTTTTTTTTTTTTTTTTTTTTTTTTTCCCCATTTGTTTTTTCTTCTTTTTGTTTTCTTTTTGCACTTTATTTTTTACTGAATTAGTCTTGGCTTTTTATCACCAATTTTGAAGCAGCTTTCCTTTTACAGGGTAGATGACCACGCAATTGTCAGTTAAAGTAACGCAGTGGCAAAAAGCAAAAAATGGCCTGGTCATGAAGAGGGGGTAAATCTTCTGGGGGGGGGGGGCAAGTGGTTAATGGCCAGAATAAATGAATATTCTGGCCAATAAATAAACACCCAAATGCTTGATACACCTAAATTTAGCAAAACGCATTTGCACAAACATGGCTTTAGGCAAGTTTTTTGCCCTGCTTTTCTCCTGCCAGGAGAATGGGCATTTTCCCAGTACTTCCAAATGCCTGTGTGCATGAGACCTTAGGCTTACTATTAAAATTATTCTCCATACAATTTGGTCTTGGTTGGTATTTTAGGAATTTTTTTACTCCTGACCAGTATATGGGGATTAAATGTCGTTGCTTAGTTTCTGACTTCATAGTCAGATTTGTTCCATTGATTTTAGTACTGTGGTTTTATGAGATTGGTCACATCCCTAGTTCCCCATACAATATATTCAACCAGACAATTCTTTCTTGGTTTTGGGTCTGCTGAAAATTCAAGACAACGACTACAAATCTAAGGCTATTTCAGATTTATTTGACAATATGAAAGAGCACATTTTAACTTGCTTACTGTATTGTTTTCTCAACTTCAGTCTTTGGAATGGTTTGGGATTTCCTTGGTGATTGCTTAGCTGCCATGAGAACATGTAGCAGAACTTTGAATGGGACTGTAAAGAGACCTGGAGGCTTACAGTGCTTGTCAAGTCCCACTCCCCCCCCCCCCCCCCCCCTTTTTTTTTTTTTTTCTTTTAATACCAAACGTCATACTTGCCTGATCTGTGTAGTGGTTTTGCATAGAGCAGCCTGGATCCTCCTCTTCTCGGCTTCCCCTGTCGGCGCTCCTGGCCCCTCCAGCAGCTTGCAATGGGGGCACCCAAGCAGGCGCCCTCCAGACCCGCGGCTCTGTGTCCATTCACACACTGAGCCGCAGCATGGCCTCGCCCCTCCATCTTGTGATTGACTCACTGGCTGTGATTGACAAAAGCCAATAGTGAATATGAGTCCCTGAAGAGCCAAGGCTTTCATGGACATTGCTGTATTGAAACCTTGCAAAAAGATCTGAACAAATTAATGGGATGGGCAACTACATGGCAAATGAGGTTCAATGTAGAAAAATGTAAAATAATGCATTTGGGTGGCAAAAAATATGAATGCAATCTACTCAGTGGGGGGAGAACCTCTGGGAGAATCTAGGATGGAAAAGGACCTGGGGTCCTAAGATATGATAGGCTCAGCAATGGCATGCAATGCCAAGCTGCTGCTAACAAAGCAAACAGAATATTGGCATGCATTTAAAAAGGGGATTAATTCCAGAGATAAAACAATAATTCTCCTGCTCTACAAGACTCTGGTCTGGCTGCACCTGGAGTATGCTGTCCAGTTCTGAGCACCAGTCCTCAGGAAGGATTTACTGGAAATGGAGCGAATACAAAGAAGGGCAACTAGGCTAATAAAGGGTCTGGAGGATATTAGTTATGAGGAAAGGTTGCGAGCCCTGAACTTATTCTCTCTGAGGAAGAGACACTTGAGAGGGGATTTGATTTCAATTTACAAATACTGTACTGTTGACCCCACAATAGGGATACAACTTTTTTGTGGAAGACTCGTGGCCACTCATTAAAATTAGAAGAAAAGAGGTTTAACCTTAAACTACATAGAGGGCTCTTTACTTTAAGAGTGGCAAGGATGTGGAATTTCCTTCTACAGGTGGTGGTCTCAACGAGGGGCATTGATAGTTTCAAGAAACTATTAGATAAGCACCTGAACGACCACAACATACAGGGATATACAATGTAATACTGACTTATAATCACACACATGGGTTGGACTTGATGGACTTGTTTTTTGTTGACCTCACCTACTATGTATGTAACTATGAGAGGGGGGGGGGGGGGCTCAGGTAAGTATTAGGGGGATACTGCAAACAGAAGTTTTTTTTTTTTTTTACCTTCATGCATTGAATGCATGAAGGTAAAAAAACGTTGTGCCTTTACAACCACTTTAACAGAGACGAGTGCTACTTTTGGTGGAATTGATTGTCCCATTAGTTTAGTAAGAAGTGAAAAAATTTTAGTCCAGGGTTCATGGACCACCAGACATGACCACCAAGTGTGATAAAAGGTTCCCAATTGTCCACATGTGTGAAAACCATTGAGAGGAATAACAAGGAACATAATGTGCAACTCAAACCAGGACCATCATGCCATAGTTTCCCATATATGGTTCTATTCCTCTTCATCCAACTGACTACCTTGTGTCGCCTTTTGTTTCTTGGTTTGAAAGAAGCTGCATGACTGTACTGCATTATTGTTTTCAATAAATATGATGTTGGGAAGGGAAAAAAATGTATATTTGGTGTATTTTCCACAGTGTAGGGCAACATTCAGAAATGTTTTTTCTTTTAACTAAAAGGCATGATGTTTTGACCTTTCACTTCAGTGTAATTTTCTGTATACCTTTTTATCTTTTCCCTCCTTGGTTCCCTAAATCTTTCTAATGTATGAAGGGACGGCACTGACCACATTGGGAACCTCTGATATAAAAGTACAATACTCTTGTTCATTACAGCTAACTGTAGCTACCAGTCTAGCATTCGCCTACGTATTGAAAGCATTTCAGAAATGGGGCTACCTTTTTTTTTTTTCCCTCAAAATAACAAACATGTTATACTTACCTGCTCTGTTCAGTGGTTTTGCACAGAGCAGCCTCAATCCTCCTATTCTCGAACTTCCCACCAGCGCTCCTGGATCCTCCCTCCTTGCAAGCAGCTTGCTATGTGGGCAACCGAGCAGGCTCTATTCTGAGCCGCTGCTCTGTGTATCTATTCACACATGCAGCTCGGCTCTGCCCTTCTCTGTCCTGTTGGCTCACTGGCTGTGATTGGCTCCTGCTGCTGCTTCAGCCAATGAGGAGTAAAGGCCTTTGCTCTTGTGCACATTGTTCGGAATCAGGCTCAGGTAAGTATAAGGGGGGGGGGGGCTGCTGCACACAGAAGGATTTTTTTACCATTGTGCACAGAACTCATGAAAGTAAAAAACCTTGAGCCTTCTTAGTGATACTGACATGGCTTGCTTGATATGTCTACAATTTTTGTTTTTTGTATAAGTTTTAAGATTTTTGAAGCATCCTAATATTGCCGGTTTAATTTTGCAGGTTTGAAACAAGGTGGATTAAAAGACTAGATTATTGCATTCCACCCTGGATCGGAAATCCTGATTTTGTACTGTGACTTCAATGGAAAAATCTCTCGGTGATCTAGAGGGCAGCGCGACAGCAGAGTCTAGCCGTGACCTGCTACCCGAACCCACACACCGCCCCACGTGGGGCAGTAAAGTTCAGTACATCCTTGCTCAAGTTGGCTTTTCGGTTGGTCTTGGGAATGTTTGGAGATTTCCTTACTTGTGCCATCAAAATGGGGGAGGTGAGTGTTTTTAGCTTTAAAGACTGGAAATGTTGGTCAGTAAGGAGATTTGCAGGTAAAGGGGAGAATATAGTGCCTATATTTATATTATATTTCATGTTTAGTAATGAAAAAAAGTGTGTTTTTTTTTTTTTCATTTTTAGGTAACTATGATATATTTGTAATTGGCTGTTAAAAAATTACAAAATAGGAGGAGCTCTATGCAGGCTTTTTGCAACTGCGGTGGTCAGTAAAGTTGGTCAGTAAGCCTAGTCAGTTTACATAGGTTACACAAAGTGCAATTATTTACATTTTAAAGGCTACCCAAGGCCTGCCTGCAGAATAACATCCTAAGCACAACACAGGCAGGACCAAGACATCCCACATGTGCATTTACGAAGCCCTGCATGCTTTGCAAATGGAGTCTTTGATGCACCCAGCACTAAATATGTTTTAGTGTTGAATGTTAAACATTTTAAACCGATATGTACACAGGAAAAGGAGGAGTGAATAGACTAGGACAGAATTGTTAGTAACACATCACATGATATACCCTCGCGGCTAACAGAGGCCGGAGTCTTGGAAAGACTACATAAGCTTAACACAAATGAATCACCAGGACCCGAGAGTCCTCAAAGAACTGTTGGGTTATAGCTAGACCATTGTTCCAAATCTTTCCGGACAGCATACTGACAGGAATTGTACCAGCTGATTGGAGAAAAGCCAACGTGGTGCCAATATTCAAAGAAGGGCAGAGATATACAGTGCCTTGCGAAAGTATTCAGCCCCCTTGAACTTTTCAACCTTTTGCCACATTTCAGGCTTCAAACATAAAGATATAAAATTTTAATTTTTTGTGAAGAATCACCAACAAGTGGGACACAATTGTGAAGTGGAATGAAATCTATTGGATAATTTAAACTTTTTTAGCAAATAAAAAACTGAAAAGTGGGGCGTGCAAAATTATTCGGCCCCTTTACTTTCAGTGCAGCAAACTCACTCCAGAAGTTCAGCGAGGATCTCTGAATGATCCAATGTTGTCCTAAATGACTGATGGTGATAAATAGAATCCACCTGTGTGTAATCAAGTCCCTGTATAAATGCACCTGTTCTGTGATAGTCTCAGGGTTCTGTTGAAAGTGCAGAGAGCATCATGAAGACCAAGGAACACACCAGGCAGGTCCGTAATACTGTTGTGGAGAAGTTTAAAGCCGGATTTGGATACAAAAAGATTTCCCAAGCTTTAAACATCCCAAGGAGCACTGTGCAAGCGATCATTTTGAAATGGAAGGAGTATCAGACCACTGCAAATCTACCAAGACCTGGACGTCCCTCTAAACTTTCAGCTCAGACAAGGAGAAGACTGATCAGAGATGCAACCAAGAGGCCCATGATCACTCTGGATGAACTGCAGAGAACTACAGCTGAGGTAGGAGAGTCTGTCCATAGGACAACAATCAGTCATACACTGCACAAATCTGGCCTTTATGGAAGAGTGGCAAGAAGAAAGCCATTTCTCAAAGATATCCATAAAAAGTCTCATCTAAAATTTGCCACAAGCCACCTGGGAGACACACCAAACAAGTGGAAGAAGGTGCTCTGCCCACAATGCAAAACAATATGTTTGGAGTAAAAGCAACACAGCTCATCACCCTCAACACACCATCCCCACTGTCAAACATGGTGGTGGCAGCATCATGGTTTGGGCCTGCTTTTCTTCAGCAGGGACGGGAAGATGGTTAAAATTGAGGGGAAGATGGATGCAGCCAAATACAGGACCATTCTGGATGAAAACCTGTTGGAGTCTGCAAAAGACCTGAAACTGGGACGGAGATTTATCTTCCAACAAGACAATGATCCCAAACATACTGCAAAATCTAAAAAGGAATGGTTCACAAATAAACGTATCCAGGTGTTAGAACGGCCAAGTCAAAGTCCAGACCTGAATCCAATCGAGAATCTGTGGAAAGAGCTGAAAACTGCTGTTCACAAACGCTCTCCATCCAACCTCACTGAGCTTGAGCTGTTTTGCAAGGAAGAATGGGCAAGAATTTCAGTCTCTCGATGTGCAAAACTGATAGACATACCCCAAGCGACTTGCAGCTGTAATCGCAGCAAAAGGTGGCTCTACAAAGTATTAACGCAAGGGGGCCGAATAATTTTGCACGCCCCACTTTTCATTTTTTTATTAGTTAAAAAAGTTTCAAAAATCCAATAGATTTCGTTCCACTTCACAATTGTGTCCCACTTGTTGGCGAGTCTTCACAAAAAATTAAAATTTTATATCTTTATGTTTGAAGCCTGAAATGTGGCAAAAGGTTGAAAAGTTCAAGGGGGCCGAATACTTTTGCAAGGCACTGTATTCCTGGGAACTACAGGCCAGTCAGCCTAACCTAAATCATAGGTAAATTATTGGAGGTGATAAGAGACTATGTCCAAAAGAATTCTAATGAAAACCGTATCGGTAGTAGTAATCGACATGGGTTTATAATGGTTCGTTCTTGCCAGACCAATCTGTTAACATTCTACAAGGAAGCGAGCTGCCAGCTAGATAGGAGGAGGCCTGTGGATGTGGTGTATCTGGATTTTGCAAAAACATTTGAAACCGTTCCCCATAAACTCTTAATCAACAAACCTAATGTTTGCGGGCATGGACCATAAGGTTTGTTCTTGGATAGAAAACTGGTTACAGAAGCGCGTCCAAAGCATAGTAATAAATAACGTGTACTCAGACTGGTCTACCCCAAGGTTCTGTCCTGGGACCGGTTTTGTTTAATTTTATTTATAAATGACATAGAGGAAGGGATACATAGCTCAATCCAGGTTTTTGCGGACGATACAAAAAATAAGCAAGGCAATAAACACTGCAGGATATAGAAATTTTACAGAAAGACCTGAACAAATAAATGGAGTGGGCAACTACCTGGCAAATGTGGTTTAATGTGGAGAAATGTAAAATAATGCACTTGGGGCTAAGAACATAAATGCAACCAAACCGCTGGGGGAGTCAAGGATGCAGAAATATCTGGGGGTCCTAGTGAAAGATGGACTACGCAATAGAATGCAATGTCAAGCTGCAGCTACCAAAGCTGACAGAATATTAGTATGGATAAAAAGGGATATGCCCCAGAGAAAACTATAATCCTGCCACTTTATAAAACTCTGGTTAGGCCACATCTTGAGTACTCCATCCAGTTGTGGTCACCAGTCCACAGAAGGGATGTGCTGGAGCTGGAGATAGTCCAATGAAGGGCAACTAAATTAATAAGAGGACTGGAGCACCTCAAATATGAGGAGCAACAACAAGCACTAAATTTATCCTCGCTGGAGAAAAGATGGTTGAGAGGGGACATGCTAGTGATTTACAAATACCTCAATGGTGATTCCAGCATAGGAAAAAAAATATTTAGTCTCGGGGAGTGTAAGAGGACACAGGACAACACAATGAGATTGGAGGAGAAGCAGTTTAACCTTAAGCAGCGCAGAGGGTTTTTCACTGTTGGGGTGGTAAGAATGTGGAACTCTCTTCCACAAGTGGTGGTGTCAGCGGGGACTATTGATATTATTAAAAGACTCTTGCACGTGCATCTTAAAGAGCACAATATACAGGGATATGGGAAATAATTATCAACACTGACACCCGTACACCTACACAGGTTGAACTGTTGTCTTTATTCAACCTTACCTACTATGGTAACTATATGTACAAAAAAATTAAAAAAAATTGAAGGTGTTCTAAGCCTCTCCTAGTTTTTTGGATCGATTTTTGCTCTAATTTTAACAGATATAGAAGCCAGGATTTGACATTTCACCTACAGAGCCAGCTTCAAGCAAAGCTTATTCTACAGTTTTTCCAGTGAGATTTAACCGTATTCATTATATTACAAGGAAAATACTTTTGTTTTCTAATAGTGTTTTGCGAAACAGTCAAAACGTTCCTTAGTTTGATTTAGACTTCTTTAGATTGGGGTAAATCAGCCCGGGTGGACAATTGTTAATCAATTTGCATCATTTCATGGTGGAAACGGAGATGCGATTTGAAAAGTTACGATGATATCTTCCAGCTATGTGTGTGATATATTGATCTGTTGGGTTGTCAACTATAGGTTGATTATTTATTTTTATCGGGAAAAATCAGGAAAGAAATGAATCATTTATTGAAGCATGCATGTCTACCATTAGCAATCGATGATTTGTCCACTGGTAATGGGGTTTGTAGGAAGAAAAGACCTTGGGGAAATAATTAACAGACAGGGCAGAAGGATATAGGGTATGGGTATTTTCTTTTTGACTGGTTGTCACTATAAAGAATGCTTGTGTCCTGTGCAACCTGAGGAATGTGATATCCTGTAGAGCACATTTTCTGACTTCCTTCAGAAATATGGGAAAATCATTTTAACATTTTATCAATATGATAACACAAATGTGCAGGAACAGAATGTTCTTGAACATGTTACGTGCCCGTGGATAGTCACCTCCCAGCAACACTACTGTCAACCAATCATAGCAGTCCTACCGAGGCACACCCTATTTCACCATCTGCTGGAGAAAAAAAACATACTCGACCTTGCTGCCAATTATTGTCCCACTTGTTGAGCACAGCACATTATTCTCTACCATGCCCAGTGTTGTAGGATTTCTACCTAACTGTATTTTAAAATAAAGCAGACTAACCATAAGGATCTTCCTTGGGGTAACTAAAATCTAAGATAGAAAACCGTGCCAGTATTTTGCAGGCATTGAGCAATGATGATGGGGTGTTTAAGTAGTTAAGGGGGTGGTCGGGCACAGTACATTGGGTCTATGCTGTGGGAGTCAGCACAGTAAAACAAAGTGAGAACCCTCAGAGCCGGTTCACACAGGGGCAACATGACTTCCAAAGCAACTTTTGGAGGCAACTTGGACACGACTTGTCAACACGACTTGGGGCGACTTACAACATGACTTTAAGTCGCCCCAGACCAGACTTTGGCCG
Source organism: Lithobates pipiens (assembly GCF_037356315.1). Classification (NCBI taxonomy): domain Eukaryota; kingdom Metazoa; phylum Chordata; class Amphibia; order Anura; family Ranidae; genus Lithobates; species Lithobates pipiens. Next base: position 81,900,478 of record NW_027507788.1, read on the forward strand.
TGGCCAATCATAGAATGAGCTCTCAAGGGGGAACTCCACGCCAAAAAAAAAAAAACGCGTGAGGGTTCCCCCTCCGGGAGCATACCAGGCCCTTAGGTCTGGTATGCATTTTAAGGGTAACCCCCCTACGCTGAAAAAACAGCATGGGGGCCCCCCCCCCCCAAGGTCCATACCAGACCCTTGTCCGAGCACGAAGCCTGGCCGGTCAAGAAAGGGGTGGGGACGAGCGAGTGCCCCCCCCTTGGACCATACCAGGCCGCATGCCCTCAACATGGGGGGGTTGGTGCTTTGGGGAAGGGGGGCGCCCTGCGGCCCCCTCACCCCCAAAGCACCTTGTCCCCATGTAGAGGGCACGCGGCCTGGTACGGTCCATGTAGCGCGACTAGGGGCGACCTGAAGTCGGATCATGAGTTGCCCCTGTGTGAACGGGCTCTAAAGGTCTTCTATTCCCAACACTAGGCATCACCTAATACTTAACACCCCCCTGCTACGTGAACCCTCACATCTTCTTTATCCCCTAAATGATTAGGGGATAAATTGTCACAGCGTTTGATTAACAGTGGATCTGCCCCATGAGGAGGGACAGAGCATCATGTAAGTATAATGGGGGTCATGGGGGGGGGTGTGAGGAGCTGGATGCAGAAGTTGTTTTTTTGTTTTTGTTTTTTCCTTAGGAAAAAGGGAACGCAATCACCGTCCACAGCTGATCATAGGAGAAAGAACCACATAAGGATGGTGATCACCTCCTCATGGGGTTGGTTCTCCCTCGCAAAGGGATGAACCACCCTCAGTAAAATATTAACATCACTGATTGGTCTTTTTATGGGAAGAGTAAGGAAAAGAAGACGAGGAGAGGGAAATTAAGGGAAGTGGGACAAACCAGAATAATGTTTTCTGCATGCCAGTAAGCGTCGGGGATCCAGGGATGAGGTCCTTTTTCCAAGAACTGAGATTTACAATATACAATAAATATTGGTCTTAAATGTCTACGAGGTCCTGGGCATTCATTTTATTTATTTACTACAGGTACTTGTATAGCACCATCAATTTATAATATCCTTATACTCACTAGTTGACTGATACTCAAGCCAACAAACCCACATTTTTGTAAATGGCACAAATGGTCTTGATACGTGATCTAGCTCCTCCATTTCTGAAACCCTATTCAGCTGCCTGAACCAGTCTTTTGGGAAGGGAATACAGGGATGTTTCCAAAACACCAGTTTACACATGCTTGCAAAATGCTGGTGTATTTACCTGAGCCTTTTCTCATATTAGCTTCATGCAGTCCCCTGTACAGCAGAACAGAGAGAGGAAGGATCTTTTATTTTTTATGTTTTTATTTTTTTTTACAACTTGGAGAGTCGGTGACCTTGAACAAGTATGCAGGTCAGGTGTCCTAACGCGTCACCAGATCTATGCTGGGTTTGGGTGGGTGACTTGCTGAGCGAAGGAAGGATAAGGATCATTGCAATGGTGGCTCCCATATTTCTATGCCAGAAGAGTTCTTTAAAGCTTTGTGGTAATGCTTCATACAATTTACTTGACTTATCGTGCTCAGTCTAATATTGGATGACTCATTCTGTATTAAGTAAACTTACAACTACGTACTCCCTTATTGATTTAGCCTATCTACACCTCCCTGTAGAGCTTTCACATATACAACAGGCAGTTCTGTGTGCTGACTCTACGTCAGTACGGGTAAATACGATGGTGTGTTTGTACACTCAACCTGACTTTGAGTTTGAAGAATTTAAACTCACATGACCAATAAAACATAGCAATCTTTATAAAGTGGGTATAAATCACATGATGTCTCCACGTGCTTTTGTTTAATTTTAAACTCCTTTCTGATAACAAATTGTATATTTCAATATTGGAGCCAAAGACTTTTAAGGAGACCTCCACCAGAAACGTTGAAAGGGTGGATTCCATCAAAAATGATATTCCAGATGGACACCATTGGATGGACAATGGATCAGATGGACACCGTTCAGATTGATAAATCTTTTTCTTCTATTGCTTTGGGATTCTGTTGGAAAAGTTGACCTCCAGAATATCCATCAGAGGGCAGAAGGAAGCAGTCTCTGAATAAATCAATTCAAAAGAATGGAACAATATCATTTAGTAAATTAAACCTAATTATTAAAACAATGTACCTGATCTCCGGCCATGTGACTTTGGCTAGACTGAGATGGTGTCATCAGTCTGCTGCAGGCAGAAGGAAGCATTTACTAAGTCTCTCTTCCACCATTGATTAAAGTGGTATTAAACTTAAAACCACAAATGTAATATATGGATGCTTACCAACCATTAGATGTGGTGGTTGCACGTGTTTTTTCTTTTTTTTTTTTTTTTTTTTTTTAGGCCAATAACACACCTTCTGTATTAGACTGCCCTCATTCTGGATGGAGGAACACAGAGGGCACATTTGGATAGCATCATTGTCAGTTTAAGATGAGGGGAGTGTTGGATGTACTAGCAGATTTAGATACACTAACAAAAGAGAGCCAAAATACAGCTCATTATTCACAAGCAGTTACAGCAAAAAGTTATTTTGCTCCTTTTGGGATAAAGGTTTTACATAAAGAAAAGATGACCATTGTGAGCACCCCTGCTAGTGTTAAATGGTTTGTCTCTTCAGTGTACATTTGTCGTGAGAGCTTGTTCTGTTGGAAAACAGACTTACTGGCTTCATAACCAAGTGAAAATAGAAGAAAGAAAACCTAAAACGAAAACAAATCCAGCTATCGCATCTAAGAATTCGTAAACTGCAATTTTATTAAATGTTTGCTTTTTGGTTTTTATACCCATTTTAACCGCTTCAGCCCCAGATGATTTTGCCCCCTTCCTGACCAGAACCCTTTTTTTTCTTGATTCGGCACTTCGTCGTTTTAATTGACAATTGCTCGGTCGTGCGACATTGCACCCAAACAAAATTGATGTCCCTTCCCCCCCCACAAATAGAGCTTTCTTTTGGTGGTATTTGATCTCCTCCGCAGTTTTTATTTTTTGCACTATAAACAAAGAAAGAGCGACCATTTTGAAAAAAAAAAACGGTATTTTTTGCTATAATAAATATCCCCCAAAAATATATAAAAAAAAGTTTTTTCCTCAGTTTAGGCCGATATGTATACGTCTACATGTTTTTGGTAAAAAAAATTAGCAATAAGCTTATATTGATTGGATTGCGCAAAAGTTATAGCGTCTACAAATTAGGGGATAGTTTTTCTGGCATTTTTATTATTCATTTTTTTTTTTTTTTATACGTAATGGCGGCGATCTGAATTTTTTTATTTTTTATTTATCTTGACTTCGACATTATGGAGGACACATCGAACACTTTTGACACTATTTTGGGGCCATTGTCATTTATACAGCAGTCAGTGCTATAAAAATGCACTGATTACTGTGTAAATGACACTGGCAGGGAAGGGGTCGATCAAAGGGTTAAGTGTGTCCTCGGGAGTGATTCTAACAAAGCACTTACATGCCTATATAGGTACAGCAGATGGCAGCACAGCTAAGGGATGAGGCAGAGGCCGGTCCATCACTCGGTATGTGAAGCAGGAAGCGTGGCACGCTGGGAGTGGAAGTAAAAACTCCTGTATCAAGTTTCTCAATCCTCGTTTTCAATGCATTTCATGCGCAGGCGTGCATCATTAGGAAAAAAATAAAATCTATGATTGAATGAAGTTTGATCGATACTGGAAACAGTTGATTGGAGCTTCACGTGGCTTGGAAGAACCTAGCTAACTGAGGAAGGTTTCCCTCTACTATATGCCTGGTGGTCACTTAGTGGCCAGAGATGTCTGGTGAGCAGATTTATGACACTTTGGGTAAGGCACTTTTGTCCTTTTGCAAGACTCTAGCACACTGCACTTTAGGAAGGCACAGTGTTGGAGATATAATATACACAGAAGAATTGAACTAATTTATAGGTTTATTCATATTTATGTTGGACTGGTTTGACACTATATTTACGGTATATTTCCTGCTACAATTGTTGCACTCACTTAGGTTTGGGTGATTTTGCAACGCACACATTTTATAATATATATATATATATGTAGCGGCCATAACCCTTGGCAGGGCGGACTTAACTTTTTGGGCTTACCGGTTACCTCAGCTTGGCTTTTTCTTCCACGTCTAGGGGTTCCTAGAGTTAGTATCCAACAACTTTGGACGCCGACACCAATAAAGTCCTTTTTGAAAGGTTTGTATTTGGAGGGGTAACGTCCAACAAACAGTCTCGTATAGGAACAGAGGGCAAGGGTGAAAGCATTCCGGCACCTTGAACTGCAACTATCACAAAGTCTCTAATACCACCCAGAGAGTAGCCACTCGCAGCTGGGCACTTCAAGGCTGAACAAATCTCTAGCCAGAGATTAGGGCAATCGGTGCTTTGACTCAGAACTTGTGAAATCTCTGACCTTGAACAAATTTTAACTGAAAGTGAACAGGAACCTTTTTCCTCAGTACCTGGAACATTCTCCGTCTCCTTGGCAGTACTTGAAAAAGCGTGGATTCGTCAATGTCCTTCACAACTCAGCAACCAGGCACTTCTCAGGATGCCAGCTTGTTGGCCCTCCTCCGAAAAGTTCTCCCCCGGTCACTTACACAAGCTGCGGTGCCCCCCCAAGCAGAGAGCACACCCGGACACCTTGAATCCTCCCTTAGTTAGCGCATCAGACCAGCCAGTTCCGAGACTCTGGAACAGACGGATCCTTACCCCAGACCAGGCAGATCTATTGGGGTTAACCAACTGAAGCATGTTGCGGAGCGACTAATGATCCCGTGACCCCTCGTGGCGCTACAGAATCAGGAACAGACTGCTAAAGCCTCACGAACGAACCCGGAACACTTGACTTCAACACCTTAAGTACCCTTCCCCAGACTCCTGATTGGCTCCGGGGAAGCTGGTACCCAAAACCGTCCAACCAGGCCTGCTTCTGAGCCTGTCATGTGCACCTCACCAGTGGCGTAACTAGAACCTTCAGGGCCCCCATGCAAGAAACCATGAAGGGCCCCCCTGAACCCCAGCCAGGGCCCTTCCCTCTGAGTCCGGTGGTGGAACTCCAGGGTGTGGTCACAGGTATGACCTTTGTGAGCCCTGTAGTTCCACCACTGGTATCGGTAGTTTTTTTTAATAACTTTTTTTAAATTTTTAGGTGCCCCATTGGGGGACTGTCCCTAGGCAGGATGGGGTCCCCATCCCCAGAAGAGATGAGGTCCTTTTTTCTCCAGGGCAGATGAAGTTACTGCCCACAGGTGAGAAGGGGTCCCTGTCCCCAGGAGAGGTGGGGGTCCCTGCCCCCACGTGAGAAGGGGTCCCTGTCCCCAGGGGGAGATGGAGGGGGTATGTAATGGTGTGTGGGGTCCTCTCACTCACCATGACCAAGCTGTAGGCTGCACACTCATCCATGTTGGCCTGGGCTCCATCCAGTGTGCTGGACGGGTGATCAGCATATCTCCCAGAAAGACCTTTCATCATCTGTGTATATGACGGGGGAGGAGGGGGGCTGGCAGACAAGTCTGCAGTGTCCTCCGGGGAGCCGGCTCTCATAGGGCTGAACTGCATCTGTGTGCTTAAAGTTTGTTTACCTGGGAGAAGGGGGGGGGGGTGGAACTGAGCGGCAATGCATGGAGCAGGAGAGGGGTACTCTGAGGAGCCAGCCGAGGACACAGGTCATGCGGGGAATGCACAACTAAAGAGCAGCCAGTGCGATAGTCGAGCATGGAGCTCTGCTAGTCACCCTCCACCTCCAGCCACCCGTGTGCATGGTGCACTGGTACCCCTAGCTGCCTATGCTGCTGCCGGCCATATGTAGAGGGGGCTGCATGGGCCCCCTGCATTCACAGGGCCCGGTTGCGGTCGCGACTGCTGCACCCCCTATAGTTACGCCCCTGCACCTCACTGTACACATGACCAGGCAGAACCCTATCACAGCCCAGCCAAACTGATGTCAAAGTTAAACCTACATAATTAACCCTCAGAACCCCATTACTGTTCTGAGGCAAAAACTAAATTTGTACATGAATGACACTTTGTCCAAAGTGTCACCTATATATATATATATATATATATATATATATATATATATATATATATATATATATATATATATATAGGTGACACTTTGGACAAAGTGTCATTCATGTACAAATTTAGTTTTTGCCTCAGAACAGTAATGGGGTTCTGAGGGTTAATTATGTAGGTTTAACTTTGACATCAGTTTGGCTGGGCTGTGATAGGGTTCTGCCTGGTCATGTGTACAGTGAGGTGCAGGGGCGTAACTATAGGGGGTGCAGCAGTCGCGACCGCAACCGGGCCCTGTGAATGCAGGGGGCCCATGCAGCCCCCTCTGCTCCCTCATATATATTGTAATGGACGCCGTGGCTGGGTCCTGGAAGGACGCTATATTTCCCCTCTGTTTGGGTTGTGCTCTCTTTAGGGAATGAAAATTGATTAACCCACCTGTTAGAGGAAGTGTCTTTAAAAGGCAAGACAGGAAGTTGTAGATGTGTGTGGAGGAGTGGAGAACACATGTTGGATGGTGTTTGGCGTTTGTTTTGGGTTGCAGCAAATGAAGTGGACAGCAGTGTCCTGTTTGGAAGGCTCCTGGTAGGAGAAGCTACCTGCCATCAAGACCAAGCTCTGTTTCTGATAAGGACAGCTGTTCTGGACTTTGCAAGTCGGTGAGACTACAAATCTTTTTCCTTTTGTTTTTTGGCTGCTGTAAAGCTATTTAAGTTAATAAACCCTTTGTTGTATGAAAAGCCTGTGTCCTGCGGTCTACCTGGTCCCCCGAACATTACAAGTGGTGCTCGAATGCGGGCAGGACAAAGTAACAGGCATTTTTTCTTGCTATTTTTTTTTTTTTGTGAATTTGAACTGACATTTAAAGGGACAGTACAGTGAATTTATGTCCTGGGTTAAAGCTGCACAACTGCGGAAAGCTGAAACCATGGAGGAGCTAATTAAACAGCTGTCCTTGGCAAATATACAAGCGCAGACCCGCCATGAGGAAGCTAATCAGCGCTTAGCAACGCAGCACAACGAGGCACTGGCTTTGCAGCAAGAAAATACTCGCCTGTTGGTGGCCCAGTTAGCAGCCCAGCAAGCGACCCAACAAGGGGTTATGCAGGATCAGATGGCGGCCTTAAAAGAAGCAGTGCAGCAGGTTTCTCAGGTCCGTGAACAAGTGGCCGTTGCCCCTGGCAACCAGGTGACCATAAGGGCAAGCCATTTCTTGCAGAAGTTGTCCCCGAGTGATGACGTAGAGGCGTTTCTGGCAACATTTGAGAGGACGGCAGAGAGAGAAGGGTGGCCCCAGGACCAGTGGGCCGGCTTAATTGCTCCCTTCCTCACCGGAGATTCTCAAAAAGCCTATTTTGACCTACCACCAGAAGATGCTAAAAATTATCAAAAACTAAAGGCAGAAATACTGGCTCGGTTGGGGGTGACTACGGCCGTCCGGGCCCAACGAGTGCACCAATGGAAGTATCATTCAAACCGGCCACCGCGATCTCAAATGCATGACCTGGTGCAACTAGTAAAAAAATGGCTGCAGCCCGAAATGTTGTCTGGCCCCCAAATTGTGGAGCGGATCGTGCTGGACCGGTACTTAAGGTCACTGCCAGATGACCTTCAACGGTGGGTCAGTCATGGAGACCCCAAAACCCCGAACGGCCTTGTTGAGATGGTGGAACGATATACGGTGGTGGAGGATCTGCTTGGCCCCACCAAGCGTCAAGGGCCCAGTCGGCCACGGCCCTTCCGACCAACTGCCGCCCTTCGAACGGATGTCCCCAGGAGCCCTGGAACCAACACCCCGGAAGGCCAAGAGTCACACCCGTTACCCCCTCAGCGACCTGTTCCTGATCGGAGAGGAGGGGATGTACAATGTTGGCGATGTCATGCCTGGGGCCATACCCGGGCCCACTGCCCATTGCAGGAAGAACCCATGGAATGCGGGGTTCTTCGGAGGGGGTCTTTTTATGCCCATAAATCATGTACAACACATCTTGACCTTGGAGAGAGGAATTTTGAGTGTGAAGTCCAAGTGAACCACCACCCTGCATGGGCCTTGCTGGACTCTGGAAGCATGGTAACCCTGGTTCACCCTAGAGTAATTGGGAAGATCGGTCCGGTAAGCAAAATTTTGCGGGTTGTGTGCATTCATGGGGACACTAGAGAGTACCCTCTCATCTCGGTGTCCATCTCCACAGCATGTGGCACTGGTACTCAAGAGGTGGGGGTGGTAAAGAACTTGGTACATGACGTTATCATAGGACGAGACTGTCCATTATTTGCAAAACTTTGGAGACAAGGAGAACTATCTGAAAGGTCCAGAGACTGGGAAGAAACTAGTCCCTCTGTTCCTGTTGTAGAGGGTAATAACCCTGAGATGCCACATGTTCATAATATGGACCCAGTTGATAAAAACGCCAAGACTTTGGTTAATAATGATGAAAATAGTGCTGATACTGTTAAAGATGTCAATATGTGGGGTTCTCAGACCTACCTGAACACTGAGGGGGGGGGAACCTTCCCCGCTTCAGGTAATGCTGGGGGAAGACGATGAGGAAATGGCCTCTACCCCTGACTTGCCAGATTTGGGTGTTCCCCAGGGGACATTTGGTACTGCCCAGATGCAGGACCCCACTTTGGCCAGGGCACGGGAACAGGTTGTAGTAATAAATGGGGAGCCCCAAGAGCCAGGTGCTAATGAGCGGTGGCCACATTTTTCAATACGTAATGAATTGCTTTATCGGGTTACTAAAGTGAGAGAAAATGTGGTAGAACAATTATTGGTACCCCAACAATATAGACGCAAGGTCCTGGACCTGGCCCATGATGATGTGTTAGGGGGACACCTGGGAGTTGAAAAGACGGAGGCACGGATCGCCGACCGGTTTTACTGGCCAGGCTTGAAAGCAGAGGTAAGGAGATACTGTACCTCTTGTCCCACCTGTCAGTTGACCGCTCCAGCGACCCATTTCCGGAGCCCGTTGGTCCCTCTACCCATAATTGAGGTCCCATTCGAGAGGATAGCCATGGATATAGTGGGTCCCTTGGTAAAGTCGGCTCGAGGTCATTCTTACATACTAGTGATCCTTGACTATGCCACTCGATATCCTGAGGCGCTACCCCTGCGGAATACCTCCTCTAAGGCTATTGCACGGGAGTTATTCCAGTTGTTTACACGGACAGGTTTTCCCAAGGAAATACTCACAGACCAGGGCACCCCGTTTATGTCGAAGGTTATGGCTGATGTATGCAAACTGTTCCGGATTAAACAGCTGCGCACATCGGTCTACCATCCCCAAACAGATGGATTGGTAGAACGTTTTAATAAGACCCTTAAGTCTATGCTCAAGAGAGTGGTACAAAGGGATGGGAAAGACTGGGACTGCTTGTTACCAGCTCTCCTGTTCGCTATCCGAGAAGTGCCCCAGGCCTCCACTGGGTTTTCGCCCTTTGAATTGGTATATGGGCGGAGACCTCGCGGACTACTGGACTTTGTTAAAGAAGAATGGGAAAGTGAACCAATCCAGCATAAAAGTGTTCTTGAATATGTCTCTCAAATGCAGGAGAGGATCCGAACTGTGATGCCGCTAGTTAAGGAACACTTACAAAAAGCCCAGGAGGCTCAACGACAGGTCTATAATAGGGCAGCCAAAATTAGGAACTTTCAAGTGGGGGATCGAGTAGCAGTGTTGATTCCCACTGTGGAAAGTAAATTCTTGGCCAGATGGCAAGGCCCTTTCGAGGTTGTGGAAAAAATGGGAGAGGTAAATTATAAAGTCCACCAACCAGGCAAGAGGAAACCCTTCCAGATATATCATGTAAACTTGTTAAAGCCCTGGACAGACAGGGAACCAGCGACCTCCCTGGCTAGTACAAAACTTGAGCCTCGGGTTGGGGTGGAGAGTGTCCAAATAGCAAATACCCTGTCTAAAACCCAAAGTCAGCAGGCAAAGGAGTTCTTGCAGAGAAATCAAGAAAAATTTTCAGACTTGCCCGGGCTCACTAGTGTCGTAGAGCATGATATTGTCACAGAACCAGGAGTCAAAGTTTTTGTCCGGCCCTACCGCATCCCAGAGGCTCAAAGGAAGGCCGTTTCAGAGGAAGTAAAAAAGATGTTAGACCTAGGGATTATTGAGGAATCGCAGAGTGAGTGGTCGAGCCCGATTGTGTTGGTACCGAAGCCCAACGGGACTCTGCGATTCTGCAATGATTTCCGGAAACTTAATGAAGTTTCCCGGTTTGATGCCTACCCTATGCCCCGGGTAGATGAGCTTATCGAGAGACTAGGTCCAGCCAGGTATATCACTACGTTAGACCTTACCAAGGGGTATTGGCAAATACCGTTGACTAAGGCTGCTAGAGAGAAAACTGCTTTTTCTACCCCAGAGGGGAGTTTTCAGTACAAAAGGATGCCTTTTGGATTGCAAACTGCTCCAGCCACTTTCCAGAGAGCAATGGATAGGATTTTACGACCTCACCGGAAGTATGCCTCAGTATACTTGGACGATATAGTCATTTTTAGCAAAGACTGGGAATCACATTTGCCCAAAGTGCAGGCAGTGCTGGACTCTCTTTGGAAGGAGGGGTTTACAATAAACCCTGAAAAATGTGCTTTGGGAATGGAGGAGGTGAAATACCTGGGTTATATCGTGGGTAGAGGGGTAGTGAAACCTCGGGTCAACAAGATAGAGGCTATACAGAATTGGCCCCGCCCCCTCACAAAAAAGCAGGTACGTGCATTCCTGGGCATGGTGGGATACTACAGGAGGTTTGTACCCAACTTTGCCACGTTGCCGGGTCCGTTGACCGATCTGACTAAGGGTCGGAAATCGGTCATGGTGGAGTGGAATGCAGACGCTGAGAAGGCTTTTTTGGAGCTCAAGTCGGCGCTGTGCAAACACCCTGTCCTTGTAGCACCCAATTTTTCAAAATAATTTATTGTCCAGACAATAAAAAACTATGCCATAATTGAACGAGAGTGTCTGGCCATTAAGTGGGCTCTGGAATCCCTCAGATATTACCTTTTGGGGAGGAAGTTTAGGTTGATTTCTGACCATGCCCCTTTAACATGGCTGAGACAGGGAAAAGGGACTAATGCCAGGGTTACCCGGTGATTCCTGGCACTCCAGGAATTTAAGTTTGTAGTGGAGCATAGGCCCGGGAGACTGCATCAAAACGCAGATGCCCTCTCCCGAGTCCATTGTTTGAGCTCCACTGTTGCCTCCACCTCCTTGGCGTTGGGGCACAGGGGGGGGATATGTAATGGACGCCGTGGCTGGGTCCTGGAAGGACGCTATATTTCCCCTCTGTTTGGGTTGTGCTCTCTTTAGGGAATGAAAATTGATTAACCCACCTGTTAGAGGAAGTGTCTTTAAAAGGCAAGACAGGAAGTTGTAGAGTGGTGTGGAGGAGTGGAGAACACATGTTGGATGGTGTTTGGCGTTTGTTTTGGGTTGCAGCAAATGAAGTGGACAGCAGTGTCCTGTTTGGAAGGCTCCTGGTAGGAGAAGCTACCTGCCATCAAGACCAAGCTCTGTTTCTGATAAGGACAGCTGTTCTGGACTTTGCAAGTCGGTGAGACTACAAATCTTTTTCCTTTTGTTTTTTGGCTGCTGTAAAGCTATTTAAGTTAATAAACCCTTTGTTGTATGAAAAGCCTGTGTCCTGCGGTCTACCTGGTCCCCCGAACATTACAATATATATATATAATATAATATAAATTTATATAAAATTATTATTTTTCCCACACTATAGATTTATAAAATGTGTGTTTTTGTGCCCAGCATCTATAGTGAGCTTTACACATTACCTAGCATGAATGTGTATATATAGCATAAGACCTATATCTATTTATCTAATCCCAAGAACAAAGTAATACATTGCAGCCTACCAGTCTTTGAATGTGGATGCTTTAGTTTTCTATTTATAGGCTTCATTTAGTTTATGAACACCTGGTGATCCTCTATTTCAGTACTTTCAATAACACACTTCCTGTCCTAGGGTGACAATGTTAAATTACTAGAAAAATAAAAGTATAATGATTTCATCTGGGAAAATCTGTGACTCCATAATGATTTTAAAGCATACCCCAAATGCATGATCCTTCCTCTCCACCTTTCCTTTGGTCCTGTGCACAAATAGCGCACCTAGAGTGTGCTTTGCCTCCTGGTATGTGTACGTCACATATCCTAGGAAGCACAAAGCCTTTCATTCAGTAAAAGAGGATGGGGCGGGCCTAGCGGCATGTCATCAGGAGCTGCGCTGGCTGAACCCAGAACAGCCAACAGCCTCTCTGTGACATCACACCAAACCATGACAGTGTGGGAACAAGTGCTGCCAGAAGAGAAGAGGGTCTCAGCTGGATAACGATGAATCCGCTTGCTGGGGGAGTATCTTAAATGTGCAGAACTCGCCACTAGGTGAGTAGTGGTTTAAAAAAAAAAAATTTGTTGGAGTGTGAAAATTCGCTTTAATTTGTTTAAATATTTGCATGTGGTTCAGTCTGACCAGCTCATTACTGCCAGCCAACTTTCTTCAAACCTTTCTGTGTGTCTGTGGCCCTCTAGTGGCTAACAGGTTACATGCTCGTGTATCACTGTCACTGCTCTTGTTGTTTTCAGAAAACATTTTTCAGTATGTTGTTAGGTTCTTTAGATTCTGTTTTGCTATTTTTCTAAGTGACACAAATATGATTAAGAGAACTGTATTGTTTGGCAGGTGCCTTCCTGTTACTGTACTTTCTGCTGCTAATTGCCATCGGCATTCCGCTTTTCTTCTTGGAGCTAGCAGCTGGGCAAAGCATACGCCAGGGGAGCATCGGTGTTTGGAAGCATATCAGCCCTCGGCTAGCTGGAATTGGGTTTGCCAGCTGTATAGTAAGTACATGCCAAGTTTATTGTTATGGTAAATATTAAATTCTTATATAATCTCTTGTGGTGATGTGCAAACTAAGGGCAATTTCACACAGGTGGCAAAGAGGAGATGAAAAAAGGCAGTTCTATTTTTACCGCTCCCATCTGCACACCTAAAACGGCAACCAGACAGGGTGGCAAACATGGCGCTTTGCAGCCATAACAAATTTAACTTGGCTTGCAAAGTGTGACAGGCAGTGCTACCCATTAGACTGGCCCACGGGGGTCAACAGGAACGAGCCCTGACCACTAGCTTAAATGCTTGTTTCGTGGTTGTGGTGCGGTATTTCAATACAAAATAACACAGCCCAATGTTTCTTGGTGCCTTTCTATTTAGACCTGTTAACGGGGTTATTTGGACGATTCAGAAAATTGTATTGGCGCATCAGTTCTAGTTTCTTAGATATGGTCAAATCCATAAAAAAAAAAATGTGTACGTTTTTGACAAGATCTTGCTGATCAGCCAGTTCTTCTGTTACCTACTTTGTATTTTTGAGTACAAGTTAGCAGATATAGTAAGAGTATTTTACGTATTTCCAACTGTGATCTTACATTGGAAACATTGGATTCTGAATTGTATGTTATTAACTGTATTATACAGTGGAACCTTGAATTACAAGCATAATCCATTCCAGGAGAATGCATATGAAAGCGAGTTTCCCCATAGAAGTCAATGGAAACTAAGATAATTTGTTCCCCATTGACTTCTATTACATGCAATACTGCATGTGGCCAGAGGTGGGGGGGCGCCGGAGCACCTCGGAAATACTCGGGGACAGCTTGGAAAGTCTGGAAAACACTTGGGTATTTCCGAACGGCTCCGAACCATTCCGAATATCCCCAGCGCCCCCACACCTCTGGCCAAATGTGGTACTGCACCACCCATTAGCTTGAATTCTGTTCGTTTTGTGAGACAACACTCGCAGTCAGAAGTAAAAAAAAAAAAAAAAAAAAAGTAAGTTGCTCGTATTTCAAAACTCTCGTTAACCGCGCTACTCGAAAACCAAGATTCCACTGTATTTATGATTTTATAGGAGGTGTGTGAATCTTGCCACACATTATTTCATTTTTGCAGATCGAGCATTTTTCATGTGTTTCTTTCATGTTGCAAGGAGATTAAATAAATTGCTACGTTAAAATTTTTACAGGGCAACCAGAGTGAAGAGTGATGGGGAAGAATTGGAATAAGTGGGTCAGATATTCCCAGGAACAGGTCTAACATTTGAGGCACCAAAATGTGTGTTGGTCTGTGTAACCATTGGGATTAAAAAAAAAAAAAGCCACACAAACCCATCTTCAAGAAATGGCAGTATAAGCTCCTGAATAGCTGCCAGCTACTGCTTTGCTGCCTTCTGAAAAGTGGTCCACATGGTGGTGGAGCAGCAGCTGGCAGGCATTCAGAAGGCAGTATTGCACCTTTTGAAACATAGATATGTGACTCAAAAAACGCACCACAAATGCACTGTATGTATAATGTGAGTTAGGGACCTTAGATTGAGGCACATGTAAAATATACAGTGCACCAAGAAAGTATTTTTGTTATGTTATAGCCTTATTCCAAAATGGATTAAATTATTTTCTTTGAAATTCTACAATTTATAAAAAAAAAAAAAAAAAAAAAAAATGAAAAAATCCCGTACCGTTCCAAACTTCTTCCATTTACAGATGATGGAGGCTGCTGTGCTCTTTGGGACCTTCAATGCTGCAGACATTTTTCTGTACCCTTCCCCCAGAATTTTGCCTCGACACAATCCTTTCAATTCATTTCACCACAGGTGGAATCCAATCATCCTATAGACGTTTATACAACTTAATTAGTGGAAACAGGATGTACCTGAGCTCAATTTTGTGTCATGGCAAAGGCTGTGAATGCTAATGTACATCTGATTTTTTTATTTTTTTTTTATAAATTTCCAAAGATTTCATACAAACTTCTTTAATGTTGTCATTATGGGGTATTGTTTGTAGAATTTTGAGGAAAATAATGAATTGAATCCATTTTGGAATAAGGTTGTAACATAAAATGTGGAGAAAGTGAAGCACTGTGAATACTTTCCTGGTGGACTGTATATACATAAAGCACTGCGTAAATTTGACGGCGCTATAGAAGTAGCTGTAATAAATAAATATTCTAATTTAGGTGTGGGTTACAATGCCAACTCCTTTAAAAACGCGCCACTTGCCATTGCACAGATGCCAGTAGCTATCTTTTTGTATTTAATGAAATGCATTTATACAAACCGCCATATAGGGCAGAAATAGCCGGTCAGAATGCAGTACAGGGCATTTAAGGTGACTGACTATGAAACCTGAATGCTGCTAAAATGTTCAGCTAACGAGGAATACTGGGAGGAAGTTGGATGCAAAAAAAGTATTTCATGAGTTGGGCCCACAGGTGAGAGTTGGGTAGGTTTGAATTGACAGTTGGCTTGCAGGACTGATTTTTTTTAATATAGTGTATATGTAAAATTCATCCAGTTATGTCAGTTATGTAGCCACTGTTATAATTTATATAATGCAGAGTATTGATATGGAATAGATAACGTAACCATCTTCTGTTTGCAGGTCTGTACATTTGTGGCCCTCTATTACAATGTTATTATTGGATGGAGCCTTTTTTATATGTTTAATTCCTTCCAGTATCCTTTACCATGGAAAAGCTGCCCAACCCTGGCCAATCAAACACAAACAGGTTAGTACTAATATAGACCAAGATGTTTTATGGTAGTATTTATCTTTTGTAGGATTTTGCTTACTACCAGTTGCATTCACCTTCTTTCAAATACAAAATGCTTGGTAATGGATGGCAATATGACATCAATATTAAAGTATTTGTTCTGTCAGTGGTTTTGGTTCATTTGAGACCCTTTTAGTTTTTATGCAATGTTTGTGTCCTAACTTTTGCAATAAGAACCAAAATAACAGATTTGTAGAATCTGCTTTTACTAAGAAAAAATTGTATGTACATGCAAATTACAGTTACAGGAAAAAGGTCTACGATACATATAGAGAGATAAAAATAGGCAGAGGGGTACAATCTGCAAACACACTGGGGTTGATTTACTAAAACTGGAGAGTGCAAAATCTGGTGCAGACATTGTAGCCAATCGGCTTCTAACTTCAGCTTGTTCAAGTAAGCTTTGACAAAAAAAAAATTGGAAGCCGATTTGATTTCTAGGTTTTGCACTCTCCAGTTTTAGAAAATCTGTTTATCCATTCCTAGCAATTATACATTGGCAATATTGTATAGGAATACTCTAAGGACTCATCTACCTCTTCAATATGCTTTATTAATGAAGCTTGGCAGATGCCCTGTGTGTGCTGATATCTCATACCTGCAATACCTCCAAAGCGATGCTAAAGCTGAATTAAAGCCTCTAAAAAGCTACAGGTGCTTCAAGCGAGCTTTGTCATAGACTTCTATGGAGGCTCTGAAGCACCACTTGGGGCTTGTTTACACCTGCCTCAAAACAGGGCTTCAGAAATGCTTTTTATTTTATTTTTTTATTTTTTAAAGGGCTACAGGTACGTTCGTTTGCCTGTACAAGTCCTTCTGCCAACATATATCGACGTGAGGCAGTCGGCAAGTGGTTAAAGCTCTCTTAACGCCAAAGTTACTATCCCTAAATAATATGGTTAGCTTGGAGGCCTGTAATAAAAACAGGGATAATGGCGCTGCTGCTAATAAAGGTGATAAAATATCCCCCTTAACCCAGTGGGGGTAAAGGGCAAAGGTAAGTGTTTACTGAATAAACCCTAATAGGTTAATATTAATATCATCTGAATTCCATCAAATGTGAAGTGCGATTCACTAGGCAGTATATAAAAGGCTTATAATAAATGAAAAAGCCTCTCTCACCAAAGAATATAATACATGAGCATAAATGTAAATCAGAATCAGTTGTAAAGGGAATCCTTGATTGCAAGATAAAGTGTCAAGTGTAGTTAATTGATTAATAAAAATCTGTGAATAATTAAAAACTGAAAAAAAATATATAATATATATAACACTATAAAAGACGAGAAGAAAAAAAAAGTCCATATTTCAATATATAAATACTTCAATGTCCCATATGCATATTTTCATAAGTGCTTTGTGCTAGTATCCAAATATGGCGACTTGATGTCCTCTTCTGTGCATCAAAATAAAGTGACTTCTTGTGCAGTAGATAAAGTGACCAAATGTATCCAAATAAGGTGACTTCTTGTGCTCCCCCTCAAGTATGTGCACTCACCAGAAGCCCCCACCCCTGCAGGGTTAAAGAGCGTGTAATAAGCTGCTTCATCAATCTGGATGTTCCTAGGAAGCAATAAACTCTCAAGATTGTAGCGATTACAGCGCACGTGAAATGGTATAGGAAGTTCACCCACTCCTGGGGGAAGGCGGTTGGCTCGCAGGTGGAGAGGCAGCTGATGTTCCCAACTATGCTGGTTGCTCCCAAGGCTTCCTGGTTCTCAGATTCGGCTCAGGGGTGGCTGGACACGTCTCTTCCGGATGGTGAGGGGGGGGGGGGGGTAGTGCTCGTTCGGAGCATGTGTGCTCCTTCATCAGGCTAATAAATCAGGCGCTGTAATCTCTACAATCTTGAGAGTTTATCGCTTCCTGGGAACATCCGGATTGGTGAAGCAACTTATTACATGCTCTTTACCCCTGCAGGGGCGGGGGGTTCTGGTGAGTGCACATACTTGAGGGGGAGCACAAGAAGTCGCCTTATTTGGATGCACTTTATCTACTGCACAAGAAGTCACTTCATTTTGATACACAGAAGAAGAGGACATAAAGTTGCCAAATTTGGATACTAGCACAAAGCATTTTTATGGAAATATGCATATGGGACACTGAAAGGATTTATATATTGATATATGGAATTTTTTCTTCTCTTCTTTTATAGTGTTATATATATTATATATATTTTTTTTCAGTTTGAATTATTCACAGATTTTTATTATCAATTAACTACACTTGACAATTTATCTTGCAATCAAGGATTCCCTTTACAATTGATTTTTAATTACATTAATGTATTATATTCTTTGGTAAGAGAGGCTTTTTCATTTATTATTTATTTCATTTATTATCACACTTCACATTTGTTAAAAAAAAATCAGCAAAAATAAATGTATATAAAGTTTACACCTTGCATTTGAAATGATGATAAATAATTTAAAAATGATACCCCATGTCGCTTTAGTGGTGCCTCAAAGCTTCCATAGAACTCTATGACAAAGGTGCTTGAAGCACCTGCAGCTTTTGGGAGGCTTAAATTCAGCTTTAGCTCCATTTTTGTTTTCGAGAAATTATATATATATATATATATATATATATATATATATATATATATATATATATATATATATATATATATATAATATACACACACACACACACACATACATATACACATATACACACACACACACACACACACACACACACACACACACACAAACCGCATCTGCCAAGCTTCAACAAAGTTTCAAAAGAGCATCACTGAAGATTCAACAAAGCCTTATCAAAGCACCACCGAAGCATCAAAAACGTATCATAAAAGCATGTTGAAGCGGTAATGTGTGTTGAAGCTCAGTGCAAGTGTAAATGAGCCCTAAAGCGACATGGGGTATAATTTTTGAAGCAGAGACAAGGCAAAGCAAGGTATAAACAGGTCTGTAAGCTAGCCATTTTATTTAGTGACAGTGGATTAGACTGGTGTTCAGAGAGCTTTGAAAAAGTGCATCTGAAGCAATGTTTTGAAGCAAATGTAAATAAGCCCTAAAGGTACTTTGCTTCCTTTAGATCTGATCCATGATTCTCTTAGTTAACAGAACTCTGGAGATTAGGCAATCGCAGGAATGGGATAGTGATCTTGGCTCAGGATGTTAGGGTGGCCATAGATTATGCAATTTTGGTTGAAGGAAAGAAAATTTCCCTATTACGACAGTCGGTGTTGATGTGGCAATCCATCCCACTAAGCTATTGTTTTCTGACAGTGAGATGTTTCCCTGCCCTCAGAAAACAAATGATCACTGCAGTATAGCCTCCAGCAGTATTCATACCAAAAAAAAAACCTGACAGGCTGATTAATTGTTCGACTTCAGTACAACTGGCCTGCCCATAGATGGATCAAAATTCAGCCAGTTCTATGGCTGGCTTTAGTCTCATGTAGGCATTTGTCACTCCTCCTACTTGGTGCTTAAAGCGGAGGACCACCCTAAAATAAAAAATAACATTAACATTTTCAAAAAAAGAAATAAATGAATAAACATTGTAAACAAAAATAAAAATAAAAAATTACTTACCAGAAACCCCTGTTGCTGGGCAGTCTTCCTAATCTGCCTCTTCCTATTCCGCAGCGCTTCCTCCTCTTCGGTGAGCTGCCCTATTGCCTTCTGGGACATGTGTGTATCCCAGAAAACGGGGCCATTCACAAAGCGCTACGCGACTTGCGCATGTGCAGCAGGAAATGGGCAGTGAAGCCGCAAGGCTCCACTGCCTGTTTCCCTTTAAGTTGGCGGTGCCGGAACCCAATCTGAAGGATGGATCGGCCTCAGGGGCCAACATTGCGGGCTCGCTGGACAGATAAGTGCCCCTATTAAGTCAGCAGCTACAGTGTTTGTTGGTTGACTAAAAAAATTGCAGCTGGAACACTGCTCTAACAGCAATCTGTGTGAGATACATTTCTACCTGAAAACTCAAGATGGCAGCACAGTATTATAAATGCTATAAGCCACCTAGTTCTGTCTGGGTGAATCTGTTGTCATTTATTATAGGCATTGATGCTATAGAGCAGCCTTTCTCAACTTTTTCACCCTAGGGGAATAATTGTCAGGTCTTGGAGAACCCCTGCTAAAACCAATTTACCAGAGGCCAGTGGGAAGATATCCTCTTTACATTGTAGACATGCCCCCCCCCCCCTACTGATAACTAAAATGTCTATTGGTATCATGCCTTTGACATTACAAAGTAGCAATGGCCCTTTATTTTTATTTTAATTCAGATCTTTTTTTTTTTATTTTTTTATATGCAAACATTAAAAAAACAATACAAACAGGTCATTCAAACAAAATCACATTAAACCAAATATCGTCTAAAAAAAAAAAAAAAAAAAACCCCTAAGCCACCCCACCCTACTCTTGGAGTATATCTAAAAAAAAAAGTAAAAGAAAAAAGAACAGTATCTAATATTGCAAAGTACAAAGTATGTATTGGTTTACAATAATGCCTAAGTCATGGACTGGAGCCACCTTGACCAGGTAGGCATCAAAGGTACTCATGGAATTCCTTAGGGAATATGTGTGTTTTTTTTTTTTTTTTTAAAAGAATAATCCTATTGAGATCTAGAATCCACTAAAATACCGTCTGTATGTAGGAAGAGGTAGGAAGAGGTCCACTTAAGAGCAATCTGTCTACGGCAGCAAAAAGTGCATATTATAGTATTATGACCTATAGCTGGGGTGCTCAACCTGTGCCTCTCCAGCTGTTGCGGAACTACAAGTCCCATGAGGCATGGCAAGGCTGAAAAGTACAAGCATGACTCCCAAAAGCAGGGGCACGATGGGACTTGTAGTTTCACAACAGCTGGAGAGCCACAGGTTGAGCACCCCTGACCTATAGTGTTATCCATAGAAGAGGGATAAGTAGATGTGTCACAATAGCCCAGTAAACATATAAGTGGTTCAGTCAGGATGTTAATATCCAATAGCCGTTTAGGTACCAATCGCCGCTGCCCAATATCTTTCTAGTTTTGGGCACCGACACAGAAAAGGTATTAGCGTACCTGTGTTACCACAGGCTGGCTCAGATCCCAGTCCAATTGCGTACAGAAATTGGGGAGTTCTATACACTCTATGGAGGATAAAAATCTGTGTCGGTCTGTGTAATGGAGAAATAGACACTCAGGGCGAGGACCGGAGAATACCATCCCAGACTTCCTCTGGGATAGGACCGATATCTTTTTCCCAGCCAGCCCTGGAGCAGATAGGAAAGTTTAATAAGAAGCTATCTGACAATAACCTATATGTAGCAGAGGTAAGACCCTTTGTTAACCTTGCTTGTACCATCTTGTCAAAAACAAAGATGGGGGAAGAACATCCTAGCAAAATAGAATTGGGCATGTAAAGCATGTCTTAGTTGAAGGAATTGATAGAACCAATTAGATTATAGAGAAAACTCTCCTCTGAGCTCTTCAAAGGATTTAAGTATACCATTCTCTTATCGCTGAGCTAAAGTTGTTCTTCCTAATTTCCCCCATCTCTGAAAGCCTCTAGGTGCAGAAATTTGAGGAAGTCCTACACGGGGGGTGTATCGGGTAGGATAAGAGACACCCAGCATTTTTTTAACTGTACCCAATATTTTACACATTAACATACAAGCGGGCATATTGGTGAGCGAGACATCCCTTCTTGCGCCATCTAAAACATGAAGTGGTGGCCGACCCTTAAATGCAAATAAAAATAATCGTAGAGCAGGAAGGAGTATCTGCTCAAACTCCAATCCAGCAAAATGCCGTAGTTTGGATGCAAAAAAGTATAACCAGTCCGCCCGCATTTTTGGGATGTTGTAAAGTCTCCAGTTTAATGCGAGGGGTTTTGTTCTGCCATATTAATTGCCTAAATATGGTGTTAATATTGGTAAACATATATATGAGTATCCACATCGAGGCATTGTGTAAAAAAATAAAGCAGCTGAGGGATCCATATCCTCTTGATTAAGTTGATACGGCCTATTAGCAATAGGGTGAGCTTATTCCAGGTTTTACTTTGGTTTTGAAATCTAGAAAGTATATTATCCACGATATGACTGTGGGGAGTCAGAAATAATTACACCCAAATATTTTATGGTGGATACAATGCGAAAGTGAAAATGATAATGAATCTGTAAGGGGATCCAGGGGCATTAGCATGAATTTCTCCCAATTTATGCCTAACCCGGAGAACCTGCCAAACTCCTTAATATAATTCATTACTACCAGCAGGGATGAGTAGATATTGGTCCAAAAAAAAGAGATCGTCTGCATATAATTACTTTTCCTCCATATCTTTCTTAGACCTGTAACATTATAAGAGGTCCACATAAGACAAGCCAAAGGCTCCATTGCCAGTCTAAAAAGCAGGGGGGGGGGGCAGTGGACACCCCTCTCTAGTGCCCTGGGAAAGTCTAAAACTAAGAGAGCGATGGCTCTTGAACTATCACATGAGTGGTCAATCACCCAAAGCTGAAGGAACCAAGTTGAGAATCTGCTTGAGCCCCTGGGTTCAGTGTTCAACTAAATGATAGAAATTGGTAGCAATCTTCCTGGCCCTACTAATTAAAGAAAAACAGACAGTCTGTTGCAAACAATTGTTTAATTGTATATTGGTATTTAAAAGGTTGATATTGTAAGGTGGTTGTAAGATGGTTATGCATTTACTGTATGTCACAAAAACAGGTAGTGTGGTGGAAGATGGGTGGAGATGGGCTCTCTAAGTTGAAGATCTTGCTACAAGAGACTCTGAAAAATATTACCTGTTTTTATATTGTGATGTAAAGAGCTGGATCAGTATTGACAGCGTTCCTGGTATACTGATTATCAGTGTAAAGTGTTGACAATTCTCTAATAGGTATCTGTTTGCTTTAAGAACAAAAAGACTTTTTGTATTGAAGGTAATATAAAACTAGACAGGAAGATCATGCTTAGGATTTTGAAATGGCAGTTTCAGAATACATTTTAAACAGTGAGAGCAAGAACAATTTATTATAAACCTTGAAAGGTTGGGTGGGCATATGCCAATCATTCCTATCTACTCCACATCCCAACAGTGCATTCAGTACAGCTTGAGTAAGTTTATCTAAACCTCAACAATGAACTACTTTTATTTGTTTCCTTTTGGTCTGCTAAATTTTCCATAGAGTGTTTAATCATATCTATTTGATGAGTGCGAAAAATTACCTTTTGTTAGTTTTTTTTTTTTTTTTTTTGTTTTTTTACATTTTGCCTCAATGTACCCTTTAATGTTCTACTCTGGGCATTTCTTTTTTTTTGGTATTTTACAGAGCTAGAATGTGCCGAGAGTACACCCACTACGTACTTCTGGTACAGAAAAGCCTTGGATGTTACAGAGTCTATTGAAGCATCGGAGATGAACTGGCCAATGACAGGGTGTCTTATTCTTGCCTGGGTACTGGTTTGTGGTGGTATGATCAAAGGCATCAAGTCTTCTGGGAAAGTAAGTTGATAATATGTATCAGTAATGAATGTGTTGTAACCTCACCATCCATGTCTGAAGAGTAAAATGTTGCACAAGTTGAGAAGTTAAAATGAGTTTGCAGCATTGGGATTATTCTTTCTATTTCCTAGCTGAGTAGATTAACAGAAGATCTAAGAGCAGACAATGGTCTGAGGCCCATTTACACTTCTCAATTAACGTGTGTTGTGGTAACCAATGTTACTTGGGTCGGCGCTTTGCAGTGTTGTCATATTGAATGGCCTGCCAATAGAGTAACCAAACAGATCTCCAATGTACATGTTTTGCAGCATACTACAACACAGTTATATGCTGCTGTGCAGTTTGATCTGTTGCTTAGAAGAACTTGCTACATGTCTGATGCGTTGCCATCCCATTTTGAGAGTATAAATGACCGTTTACAGTAACCATTACTTATCAAACTCAAACTGTTGAGCTTTTGCCTGTCTGTAAGCAATCATTGCTCCAGGCTCCCTCTGACATTGGTCCTGTGGACTCTGCTAATTGGTGACAATTAGGCAGACCTGGACAGTATGTAGCTTCAGTTCCTAATCAGTAGAGACTACTTCAGTAAGCTTTTACATGTACCAATTAATATTATATGGTGGCTATGCTTCACAAATAAGCATAGCTTAAATTTTCATCCAGCAGAGGTCCGAGTCTCATGTTTGTTCTTTGACTTGGATCCTTCATATCACAGCCCCACCCCCTTACATTACAGTTTTGTGTTTACGTAAGTGTCATCAGTCCTCCCCTTTACATCACAGTCCCTCGTTTACACCACATTGCCTCCTCTTTACATCACAGAACCCCCCTTTCAACTACAGACCCCCTTCCTTGCACCGCAGTCCCCTTCACAGCCCCCCTTCCTTACACCCGTCCCCTTTACAGCACCCCTTACTTGCATCCCAGTCCCTTTCACAGCCCTCCTTACTTGTATCCTAGTCCTCTTTATCTTACCTTGCACAGCACTCATCCTTTCCAGCAGATACAGTGCCTTGAAAAAGTATTCATACTCCTTGAAATTTTCCACATTTTGCCATGTTACAACCAAAAATGTAAATGTATTTTATTGGAAATTTATTTTCACAATTACAAATAAGTGTGGCGTGCATTTGTATTCAGCCCCCTTTACTCTGATACCCCTAATCACTTGCCTTCAGAAGTCACCTAATTTTTAGAGTCCACCTGTGTGTATTATATTAAAAATCAATATAAATACAGCTGTTCTGTGAAGCCCTCAGAGAACCTTAGCAAGCAAATGCCATCATGAAGGCCAAGTAACACACCAGACAGGGCAGGGATAAAGTTGTGGAGGGTTAGGTTATAAAAAATAAATAAATATCCCAAGCGTTGAACATTTCACAGAGCACTATTCAATTCATCATCTGAAAATGGAAAGAGTATGGCACAACGGCAAACCTACCAAGACATGGCCGTCCACCTAAATTGACAAGCCGGGCATGGAGAGCATTAATCAGAGAAGCAGCCAAGAGATCCATGGTAACTCTGGAGGAGCTGCAGAGATCCACAGCTCAGGTGGGAGAATCTGTCCACAGTACAACTATTAGTCATGCACTCCACAAATCCGGTCTTTATAGAAGAGTGGCAAGAAGAAAGCCACTGTTGAAAGAAAGCCATAAGAAGTCCCGTTGGCAGAATCAGATGAGACCAAAATTGAAATTTTTGGCCTAAAAGCAGAACGCTATGTGTGGCAAAAAACTAACACGGCACATCGCCCTAAACACACCATCCACACCGTGAAACATGGTAGTGGCAGCATCATGTTGTGGGGATGCTTTTCTTCAGCAGGGACAGGGAAGTTGATTAGAGTTGATGGGAAGATGGATGGAGCAAAATTTCAGGGTAATCTTGGAAGAAAACCTTTTAGAGTCTGCAAAAGACTTGAGATTGGGGCGAGGGTTCACCTTTCAGGACAACGACTCTAAATATACAGCTATAGCTACAATGGAATGGTTTAGATCAAAGCATATTCATGTGTTGAAAATCTGTGGCAAGACCTGAAAATTGCTGTTCAGATGCTCTCCATCCAATCTGACAGAGCTTGAGCTATTTTGCAAAGAAGAATGGGCAAAAAATTCACACTCCTGATGTGCAAAGCTGGTAGAGACATCCCCAAAAAAACTTGCAGCTGTAATTGCAGCGAAAGGGGGTTCTACAAAGTATTGAATACAAATGCACGCCACACTTTTCACATATTTATTTGTAAAAAAAAATGTTGAAAACCATTTATCATTTCCTTTCACTTCGCAATTATGTGGCACTTTGTATTGGTCTATCACATAAAATCCCAATAAAATAGATTTACATTTTGGGTTGTGACATGACAAAATGTGGAAAATTTCACGGGGTATGAATATTTTTGAATATTTTTTTCAAGGCAATGTAGAGGTTAGAAGATGCAGCATGTTTGGGCAGAGGGCGGGAGCTGCCGAACCTTTTCATGTTAACAGGCGGGTGATTGGTTGCTAGGACTGCTCCGTATCCTTGCACCAAATCATTGACTTGTTAACTAGAGCAACAGCTTACCTTTCAAATCCTTTTTAAATCCTTTTCACCACGGAACACAGTGCCTTGATAATGGGTTACTACCCCACTTTCTGCTCTTCTGTGAGGACACCACGATTAAAGTAGCAATTTTATTTTTTCCTCTAAACCCCTGAACTCCTTCTACGGGAAGACACAGTCCTAAGCTAGAAAAAAGCAGAGGTACTAGCGCAGGTGCATCAACTGCTGAGCTTGTCTAGCAATACAAACATTATGATGCTAATTTTCACAGCCTGATGATGCGTTAGACATCTTGGTGTGCCTGCATCCAACACACATGGAGTTGTTTGTGCCCCAAGCTGTTGTGTCCCTCTTGTATGCAGAGCTCTGGTGTCTGGGGGTTTATAAAAAAAATTCCACCCTGCACCTGCTCTGTGGCTGGCGTGCACGCCCACGGCATCCACACCCCCTCCCTCCCCCCGCCAAACTGGGGGAATGGCGGGGGGCAAGAAGGGGGAAAGAGAAATGCCCCAACAAGTGCTGTGGACCCCAGACTACAAGGGACCCCCCCCTACAGAGTTTTGGCAGAACCTACAGCGGAGGAAGTGAGCCGCTCAATGTACCGGCTGACACTGAGCTTTTGTTTCCTGGAGAGCATGGTAAGTAGAACACCAGGTATGCATCTTTACTCCCTTCAGTGGCGGAAAACAGGTAAGACATACAGCTACTCACAGGAGAAAGTCCTTAAGATTTTTTTCTTAGGATTTTTTCACCTTATCCCCGCTGCAGGAACTGCTGAAGACCGGACAGATCCAGTCTTCAGCCATCATGGCGGGTAGTGTTGTGCCAACCTTCAGGGCTCTGAGTTTCTATTTAAAGGATGCCTCTTCCCTGGACCTGTAGAAGACTCTGCCAGAGTATCTTTGCACATTTTTTAATACATGCCCAAAGTACTAGATCCCAGAGCCCAGTCCTACAAGAGAGACATTACAGGCAAAACCTTGCTCTTCCACGAGGCCCGGGTACCATCCATTTTAGCATTTGTGTATTTTTTTGGCTTTATTGGATGGATCCGGTTGAATAGCTCCTTAACCACTGGAGGGATCTTTCAGTAGAGCTTTCTTCTTAGCACATCTTTAACCGTGACCAACACCTTAGACACTGGCAAAAAATGGGAGGGGTTATATAGAGGGGGACTTGTCTTCATTGGGTGTGCCAGTGTCCAATCACCTACTGGTGAGCTATACAACCCATTAAGTAATTAACAAGGCTCTGTGTCCCGTGGTGTATGAAAAAGAAAGTTGGCCAGCTACCGCCACTGCCCAGACATTCCACGGCTTTTGCCATCTACCTGCTGGAAAGGATTAATGCTGTGCCGATGGCGGTGAAGGAGGCTATGCTATTACCCGGTAGAGGACACCCTAGCTGCTAAATGGTGGAGCCGCAATCCAGATAGGACTGTCATTGGGTCCGTCATTTAGTAACAGCTGGTCTAAGCCAACAGTTCAATTCCAGAGCTTCTACATGGCACCAAGGTTTAGGCATAGGACTATAAAAAACTTGGGAGTGGGTATTGACATTAGGAGGGATGCACATCTAGAGTGAATTTGTTGCCCATTCTTCTTTGCAAAATATCTCAAGCTCTGTCAGATTGGATGGAGAGCGTTTGAACAGCAATTTTCAAGTCTTGCCACAGATTCTCAATTGGATTTAGGTATAGAATTTAACTGGGCTATTCTAACAGATGAATATGCTTTAAACGAAACCATTCCGTTGTAGCTCTGGCTGTATGTTTAGGGTCGTTGTTCTGCTGGAAGGTGAACCTTATAATCCTCACAACGTATGCGATGGTTTTTTTGTCTTTTGATTGCATTTGTGCCACACTCTTTCCATTTTCTCTACAACTGTATCCCTGACCTGTCTGGTGTGTTTGTTCACCTTCATGATGCTGTTTGTTCACTGAAGTTCTCTAACAAACCTTTGAGGGCCACACAGAACAGCTGTATTTATACTGAGATTAACACAGGTGGATTTTATTTACTAATAGGTGACTTCTGAAGGCAATTGATTCCACTTGATTTTAGTTATGGGTACTTTCACACGGGACGCCCCGCGAACATCCGCTTGCTCAGAGGATCACATTGCGGTCCCTGCACACTGTGCGGGGACCGTCTGTCCGTGTTCATCCCATCCACTCTGCAGACAGATAGATAGAAAAATAGGATTTTCCTCCGTCTACAGAATCGGACCATAGCAGAGATGGATGATATCGGGTGTCAGCGGATATTTATCCGCTAACACCCGCTATCCCATAGGGATGCATGTCCGTATTTCATCTGAAAACGTTTGGCTGAAATATGGACATACAGTCCACACGTGTGAAAGGGGCCTAAGGGTATCCAATTTAAAGGGGGCTGAATACAAATGAACGCCACACTTTTCAGATATTTGTAAAAAAAAAAATTATCATTTTCATATAGTTACATAGTAGGCGAGGTTGAAAAAAAGACACAAGTCCATCAAGTCCAACCTATGTGTGTGATTATATGTCCGTATTACATTTTATATCCCTGTATGTTGCGGTCGTTCAGGTGCATATCTAATGGTTTTTTGAAACTATTAGTGCCCCCCCGCTGAGACCACTGCCTGTGGAAGGGAATTCCACATCCTTGCCACTCTTACAATAAAGAACCCTTTAGTTAACATAGTTTAAGGTTAAACCTCTTTTCTTTTAATTTTAATGAGTGACTAGGAGTCTTGTTAAGCTCCCTTCCGCAAAAAAGCTTTATCCCTATCATATCCTCTCTCAAGCATCTCTTCTCCAGAGAGAATAAGTTCAGTGCTCGCAACCTTTCTTCATAACTAATATCTTCCAGACCCTTTATGAGCTTTGTTGCTCTTGTTTGTACTCGCTCCATTTCCAGTACATCCTTCCTGAGGACTGGTGCCTAGAACTGGACAGCATATTCCAGGTGCGGCCGGACCAGAGTCTTGTAGAGCGGGGTTTATTGTTTTATCTCTTGAGTCAATCCCCTTTTTTTTAATGCATACCAATATTCTGTTTGCTTTGTTAGCAGCAGCTTGGCATTGCTATTTTCCTTCCACTTTACAATGATGTGGCACTTTGTGTTGGTCTTAAAATCACATAAAATCCCAATATAATACATTTAAGTTTTTGGTTGTAACATGGCAAAATGTGGAAAATTTCAAGGGGTATGAATATATTTCAAGACACTAAAGTGTTAAACTAGTGAGGATGTCCTGACCTGCATACTGGCTCAGGTGACAGTAGGGAACTATTATTTGGTGTATTTAATTTTTCTGCTTCTTATTTTAAATAATATATTTTATTTTTAGAATTTTTAAGAAATCTCAAGTTACTTAAACTCTTGCAGTTTTTTTTTTACCTTCCTGTTTAATGCTCTCATTGAAAGTAAAAGAAGAAAATCCCCAATTTTTTGGTTGTCCCCAGAAAAGTAATAAGGGGGAATCTTCCAATGGGGACACTAGCTGGTGACCTGGGGGTGTGGGGAAAAAAAAAATTAAGAGTCAGCAGCTACAAATACTGCAACTGCTCACTTTTAATAATCGGACACTTACCTGTCCCAGGGTCCAGCGATGCGGGGGAACGAAGCCCCCCCCCCCCCCTCGTTCCCCGCTCCGCAGCGCCGTCATTCTTACTGTGGGCACCCGGCTGTGGCTTCACCCAATTGGCATGCGCGTGCGGCGCAGGGCGCCGTGATACGCCGCACAATCATTTGGGACACGTGACAGGTCCCAGGTGACTGTGCGGCACAAGGGGAAGTGATGTCATCAGCCCGGGCAAGGAAGAAGGCAGACTACGAGGGACCCCCTAGCAACAGGTATTTAGAGGTGAGTAAAAAAAAAAAAAATTCCCTATTATTATTATTTATTATTATTATTATTATTATTATTATTATTATTATTATTTTTATTTTTTTAAGAATTTATTTTTTTTTACTTGTAAGAATTTTCTCTCACTTCCTGTTTTGGCTATGGGACAGAAAGTGATGGTAGATTCCCCCAATGGGACACAAATGGCAAAAAAAACCTGACGTGTTCAAACCTTCATTTTACTTTTATCTAAAATTAAAAAAATGATGTCTATAGTTCTACTTTAAATACTGAAACTCAAGTTCACTTTATGTGACTACATACATTTTTTGACTTTTCCAGGTGATGTATTTTAGCTCGGTTTTTCCTTATGTTGTGCTCTTCTGCTTCCTCGTCCGTGGATTGTTACTGGATGGTGCTATGGATGGGATTCGAATCATGTTTACACCAAAGGTATGGCTCATATCTTCTACAGACCACTAATCTTACCTTATGTCACCATAAACAATGCTCCTTACTTAATCATGAATTTTTACTTTATTTGTTAAATAAAAACTATTCGGTGTGTAGTATCATAAGAATTGGTTTTGGTGTGAATCCAAAAGAGAGGGTGTTCTCCTTGTAGGAGGAGATTCCATTAGAAAGGTATGGTGTGTAGAGGACTGGTTCAGGTCCTAAAATGCTTCCTATCTGCTCAACCTGGAAGAATCGCTCATCAGAAGATCAAATCCTGGATAAGCGGGTCAACTTGCTCTAGAAATTGTCAGCGTGACCTAACAACAATGTGAGACTGAGTCAGCTGCGCTTACTGTTGCCAGATCATGGTGACACTCGGCCCTAATATAGCCCCAAACTGAGGTATTCAACAGACTCTGCCTTGATTAACCGCTTAAAGACCAGGCCTCTTTTTCAGACTCTGCGTTTACAAGTTAAAAACAAGTTGTTGTGTTTTTTTTTTTTTTTTTTTGCTGGAAAATTACTTGGAACCCCCAAACATTATACATTTTTTTTCTAACACCCTAGAGACTAAAATGGTGGTCATTGCAATACTTTTTGCCACACCGTATTTACGCATCGGTCTTATAAGCACTCTTTTTTTGGGGGGGAAAAAAATAAACTTTTTGAATCAAAAAATAAGACAACAGTAAAGTTAGCCAATTTTTTTTTATAGTGTGAAAGATAATGTTAC
This sequence comes from Lithobates pipiens, assembly GCF_037356315.1. Lineage (NCBI taxonomy): Eukaryota > Metazoa > Chordata > Amphibia > Anura > Ranidae > Lithobates > Lithobates pipiens. The sequence goes on from NW_027507788.1 coordinate 81,931,196, forward strand.
GGCGCTTAAATTGATACCAAACATGTCACGCTTCAAAATTGTGCCCGCTCGTGGCATGGCGTCAAACTTTTACACTTAAAAATCTTCATAGGCAAAGTTTAAAAAAAATCTACAGGTTGCATGTTTTGCGTTACAGAGCAGGTCTGGGGCTAGAATGATTGCTCTCACTCTGTTTCCAGCGTTGCCTCACGTGTGTGGTTTGACCCCCGTTTTCATATGCAGGCGCTACTCACATATGCGTTTGCTTCTGCGCGCAAACCCGTCAGGACGGGGCGCTTTACAATTATTATTTTTTTCTAATGCATTTTACTTGATTTTTTTTTTTTTTTTTCCGTTATAAAAAAATTGGATCACTTTTTTATTGCTATTACAAGGAATGTAAACCTCCCTTGTAATAGAAAAAAAACATGACAGGTTCTCTTAAATATGAGATCTGGGATCAAAAAGACCTCAGATCTCATATTTGGACTTTAATGCAATAAAAAATAAAAATAAAACAAATGTTGTCATTTGAAAAAATGACAACAGAAAAATGTGCCTTTAAGACATATGGGCGGAAGTGACGTTTTGACGTCGCTTCCACCCTGCTATAGCATGGAGACGGGTGGGGGCCATCTTCCCCTCACACTTCTCCATACCCAGCCACGGACAGGTCCCGATTGCCTCCGCTGCTGCCGACGGCTCCGGTAAGCAGCAGGAGGGGGGTGGCACCTCTCCCGCTGCCCATAACGGTGATCACGTGGCGAATCCGCCACAGAGACCACCATTATCATAAACAGGACCAATGGCTCTAAAGATGGATACCTCGGTTGTGGCAGCAGCTGCTGCCGTTACTGAGATATCCATCTTTAAACTGCTGAGGTATATGTACAGGAGTCGGTCGGCAAGTGGTTAATACACAAATTCACCTCATGTTGCAGCATAATGCATTGCCCCATGTTGCAAGGACCTGTACACAATTCCTGGAAGATGAAAACATCCCAGTTCTTGCATGGCCAGCATACTCACCGGACATGTCACCCATTGAGCATGTTTGGGATGCTCTGGATCGGCTTATACGACAGCTTGTTCCAGTTTCTGCCAATATCCAGGAACTTCGCACAGCCATTGAAGAGGAATGAACCAACATTCCACAGGCCACAATCAACAACCTGATCAACTATATACAAAGGAGTTATGCTGCACTGCGTGAGGCAAATTGTGGTCACAATAAAGTAAAACTGCACATTTTACAGTGGCTTTTTTTTTTTTTTTTGTGGCCAGCCTAAGGCACACCTGTGCAATATTCATGCTGTCTAATCAGCATCTTGATATGCCACACCTGTGAGGTGGATGAATTACCTCAGTAAAGGCACAGATTTAGAGAGGAATACTGTATTTGATGGCATATAAGGTGACTGGGCATATGACGACCCCCTAATTTTCCAGCTAAAACTTTGGCTTTAGGATATACTCTCCATATAAGATGACTCCCTTCTGACTAGTCTGTCTAGTAACTTCGGTAACATACTGAAACAGCAATATTAGGTCTGTGCAACTTGATTACCACTGTGACAGTACCTTGTAAAGCGGTAGAATGTGAACCAGATTTGCGAAGCAATGCTGCGGTGGTAAATGCCTAATTTGCCCAGCAAAGTCCACTGTAGGGGGAGAACCAATGTGTGCAGAGCCAGATGGAGGGTCAGGTCCTAAAAACCAAAGCTCCTGTGGTGAATGGCGAAATGGCTGTGGACGGAAGAGGAGCTGAGGGGTAGCCGGGAACAACCGCTGACAGAAACGGGCATGATTTTGTCCAAACAAGATGGTTCCGATCAACGCATTTGGTAACATACTGTATACCATGCTGAGCCAATCACGGCGAGAAATGTATTCTATTAATGAATACAAAGCCTGCTCGGATTGGCTTTGAGACTCAGAGAGGCACAGGCTGATGATGTTACAACCTCTGCCAATCTGAGCAGGCTTTGTATTCATTAATAGAATACATCGCTCGCCATGATTGGCTCAGCACGGTGTACTATATGTAGCCGAAGCTACAAACAGTATTACCGCACATCCAGTGGGTGGACATTTTATACCGAGGTAGAAGACGACCCCCGTTTTTTTTTTTTGGGGGGAGGGGGGGGGGGGGATATTTTCAAGTATAAAAGGACATCTAATACGCTGGAAAATATGGTAGGCCTTTTGTGTACAAAAAGTCGTAGATCTTTGAGTTCAGCTCATGATAAATAGGGGCAAACACAAAAGTGTTGCGTTTCTAATTTTGTTCAGTGTATACATAGCACTGCACTCTCTTTTATACATTTATGTGAGTTAATGGTATCTGAAGTTATGGTGCTGGCAGCTTACCTCATCTTGTGTTCCTAGAAAAACACATACATTTGGTATGGAAAAGTCTCCCCCAGCGGGGGGTTTTCGCAGCAGAAGTAAAAAAATTGGATAGTTTAAAAAGGATTTTATTAGAAATTGTCATGAACATACATAAACACTTAAAATATGAGGTCCGGTCAGAGATATGCGTGAATATTCAATTTTACAGTATTACAATCGTGCAACAATATTTAATCAGTATTAAAAAAATGCAAATCCCCAACTAGTTTCAACATGTGTGGTCAAAGTCTTTCTCAGGGAATTAATTTGCTGTCAAAAAACATATATACAGTCATTATTTTCATATATCAACAATGTAAACTTTAATAATGCAAAGTCTCTCATCCATATGGAGGCAAATTACAAAGACAACATTTTTGCCAATGAAGGATGCACACAAATTCTCCTGGCTGGAGTTCCCTTAAAAAAATCAGACGATCCCGTACCCTCATGCGGTACACGCTCCAAAGGGGGGGAGATCTACTCACATGTGGCTAACAAGAAGCCACAATCAAGGCAGCCAAAGGGCCAACAGAAAGGGGGGGGAGGGGGTCCCAAGTACCTGCAGCAAAGGTCCCAATAATTATTATTTATAAAGAGATCAAAAACTGGTAAGTGAGATATGGGGGAGTATGGGGATAATGATTATGTAAATTTAATTTAATTTATTGATTACTGACATGAAGTGCCAAACATGTGATGTGATGCAAGAATAATTGTACCTGAATTGTCCAGGTTTGATTAAAAGTATTAATGAATAAATGAATGAGTAAGTGTGAAAAAAAAATATCTGGACAACAATGAGGAAAAGGAAAAATTGAAGTCCAAATTAAAGCGTGTCCATAAAAGCATGCAAGAAAAATTCTAAATGAAGAAAAAGTGGTGAGGAAAAAGGTGGTATTGAAGTGTAAAGGTGGGGTGACATAAAATCCCAGACTGATACACACTCTTATATTCAATATATTCCAATCTTATTATATATTCTTAAATTAATACCTTCAATATAGAATCCCAGCCGTCAATGTCTGCAGCATCTAAAATAAATGCCAAACTGGAGGGAGAGTTCCCCATATGGCCATATTAGGCCTAACGGCGGCAGGGATCATCTAAAAAGAAGTTGGAACATATAGGACAATCAATGAATCAAATAGTGCTCCAAGAGCTGCCAAAAAAGTCAGGCAAAATAAAAGAGCACTATAGTAACGAGAGTGTAAGGAACTGACCTGTATGGTATTTTAATGGTGTCTCTGACCTTCTCATCTGGGTGCTGGGAATCGACGGGAGACTCCTAGCAACACCAGTGTTTTATGGCTCGGTACAGGTGGCCATGGAAGGTCCCTTGGATACTTGTAAGTGCAATACTTTTTTAATAAACCCAATACCCAAGAGGTTTTACACTATCTAGTCCAGTCAATAACAGAAAGACAAGTCGCTGAAGCACATAAAGCAAAGAACAAAAATAGTGTTGCTTTAAAAAGTGATCAAAAAATATATATATAACAGTCCAAAAATACACTTTCCTAGGGTGTTTTATTTTTTTAAGACTTGAACCAGGTCTACATACACTATATTTTCCCTATATAGAGGTTGCTATTCTCCAACTTGAGGACTGTGCACCAAAAGACCTCCCTCATAGTAAACCTAGGACTAGTCGTGATTGAGGCTATCTAAGCCCTTGTACACACGGTCGGAGATTCCGACTGAATGTTTCCTATCGGACCGTTTTGTCGGCTATTCCGATTGTGTGTGGTCTGCATCGGACTGTTTCCGTCGGAGTATCCGACGGACCAACTTTTCCAACTTGCCGGTAAAATTTTCAGACAAAATGCTCCGATCGGACATACTCCGATCATGTGTAGCCTACTCCGACGGACAAGGTGCCATGCATGCTCACAATCAAATTCGGACACGGAAGCGCTCGCTCAGGTAAAACTACCGCTCGTAATCGATATAGCACATTCGTCACGCAAATTATTTCATGAAGCGCATTCTCTTGTTCTTTACAATGCTGCAAGAATGAACTTCTTTTGATGCTCATAGTCACACACACTTCTCCCGAATGTATTTCTTCAGTCTTTTTTACTCATTTCAGCAATACAATATTTTAAATCGTCACATCTACACATTATTTTTTCTTTTTTTTTTGGGGGGGGGGGGATTTTGTGTTTTTTGTTTTTTCATAAACATCTCCTTTTTTGACAGTTTGCTCATCTTTGCATTTTTTGGGGTGTGTTTTGTGTGTCAACTTACCACAACAACATTATCTTTTTTGTGGTGGTGTCCCTTGTTATTCATGTCACTTTGTATTTTTGAAATGTACCTGCCTGCTCACAAATAAACTGGCCTTTTTGAAGTCAAACACATACGCAAGTATTTCTTCAAACAAAAAAAACCTTTATTTAGGTGTCAGTAACAAAGAGGGAGGCAGCGATGGAGAAACTGGGGAGATTAGCGAAGCCTTTGGCCCCCAGGGCACACATCAACTATTTAAACGCAAAAATTTGTGGCCTGAGGAGTACATGTCTGAGGGAGAGAAGTCTGGTCCTAAAGTCCAAGAAACCCGGAACAGCAGCAGATGACATCTATGTTCCCAGGCTGTGGTACTACAAGAGGCTGCATCTTCTGTCAGACCAGACTGAACCCAGGTCATCACACTCTGGTCTTCCTTCCAGACTGTGGATGTGGTGCTGGAGATGTGGCAGAAGGAGGAGGAGGGGCATGGGCCAAATCACACAAGTGTGTTGCCTGTGTGATTTGGCCCAACAGACCCTTGTTGAGGGTGTGTATAATTATCTGCTCACACAAGAGCTGTTGCCCCACCTCCATTTTCTCCCATTTGCACGCAGCCAAGGCGGCAAAGGCCTCTTGATAGATGGGGGTGGCTTGGAGGGCCGCTGAAGCCTCCCCGATCAGCCTGCATGGAACGTGGAGGGGAGGGACCTGGCATTCTGTCAGGCTCCTTTGCCCGTCCACCGCTTGGCTGCCGCTTACCCCTGCCTCCTCCTGGCTGCCACTTTCCACAGCCACCTCCTGGCTGCTGCATTCCACACCCTCCTCCTGGCTGATGTCTTCCTGTGTATGAAAAAGGGACATAGTTTTAGTTTTTGGTTCATCAAGCACACACAATTTTAATAATAGAAAAGACTATCATTCTGAGCCCAGCCTTTTTCATTCTTGTCCCAAAGGTTTTGGCCACTACTGTCTATTGATATGTGAAACCCTTTCTAAAATTGGCAATTGGTGAGCAAAAATCAAGTTAACATCATTCATTTTTACTCCCAAAATATGTACAACAATACTATACCTGGCTCAAGCTGGGCTCCCCCAGTTCTTCCTGAGTTGAAGGCCCAGGTTGGGCATTGGAAGACTCAGCGGGTGTGGAATGTAGCATAGGACACGTGGAAGGAAGAGTAGAGAGGGATTCTCTGACCTCAGCCTGGTCTGACAGAAAATGCATCCTGTTATAATGGCACAGCCTGGGGACATAAACATCATCTGCTGAAGCTCCAGATTGCATGGACTTCAGCACCTTCTTCCTCTCCTTCAGATATGTACTCCTCAGGCCACCAATTTTCACTTTTAAATAGTGGATGTCTGCCCTGGGGACCACCGGCTTCACAAACTCAACCAGTTTCTCCATTGCTGCTTGCCTCTTTAGTTTGTTACTATAATGAGGGTGCATCGCTTGCAACAGGCAGGGCAGCTCCCTGTATTTATTGATGAACAGAGGGAGCAAACTGTGGTCATTGAAACCGCCCATAATCTCTGCAAGACACAACACAAGACAAACCCTAATGTCAGGCTAAACTCCACTAATGCAGGCCTCAATCTAGAAGCATTATAGGCTAGTGATGTACCAAGCTCAAAATTTTACCTTCGTTTGCACGATCGTCGCATCGGCTTCTCCCTCTGTTCATAGATAGTACGTACGGCACACGCGTGTTGCGTTTTATATACAGTGCGCATGCGTGAAACTCCGCCCGCCCCTGACGTTCTTTCTAGGCTATTCCCCGCCCCTTCGCTTTCTGCGCAGTGGGGAGAGCACATGGCGGAGAGAACGCAGGTGCGCAATCAGAGTTCCACTAACGAGAAGGAGGGCGAGGAAAGCCCGGAGCCTGAAACGTCCCGATCCAGGAAGAGAAGATTTAAGGCCTCAAATATATGTCTTTTTTGTAGAGATGTTGGAGATGGTGGACATATTGAAGAGGACCGACTATGATGGGAAGTATGGACCTTACCCAAACCCAAATATCAGAAAGGCCAGTTGTGAAGAGTCTTCTGCAGAATTTTGGGGTACGCCGATCCAAGGATCAACTGAGATAACGCTGGTCAGACCTGAAACTGAGGGAGCACGATCAGTACAGAAGGATCAAGCGTGTTCTTCAAAAAAGTAAGTAGTTGTCGTGTGTTCATATGATTATTCTTGCTTGCATACATGCTCCATGTGCTTTGATTTCATGTTGTGCAGTTTAAAATGGCCACTTTCAAGTTCATGGTTTCATTCGTTCGTAATAAACATCGTTCTGCAGGTAAGTATTCCAGCTTAACAAAGTGTCCACAATAATGTTCTCACCTTTGAACTCGGCCAAAAAACACAATTGTACAACACTTCCAAGCAATGTTTCATATTCCTATTTCTGCCCTCTGTGTGCTAAGTATTCCTTTTTTACATTCTCATAGGGGAGAGAAGACTCGGGAAGTCTGAGGACACCAGGGACCCCACCCCTCACAAAGAAGGCAAAATTCCAACACCAGACGCAGAGGAGCAGGAGGAGGAGGAAGGAGAGATCGCTGAAGTTGGACAAATTGTCACCACAACAGGTGAGTGTCGGAGACCACAGCTTCCGGTAAGCTCATCAATGTACGTCGGCATATTTATAATACATGGTGTGTGTTTGTTTTGTTTTTTTGCTTTTTTTTTGTAGGTGATGTGGAAGAAGAATCACATTTTACCAGTGAAAGTGCCCAGATCCTGATTGGGGAGATAATGGTGTGCAATCGGGATTTAGAAAATATACAGCAAAACATCAATGATGTTAAAAATAAAATGAAGAACATCATTGATGTTTTGGGGAGAGTGTGAAACACCCCAAACTAGCTAGGGTTTTATTTTTTTGTTTTTAAACAACAACTTTTGTCTTTTACAAAAAGACAAATTTGTAAGATGCACAGAGTGTGTCAACATGCGCTATCTACCATCATAGGGGATTAATGTACGTGTTTTGTGGAAAGTGGCTGAGTTGAAGGGGTTGCAGCCCCAAAACATGTACATTGATCCCCCATGATGGGAGATAGCACGTTGACACACTGTGTGCATCTTCCAATTTTGGATTTTCCAGGGATGACACCCCATGTGATGAAGGCAATATCAGCCCAGTTTGTACATACTCATGTCTGATATTGTCTTCACTTTTCAAAGTTGAACTTTGTAAGTTCCTGTGTTCTGTATGTTACGCTTTGATACATGCCTGTTTACACAAAAACACCAAGTTACCCAAAAATTGCCTTAAATAATGTTTTTGATACACCCAATATGTTGGTTTGTTGTAAAAACCCTTTTCTAAACGCACATGTGAATGTGCTTTGATTAAAAAGTTAAATTATCAACAATGTGTGGCTTCCTTTTTCAATGCGCAAAAGCAGTATTTGGAGTAAAATTGTTGTTTTCGGTGACAATGGGTGTTATTTACTAAAGGCAACTCCACTTTGCACTCCAAGTGCAGTTTCAGGTGCACTTTTGCAGTGCATAGTGGATGTGCCTTTAGTAAATAACACCCACAGTGATGTGTTCATTTTCACAATCATGCCATTTTCCTGAGCCTACATATTTCTGCCATGGTGCTGAAAATGAGCAAGATTTTGGTCAGTAATGCACTACATACATTAGTTAACAAAAACAAGGTGTGTGTGTAGCAGACCCACAACATAATAAGATTATCTGAAGAAGAGACTGTCCCCTCATCTCGCTCAGAACTTGGGTTTGCACTGTTGTAGAAAAAGGCACAACAACAAAAAACAAAAATGTACCTAGGAGACACCTAAAACCAAGCCAAGCAGTAAATGAAAACAAAGATTATTGGAGTTTCAAAGGAAAATTTATTAAAAAAAATGCCGCTCAGACATTGTCTGGCATATCAATGGCCCCCCTACCCACAAAGTACTCCATGTATTGGGTTCGGACCTCACGGGCGCTTTGGGGGGGAAAGCCAGGACGAACAGCTTCAAGGCCCGTGAGGTTCTCATTTTCAAGCAAGTCTGCATCTTGGACAACTGAGAGCGCATAGTTTGCTGAATGTCTTTTTAAGAAATTGTGCAGAACACAGCAGGCAAGCACTATGTGATTTATTTTATATTCCGCCATGTGGATAGGCGTTAAAAAAAGGCGGAACCGGCTGGCCAGTATTCCAAAAGTGTTCTCCACTACTCTTCTGGCTCTGGCCAGCCGATAATTAAAAATCCTCTGGTCCAGGGTAAGGGTCCTCTTCGGGAAAGGCCGCATCAGATGGTTTGCCAGGGCAAACGCCTCATCCGCGACGAAGACAAACGGGAGTCCTTCCTGATTCTCTTCTGGGGGTGGCAAGCCCAGACTGCCACTCTGGAGACGCCAGTAGAACTCCGTCCGTGTGAACACTCCGACATCCGGCCATTTTGCCCCACGTCCACATACAATAAGTCATAGGTCGCTGACACCACCGCCAACATCACGATACTATTAAACCCCTTGTAGTTAAAATAGTATGACCCCGAGTTGGGTGGTGGGACAATGCGGACGTGTTTCCCATCAATTTCACCTCCACAATTGGGAAAGTCCCAACGACTGGCAAAGTGGGAGGCCACAGTGTGCCATTCCTGTGGCGTTGAAGGAAACTGTGGAGTGAAACAAGACCAAAAATTTTGTAATTTTGCAAATCAACATTGCAAGCAGATTAGGCACCAACATTTTTGGCCAAGATCAGTAGAACATTTTGGGAACTGAGTATTTAAAGCCTAAAGTATAAGGTCCCCTTATCAGAGTCATCACCCCCCCCCCCATCTGATGACCCCTTGCTAAAAATGAGGGGGAGGGATGTTTTGGACAGGTAACCCTCTCCACTTGATTGAGAGCTGAATGCCTAAATAATGTGTGATACTTTGGGCAGCCCCTCCTTACTTACACTATTGGCAGCCCACCGGACAGGTAAGAAGTGTCATAATACCAAAAATAAAACAAAATGGAAGCACATTTTGACATTCTGCTATTACATATCAAGATAATAGTAGGGGAAAAAACTAAAAAAATTATAGCATTTGAAAGTATTGAGGCAGGCCCTTGCACTACATACTTTGGTGAACTCGTCCATAAAAGTGACCATCAAAAAGGTAGGTAGAGTGTGTTTTGGGTTTGGTAAAGTCAGCAGATGGAGGATTGCTATCAGCTGACCTAGCAGTTGGGGGGAGGGGGGTTCCTAATGAGTTTGGCACAACCAAAAAAAGTCACTCTGCATGAATTGAAGCACACACATAACATTTGTAGACATTTTAGGGGGTGTTTAGGGGAAAGCAATACTATGGAGCTGACAAAAGACATTGGTAAGTGACTAGACTATAGTTTTTTGGGCCAAGAAGAGCATGGTGGGGAAGTTAGTGAGGCAAATATGCATGAGGACAAAGGGGCAGAGCATATGAATTAGAGCATATTGCAATGATGGTAATTAGGGAATGAGGAAAGAAATGCAATACATTAGCAATCATAAATGCATAGAATGTGATGTTAAAGGATAAAACTTGCCTTCATATAGTCCTTCTGCAGGACCTGAATGATGGCAGAACAGGTCTCTGGAATAATGATCCCCAGAGCCTGGGGGGAGATGCCTGTGGAGAACTTTAGGTCCTGAAGGCTTCTCCCTGTCGCCAAGTAGCACAACGTGGCGATGAGCCTCTGCTCCGGAGTGATGGCTTGCCGCATGCAGGTATCCTGCCTGGTGATATAAGGGGACAGCAAAGCCAGCAGACGGTGAAAAACGGGGTCCGTCATCCGGATCTCACGGAGCAAAGGCATGTGCGGGAACTGGTCACGCTGGCGCAACCAATTCTTGGTCCACAAACGCCTCCCCTCTCTGTTCATGGACCGGGCTTGTGTCAAAGTAAGAACCCCAACACGAAGCCCCTGCACAGCACAAACTCTACGACGAGTACGTAGACGAAACATGGTTTGAAAATGGTCGGCTGGTCAGAACGGACAACAGAAAGCACTGATAAACAGCAATGCCTTAAAGAACGACCAGAATAGCAGAAGCAAGCAGACAATAAGCAATGCAAATCAAAGCGTACTATACCAAGATATAGTCCACAATGAGAAACTAATGCTTACTGACTACACGCACTGATTATCAGATACGCAAAGACAAGCAGAAACTGAAGAGCAGTAGCGAACTGAATCACAAATCTGAAAAGCGCAAATCATCTCTCACCAAACCTCTACTAACACGCGATACACACGAGATCAGCAGAAGGAGCCCAAAGGGTGCCGGACGTGGTGCTGAACTTCCTTTTTCTAGTACCGCCGTACGCGGCTTACGTCACCGCGTTCTTGGCAACCGGAAATTCCGACAACTTGGTCCGACCGTGTGTATGCAACATCTCTTCCGGAATTAATCCGTCGGAATAACTCCGACTGATTTGGTTGTCAGAATCTCCAACTGTGTGTACAAGGGCTTAGAGTCTACATATTTCAAATATTATAATTATGCTGGCCTACTGATTGATGTTTTGCCACTTTTTTAGCTTTATTTACTTTGTCTAAGTCTGGTTGAGCCAGGGGTGAAAGTGTGTGTAATTTTAGAGTTGCTGCCCTGTTGATTTCCCAACTGAAATGTCCCAGAGCTCTTGAGAGTGCCATCAAAGAACATCAAATAGCAGAGACTTCTAGATGATTGCATTTTATTAACTATGGGAATCTCTGATTTGGTCCAGTTTTGCACACATGGCAGATAGGAGGCAACTTGGGCTCAAAGCCATCAACCCTCAGTCTTCAGGTGATCGCTGACCCCTAAAACTCATATTGAAATGGCATACTTGAACTAGACCTGGCCACACTCTGATCAAAATTCAGCTGGTTTAGTAGGGACCAGTCAAATTTTGATAAGTGTGTAGCTGTCGCCATGCAACAGAAGTCAATTCTTTGATCAACTTCTGTGTAATGGACACGCTAGAAAATTTGGGGTGATCTTCAGGTGGCACTGTCAGAATACGATTGGGGTGGGGTATTCCTTTATGAACCTTGTATGCGTGGATGGAGGAATCAGCCATTTTTTCAATAAAAAGAAACAATGTATGGTAAGCTTTGGTAAGTGAATTTAAGTAAATTGGCAAATATAAATTTTTCAAAGATTAGCCAGCACCGTTGTGATTGATTAATGATGAAATTTCAGATTTGTCCTTTTTAATAACAAGCATCTTCCTTTTCTCAGCTGGAAATTTGGGGTGACGTTCAAGTTTGGCGCCAGGCAGCTACACAGGTCTTCTTTGCATTAGGCCTTGGATTTGGAAGTGTGATAGCATACTCAAGCTATAATGATCGAAATAATAACTGCCACTTTGATGCCATTCTGGTGTCATTTATTAACTTCATGACTTCCATCCTGGCAACACTCGTGGTGTTTTCTGTTTTGGGATTCCGAGCCAATTACATTGCAAAGAAATGTGTAGAAAAGTAAGTAAGCCTCTTATGGTCTTCATTTCCAAAGGGAAGCCTTCTAAATTGGGTTGTTCATAGATAGGAATATTTCACTTGAAAACAAAAAAATTTGCTCATCTGATCATTCCAATCTGACACCTTAAGCACCAATTTCACTGCTTTGGCAAGGTTTGACGGTAAGGTAAAGACATTGAAAAATTTGCTTCCACTTCTGTGGTACAAGAGGAATTTTGGTTCATCTGTCACTGAGGTTTCCAACACATTGGAGAAGCTACTGTATGTGACCTTTTAATATTTTCTTGCAATGCTCATATGTACTCACTGTAGCTCAGTTAATAACCTGTATATTAAGTAATTGTCTTGGGTTATATGCTTTATGTACTGAATATATGCATGGGCATCTCCCATATATTAAAGCAAAATTCTGATAAGCACAGCTTGCCTCTAAATTGACTACCTCATGTGCCATTTTCTGTAAAAACAAAAAACAAAAGGGTTAAGCTGGCCATAGATGAATCAAATCTTGCCGGTTCGTCATGAACCAGCTGAGATTCGACCCATCTATGGGTAATCGCATGTAAAAAATCTGACAGGCTGGCTGTAAGTCGATCGATGGAGCCAGCCTGTCAGATTTTTTTACATGCGATTACTGCCGGTGGCTATAGCCGATAGCAATACATATTGTGTTCTGCTGGCAGGGAAGGCTTTCCGTTGGCAGAACAGTGCTGTATGAAGGATTCCCAACATCAACACACCATAATGTGCAATCGAGCATTTTTCTTTCCTACAACCTGTGATTGCAGGAAGCAATATTGCATCATTTGTGACTTGCCTTACTGTTTCTCTACTAGTTGAGAAATTCAGAAACACTAGTATCCATTAGTAAATGGAATGTAGATCCAAGTTCATATTTATACTATGTGATATGGGGGTGGTTAACTCAAGGGTAGATACATTTTAAGTAAGTCCATGCCAGACAGGAACTATGTTTAAGGCCTTGTAGCCCACTGATTTTAAATTACAATATTTATTGACATATAACATGCACCTTCATTTTAGGAGGGAAGTTGATGGACTTGTGTCTTTTTTCAACCTCACCTACTATGTAACTATGTTTCAGGAAGAAAATTCAAATTTTAAATAAAGAACTTTAAAGCAAAATAAGGGACAGTGTCCATCAATGCAGCCTGATCAATTCTCATCTACAACCTCACAATTGCCCATCAGTGCCCATCTGCAGCCTGATCAATGCCCATATGCAGCCTCACCATTGCCAGGAATGCAGCCTAATCAATGCCCATATGCGATGCATAGTAGTCCATTATGCTTTACCTTTGCAGGGAGACAAAGAGGAAGTAAACCCATCAGGGTTTACTTCCTATGTAATAGGAAGTCCCACCTTCTGGACCGGCTTCTATGATAGACAGAATACTGGTCCGATGCCGGCCCAGGACTTCCTATTACAGAGGCCGCTAAGTAAACAGCGATTCTCGCTGTATGTCATCTGATGGCTCTCGTCCCACCCCCCTCGCCATCCCTTCCTAGGCAGCCCAAATTGCAGTATCGGCGTATAACACGCACACACATTTGCACCCGATTTTCAGGGTGAAAAAGTGTGTTATACGCCAATAAATACAGTAAATTAAACGTCCATCCAGGATTCTCGCACAGGGGTTTCAACTTCATTCAACAACCATGTTAACCTGAAATACCAAGCCACCTGGCTCTCTGGTCAGCAGTACCGCTGCTCTGTTTGATCTCCCAGACCACTGGCTATTCAGGCTCTTCCAGCCTAGGTGGCAGTGAATAGAGTGGGTGAGATCCTGTCATTTGCCCTCTCCTCTTTTCCCATTGGCCATCTACAGAATTCTTTACATTCTGTGAATGAATGCAAAGCTTTTTGTTAATGGACAAGCGAAGAGGAGGGGACGGCTACACAAAAGATTCTGGCAATGTATAAGAGATTGAATATGTAGTTGCAGGTCTAGAAGAAAATAGCTGTGCATCCAGTATCGATAAATATTACATTTGTACAGTAAACGGGAGTCATCCAAGCATAGGATACTCTGCATTAACTAATTTTGCTTGTGCTGTTAGCCCTGGATCACACCAGTGCGATTGAAATCTCGCATCAAAATAACACTGACGGCTTTGAAATCACGCTAAAGTAGCATAATTTCAAAGCTGCGCTGGTGTGAACCAGGCTTACTGTATAAAACTATTTTTTAGAGTCTTGTTTTAAGCACTTCTGGACCTCCCACCATACATATACTGTAGCAAGGTGGCCCAGCTGCACGAAACAACGTACCTGTCATTGTTTCCTCTTCCTGGGCCTTGGGGGCGTGTGCTGCCAGAGACCCGCTCCCGCTGTGATTGGACCCAGCTGGTTCATGGTCTCAATGGCCACCCACGATCGTTTGTAGGAGTGGCAGACCATTGTTCTGTCACAGAGAATATGCATTGATTACTGTAAAAATGTCACTGGCAGGGAAGGGGTTAACACTAGGGGGCGATCAAGGGGTTACTTGTGTTCCCTCAGTGTGTACTAACTGAAGGGGGAAGACGACTGTGTAGGGGAGATGACAGATCGCTGTTCATACTCTGTGTGAACAGACGATCTGTCTGTTCTCCCCTCAGAGAACCGGAAACTGTGTTTACACACACAGATCCCAGTTCTCGGTGTGCCCCAAGCTATAACGGGAGCAACAGCTCTGTGGGCGAGCAGAGGCCGTGCCTCTGGTGGCCAAATCGGGAAGCGACATAACATGACGGCAATTTGCGCAGCCGAGACATGTTACCACAGTACAGCTTCGGCGGCTGGTCAGCAAGTTGTTGAAGTAACGCAGTGCCTTATCACAAAAAATGGTCTGGTCATTAAGGGGTAAAACCTTCCAGGGCTGAAGTGGTTAAAGAGGTAGGGGACATGTTCCTCTATTTAGAACAATAGAAAATCAAATTTTAGGATCATCTGCTACTTAACAATTCAGAAGAAAATGAGTGCCTTGCCAGCTAAATCTCTGTAGTTGCCAGTAACGTCACCTTCTGAAGTCCCTAAACTGAACTGATCCTTGGAAGATATAGGCATGTGAATCGCTGGTTCAGGCACCCCCTCTCTCTGAGCCTACTGCACATACGTTGGAGGGCGGGAGATAGAAAGCACAATATAGACTCTTATGCCCCATACGCACGATCGTAAAATACGTTTGTTGGCAGAAAATCTGACAACAATTGTCTGATGGAGCATATACAGCTCCATCAGAGCAGATTTTTCAGCCTGACATCCAACATTTCCTGTTGGAAAATCCGATCGTGTGTACAGGCTTTTAGAGTACAAGACCGGTCACTGATTCCTGTTGCAATCGGTTTCATAGTCAAATTAAAGATAAGCCAAGTGCACATTAAAACTTTAGACCAGTTGCATAGATAACATTAGTGATTTGTTAATATAAGGGTTTTTTTTTTTTTTTTAACAGGAATTTGCCTACCATCAATGGACTGATTTTTGAAGGTATTTTGACAAACAACTCAATACTGGGAGAAAACATGACCGTTGACCAGTACAGCCAGTGGTATATGAACACCAATGAAACCGTCAATCTGACAGGTTACAGCATTCAGAATTGCCGGGTGGAGGACGAAATGAACAAGGTTTGGAAATGTCATCTAATAATAAGACACTGGCATGTCTGTACAATTACTGGAAAAACTCCCTGATCTCTTGTCTCTGTGTTGGCAGGGTGTGGAAGGCACAGGTTTGGCATTCATCGTGTTCACAGAAGCTATGACTCTTTTACCTGCCTCCCCATTTTGGTCCTTGTTGTTTTTCCTGATGCTGCTAAATCTGGGGCTAAGTACTATGTTTGGGAACATGCAGGGAATTATTACCCCACTGCTGGACAATTTTTCATGGTTACGCAAGAAGAAAACATTATTCACAGGTAAGGAAATCCAACCTACATCCAACCTCCAGCCTACATCTTCGTGCCAGAATTTTTATAGAACACATTTGTGCTTAAAGTGAATCCGTCGGCCATTCTTAACATTTACAAGTTATAGTCCTGCACCACAAAAAACTAGACAGACCTTTTTTATGCTCTTCCGTTAGCTCCCTCCAGACCTGTTGTCCCCTTTCCAAGGACATTGCCTTGGTGGTGGCCATTAAAAGTGAGCAGCCACGAGGTTTTAAATATATAATTTCTGGTTTCAGAAGCAGAACCATGAAAGATGGTTCAGAACCATGAAACCATTTCTGCTAACCATGAAAGATGACAATATGGTAGCAGGTAAGGTGAAGCTGCCTAGAAGGATCCACTGGGTATCAGCTGCCAGTTTATATCAAGGAGGTAACAACCAGTTTCATAAACAAAACATATTTACGTTAAAGTGGTTGTAACCCCTTCCATACACCCAATAAATTGACTGGCTTCAGATGATACACAGAGATTAAACAAATCCTCCTACATAAATTGTACCTGTTTATCTGCAGTGTTCTCTTTACTACATAAGTTCAAAGTCCTTTATAAAGCATGCCTGAGCTGTCAGAAAAAGGGGGTGGAGAGATGAAGTTGCACTCTGCAGATCTCAGTAAGAAGAGCTCTGAGAGCTGATTGGAAGAAAGGGACACACCCTTCTTCACACCCAAACAGAGCTGAGGCTGTTAATCAGCTGGAGTTCCCTCCCCTGTCACCTTTTTTCTCTTTGTCAGGAAAACTTGTCAAAAATGATTCATGCTGATAGCAGAGGAATGAAGCAGAAATTACACTTTATTGCTCTTAATTTAAATACACACTATAGTGGGATATGCTTTGTTCATATTTCATGTCTGAGGCTTACAGCTGCTTTTAAAGTGGACCTGTTTCAAAACTATGGATAATAAACTGTTTGCGTATTCTTGAAATAAGAGTGAAAGAGCATTTTCTAGCTGCTCGTACTATCAAGGAATTTATCTTCAAACCTCACGCAAAGAGCAAAGACTATAGAGTCAGTTCAGTCTTTCCGTTTCTAACAGCTTAGAAAAACCTGCTGTTGGCAGGCTGCTGAAGTCTGCTTTCATAGAAAACAACTTAAAGCGGAGCTCCACCCAAAGGTGGGACTTCCGCTCATTTGTCTACCCCACCCCCCTCCAGTGCCACATTTGGCATCTTTCGGGGGGGGGAGAGAATACCTGCTTTTGACAGATACCCTGTCACCACTTCCGGGAGACCAGGCTGTGGCAAGTTACGTCAGCAGCTCGGCTCCCTCCTCCTTCCCCCGCAGCTGGGCCAGTAGGAGAGCGCAGCGGTGCCTCACGCATGCGCAGTAGGGACCCGGCGTTAGCCGTAATGCTTCATTAACAGGTTACCTTACCGGCAGTGGCTGCAGCAGCACCCGACAGCTGATGGAAACATCAGCTACAGTACCAACATCGCTGGACTCCAGGACAGGTAAGTGTCCTATTATTAAAAGTCAGCAGCTGCAGCATGTGTAGCTGCTAGTTTTTAATTCTTGCAGGGGTGGGCGGACCTCCGCTTTAAGCCCCCGTTCACACCTATGTGAATTAGATGTGGCTTACACCGCATCCAATTCGCAGGACATTTTAAAATGCATTCAATTGAATGTATCTGGTTCACATATATGCGTTGCATTCGCATTGCGCATTTTTTTTTGTCCAAAATTCTTTCAGATGCAGAGGTAAATGATGGCTTGCCCAGCGCTATTTTTTTCCGGGTGTGACAGGAACGTCTCGTCTCACACCCAGAACACAGTGCTGTATACTGTATCTAGCTGAGGCTACATACACTTTATACAGTGGATGCACATGTTAACCACTTGCCGAACAGCTCACGCAGATATACTGCGGTAGGTTGGCAGCCCTGCCCGAATTGCCATACCTGTATGGAGGCTCGTGCAGTTGCGGGCCACTGACAGAGAGTTCTTCCACCATGAGTGCTCACTGGGAAGGTGGCAACTCACCAGAGGCGTTTGACCTCTTTTCACAGGATGGTCAAAATGTGCATTTGGAATACCAATTGATTCCACTGTCAGCACCACTCCACTCTAATGGCCCCTCGATATACGGCTAGTGAAGTGACGGATCCTCCGCACTGATGTACGTTTCTCCGTGGTTGGCGTCTTCAGGAATTGATTATTTATTATTATCACACACGGACTTTAAGCTTGCTTTTTTTCAATCATATATTGATCTGTGTATTTTTTATGGTTTTATGTCATCCATGTGATTCACTTTGTAATGTTTAATTGATCATTCATTTGTTATCACACACATTATTATATTATATTATATCGTATAATATTATTTTTATTTTATTTTTATTTTTTTTTATTTTTTTTTGTGGTTGAACTGGATGGACTTGTCTTTTTTTTCAACCTGACTAACTATGTAACTATGAACACAAATAAGTGCCTATTTTATTATTCACTAGTATCATTTTTTACATAACATTTTATTATCTGGTACATGGCTATTTATCTCTAAAACGTTGGAATATGTCCGTTTCTTAAAAATGTATACGGAATTAAATAATGTAACCTTTTGTTGGCCTTTTTATTTCTTTCTCATTTCAGTTGTATGCTGTGTAGTCGGCCTGTTATTTGGCTTATTGTTTGTTCAGCGATCGGGATCCTACTTTGTCTCCATGTTTGATGATTATTCAGCCACTTTACCCCTCATCATCGTGGTTATATTTGAAAATCTTTCCGTAGCCTGGGTGTATGGAGCAGACCGGTACGATAAAGGTTTAATTTAAAAAAAAAAATGTATTGTGCATTTGTGTTAGTGTGTATGTACACTATATTACTAAAAGTATTTGCCTGCACAGAGTCCTGACCTCAACCCCATATAACACATTTGGGATGAAGTAGAGTGAAGACTGCATGCCAGGCCTTCTCATCCACATCAGTACCTGACCTCACAAATGCGCTTCTGGAAGACTGATTGAACATTGCTTTAGACACATTCCTAAACATTGAGCGAGTACCTGGTTTTGACAGGTGCCTGCTTCCACTTTCAGTTTAATTACTGCAGAGATCTGAGCGGGCATTCGGCCTGCCCCTTCTTCCCCCGCAGCCTTCTGGGACATGTCACAGGTCCCAGAAAGCTGCGGGACCATTCACAAAGTGCAGCGAGGCTTGTGCATGCGCAGTGTGAACACACAAATCCCTGCTCTGTGAGGAGAGGAGAGACAGATCGTGTATTCCTACTAGCTAGGAACAACGATCTGTCTTCTCTGAGGGAACACATTTAACCCCTTGATCGCCCCCTAGTGTTAACCCCTTCCCTGCCAGTGACATTTACACAATAATCCATGCATTTTTTTAGCAATGATTGCTGTATATATGTCAATGGTTCCAAAAATGTGTCAAAAATGTCCGATCTGTCTGCCACAATGTTGCAGTCCTAATAAAAATCGGAGATCACCACCAGTACTAGTAAAAAATAAATAAAGTGCCATAAATCTTTCCCATGGTTTGTAGACAATATAACTTTTGCACAAACCAATCAATATATGCTTATTGTGACTTTTTTATTACCAAAAATATGTATAAGAATATATATTGACCAAAACTGGTGAAGAAATGTGATTGGGGATATTTATTATAGCAAAAAGAAAAAAAATATATATATTTTTTTTCTTCTAATAAAAAAATAAAAACCGCAGAGTTGATCAAATACCACCAAAAGAAAGCTCTATTTGTGGGGAAAAAAGGACGTCAATTTTGTTTGGGTACAGAGTTGCATGACTGCGCAATTGTCAGTTAAAGTGACGCAGTGCCATATCGCAAAAAATGGCCCGATCATGCACAATTCTCTGGCGGCCGTAGCGTTGATTGTTTTGAAAGTTGCCATAACAATACAATTACTAGCAATGTTTGTATTTAATTATAGTCATTGTTTGGCTTCTTTTTCACTGGGATAAGTTTTATCCACATAGTTTCTATTTTGTGGTCTTCACATATATATTTTAATTTCATAGTCATTTTCTTTGTCACTAAACTGTAAAATTTTTCCCTTTATTTTGGGACCACCTTATATGTACTTTGAGACACAGGAATATGTATGACTACTAAAAACACACAAGTTGAGCGCTTACACTTTACCCTTGACATATTTTCTTAGCTAAAAGATCCCTAATTTTAGCGTGTCAGCAGCTTACAGCTTATCACATCTTTCTTTGTTTACAATCAACCTTTTTTCTTTTGCTCGTTTTGCGCAGTATTGTTGGTTAATAATAACAATGGGCGACGACAGAGGAAGATCCCGCCCCATTGTTATGTCAACCACATTAAATCGCGTCATTTCCTATTTGGAAATAATGCGCTTTATGATCACAACAATGCCCACAGACTCCTGGGAAATGATGGCTCATCTTCAGTTTTTTTCTCTAGATGGACACATCCATCATTGTTTAAGCATAATTCAGGGTCATACATACTGTATATATTTGACTTAAATATAAAATGTGTCCTCTAGATAATTTTATATGTGGTTTTTGTCCAGGTTTATGAATGATATTCAAGACATGT
Source organism: Lithobates pipiens (assembly GCF_037356315.1). Taxonomy (NCBI): domain Eukaryota; kingdom Metazoa; phylum Chordata; class Amphibia; order Anura; family Ranidae; genus Lithobates; species Lithobates pipiens. Next base: position 81,951,765 of record NW_027507788.1, read on the forward strand.
TGGGTTTTCGTCCATGGATCGTGTACAAATACATGTGGCAATATGTCAGCATATTGGCTATGATTGGACTCCTGCTTGCAAGTTTAATTACAATGTGCATCACCCACCCAGTGTACCAGTCATGGAGTATGGAACAGGTATAGTTGTGAGACAATTTAGTTGTCTGATCAATGTTATGACCCTAGATTAAAAATACACAAGATACACACATTTTGTAAATGGACTTTATGTGTGACTCTTGGGTAAAAACATTGATAAATTGACCCCCTGGTTTTTAAATCTGTACAATACATTAATGGTCAGCGCTAAAACAAATTGTGTGTGTGTAGGTGCACGAGCACCTCCGGCAGCCTGGGATGTATGGGAGCGATCGTAGGGGAAGAGAGAGGAGAGCTGCCGCTGCCTAACCAGTGTTCCCCACCGCCATATACAGCCCCTCCCCCCTTGTCCGGGCACTTTGATAGGCAGATTACCTGTCCCAGGATTGGATGGCTGATCTGTCTATCAAAGTGCCCGAAAAGGGGGAGGGGCTGTTTGTATGTATGTGTGTGTGTGTGTATGTATATGTGTGTATATATATATATATATATATATATATATATATATATATATATATATATATGTATGTATGTATGTATGTATGTATGTGTAATGTATATTATATATATATATATATATATATATATATATATATATATATATATATATATATATATATATATATATATAATATACAATTTTTTTTTTTTTTTTTTAGACAGGAAAACTGAACTATTGCATATGAATATTATGTAGATGTATGTCCATTATGTAGGTGGATGGGTTAGAGCAGTTATTATTCCTTTATTGGATGTTTTCATCCAAGGTTTCAATCAGACACAGCAATCCTGAAGACGGGCTACTACTGCTCTGCTGTCTCTTTAGAAAACTCTTTCTGTGAATGCTCTGTATTGACGTAGTTGTAAACCCTCACATATACCCAGTGAAGTGACTGGTGATACACAGAGACAAAAAAAATTCTCCAAATAGGTTGCACCTGTTTATCTGCCATCTTCTCTTACATCTACATACATTCAAAGCCCAGAAAATGTGGTGGATAGCGGATATTACACTTTGCAGTGCTCAATAAAGAGAGCTCTGACCGCTGATTGGGGGGGGGGGGACTCACCCCCCTGCACACAGGAAAGTAGCTGAGACTATCAATCAGGTGGAGCTCCCTCCCCTGTCACCTTTTTTATCTCTTGGTGGCAGGAAAATTAGTCAGAAGTGACTCATACAGATAGTAGAGGAATGGGACAGCAGACAGAAACACTTAGTGCTCTTAGTAAATGCTATAGAGCAGTGATGGCGAACCTTGGCACCCCAGATGTTTTGGAACTACATTTCCCATGATGCTCCACTACACTGCAGAGTGCAAGAGCATCTTGGAAAATGTAGTTCCAAAACATCTGGGGTGCCAAGGTTCGCCATCACTGCTATAGAGGGATATGCCTTGTTCATATTTCATGTCTGAGGTTTACAACCACATTAAAGTGGTGTTCTGCTTAAAAATAAATAAATAAATAAAAGTCAGCAGCTACAAATACTGCAACTGCTGACTTTTAATAATTGGACACTTACCTATTCCTGGGTCCAGCGATGTGGGGGATCGAAGCCCCAACGACGTCGGCATTTTAACTGTGGGCACCCACTGCACATGCGTGAGCCGCATTTCGCAAGTCACTGGCCGTGTAAATAATCTGGGACCTGTCACGTGTCCCAAATTGACAAGAGAGAAGGGGGAGAGGCGATCTACCTTCCTGCGCCGAGGGAAGTGACGTCAGGAGCCCAGGCGCCAAAGGAGGCAGACTACGATGGACCCCTAGCAACAGGCATTTAGAGGTGAGTTAAAAAAAAAATATTTCTCTAAATGTTTAGAGAATGAAATTAACTCCACTTTAAGTGTTCATTGGTAAAATAAATATTGCGCACATAGTGCATGAAGCAGTTTAAAATAAACTAAAAAAAAAATGTACCCAAACCATTATAGTTTTCCTTTTACTTCTGAAATGCAATATATTAAAACTGCATTACCAAACACATTTACAATATAAAATGTTCCAAAACAAAATGACAAAAAAACGTTAACTGTGTGTGCCATGTTATTATTGCTCGTTGCTTATATTTGGTTCCCAGTTAAAGGCACAAAACACAATGAAGGCACCTGAATACTTAAATGGTATCTGAATACAAAATATTAGCTACCTTAACAAAGTATGCATTCAAAGATTTTGGACTATCACTGTACATGTGTAGCAGCTTTCTAGCATGGGTTAAATTTTTAGGTACTGTACACGATTCTTGTAGTTCAGCAAGGATACTGACCATATTGTGTTCTGTATAGTTGAGTGCCTACTGGCTTGTGATGCAAAAGGCTTAATTAACATAGCTAGCACACCAAGATACGGATCCTTTATTTTTGTTGACAGCAACTTTGAGCTGAAACCACTAATATTTAATAATTGTAGTCAAAACAGCTTAAATAAAGTTCCTTATCTTGTGTTAAAGCTTTGTGAATTAAGTTTAATGTGTTTAGTGACACATTACACAATCTCTATTTTAAGTTAGGAAGATATTTTTAGATAGTTTCTCTTTAAGTGTGTGTTAAACTATATTGAAGGTTCCGTTTTTTTATTCCTTCCTTGGTTTATGAATTAGGCTAAAGAGATCAAGTTGGAATACCCACCCTGGGCCTTTGCACTTCTGGTCAGCCTGATCATCTTTGCTTCTTTGCCCATCCCGCTGATCTTCCTGAAGGAAATTATACAAAACCGGTTACAAAAACATAGAACGGACAAATATGGTCAGTGTGAATACAGTCAAGGTTGTACGGTTGATGAAGTGACAGAACCAATGGAAGAAAATATAACACGGTGTGGAAATGGTTACCTACATGTAGAGATGGTAGACCTTGCAGAAAGCGGTCAACTTCTTTCCCCTGAAGAAGATGCCGAAGATGACAGAGATAATGCAACAACCTAAATACAGTCCCAATTACGGGAGGAATATTGGAATTCCGAACATTACTGAAATGGGTTAAGAGGTTAAAAAAGCAATGGTCTCCAAACATTCAAGTGTTGCTGAGCAGGCGAAGCGGGCTTAGCCTGCCTGTGTCCTTTCATCAAATAGTTCTTCACTTCCAGATTACTGTGCCAAATTCATATCAAATTCGGGGTCCTTCTCTGTCTCATTTGCTTCCACCAGTATTTTCAGCCCCTACCTCTAAATGACTTTAAAGTAGAATCATATGTATCCTTGAAAGAAAAGGACATATTTCCAGCCATGTTCGCTTCATAATTTTTCCTAAAGCTTACAAAGGAAACATCCGGTTGGTTATGGAAAAAATAGTACTTTGACGTGTGGCTGCACCAAGCAAAGCACTTTTATGAGCCAATCACAGATCAGGTCACTTACTGTTTTATCCACACAATGATCAACTGTGGAATGTAGGGTATTGCTACCATGTTTGGTGATTGGACTTCATTCTCTACTGCTGGATTCTAGTTACTGATCTTATATGGAAGGGACCTTCTGTTACAACATCTTTCTATTGCACCGTGTGTAATATTTATTTGTGTATATATTTTTTTAATTGGAGTAATCTCCGTGGACCTTTTGACAATGCTTGAAAGACAATATAACTGAACAACATGGTGACAGATCAAATACCTCTTTCAGGCCAGGAGAATGATTCATCACTTCTGTTTAGATGGAATTGTAAATATATTTATGACTGTGCAAGCTTAGGTTTTATGGGCTAGATATGTATATTTTACAGAAGTAACAAAAATGTGTTTTTTGTTTTTATTTTTTGCTTGCTTAACTTTCAGATTTAAACGTTGTTTAATACTTTCAAGTTTTGTTTTATCCTTATTATTATTTAACTGGTTCCTTCAATGAGTATGCGTTCCCTGGGTCTGACAGCTGCTAACAGATTTAAAGGAATTGGCCACAATCCACAATAATTAAATTTTCTGACTTACAATTCTTTGGCAAGAGTTTGTATGTGAGTGTGTGTAAATGCGAACACACATGCATGCGCATATATTTCTAAATATATGTATGTAGAAGAAGTCCAAGGTTGCGCGTGTAGTAGACTTAACATAAATCCGCAATGTTCCATCAACAATTGGGCAAAATCTACCCTTCTTCAATGAACAATATGAAATAAAACCAGTAACAAAAGTATAAATACCATTTACATAGTAATACGTTACAATTGTGTTAGAGATTCAATTAATGACTTGCGTTCACAGCCCAGAGGATAAAACACGTTGGGACATAATCAAATAATGAATAGCCACTATTGCTTTCACAGCGACCTTTAGTAAAACAAAATGCATAATAAATATACAGTGAGGGAAAAAAGTATTTTTATACCCTGCTGATTTTTTAAGTTTGCCCACTGACAAAGAAATGATCAGTCTATAATATTAATGGTAGGTTTATTTTAACAGTTTGAGACAGAACAACAAAAATTTCAAGAAAAACACCCTTGGACAGCTTTTTGGTCTTGACCATGGTGGAGAGATTGAAATCTCATTTCTTCTGTGGACAGGTGTTTTTTATACGGTAATAAGCTGAGCTCCTAATCTCATCTCATTACCTGTATAGAAGACACCTGGAAGCCATAAATCTTGCCGATTGATAGGGGGATCTAATATTTCACTCATTAAAATGCAAATCAATTTATAACTTTTTGAAATGCGTTTTTCTAGATTTTTCTATTGTTCTGTCTCACTGTTAAATTAAACCTACCATTAAAATTATAGACTGGTCATGTCTTTCGCAGTGGACAAATGTATAAAATCAGCCAAAATCACAGTTACACCAAAAAGTAAAGATGAATTTCCAACACCCTCCACGCTTTTCCAGTCCTTGATGCAGTTATCTGCTGTGCCGAAAATCATCCATCGCCCACATCTGCTGGTATGCTAATCCGTACCCTTTTAAACTCCATGCAAAGCCCCGGAGGCTATGTTGCAGCCTAATGCTGGCAATGGCTCAGGTGACGGTGTTGACCAGTGAGAGTCTCATTATCTATCCTAAGAGACCCTGTACAAAAAAAACAAAAAGGGTGAAACGCATCTAAGGTGTTCACTGCGGGTGGAGAACAGAAGTTGAAGCCATCTTTTACTCACCTCATTGAGGCCACAGGGAGTTGGTGTCTGTCTGCAGATGGCCACCATTTTGTTGAAGAGACTCTCATTGTTCATACTGTCGTGTGACCGCGCTGACCAGTGACTGCTAGCCCTTGTGAGCATTATGCTGCCACATAGCCTCCGGGACTGTGAGCAGAGTGTTGGGGAAAATTATTACCTGGGTAGGGTGTTGGGAATACATCTTTATTAATGAAAAGGTGGGATTACCCTTTAAACTAAGAAAATTGTTTCTTCGTACAAAGGCTCATACAAAACAATGCATACTCAAAGGAACACATGCAAATCAAAATCCGAAGAGTGCAAGGTTGGAGTTTGCCACCACGGTAGTTCTTGATGGCATGCAAGGGCACTTATGAGCACCTTCGAAATCCATTGACACTTCCTCCATATTTTAAACCGCAAGCTTGTACAGAGGTATGGGCAAGTAAGCTGTAGGAAGTGCCTGCAGGAGCCTGACACTGTACTTATGATCCATTGATCATGGATGCCATGCTTTGCATATCTGGTTTGTCAGGTATAGTAACCATTAATCATGATTTGGTAATTCTGGTGTGGGTGAGAAAAGGAATTCCTTTACTCGTATCTGTGCATTAAATGCAGTTAAAACAAAGATAGGAATAACTGTTATGTGGTCCTAAACAAATGTACCCACAGACTTTGCCATTGGGAGATAATTTGTGGGCCCATTCCTAAAAGGGGTAAGTGGTGGGCACACAAAATCTGGCATATCCATAGAACTATTATGTCACGCTCAAAAGGGTGATATAGTAGATAGAATACATTATGTATCCTTACGTTTGACAGAGATCAGTGTGCCCACTCTTTTAAGCATGGTACATGGAAAACCTTTTACTGGACATTTTGTTTTCCATCTCATTTAATCCCTTTTTTTTTCTATTATGGCTTGGTATAATCCAAAGGAAAACCACAGACTGATGATGTTGGCAAAACATTAATCAGCCGACAATCTTCAGCATATGATCCCACCCCCAGGACCACTCCTCTGACATGTTTCAACCAGTGGGCTTAATCAATACGCATTAGGATTTCGTAAAATGGCTTAATTTGACACCCTTTCCCTTACACAGGTAAACTGACTATGGGGAATATATTTTAAGAAGCTCTGATCGATGGAAACTTGTAAATTGCAGTGACTGATTGCAGTCTGGGTTTAATGTACAGGTCGCTCCCATCATGAAAATTTATGAAAACCTGTGTATCAAAAAAGTGAATATAATTAAATTCCATCCCCAGCAACAGATACAGGGACTCGTGTTACACATATGTACATCGATCAGCCATAACATTATGACCACCCACCACAACCTGTCGAGGCATGGGTTCCACTAAACCTCTGTAGATAAGCTGTCATTAGCAGATCCTATTAGTTACATAGTAGGTGAGGTTGAAAAAAGATACAAGTCCAACCTATGTGTGTGATTATATGTCAGTATTACATTTTATATCCCTGTATGTTGCGGTTCGTTCAGGTGCTTATCTAATAGTTTTTTGAAACTATTGATGCTCCCCGCTGAGACCACAGCCTGTGGAAGGGAATTCCACATCCTTGCCGCTCTTACAATAAAGAACCCTCTACGTAGTTTAAGGTTAAACCTCTTTTCTTCTAATTTTAATGAGTGGCCATGTGTTTTGTTAAAATCCCTTCCGAAAAAAGTTTTATCCCTATTGTGGGGTCACCATTATCATTTGTAAATTGAAATCATATCCCCTCTCAAGCGTCTCTTCTCCAAAGAGAATAAGTTCAGTGCTCACAACCTTTCCTCATAACTAATATCCTAATAGCTTAGTTCCTCCCTTCCTGAGGACTGGTCCCCAGAACTGAACAGCATACTCTAGGTGCAGCCAGACCAGAGTCTTGTAGAGTCAGAGTTTCATCTCTGGAGTTGATCCCCTTTTAATACAGGCCAATATTCTGTTTGCTTTGTTAGCAGCATCTTGGCATTGCATGCCATTGCTGAGCCTATCCTCTGCTAAGACCCCCGGGTCCTTTTCCATCCTAGATTCCCCCAGAGGTTCTCCCCCCAGTGTATACATTGCATTCATATTTTTGCCACCCAAATGCATTATTTTACATCTTTCTACATTAAACCTCATTTGCCATGTAGTTGCCTACCCCATTAATTTGTTCAGATCTTTTTTCAAGGTTTTCACATCCTGTGGAGAAGTTATTGCCCTGCTTAGCTTAGTATCATCCGCAAATACAGAAATTGAACGGTTTACCCCATCCTCCAGGTCGTTTATGAACAAAATAAATAAATATGTGAGGTGGGGCCTCCATGGATCAGACTTGTTTTTCCAGCACACCCCACAGATGCTCGATTGGATTGATATCTTGAGAATTTGGAGGCCGAGTCAACACCTGAAACTCGTGTTCTTCAAACCATTCTTGAATTCACCAAACCACGCCATCTTATTCCATGGCTCCTGTGGTCCAGTTCCAATTCTTACCTGCCCATTGTAGGTGCATTTGGCTGTGGATACATGTCAGTATGGGCACTCTGAATGATCTGTGACTACACAGCCCCATAATCAACAAACTGTGATGCACCGTGTGTTCTGACATCTTTCTATTGGAACCAGCTCAGGGACATGTTCACATTCTGCCTAATATATCCCTCCCACTTTCAGATGCCATTTAAAAAAAGTAATCAATGTTAATTACTTTACCTGTCAGTGGTCATAATGGTATGGCTGATTGGTGTATATGTTGCATGCATATATTTATTTCCTTCAGAGAGTTTTTTTCTCAGCCTCTACACCTAAGATTTTTATAGTCTAAACAAAAAAATAAAAAAAATATAGAAGTGTATGGCCAGCTGATGGAAAATTCACTCTGTTGACCATCCACACCAGGACAGGAAAAAATGTAGACCCCAAAATATGAGGAGCAGTACTAGAGGGAAAATCTTCCAATGGGGACACATTCCTGTTGCGTCTACAGGACCGGAAGTAAATGGAAATATTCCCAAAGGGATACCAGAAAAAAAACTGACTTACCATAGTTTAAAAAAAATAAAATTGTTTTGGCATTATATATACTTTAATGTACTAATTTATTATTGTCTAAATTAAAAAACAAATATCATAGATTTTACCCAAAATTGTACAGTTTTCATTTTTTGGTGTGTATGTAAATATTGCTACAGCATTTTCGTTACGCAGGTAGAATGCCTATAGACTTGACAGCCATATTTGAAGGAATCAAGCTAGAGATTATGTACAGAGGACCCGTAGGCGCAACAGTTACCAATCTACTGAAGTGTGCAAGCACGAAGGAAGGATCATTGAATGGTTTTATATTTGTATTCAACATTCCTGTTCACTCTTCATCCTGATGCGTCCGTAAATGTATAGAGAAAATTGGAATGACTGAAAGAAAACCTGATTAAATTGTGCAAAAGCTTTTGTTCATAAAATGGTTTCTAATTTTTTATTTTTTTTGGTTAATTTAATTAAAAGGAAAAATATGTAGGCGGCCATCACTGATCTTGTGTAGAAAATGCTAGTTGCTTGCTTGTCTGTTTCTTCAATCTGTTGAGCAGCTGACCTGGAAAAGGAATGCAAGCCAATGAGGTCTAAACTCCTGATTTGCATGCATGTTCTCGTTCAGAGATTTAATACGCGATTCCCCAACAGTGAGGGTGGAATCTCCCCTACCAGTTATTGTATTCGGACAATTGCAGCACTCACATCTTTGTGAATGCCCAAACAGTGACTGCATCTGATGGCATACAGTCACTGTTTGGGTGCGAATTTTTACCCAGCTCCTTTTTTTTTTTTTCTTTTGTGGAGCTGGATGGTGCAGATAGCTTGTGTCACGGTCAGGGCTCTGGCTTGTAGCTATAGCAGTAGAGAGATACTTGCCAAACAACTGGATAACTACAGAAGCAGTAATTTGTCACTCTCAAGCCACATTTGTATAGATCATTTGAACACAAAAGAAAAAACCCCACTAGGTCGGACTTTGAGGGCAGATTGGACCAACGGTATTGGTTTAAAAAAAATTGTCATATTTTATTCATACATAAAAATAGAAAAGGCTCCCTGGGACAATATATGGATGTGTGAACAGGCTCTGGCTTTGCCTTCCTCTGGAGATAGATGTGGTTGGAGCTGCTGAGAATGTAATTTCTACTTCATTCCAGTGTTAAAATAGGGGGAACAATGATCTTATTAGTATGATCTGGCTGCTGATGTCTATTCAGCTATTGTGTTACTATTATCTCTTATGAAGTTTGCCAGATCAGATTTTTCTTTCCCCTAGAGGAACAATTGTCTGAATATCTTTGACAATTTGGGATTAGTGTCCCAGGGAGACTTTTGTGTAGTCATTTTCACACATTCAGACCAGTGAGACCTGTTTCTATACCCCTCCCTTTACGTGTGTCCTGAAGAAGTGAAACGCGTAGACGTACAGGGGCTCATGCATTTTGCTGATGTCATATTTTTGAACATTATTTGGGTATATGTGACCCCCTTTTTGGCCATCTGTGGATATATGCATTTTTAATATGAGTACTATGTATGTTTATGTATACGGTGTATGTTTATATGTCCTTTTCTATTTTTACGTATAAATAAAATGACAATTTTTTTAAACCAATAACATTGGTCCAGTCTGCCTTCATAGTCCAACCTGAGTTTTTTTTTTTTTTTTTTTTTTTTTTTTTTTTTTTTTTCTTTTGTGTTCAAATACAGAAGCGGGTCACCCTGGCAGATGATGCAGGCTTAAGTAATTTAAGTAATAACCTCAGATCTGCTAATGGAGATTGATTTTGCTGTGTGTTAGTACCAGATTGTGGTCCTCAGGATTGCCCCACCAAGAGGTGAGCAAGCCAGGGTTTAGTAGCAGATATAGCAGGCAAGGATAAGCAGAAGTGTAGTCAGTAAAAAAGCCAAAAGTTTGGTAACGAGTGGTTGCAGGTTGGGATCAAGCAGAAGAGTAGTTGCGGAAAAAGCAATGAGTGGTGGCGAGGATACGGATGGCAGCAGGAGTGACAAGAGCAAGATATTGGCCAGAGAAAGCACATTCTTGCAAACAGCAAGTGCAAAACAGGATGCAAGGCAAGATCATTCAAGGAATTGTCCAGGGAGCTATCCAGCATCCCAGGTGGCTCAGGAAAAAAAATGCCATACCAGACACAGCAGAGTTCGAAGGTTCAGACCTGGGTCTTGACAGCAGGAATCAGACAAAATTTGAGCCGTGCTTTACTAGCTTTGGAAAGTATAACAGCCAAGCAATCAGCATTTTCAGAAAGGCACCTTAGCAATTGTAACCTACATATGTTGCTAAGTACAAGTTTCCTATAACAACATAAAGCAAAGAAGAATGTGGCTAATTTTTTTTTTTCCACCTTCTCGATTTATCCTAGTGACCAATGTCACAAGAACAGAAAGTGAAGTGGAATCCAAAGTTTTTCAGTTATTGGAACAGAAATAGGAAATCCTCCAGTGAGGATACCTGTGTCTGGAGGGGGGTTTCTTTTCCTAATCAGGGACAGACTGAGAAGAGAAACAGCAGAAAAATACTTTATCCTAAAAAAAGAAAATTGTGTTGACTTTGACTTTAGATACATTGTATAGTGTTCAAGTGCCTAGCTTTTTCAATAAAAAAAAGTAAAACCTTTCCAGAGTGAGTTTTGAAGACCACAATTGCTGATCCCGTTCTAAAAATGCTAGTTCTCTGGTTGTTATGCTAACCCTTTAGTTTCAAATGTTTTTTAAAATTATTATTATTAAGCAAAATCAGAAAATTTGTTCAGCATGAGTAAAAAAATAATCATTATTGGAAGAGTGAAGTTGCACTTTAACCATGGATGATGGTCCAAGAATTGTTGGCCTCACTCTGACATTTACAACTGTGCAATCATGGTCTACATGTGGGTACCTTGTGCATTTGCGGATGTGCTTAGAGCTGATCACCTCTGCCTTCATAAACGGCAAAGGGGATCAGGGCATAAATGTTCCTCATGGTCCTTGTCATCCTGATACTGTTTATTGTGGTCCTAGGCTTCTGAGAAGGTGTGAGCCAGAAAAACTGGGAATGGGGGGTCACTGCCTGCACTGTAAAAGTATAGCTGGAACTCCTGCATCACACACACACACATACACACTGAAAATGGTATCCACTGCACACGGGGTGGGGGAAGCAATGCTTTTAAGAAGACATACATGTGTTGCCTTTACTTCCACTTTAATATTGCTCAGTAAAACATTCACAGTTCAGATTCTCACCTCCTCCTAGGTTGTATTGCTAAATCACATCTTTCCTGCAGTTTTTAAAAAATTTTGCCAATTGAGAATTACTTTTCAAGATTTTTTTATTTATTTTCTCAAAACTGACTCAATTTAGCTTGAAAACAAAGTGCTGATAGTTATATGATCATTTTTTTTTTTTTTTAACATGTTTAAGTGACTATATTACTAAACAGATTAGTTTTGTACTAAAATTAACCTTTAAAAACGAACTCCTATCAAAAGTGAAGAGGTTACTAACAATACAAAATTTTTCGTACGACAGAATACAACCTCAGAAATGACGTAATGTGTTAAATAGTTTTGTATGTATTCTTTTGTTTCTGAGCATGTGTAGTCTTGATCTTACAATTTTTTTCGTACAAAAAGCATACTAATGAAACGAAAATCAGATGTTGAGTTCACATCCGCCAAAAATGTTATACTCTGCACATCTGGCTGTTGTCTGACGAAAAAGTGAAATCGGCTGTGGAAAGCATCGTACTAATGATCTGAAAATTGGCACATCGTTTGAATTTTTTCATCTGATTTTCGTATCGTGTATGGGCCTTTAGCCCTGAGTTCACAAGCATTACAGACTTTCACCTGTGGCCTATGCCTCCCTCATTTGGTCCAGCATTATCCTTAATTTAAGCCTCAGCTGGACCCTGTTGGATATTACATCATGTTTCGTAGAACTTTATAAGTACTCTGACTTGCTTTTATACAACCATTTTTAGGGGCGCATGTCATATATGTTCAAGGTTTCCCAGCAGAACATTGCCAAAAGCATCACACTGGCCCCTCTGACTTGTCTTCCTCCCATACTGCATCCTGGTGCCATTATTTCCCCAGGTAAGCAACGCACACAAAGCCGGCCATTCACATGATGTAAAAGAAATGTAATTCATCAGACCAGGCCATCTTCTTCCATAGCTACATGATCCACTTCTGATGCTCACCTGCCCATTGTAGGACGTTTTGGCTGTGGACATGGTTCAGCAGGAGCATCCTGTCTGGTCTGGCTCTACACAGCCCCATACACAACAAAATGCCAAATTTCAGCATTCAAAAGTGGCCACTGCCCTCAAAAAAATAAAAAATAAATCAACTACAAATTGACAATAAAGCACCCAACAATAAGAACAAATAAAGGCAGCAAAGTGGTTGATGGCCCAAAGAGCGAGCAATCGGAATTAAAGCATTGTTTCTTAACTGACCCTAATCTCTCCCTATGCTGTTTGTCAGCTTCCCCTTACTTTCCCTACAGCAGCTTTTATAAACTATCACTATGGGGGTATTTACTAAAACTGGAGAGTGCAAAATCAGTTGCAGCACTGCATAGAAACCAACCAGCATCCCGGTTTTATTTCCAAAGCTTAAAGCAGAGCTCCACTCAAAAAGGGGGAATTTCTGCTTTAAGGACTCATCCCCCGCTACTCTTGCACAATTGGCACTTTTGAGGGGGGGGGGGGGCAGGTACCCAATTTTTACAGGTACCTGTTTTCTACTTCCGTTCCGAGTGCCGTGGCTGTCGGAACGGACGTTCTCCCTCCCTCCCCCCTACAGTCCCCAAACACGATGGCAGTGCGACTCACAAATTCGCAGTGCAACTTATGCAAGCGCAGTGTGATTCACGCATGCGCAGTGGCCACCCGGCTGTGAGACCAACTTTAATTGAACAAGCTGAAGTTAGAAGCTGATTGGCTACCATGCACAGCTGCACAAGATTCTGAGTGCTACGGTTTTAGTAAATCATCCCCTATGACTGTCCTGTGCCCTTGGAAACAGATGGAGAAGGAGCTATTGGAAGGGAGGAAGACCAACATACAGTCCAATTACCAACAAAATTGGATATGGAAAAAATGTTTGTGGCCCTGAAAAATTCTTTAACCACTTGCTTACTGGGCACTTAAACCCCCCTCAGTCCCAGACCAATTTTCAGCTTTCAGCGCTGATGCACTTTGAATGACAATTGCGCGGGCATACAACACTGTACCCAAATGAAATTTTTATCATTTTTTTCCCACAAATAGAGCTTTCTTTTGGTGGTATTTAGTTACAGCTCGGAGTTTTATTTTTTGCTAAACAAACAAAAAAAGATGCAAAAAAAATAAAAAATCATGTTTTAATAGTTTGTTATAAAATTTTGCAAACGGGTCATTTTTCTCCTTCATTGAAGTGCGCTGATTAGGCGGCACTGATGGCTGCATTGGTGGGCACTGATGGGCTGCATTGGTGGGCACTGATAGGCTGCATTGGTGGGCACTGATAGGCTGCATTGGTGGGCACTGATAGGCATAGTTAAGGCGGCACTAATAGGCACAGATAAGGCGGCACCGATGGGCACAGATAAGGCGGCACTGATGGGCAAAGATGGGCACAGATAAGATGGCATGGATGGGTGGCACGGATAAGTGGCACGGATGGGTGGCACGGATGGGCACTGATAGGTACCACTGATAGATGGGACTGATGGGCACTGATAGGTGGCTCTGATAGGCGGCACTGATAGGTGGCACTGATGGGCGGCACTGATGGGCGGCACTGGGGTGCAGCACCTTTGAGGCACATTGTGGGCACTGTGGGTGGCACTGTTGGTGGCACTGCTGGATGGCACTGTGGGTGGCACTATGGGCACTGCTGGGTGGCACTTTCTTTTATTCAGGATGGCACTGCGGTGGGCACTGGCAGGGTGCAGGTGGTCAGCTGTATTGCTGGCCGTGATCGGGACTGATGTCCCGATCACGGCCGCCGGTGATCGGCTTTTTTTTTCTCTCCTCGCGCTGTCAGCGCGAGGAGGAATAATAGCCGATTACCGGCTCCGTTCTATCACATGATCAGCTGTCATTGGCTGACAGCTGATCACGTGATAAGGGGTCGGGATCGACCCCTTGCACGGATCGGTGATCAGGCGAGTCTCACGGACTCGCCGATCACAGAGCGCGCCGCGCGCGCCCCTCGTAGCCGGGACGACGTCAATAGACGTAGTCCCGGAAAAGTAGATCCGCGCTAATGCCGTCATTTGGCAATAGCGCGGATCCCAAGTGGTTAAAAGCAGAAATGACAGTTCATAAAGACTTAGGACATATGCTCTCAAGGGTCGAGGAGATTGAGACAAGTGTGGATTCCCAATCATTCCCAAGAATGATAAAGGAGTTGAGGGGAGAAATAAACCTATTAAAAAGGGAACAATAGGAACAAGCCTATAAAATAGAAGATCAAGAAAATAGGGAAAGAAGAAAAAAATCTAAGAATCCAAGGTCTCCCTGAATCCACACAGGAAGAAAACCTAGCAGAAATAATAAAGAAGATTTTTAACTCTATATTGGGAAAGTAAGAAACGAATAAAATAAAAATCGAAAGAGCACACAGAATAAGAAGACCACAAGGACTCCCAATGGAAAAACCAAGAGATTTAATCGTTCGATTTAAAAACTTGGAAGAAACAAAGCAAATTTGGAAGAATCTGAAGAGAAAACTGGCAATCGAGTATGAAGAAAAAATCATCCTACAAATTTTTAAGGATTTATTTCAAGAAACTGAGAAGAAGAAGGATGTTGAAACCTTTATTGAAAATTCTCCAAGAACAGGAAATACAGTATAATTGGGGTTTCCCTGAATGTTTGATCGCAAAACATCAACAAAAAATGGAGGGTGGGGGATGGGGGAGGGTAGGGGAAGGAGTAGGTTTGTTAGTATAGGAATACACCGTGACCCTTCAACCTGGTATATAGATAAAATACCCCCGCGTGTCAGCCCGTGGCACCCCCCCCCAACCCGGTCCTTTGTTTGAGCCGGGGGGACGCGTGGGGATTAAAAAGGAATGGAAAAGATGAATAGTGTAAAAATCCTGTCATACAATGTCTGAGGTCTGAACTCACCAGGGAAGAGATGCATAATAGTACGAGAACTAGAAAGGAGCAAGGCCGAAATAATATTCCTTCAGGAAACACGTATTACCCAAGATTCGAATGTTAAAATTTATTCAAGAAATATACCAACATGGTTTTATGCTGATTCGCCAATTAGAAGGGCAAAAGGAGTGGCTATTGGATTGGGGAAAAACATTCGCTTTACAATAGAACAGAGAACGGTAGAACCAGAGGGACAGGAGAGGAATAGTGTAAGTAATTCCCATATACATGCATTTTATATATATTTTTATATTTTTCATCTTATTCCATACCTGCTTATTTTAGTATTTTACATACACATTTTATTCTTTATTAATTTTATTGTTAACCTTCACATTTACACTATGGTTACATGGTTATTAGTGGATAGCCATTCTCCATATCTAAACAGCTATTACCTCCCAATTCAATTTAAATAATATGCAGCGTGAGTTTGTTGAATATATATTATAGGCATAATTATATTGAGTAAAACATTTAAATTCATATGTTTAATGATGCATGTATAGCATGAAGGCTGATTATCGAATGGGATGCTGATCAGTCATAGCGTCCATCCTGGGTGTGTGTGTGTGTGTGTGTGTGTGTGTGTGTGTGTATGTCTGTATATGTGTGTATGTGTATATATATATATATATATATATATATATATATATATATATTTATGGTCTGAGCCCTCCGCTCTAAGAGATATGAAAGAACACATAAACACGTCACAAGACTAACAACATAAAATAGACCTGAATTGTGCCCTTGGTCTGCTGTAAGGTAAGCCCTGGTGAGCTGGGCGGTGAGCCCTGGTCTGCTGGGCGATATGCCAAGAGAAGGCCGCAAAAGACTTGGATTAGGGAGGTAATTATTAATTTATGTACAACAAGACACTATGGGGCAAAGTTGCTGAAGGCTCATGACATTTCCACTTGTGGATTGGAGATGTATCGAGAAAAGCAGGTGGATTCCCGCCTGCCCATCTTTGATCGCGTGGACTGGGACCCGTTTCGTGAGGCTGCTGATGCTGCTCCAATGCGAAAAAATGACCAAGGTCCTGGCCTAATTTGCTCAAAAGGAACCTGACGTGACTAATGAACTGGTTGCTGCCTGGGGTACTAATCGGGAACGGTAGTAATGGGCTGTCCTGCGAGGGATCAAACATATGGGCCAAAAATTGATCTAGGATGGACACGGGGCACCAGGCTTTGAGAGTTTGGAAAGGTTTGATGTCAACCCCTGGACCGGACTATTGTGTTTTGGACACCCTGAGGAGCAAGATGAAGTAAGTCTGATGGCGTGTGAGGTGGCGTCTACGTAACACTTTACAACTGGGATGGTGACAGTATTCACTGGGGCGTAAGAAGCTGTAGAAAGCCAGATAGATGGCTGCTTGAACGACCAGGCTGAATTTAGCCAAAGGGGAATGTGACAGGATGAAAGACACGTCTCGGAATATGGCGCTGGTGACGGGTAGCCGTTTGATACTGATTTGGGGTCATTGCCTGTGAATACCACGCAACATGGTCTTGACCGTATGGGCGGCAAACAAGACGGTTTGTTAGGATCTCATAAGGGGATGAAATATTGGATGTCAGCTGAGTGGGGTCTAAGGTATTGTATGACAATGCCAACTGTGGTGTGGTGGCATAATATGAAGACCAGGATGTGATGGAGAACTCTTGATATTGCTCTGGGGTTTGAGGCTAGTAACCTGACATGCAGTAGAACCTCTAGGCTGCACGGTAGGCCTTCAGGGTGTTGTGAGATAATGAAAGATTAATAAGGCAGGTAGCGTCTTGAAAGTGTTGTTTGAATCCGAGGTTAGCTACGACCAGTGTGGGATAAGAGACATGGTTGGGTCTGTTCCAGGTTCCTGCAAAAAATAACGAAGCCAAGTTAACGGGTAGTGCATCGGCCAGATTATTGCGTTTGTCTGGGATGTGGACGCATAGGACGTTAGATTGGTGCTGTGAGGATAGTGGCACTAGCCTGCGCAGGAAGGCCACGATGGCCGGCTACTAGGATCTCCTTTATTCATAATGATGGCTGTGGCTTGGTTGTCTGTGGCGAACGTCACTGTTTGTCCTGCCCAGTTGTTGCACCAGACTTGAGCTGCTGCGACAATGGGGTAGAGGTCAAACAAAGAGGAGGACTAACTGAACCCAGGAATCAAGAGGATTTCTGACGGCCATGGCCCTATAAACCCAAGTTTGGCAAAAAATTCCGGCGAGGACCTGTGGAGGCTGTGGTGACCATGACTACCTGAGATGAAGAGAGAGATGCTGAGGGAATACACATTGGCATGCCATTCCAATTTGTGAGAAATTCGACTCCTATGGGCAGATCTGCTATAGCTGGCACATCTTAATTTAAGGATTTAGTCAGGGTCTTTACCTAGAAGAGAAACACTAAAAGGTGGGAGGTAAAGGATCACCTTGAGTCTGGCTGCTGCCTTGGCTGAAAATGAGCGGTGATAGTCAAAGGATGGGCACCCTGCATACTTGTGACCTGCTGCATGCAGATACGGGTCCAATTCTACCCTCCTGTTGGGGTTGCTCTGCCTAGCATGTCTCTGACTGTCCCCAAGGCCAGCACAAACTCTGTGACAGTGAGCTTGCGATTAAGTAAAGGGTCTCTGGCCTTCAGGATGACGGAGACATCTCCCCGTGAATATGACTTGTTCTAGGCCAAGTTGTGTACTGCTATGAGGAGGGATGCTGAGTTAACGTCGTTGTCATCCAAGATGTCCTCCTAGATGCCCTGCTAGGACAAGGTGTGCAGGGAAGACGATGGTGCAGAAGTTGGGTGTATCTGTAAGTGAAGGTACGGGAATGACGGTGGTGACTGGAGCTGGTAGGGGCACAGCTGGGCGTACCTCCAGGGCTGTCACTCTGCTTGGACTTCGGCGACTGCTGTTGACAGTGTGGTTACCCAGGAGTGCAGCTGAGTAGTCGCAAAGAAGATAGACTGACGTGTTGCCTGGAAGGGCTGCCACTGGCGGTGGAAACAGTAGCCTAAAGGCTTGATTTCCTGGCTGCGGCAGGGTAGGATTTACTCCTGCGACACCGTTCTGCTATGAGTTTTTTTTTTTTTTTATTGGTCCAAGCTCTTGTGAGACTGTAAACCGTCGCTTGCTGAGCCCGTAAAGGGTGATGGCAGGGCAGAGGCAAAGTCCTCACTGTCTGCGACATGGCGTCAACTAAAAGCAAGGGGGGGGTGCGTATGTTTGAGGTAAGTTGCAAAGGTAGGAGGGGATAGTTGCGTTTGGGTAGATAAGATGAAAGGCGGAAGGAAACAAGAAGAATAGGACAAGGAACGACAGCCATAGTGACAGTTGGTTTGCGCTCGAGCGCTGTTGAGTGTGACTTTAGAAAACTCAAAGGAATGCGTGACAACCGAGGTGAGCCAGGTGGTGACTGGCTAGGTAACCGATAGCTCGGGTGTCAGTCTGAGCTCGGCACAGACTAATGAACCAGAGCGCCCCAGGGCGGACTGGGGTGGGTAGCTGAAGTCTGGTATACTAAGTATTAATGTTGTCATCTGTAGTTAATTGACGTGGGTTCGGTCTACTAATGCTTGCACTGCCAGCAAGTATGGAGATTAGGCGACCTTGTCTGCGTATTGAAGGCTTGTGCTTCGAAAACAGAGTGAAGTGCACAGAAGTATGTGACACTTACTAACGCCTCAGGAGCAGGTCAAATTCTGTATGTGAAATAAAAATATGTAGTGAAAGAGTGTTTAAGAGAAAGGGGGAATCCCATTGAACTAAACACCTGACTTTATGCCCTAGTTGTGAAGTTGACTGGTTGGGGTCGAGAACTGAGTTGACCGGGAGCCTGTAGTAAGGTGACATGAGAATTTCGTTTTGACAAGGGGGATTGCAAAGAGCTGTTTGGGGCAAAGCTGGCCCCCTGGTGAAGATGCAAGCCCTCGACAATGGGGGTTTTTTTTTTTTTTTTTGGGAGATACTGTCCAAACCTGGTGCAGGGTGGACTAACTGGTGTTCTAACTGGCCTAAAAAGGTGGCAGTTTGAGCCACTTGCTGAAATGCTTGCAGTGATTGCCAGAAAGCGGCCTTATTTGAATTATGAGGTGAGAATGAATGAATGGATGAATGAGGTGAGCAGCTGTGTTGCTACTGGAGATGAGTGGCCGTATTAAGCTATTGCAGAGATGCTTGCAGCGATTGCAAGAAAGCAGCTTTATTTGTATCTATAAATTAAATGATAAGTGTGTAGGAATGAGGAGAGCAGCCGTGTTGCTACTGGAGATGAGTGGCCGTATTGAGCCATTGCATTGATGCTTGCAGCGATTGCAAGGAGCTTTGTTGAAAGGCGAAAGAAAAGGTTATAGAGGAAATGTGATTATGTAGGAATGACCGTGCGCAACACTGAGCAAATTGGTGGAGAGAATTGTGTATGATCATGTATGGATAGACTGAGAAAGTCAAACGTAAGTACTGCTGAATTCGTACAGTCGATGTGACTAGTTTGAACTGGGTTATAGCTATGGAATAGTCTGCGAAAGATTTGACTCATTTGAGTCGGTGATGCAACAGGATACGGCTTGGTTGTTAGAGTTGCGTTTGGCAAGGACTGGAATCGTTGCGCCGATGCTGCGACTAGACTCGAATCCTCCGTAGATGCGACTGAGAGGCTCGTATATGGGATCCGACCATATCGCTGAGGATATGGCTGGGTTCAGATTGATTGAATTGTGATGGTGGTTGAAGGGGCTGGTGATTGCCAATGATCCGAAACATAGAAGCGAAGTTGCGACTAGATTCGAATCGGCCGTAGATGCGAGGTGACTACAGGGCTCATATGACAGATCTGCCCGTATTGCCGATGATATTGCTGGGTTTGAATCGACTAAATGGTGATGGTGGTTTGAAGGGGCTTGTGATTGCAGAGGATCCGAAACATAGAAGCGAAGTTGCGACTAGATTCGAATTGGCCATAGATGTGAGGTGACTACGGGGCTCGTATGACAGATCTGACCGTATTGCCGATGATATGGCTGGGTTCGAATCAACTAAATGGTGATGGCGGTTGAAGAGGCTTTGTGATGCCCGAGGATCCGAAACATAGAAGCGAAGTTGCGACTAGATTCGAATCGGCCATAGATGCGAGGTGAGTAAGGGGCTTGAGTGTCAGATTTGACCGCATCGCCGTGAAGTGTAAGGGGGGGGATTTTGTGTGGCGCTATCTATAGTGAAACTACCTGTGTCTATTTAATAGTCATAAATAACACAATACAGTGCAAACAAATGTGCAAATAACGCAATACAGTGCAAATACTGCCGATAATAAAAGTGCATACAATATCCGTAATAAGGTGCAAGAAAATATGAAACTGTGAAATGAATGGCTCGAGTAAACCCGCGTTGGGTAGAAAGCATGAAAAACATGAAAGATGATATAGAAAGACTTACGGTGGCGTAAGTGCGACTTTTTGCAAAACGAACATGATAAACGAACATGATAACGTAACTACTAGAGTTTAGAGGAGTGGTAACAACAAAGTCCTACCTACGACAGCGAGTGTGTAGCGGTCCAAGCGTGGGACAATCGATGAAGATATACGACCGATCTCGAAGGTACAACTACGTGGACACGCAGTGAGTTGGCAGAGTCAGCCTGTGCAATGCTTTTGACACGAATCAGCTTAAAAAATGTATGAGATGAATCTGATATAAATTGGCAGTAAGGAGTATCTGATACGAATTGGTTGTAGAGTGTATGCCGTTCCTTACTGTGAAACCAAACACCTATCAACCACCCATCCCCCCAGGCTAGTCAAGTGCAGGAAAGACATCAGGTGGGTTTAATTACATCTCAATCAGCCACAGAAACCCATACAAACAATACCTGTTTATCTCAAAAAAAGGATGAGAACAGTGAATCTTATAACCAGTGCAGCCTATAGCGAGTGATATTGGAGAACGACCGACAGCGACTCGGAGGCTTGGATCTATGAATGAATCATATGTTTGGTAGAAGGAATTTACGAATGTACTATGCCTGTGCTGAAAGATGTCGGGACATGAGTGTCAACAACTCAGAGGTAGGTTTTGCGAAAGGGGTGCAGGATAGTAAGCATGATAAGCCGCAAGTTTACACATGATATGAAAAGATTCGGATACTACTTATCTGCGACCATGAGCGGGAACCGCCGACGAAGACCACGAATGAAGAAGCCGAAGTGCACCTGCAATTGGACGCACAGATAGTCGACCGTGAGGGAGCTGAGAAGAGTCGGCCCCTTGATGTGCAGTACCTTGCACTGGAACCGACACAGACCGTTGTGGGTGGTCTGCTTAAATACCCTCCGGGCTCCTCCCATAATTATGGGCCACCATACTGGCCCTCTTTTATATATATATATATATATATATATATATATATATTTAATTTTTTATTTTTATTTAGTTAGGCTTACATTTAGCCATTTGCAGAGCTGTTTGTTTTATTCAGGCCACTATAGATCACAGGCATCATGGAATTATATTAAACCTTAGAGGTCAATTTTTTTGTATCCATCTATTTTTCCCATTGAACTGCACTAATCCAAGACTAGAGTTTCCCCGCTATACAACAAAATGGCCACGGACACGCTAAATTAAATGATAACTTTATCGTCCAATCAAATTACCCCCTGAGGAAGATAAGAATTAACCCCTTGTATCGACACGTGTAGGGGAAGCGGACAGGATGGAACGCTAGTCAGTGTACCCACTAAGGACGATCAGCATACCACCCTGATAGCTGCTACAGCTTGTTTTTTATTCTATTTTAGAGTGGCGCCCTGATGCGCCATGCAAATGTGAGTACCCTACAAGGGATTTTTTACTGTGTTCATATTAAAAGTTTTAATATACTACACTATGAAGTCCTCCTTTTTCTATTGGTATTACTGAAGCACAAAAGGGACTCCATTACCGTATTGAAGCACAGAGTGAGGCCACCACAGGAATCCGGATCTACATACTGGCCCATTTACAGGTTCCAATGCGTGTATTGACAAAGCCTAATCGGCAAGGTCACACGCTCTAAGGTGAGCAGCAGCCATTACCGGGGGGGGGGGGGGGGAGACACCTGAGTGCACACGTAGTGCCTTAAATATTGGATTGATATCACAGCAACCACTGAATTGCATGGATTACATTGGAGCACTTTTGAACTTTTTTTGATTGCACAGCACATTGTAGCACACTTTTTTTCTCACATATTTGTGTACATATTATATATATATATATATATATATATATATATATATATATTATAAGGATTTTTATAGTTTTGTTCACCATTATATTGGTTTAAGGATTTTATTGATTGCTTTTTTTCTCACCATATGGACATTTTATCATATCCTGCAAGAAAGCACTTTATTTGGAATATTGTATGTATTTTAGAACGTTATCACTTTATTCCTGTTGTTATATAGCAAATTTTTTCGTTACACTATTTGGATTTTAAGTTTGAAAGCGCAGCGTATTTTAGAATATTGGATGATATTTGCATAATTTATGAGACATGTGCAATGCTAGCTGCTGATTCAAAATTATAGTGTCATTCGAGAGACCCTATTTTGGGCTCATAGCAAGTGGTGGCTTGCAGGACATTACATTGTTTGTAGACCCAGAGGTACATTTCCTTTTCCTTATTGGATTCATACAGGGAATAAAGTACACACTTGCTAATGTATACTACCCCAATATAAACCCGAAAAAATATGTGGTGGGAATATTGAAAAATCTAATGGAATTCAAACAAGGTAAATTAATATTGGCAGGAGGCTTTCATTTTTCTATGGACCATAGATTAGATAGTACCTCGAATGCAACAGACAGAGAGATAAGACAACTTAGGAAGTTAAAACAAAAATTACATGGACACCGGTTAGTGGATCCATGGCGAATACAACATCCAAGTACAAAAGATTACACATTCTACTCATCAGTCCATGGAACATATTCCAGGTTGGATTACATTGTGGTCGAGCATAGAAGCCTAGAGGAAATAATAGAAACAAAAATTGGAATAAGAGCTGCTGCAGACCACTCCCCAATAATGTTGAAGATGAAATTACATGGGAAATCTTAGAGGTACATGGAGAATAAATGAAGATATATTTGAGGAAAGTGAAACGGAAAAAAATATAACAGAAGAGATTGAAAAATATTTCCAAGAAAATGATACCCCCGATCTGTCAAAAGCAACCATCTGGGAGGCACACAAGACTGTTATAAGGGTAAAATTGGAGCAGGACAAAAGAAGGAAAGAGGAAAAAACATGACGAGAATCATTAAAGAAATGCATGAACTGGAACAAAAGCATAAAAAACAAATGGAAAAGGAAAAAGAGAAAAAGAGAACAATTGAAGGAGTGGATGGAACAAGAAGAAAGGAGGGTCTACAATAGGGTAATACAAGAGAGATTTAAATGGAGTAATAAACCAGGAAAATATCTCACAAGTATGGTAAGAAAAAAGAAGGCTATAAACTATATTGAGAATATTAAAAACGACAATATTATAGTGCATTATATGCAATAAAAAAAAGTAGTCAAAACAAGCAGAAGATAAAAGAAGATACAAGTCTATCTTAAATTTCCCAAAATTCTAAATGAGCAATTAAAAGACTTGGAAAAAAGATAACTCAAGAGGAGATTAAACTGGCCATAAAAGAAACCCCATTAGGACAAAGTCCAGGACCAGACGGTTTTACGATGAAATATTATATAAAAATTTCAAGAACAAGATCAAGAACAACTTTTTCTCCTATATTATTCAGGTATTATACGAATACCTGAATGATATAGGAGAAAAAGAGGAAGTAAGGCGAGAATCAGTTTTAGCCCATATCACAATTATTCCTAAGGAGGGAAAAGATAAAACCAATTGTTCGAGTTATAGGCCTATCGCTTTACTAAATGCTGATACAAAAATATACGCAAAAATTCTAGCTACTAGATTAAAAAAATGAATACCACTCTGGATAAACCCCCGATCAGACCGATTTTGTCCCAGGTAGAGAAGGACAGGACAACAGTATAAAAACAATTTTGTTGATACGTAAAAAGAAGTCCAGTGGATCCCCAACTCCTGTCAATAGATGCAGAGAAAGCATTTGACAGGGTAGACTGGGGATTCATGATGGACACATTGCGACACTTGGGAATGGGGCCAAAAATTATGAAGTGGGTAGAAAATCTATATAATGGCCCAACAGTAATGGTAAAGGTCAATGGGAGACTTTCACCTGTGTTTGAGATGTTTAACGGAACATGACAAGGTTGCCCTCTTTCCCCCTTGTTATATGTGTTGTCAATAGAGCCTTTTTTGGTGACATTCCGAAACAATCAAGACATAGGAGGAGTAAGAGTTGGAGAAAAAGAGCATAAAATCGCGGCATACGCGGATGATATTCTAATGTATGGAACTAACCCAAGAGTGACTTCGCTAAATATATTGAAGGAGATAAAAGAGTATGGAGAACTCTCAAACTTCAAAATAAATCCAATAAAAACAGAGATATTAAATATCAGAATAGAGAAAAGACTCTTCAAAGAGAATTTCCATTCACATGGGTTAAAGATGGGTTAAAATATCTAGGAATTAACATCAATGTTAGAAAAAATATACTCAACAAATTATATACCGTTATTTAATGAGATTAAGGAAGATATTAAAAAACTGAGTGCACAACCAATTTCATGGATCGGAAGAGTAAATATGCATAAAATGATAATATTGCCAAAAATAATATACAAGTTTCAGATGGTACCAATCGAGATCCCACAAAGTTTTTTCAAAATAATAAAAATGTTTTAATAAAATACATTTGGCAAAATAAAAAAACAAAAATAAAGTATGCACAAATCACGAGGAAAAGGGGACAAGGAGGATTGGCAACACCAGACATAAATCAATACTACAAAGCAGCAGTATTAACACGAATGATTGAATAGACAACCGGAAACAGTGGAAAAAAAAGGGTGGATATGGAAAACACAATAAGTAGGACCATATTGCACAAAAACATGGATACCACGAAAGTTTGGGACACAATACACCGGAAAAATGAATGCGTATATAATTCACCGTTAATGGCTCTCATGGAAACCAAGTTTTTTATACCGGGGAAGGAGATATTCCCTGGTAATAAGATAAGAAATCCACAATTGAAAGATATCACTATAAAGAGAAGGAGGAAAACACGATCAGAATTATGCTGCGTACACACGATCGGACTATCCGGTGGACTTGGTGACAATCCGCTCGTGTGTGGGCTTCGGCTGACTTTTTCTTCCCCTAAAGTCCTGTGGACTTAGAAAGAAGTTTTGACTCAAAATTGTCCGCCAGACTCGGCAGTCCGGCAGACAATCCGCCCGTCTGTGTGCTAGTCCGCTGGACTTTTGAAATTAACTGACTTGCCCACACATGGCGACAAGTCCTTCTTGCTGTGCCTCCGCTTTCTTCTTCCAGCTCTTTAACTAGCGTTGGCCCAGTCTTCTGTCACCGCCGCCGCTTTCTGCTTCTTCTTCCTTCTGCAGATGTTGACACAATGCTCTCTCCGGTCATAATCCTGGGGACGCGTTGTGCGGCGACTTATATAGGGACAATATATATATGTAACATCACCCGGTTATCCTGCCCCTTATGATGTCACAGTCCCAGCATCCTCCATGGCGGCAGCGACAGAAGACTGGGCCAACACTAGTTAAAGAGCTGGAAGAAGAAAGAGGAGGCCCGGCAAGAAGAAACGAAGAGCGGAAGACCTCCGGAAGGCGGCGGCTCCTCCACTAGTAAAAGGGCTAGCAGAAGATAGCGAAGGATTCCAGCGAGAAGACCCCCGAAGACAAAGAAGAGAAGACCCCTGGAGCTGTCTAATAAAGTATTTTAAAACCTGTGTTGTGTTTTTTTTTTGTGTACACTTTTTTCCCCAGGTGCATGGGTAGTGGTACGATGTACCCCATACTCATTCACATATGCTAAAGAATTGGCCTTATGCACATGGCACAGCCGGTACCCCTAGGGATGTTTAGATATACCAGGCTGTAAAGGAGTATAGTACAGTAAATTTATTAATCAAAAAGTATATTACAAACATGTAAAAAACATATAGTGGCAATACATAACAGGTTGTTGAGCCAGTTATTAATGGTATAAACAATAAACTTGCGACTTAAGTATCTTTGGAGAAAAATGCCGACATGTTTCGGACCGACCGTCCTTTTTCCTAGGCATATATTTGGGTCTCATGTGTACATAGTCTAAAAATATAAATGTAATTGAATTAGTACAGCATAATATATATCAAAACGTGCAGAAAGCTTGCAGGAGGGTTGTACATAATAATACATAAAATGTATAATACATACCAGCCAAGCATTAATACCAATAGGAACCAGCAGGGGGTGCAAATTTAATAATGTTGACGATGTATAGAGCTGTGCCTGGTGTCAGATAAGCCAATTTGCTCTGATAATACGAATGTTAAGCCAATGGTGTCCAAGGCTGCTGTGGTAACAAGGTCTCAACTGGTAGCCTAACCCAGTATAACACCAGCATAGTGTGAGACAACGTTGGTATGTGTCTAAACAACAAGGAGAGTATGTGAAAGTAATGAGTATACTGAGACAAATTGTCCACAAGAAAAGCGTAGATGAGTGTAAATAAAGTACGATGATGTCTCGCCAAGTAGTTCAGAGTGTGTGGATCCAAAGCGGCATGCACCAGGCAGCGTACTGAACGCCGCCTGTGCATGCCTTATATCACCCATAAGAGTGATACTAATCAACTGTGAGTAGGCGGCACTAAGCCGCCTCCACAGCTGATGCTGGTGGGGCCGGTGGGAGTGCCAATGACATCTACCTAGCCAGCCGTGTTGAGATTATTTTGCAAACCTACCGTTGGCAATACTATTCTATCTGCAGATAAGCCCCTATTACAATCTATTCCCTATGCACAATACTTACGTGCACGACGCAACTGTTCTACCGATTAACTTTTCAACCAAGAAGCCATCTTACTTAGAGAGAGGCTTTTTGCCTGGGGTTATTCCAACAAAACTCTAAAAATGGCGTATAAAAAGCCAAAGCGCAAAATTGCCACGATCTTCTCTTTCAAAAACGTACTACAGCACGCCCTCCTCCCCGAATCATTGTCTCATACTGTCAGCAGCACCAGCAGATTAAAAACATAGTATCAAGATATTGACATATTTTAACTGCGGGTAACAGTCTTGCACCTTTTGTTCCAGCGCAGCCATTATTCACATTCAGACGGGCCCCCTCTATACGCGATAAGCTGGTTCGTAGTGAATACTCTCATACTTCCTCCACTACTACTAAACTATGAGGTACTTACCCCTGTGGTAACTGTAGATATTGTAAGTAAATTAATACTATTCACAATATTGTGTTACCTAATCAACAACTTTTGAATCCCCATCACTGCGTTAATTGTCACACAGAGGGGGTCATCTACCTTCTACTCTGTGAATGTGGCTGTTTTTATGTTGGCAAGACTAAACTACCATTTTGGAAACACATCTACCACCACATTACGACTATTAATACCAAAGATCCTGACCTTCCGATTGGTCGACATTGTGCTACAGTCCACCCTGATTATACACCACATGTACGATTTTTGGCTTTAGACCATATTCCTCCCAGTGTCCGGGGAGGGGATTACAAACTTTTACTCCAAAGCGAATTGAGGTGGATTTTTCACCTTAATGCCACCTCACCCCCCGGCCTCAATGAAGCCTTTAATTTTAGACCCTTTTTGGAGGGCTTCCAATCAGGGGTCTGTGAGCTTGACCTTTAAGATTTCAATACATTTCATCATATTTTCTCCTACCTCCTTTTAGGCCTAATGGCATTACACCAGTGCTACAGTTCTCTGTGGTATGTGATTATCTGCTGATGCTGTTGACATATATCTTAGACACACGCTTCCTGAAGACGTTAATAACGAAATGTACATCAGAGCGGTACTTGGTCACGCTATTCGACACCACTTCCGGCCATCTGCATCGTCGGTCTGCAGGCCTGGAACGCACGCCAATATCGAATGCGGAAGGACCTTTTCCTTGAGGCAGAGAGTGAGTCTTTCGGTCAGAGCGAGCAGTCCCAGTGCCAGGTCAGGCAAATAACCATGTAAGGAGCCTTTTGGCTGCCTGTTTTTTTTACCTTATTTTTTATTAAAGTCAGTATTATGCTATGGATCTTTTTGTATTTTTCCACATTTGCTGCTTGAGTCTGTGAAGAAAGACATACCATCTACTATCATTTGCATCAGTATCCATATGAGCAGGCATTATCCTGTACAAGCGTTATTTGACTTACTTTTTAACTAAAGTGGTCAAACGGATCTGGTAAGCAGTTTGGACTTGCATCGTCACAACTGGTGTAGTGCTGCGTGTATGGTGGAGGGAGTCGCAAGCCTTTTTCCCGACTTGTTGCTATATCACGATTAATATCTGTTTTCCACATTCTGGATCAGCAGGATTCATTTTTTGTAGAGACACCAAAAAACAAAAAAAAAAACAAAGGTAAATAAATAAAGGGTGAGGGGCCAAAGGAACGAGGAATTGTACCATAAATATTTATCAAATTATTTTTCTTTTTATATATTCTTTATTTATACTTCAAGGAGGTCACAATGTCAAATTACACACATCTTCATAGTTACATACAAGCATTCATTGGTTCTCAGCCCATCTTATTCTCTACCAAAAAAGTACTATTTCCCTAGATTAAATAACTGAGAACCCTTTCTTATTTATCTCTGCTGTTATTAAGTATTCCACTTTCCCTCCTTTTATTTTAATTTTTTCCCCCTACCCTCCCCCCCACCAGTAAACAAAAAAAAAAAACGCCCATCCTGCCCCCCACGCATACAATTTACTCAATCCCCTACATGGTGGTTTCCTTATCTTTCCCTGTTCCCCAGCAATTTCTTTCCCTCCTCTGAAGAAAGGAAAGCGTTCCATACCGCCCATATCCTGGTATACTGCTCACTTCTGTCCTGAGCCGAGTATATTCAATCTTCCACAGCCCCCACCTTCCTCACTTTATTTAACCACATTGCTATTGTTGGTGGTTTAGAATCTTTCCAAGCACGGGCAATACATCCCTTGGCCTCATTAACCATGTGACACAGTACCGAGCTCTTATATTCTCTTATTGGAATATGTGAGAGGTGCAACAGAAAAAAAGCTGGGTCGTCCAGTATTCGATATTCTGTAAATTTTTGCATAATTTTTTGCACGTCTCTCCAATACTGTTTGATCCTGGGACAGGTCCAGAAAATATGTAATAAAGTCCCCCGTCCCCCGTTGCACCTCCAACATTGATCTGAAGCTCCAGGGAAGAACCTCTGGAGCTTCGATGGAGTATAGTACCACCTCGTCAACAACTTGTAGTTTAATTCCTGAATTCCAGTACAGATTGATGAGTTTAACGAGAGGTATATCATCTTCTGACGTTGATCTAATGAGAATGTCCTGTCCAAGTCCCTTTCCCACTTTACAAAGCATGGCATCTCATAATTATCTGAGGGGGCTATGAGCATTGTGTATATCTTTGATATCGTTCGAGACAGAGGTTCCTTCTCTTCACAGTATATTTCAAATCTAGTTAGATCTCATTTATAGTTTATTGCTGGACCTAGTGACTCAAAAAAGTGCCGAAGCTGCATTGCCTGCCAAACCTTCACTTCAAATTGGCCCCCCTGTTGAGTCAATATGGTCACTGTTGGCCAAGAATTAGATTGCAGAAAATGTGATACCTGCATATAACCCTTTTCCCGCAAGCTCTTAAAGTCCCTTCTCTCCATTCCTGGTTTAAAACTGGGGTTACCTAGTACCGGCACTAGTGGGGAGTATGCTGACGAGAATTTAGGGTTCTGACTAATGCTAAACCCTATTTGCAATGTTGGGCCTATAAGAGGATGTTTTTTCATGGATTCTGGTAGTTTTGTATAGCACCAGATCGCTCTTCGAAGAGGTACTATACACATTTCTTGCTCTAATTCTATCCATATCTTAAGTTCTGTATGTCGGCACCAATCGATAATCCTCCCTATGTGAACTGCCTTATAATATTTAAGTAAGTCTGGTACTGCTAAGCCTCTGTCTCTTTTTAGCATGGTCATCCGGCTTCTACTGATCCTTGGTCGCTTACCTGCCCAAATAAATTTTGTAAACACCGTGTCTATTTTACGGAAGAAAGCAGATGGAATTTCTATCGGTAGGGCCTGTAGTAAATAAAGACATTTTGGCAAAATACTCATTTTAATGGAGTTGCAGCGACCAAACCATGAATGCCGTCCCTGTTGCCATTTCTCTAACAATGTTCTAACTGCCTTAAGGAGCGGAGGAAAGTTCATCTTAAATGTCTCCTCTATCTTTACTGGGATCTGTGTGCCCAGGTATTTTAGGGCCGTCCCTACCCATTTAAATTTAAAATTAGGTTGTAACACTTGTTGTTTTTCCCAGGGAAGAGCTACCCCCATTGCCTCTGACTTTGAATAATTGATTTTAAAATTTGCTAATGCTCCATACTCTTCTATTTCCTTCATTAAATTTGGCAGTGAGATATGTGGACTAACCAGTGAAAACAGCAGATCATCTGCATAAGCCGAGATTTTATAGCTCCTATCTCCAACTTGTAGACCTCTGATATCTGGATTTCGCCTAATTTTGTTCAGTAACGGTTCTATCGAAAGGGCAAACAGCATAGGAGAAAGTGGGCACCCTTGTCGTGTTCCGTTTGAGATTTTAATCGGCTCTGAAAGTACCCCATTGACTTTAACCAAAGCTTGCGGGGAGGAGTATATTCCAGATATCCACCTTATCATATGCTCACCTAGTCCCATATGCCTCAGTACTTTAAACATAAACCCCCAGTTCACCCTATCAAATGCTTTTTCTGCATCTGTACTTAAAAAAATAGAGGGTATTCTCGTTTGATTGGCATAGTGGACCAGGTTGAGTACCTTAACCGTGTTGTCTCTCGCCTCCCTAGTAGGGATAAACCCTACTTGGTCTCGATGTACCAATTGGTTTAATAATGGTTGGAGGCGAGAAGACAACAGTTTGGTAAAGAGCTTCAAGTCACAGTTTAGCAATGAGATAGGCCGGTAACTCCCACAGTCCGCGGGGTCCTTCCCTTCCTTTGGAATCACCGAGATGTGCGCTCTAAGTGCATCCTGGGGGAGGGCCGCCGCTTTGCCGATCGCATTAAAGGCCTTTAACATATGCGTACCTAAGGTTGGGAGGAAACTCTTATAATACTGGATTGAGAATCCATCCGGCCCCGGTGCTTTCCCCTGCTTAACTGTTTTCATTACTACATTTAATTCCTCTATCGTTATAGGGGCTTCCAGTCTACTACGTTCCGTGGAAGAGAGCCTACATAGGCCTGCTGCTGATAAATACTCCTTCATTTTAGCCTGGGGTACTCGGGGTAGTGACAAGTTGTATAACGAAGAGTAGTATTCTCCAAATCTCTTAGCTATCTCACTGGGTCGGGAAATCAGACGTCCATTTTCCCCTTTAATATGGGGGACATAAACCATCTTCCCCTTTTCTTTAAGTTTCCCTGCTAATGCTTTACTACACTTATCCCCTAGTTCATACGTTATTTTCCTGCCAAACTGGATTGCCGCCTTCGCTTTACATCGGAGGAGATCGGTCAGCTGTCTTCTCAGATGTGCCAACTCATTTCCTGTAGATGTAGTTTGTATATTCTTGTGCAGAGTCTCCAACTTCTGAATTTCGTCTACTAATTTTACCATCTGTTCTTCTCGTATTTTTTTTAATCGAGAGCCATGTTTAATCAGCACTCCCCTCATTACCGCCTTATGTGCCTCCCATATCATGCCCGGGTCGCTCCCCGGGGTGTCATTTATCTGGAAGTACGCTTCCATTTCTTTCCCTACATCTTCCCGTATTTCAGGAATCTGCAACAAACTTTCATTTAGCCGCCATTGACGCCCCTTGGATAGAGCCGGGCCCGACATGGAAATCTGTAGTGTCACTGGTGCATGATCTGACCAAGTTATATTTCCTATCTCTACTTTCTGTACTGACGACAGTAAGTAATGGGGTATCAAAAAGAGATCAATGCGGGAGTAAAGTTGATGCGGGTTTGAAAAAAATGTATAATCTCTCTCTCCTTCATGTAACAACCTCCCTACATCCACCAAATGCATCTCTTGCAACTTCCGCACTATCTTCCCTCTGACACCCTTAGGAACTGATGAGACTCCCGATGACGTATCTTCCTTAGGGTTTAGTGGTATATTAAAATCTCCTCCTAAGATTATTTTCCCTTCTGCAAATTCCATTAATTTAGTCAGAGTTTTACTTATAAAATTACCTTGATGTACATTTGGCGCATATACAGTGGCTAACGTAACTTTTGCCCCTCCTATTTGTCCCTTTATAAAAAGGTAACGTCCATCTACATCTTTCCACATATCCAGGAGAGCCCAGGGTACCCGGTTCGAAATTAAGATGGAAACTCCCTTAGACTTCGATATTTGATTGTGTACATGGTATGCACAGGGGAAGAATCTATTCTGGAGATACGGAAGGTCGCTCTTTTTAAAGTGTGTTTCTTGTATGAACGCCACGTCCGTACTGGATCGTTTTAATTCATTAAGTAGTATTTTCCGTTTCTCCGGTATATTCAATCCTTTTGCATTTATGGAGGTTACCCTTATCCCCTCCATCTTTCAGAGGGCTATGAAAAGGCAGTAGTGGGCAGAAAAAAAAATAAAAAACACCCCAATCTTTTCTAATCTAAATCTAACCCCCCTCCTATCCTATCAACCCCTAAGAGAGGCACCCCGCTCTGAACCTCCAATTATACAGTTCGCGTGGGTGCAGACCTATTTAGGGGGTTGGCTTGAGTCGGCTAGAGTGCTCTACTCTGCTCTACTATACCCTCCCTCCAGTCTCCCCCTTTCTCAACCTTTACTTTCTTCAACTACTCAACACATTTTATTTCCATATTGGGGGTAAATCCCATAATTTACTATCGTAGTCCCCCTCTCTCTCTTCTCCATCTTTCCTCCTCCTCTCTCTTCTATTCCTCTAATCTTTTTCCCCCTTTTCCCCCCCTCCCTTCCCCTTCCTTCCCCCCCTCCCTTCCCCTTCCTTCCCCCTCCCTTCCCCTTCCTTCCCCCTCCCTTCCCCTTCCTTCCCCCTCCTTCTCGTTCCCGGGCCTCCCTCTATCCTCTCATATTCTTTTATCTTTTATCCTTTCCCCTGTCCCTTCTATATCTTCTCTTCCCTTGGCTTCCATCTCCTCTCTCTCTACCGCCCCTCCTTCCCCCCCCCCAAAACCCCCCTCTAACTTTTCCTTCTTCCTTTTTTCTCTTTTTTTTTCCCTTCCTTTCCCCTTCCCTTTCCTTCCCTCCTTTCTTTTCCCCTAGGATTTTACTTCTTTCTTACTGCATCCCTTTCTTTAACTTCACACCTCTTATTACCTCTGACTTCTATTCCTTCTATTCAATCACTCCGCAGGTCCTCCCCCTCGTGTGAACCTACCAAACCTACCGAGCCTACCAAACCCACCCTTACAGTGACAACTTGAATTAGAGTGCCCTTACCCCCCCCCCCCTTCCCCCCTTCACTATCTTCTACATTACTTCTCCCCCCCCCTCCTCTTTACCCCACCTCCCACTATTTTTCTTACTCACCGCGATCCTCCTACTTTACTAAGTGCCCGTGTTCTTTCTTTTTTTCCCTTTTCCTCTTCCCTCCCCCCTCTTTCCCCTTCCTTCTTCCCTTCCCCCTCCCTCCCTCTCCTATCTCCTTCTCCTATCCTATGTGTATTGTTACCTCATCCTTTCTTGTGTTTCATTTTCACTTTCATAATTTCATAGACAATAGAGTGACTAAATACCCAAACCCCGGGAAAAAAAAAAAAAAGGGGAGAGAGTTTTTAAATCCCTCTGCGGTATGAAGGAATTTAGTGGTGACGTTTTCTGAAGGGGTTTATCTCATTCATCAATCAACTTATTGCCTATTTCCAGTTTTTTGAAGTCTATTGAAGAAGAGCTTTTTTCTCCTTTTCTTTTCCCTTTCTTTCCTTCTTGGGGCCACCTGGGGAGGGGAAGGACCCTCATTCCCTACTTCACTAATTTACCAAGGGATTTAAACCCTTTTCCCTATTTCCTTATTACCTTACACATATTAATATTAATATTATATTTCCTTCCCCCCTTTTCTTCCCTTTCCCTCCCCCCCTTATAAACTTTTATATATTTAGTTAGTGCCAATATTCCCATTGTTACCCCCAGAACTACCCAGCTGTGCTCTCGTGTATTCTCATAAAAAGCCGTGACAGAAAAAAGAAAAAAAAAAAAAAAGTAAATAATTAAGTGAGATTATATATTACATATTTTCCCCCCTCCTATTGACTCCCTTAGAGAGGAGTGGGCGGAGAGCACCCCAAATTTTTTTTTTGGGCGCTCCCGCCAAACTTCTCTTTCTTCTCTACACACTAAAACAACAAAATAAAAAAAAAATAAAAAAGAAAAATTTTTTTTTTAAGTTAATCAAATAGAAAAACATTTTCCCTATCTTTACCCCTGTGTACCAAAATCAAAACCAAATGTGCAACTACACCACACAATAATCTCCGTATTTCTTAAAAAATGAAAAAATTAAATCTCAACCACTATCTTCCCATCGTCCCCCAACCCTCCCCCCCTGGGAAGGGGAGAAAAAAAAAAAAAAAAAACCCCGGGGAAAAAAAAAAAAAGGACCCTCTACTGGTTTTCATTTAAGGGACAAGGGGGCGACCCAGAAAAAAAAAGGGAGGGGGGGAAATCAAAACATTTCTTAAAAAAAAAAAAAAAAAAGAGGGGGGGGCCAAACAGGGGTAGATATTTTTCAAGAGAGTCCAGAAAAGATGGTCCCTAACAGAGTCTCACCCCTCCTCCCCCCATTAATCCACTGGAATTACTGTCTAATTTCTCCTCTTCTCTGGGGTTTTAGTCCATCCCCCCTCGGGAGGTCTTTACTATTCAGGGGTCCTGTTATTGATTGGAGCCAGTTCGGTACCTCTAAGGCTTCTGTTCCTAGAAAGGAAAACAAATCCGGGAGTTCTGCCGGGTGTCGCAGATTAAAAGTCATCGCGTCTTTTCTTACAGTCAACGCTATAGGGTATCCCCACTTATAGGCCCCTCCTGTATGTTTAATTCTGTCCAAGAGTGGACGCATCATTGCCCTTCGCCGCAAAGTAGCCCGGGATAAGTCAGGTAGTACTTTCACCTTTACTCCATCATATTCTATGTCACCTGCCTCCCATGCTTTGCGACTTATTAACTCTTTTTGGGAAAAATGATAAAATCTGCATATAACGTCTCTGGGTCTATTTACATTTATTGACGGGGGCCCTAGGGCTCTATGCACTCTCTCAAACTCCCATTCCTGGGGGAGAGCAAGAGCTTGCAATTGTTGGCAGATAGTTTGTACCGTAAGCTGCAATGCGTCCCGTCCTACTGTCTCAGGGATCCCCCTGAATCTCAGATTCTGACGGCGGCTGCGGTCTTCCATTTCTTCTATTTGCAACTGCATATTAGAAACATATAAAGCTTGTAAAGTCTGTACCTGTTCCAGCTGATGAACTCGCTTCTCCAGGGATACCCTTTGATCTTCCTCTCTTAGGAGCCTTTCTGATAAATGCTCCACTTCAGTTTGAACCAACTTCATCTCCCTTCTAAGTGTATCCTCAAACCTAGTCACCATTGTGTCGATATCTGCACGTGTGGGGAGTGCTTGAAACAGTGCTCTCAATTCTGGATTTCCCATAGATAGCTGCACATTTCCCTGATATTCCTGGGGATTTTCACTCTCCTCCATTACCTCCTCTCTCTGTAGTCCCCGCGTCTTACCCATCTGAAGCTGGGGCGTAGATCTTCTTCGTTCCTGCATCTCGCTTGTCTCTCTTCCGGCAGGCTCCGATGCACACTCACTCGGCTTATCTCCACCTCCCGCTGGGTCACGTGGTCCCGCCGATTGTTTCCTGGATACCGCCGCTCTCGTATGGGGGAAGAAGCGCTCTATCTCCGGCTGTTTCTCCGGTTTTTGTGCCCCCTTCTCCTTCTTCCTCATCCCCAGGTAAGCGCTTACTCTGTATCTCGCTGCTTGGGGAGGGGAGGACAGTAGCCTATGTCCGTAGCATCGCACTACACACTCTGTATCGTGCTGCTTAGAGAGAGTAGAGAGGACTTTGACACGCTGTGTCCGTTACATCGCTGAGAGACCGGGTGGAGGGCCGGAGCTTGTTCGAGCGTGTGTCTCCTACTCCGCCATCATCAAGCCACACCCCCTCCTCCTCTCAATGCCACAGATTCTCAATTGGATTTAGGGCTATTTTTCTATCCCCCCAGACACAAAACCTTCCAAAAAAGGTTTGTAATTAAATGCCTCATTGAGACCTGGGAAGACTGTAGCTTGTAACTGGAAAATCCACTTCAGTTCTTTATGGATTTTATTTCAATCTCCCCCTCTAACACTAGGGTGCACTCTATCGAGAACTGAAAACCTCACTTTGGGAAAAATACTATTGTGTAATGATAAAACATGTCTTATCCCTACTTGTACTAGACTTGTATACAACGTTTTTCCCGCCAATACCATTATCCAATTCCACCAGGAGGTGTTTGTTACATCTAAGCCCTTGTACACATGGTCGGAGAATCCGTCGGAATGTGTCTTATCGGACCGTGTCGTCAGATAATCCGACTGTGTGTGGTATGCATTGGACTGATTCCGTCAGAATCTCCGTCGGACCCAATTTTCCAACATGTTGGAAATATTTCCCGACCAACTGGGCCGGTCGGATGTAATCCGATCATGTGTAGAGAATTTTGATCGGACCAAGTGACACGCATGCTCAGATCAAATTCCTACATCAAAGCTATGGGCTACTAGCCTGAATCTAGTCCCATCGTAACGAAATTACGTCATCACGTTCTGAAAGATCAAATTTTTCAACAACTTAGTCCGACCGTGTGTATGCAACAGTTTCGGACACAATCCGTCAGACTAAATCTGACGGACAAAATCCGACGGATTTGGTTGTGGAAATCTCCGACCGTGTGTACGTGGGCTTAGACTGTCGTGAAACATATGTCCACTTTTGCAGCTATTTTGTGCTTCCCTTTTTGCTAATACTATTGCCATATCATGTCTATGGGATGCGTGCAGTCTTTCAGCCCAGTTGGTGGGGTTGTTTAACTTCGCCATGGTGCGCTTGCACTCCAGCCTGGGGCGCTGCGACCAGGGCTACTCGCTTGCTGCTGACGTCATGAGGGTGGGGCTGCGCTGTCCCGTCAGAGATCTCAACGCAGCCAGCTAGGTAGATACCATTGGCACTCCCACCGGCCCCACCAGCATCAGCTATATAAAAAACTAAAATAAGATATTTTCTTTTGAATAAACCACTATCGTGTGAAAGCGGTAAGGGACAAAACTGAACTGCAAAGTTGAAATAAGTCTCTCGGAAAATTTTCACTGAAGTGGAAAAAAATAAATAAATAATCAACTACAAATTGACAATAAAGCACCCAACAATGAGAACAAATAAAGACAACAAAGTGGTTGATTGCCCAAAGAGCAAGCAATCGGAATTAAAGCACAGTTTCTTAACTGACCCTAATCTCTCCCTATGCTGTTTGTCAGCTTCCCCTTACCTTCCCTACAGCAGCTTCTATAAACTATCACTATGGGGGTATTTACTAAAACTGGAGAGTGAAAAATTGGGTGCAGCTCTGCATAGAAACCAACCAGCATCCAGGATTTATTTCCAAAGCTTAAAGAAGAGCTCCACCCAAAAGGGGGAAGTTCTGCTTTAAGAACTCGTCCGCTCCTCTAGCTCAATTGGCACTTTTGAGGAGGGGGGGGGGGAGCGGGGTACCCAATTTTGACAGGTACCTGTTTTCCACTTCCGTTCCGATCTCTCCCTCCCCCCTGCAGTCATGGACAGGTCCCAGAAGACTGCATCCACCAAACACAATAGCAGTGCGACTCACACATTCGCAGTGCAACTCATGCATGCGCAGTGTGACTCACGCATACGCAGTGGCCACCTGGCTGTGAAGCGGCAAGCTGTTACAGCCAGCTGCCCATAGAGAAAATGCTGGCGCCGGGGACCGAAGACAGCGGGTGAGACCAACTTTAAATGAACAAGCTGAAGTTAGAAGCTGATTGGGTACCATGCACAGCTGCACAAGATTCTGAGTGCTACGGTTTTTGTAGATCATCCCCTATGACTGTCCTGTGCCCTTCCCCTTCTATAGTTTGGGGGTCTAGACTATCCAGCAGCCCTTCATTGTCTCTAAGCCTGATTCCATGGTTCAACGATGGTTAAACAAAAATTCTCCCCGGAAAATTTAGCCATAAATTTGCCATGACTCCTTGGAGCTGCATGATTTGCTGCAAATCCATAGTGACAAATCTGAACCACATCCCAAATTAGAAGCTCTTTTTTTATTACTGCCTGTGTTCTTAATAGGGAGGTTTCCTTTCACTTTTTTCATTGGGGTCAGATGCACAAGAAAATATGGGGACAAAGGCAACAACAAAAACATCCTGTTTTATCAGATAACACAGTTTTTCATCTGTAATAAATTTATGTTATTGCATAGATTCTAACAAAGTAAATGAGTTTTTATTAAAATATTTTTAGTTTTTTGGCATTTGAAAATCAGTGGTGCACACAGGATTCCATCCATTCTGCACATTAATTGTTATGAATTAGTGAACGTGAATAAGGAAACATTTGCACCTTGTGTCCCCCATTAGAGACTTCAACCTTGAATATCCACTTCAATTTGCATGATTTTTCCACTGTGTGCCTTTCTAAAGTTCTGTATTTTTTTTTTAAACATATTTTATTGAAGTTTTACAGATTTACAATAACCACAACAATATCGTATAGTACAAAGTCATCAAATCCAATATATGTGGCCTAAACAATGTAAGAGGAACCTTAGGGTCTATGTAGGCAGCTCTCCTAACCATTTCTGTGAAGAACACCTGGGACCATACCTACCCTAGGCTCATGTATCTAAATTGTTGCGTGGTTATTGTGATAAAAGTGGTATAGATCAGAGAAATACCCTAATTTTCCATTTCTTATGTTATGGATCTATATGGGTAGTGCGCTTAGCAGAGAAAGTGCCCCAAGAGAGTTCACCCTCGTCCCCGAACACCCCTAAAGAGATCTGTGTCTGGCGAAGAGGGTGTATATGCGTACATCCAGGCGGATTAGGGTTCGGTGCACTGCGTTGTGTGTACGAGCCCATAGTAGCGATATTAGGGTCTTAGACTTTATAACCTCTGGGTATGGGATGTGGGAGGTGTCTGTGAAAGTTTTCCAGCATTGCATGCATATCTCTATAGCACCTAAAGGTCTTTGTTTAGGATGTTAATGGCTTGCATTGTACAATTAACTATGTATAAGGGGAGATTTGGATGTGGGGGGAGGGTCTAGGGATGGTATAGGACCATCCTGTGGCAGACAATGTTATATACGGATTTCTCTAGGCAGAGGAGGAAGAGGTACCAGTGGAGGTGTTCGCATCTGGTGATTTTCTAAATTGCAACCAGCATGTCCAATTTCCCTGTATTTCTGTGGAGCGTCTCTAGATTGGTGAATGAGGTTTTCCATTTCAGCTATTCTGTCAACTGGTCGTATCCATTCTGAGATCATGGGAACCGTGGTGGCCCTCCAATGTACCGGGACACATTGATTTGCCGCATTAATGAGGTGGGATACAAGGGATTTCTTCTACGCTGACTTTGCAATGGAGGTATAGTGTAGTAAGAATTGGGCGGGGGTAAGATCGGGGGTATATGTTGTGATTTGTGTGATAAGACGTTGGATTTCCATCCCAAATGGTTGTATGAGTGGGCACTCCCACCAAATATGGTGTAGTGTGCCATGCGCTGTTTTATATCTCCAACACTGCAGAGGGAGGCTGAGGTAAAACTTGTGAATTTTGTCAGGTGTCCTGTACCACGTTTTGAATATCTTGTATCTGTTTTCTTGTATGGAGACATTGATGGATCCTTTGTGAATATGGTGGTGTATGAGCCCCCAGTTGTCAGTGGATAGATCTAGTTTGAGATCTGCTTCACATTGGCGTACCAGATTGTCATCTTTGATTTTATGTGTCGAGAATAGCATCCCATAGACATTTGAGATTAAATGGCGTTGGGGTACCTCTTTAATACAAAGGGATTCAAAAGATGTGTATTCACGGTGCCAGGATGTGTTGGGACCTGGGTTTTGAAGAAAGTAGAAAGTGTTTGACATGCAGATATTTATACCAGGAAATGTGGTAGTCTGGGAATTTAGATGTCAGGGCTTGATGTGACAGGATTGTTCCATTGTCAAAGAGCTGTTTTGCTCTAATTCGGAGTTTATGTGGGTCTGTTGTTTGGTTCCGTACTGTCAGGCCTGGTCGAAATTCTGGGTTTTCGTCTAGTGGAGTCATGGATCCATTAGTAGGTCTTAAATTTAGTTGTTTGCATGACTTTCTGAAGTTTAGCAAGGTTGCATTAATTAGAGGGTGAGATTTAAGTTCTTTAGGGTTAGTTGGCTAGTGGGAACTGGATAAATGCATTTACTAGTTGGATCCAGTCCTTATGGCGCTCATGTATATGCCAATCGACAATTCTAGTCAGGTGGCAAGCCCAATGGTATTTTTGGATGTTCGGCAGGTTTATGCCTCCTTGCATTTTGGGAAGTGTCAAACTTTCCCAACTCAGTCTGGGTGGTTTAGATGCCCATAGGAATGATATGCACATCCATTTGTAGGTGGAAAAGAAGGTTGGTGGGAGTTTAATAGGGATGGCTTGCAGTAGATAGAGAAGCCTGGGTAGGACATTCATTTTAAGAATGGCTGCCCTGCCAAACCAAGAGAATGCTCCTAAGTGCCATTTGTGCAGGTCGCTCTGGATTTTTTTGCAGGATAGGTTGAAAATTATGTGCATAAAGATCATTCAGTTTCGCAGGTATTTTGATACCGAGGTATGTGATGGCTTGGGGTTCCCAGCCAAAAGGGAGCTTGTTCTTACATTGTGTGACTGTTGTTGTCGGGAGGGTAATGTTTAGAGCTTTTGATTTTGAGAAGTTTATTTGTAGATTAGAAAGATATTTCAAGAGTGAAAAGTCCTTGAGGAGGTTCAGGTTCGTGTTCACCGGATCAGTTAGAGCAGGATGTCATCCGCAAAGGCTGCTACCTTATATTGTTTGTGATTGATCTCTAGATATCTGGGTTCTCTCTGAGTTTACGGAGTATGGGTTCTTTGCTGAGTATGAAGATCAAAGGGGAAAGGGAGCATCCTTGTCTAGTGCCGTTTGATATGGAGAAGGCGTCCAACAGGCGGCCATTTACTCTAATTCTGGCTGTGGGGGACAAGTATAGAGCTAAAATCATCTGGACTAGGTGTTGAAGTATGCCCATTGCTTTTAAAGTTGCCTCCATATAGTCCCATGCCACCCTGTCGAACACCTTCTCCGCATCCAAGGACAGGAAAAATGTCATGGATAGCCAATGATGAATGTTCAGGGCTTTCGTGGTATTATCCCTGGCTTCCCTACCAGGGACAAATCCAACTTGATCTAGGGAGACCAATCTGGGGAGTAAGGGGAGGATGCGGTTGGATAAAGCTTTGGCGTAGAGTTTTACGTCCACGGTTAAGAGGGATATAGGGTGGTAATTGGATACTAGCATGATGTCCTTATCTGGTTTAGGAATGAGAGCGATGTGGGCCTCTAGGATATCTCGACTAGCCATTCCAGCGGATGTTAAATTATTGAAGGCTTTGACTAGCTGGGGGATAAGAATATCTGGCAAAGATTTATAATAGCCTACTGTCAGGCCATCTGGGCCCGGGCTCTTTCCCGTTTTTAGTTGTTTCTGCGCATGTAATATCTCTTCTACAGTCAGAGGTAGGTCTAGATCTGTGGATTCTTCTGCCGTGAGTGGTGTCGGGCTATATTTGTGTAAATATTTTTGGATCGCAACGATTCGGTCGTTTGTGTTGGTTGTCGGTTGTGGGGTTGAAAGGCTGTAAAGTTTGGAAAAGTATTGCACAAATCGGTTTGCTATCTCTTCTGATATAGCTAAAAGTTCTGTATTTTTATTTTCAACGTTTTTCTTTTATCATTCAAATTAATTTTTTTGTTTGTAGAATTTTACTCACTAGACCAAAAAAAAAAAAAAAGATTTAAAATTGCCTTTTATGTATTTCAAAAACCAAGAGTTGCATTTTTCTAAAATTTCAAACTTGCAATCTGCAATCAGCAATTTACTTTCAGAGCAGGACTACAGAGCAACCTCTGTGCATGTGTAGCAGTGGTTATAGACCACTATACCATGCCAAATAATGTTTTTTTATTTGTATAAAAACCTGCACATTATTAGCTGTTGAATAACATACAACTAAAATAGAAATGCTGAAGAACGGACCTTCCTTCCCTCTTCCATTGAAAATAAAAAAATAGGGTTCTATGGCAATACTCCTGCAGTCCTAGCTGCTCTTCTTTCAGATTGAATAATATACAGTGGGGTTGATTTACTAAAGGCACTTGGAAGTGCTGTCACTGTATATCTAAAGGGAAGATCTAAAATGAGTGGAAGCTCTGCTGATTTTATCATCCAATCATATGAAAGCTAAAATGCTGTTTTTAAATTTTCCTTGCATGTTACCCTCAGATCTACAGCAAGTGCACTTATAGTGCAAAGTGAATTTTCCTTTAGTAAATAACCCCCAGTGTTCTGTTTCAAATGCTGCTTTATGCATTGACATACCACCTTAGTCCAAACACATAAAAACAAACCAATTATAGTGTTGTCCCCAATATTCCTAATCCAACAGCAAGCAGTCTGAATGTATAAACTCCGCTCTAGGCGTTGCAGCTCTCCAATAAGTCCACTGGGTGGCAGACACAGATTTGTAAATATAGAGCAAAAGAGAGTGCACGCCAGCCCTAGTGTGATTCCGTTTAATAATAAAAATACATTGAAAACAGGAGGGGATGCGTTGTGACGTGACTAACTCCTCTGATAGGCTTAGTGCGGTTTCTAGGACATGTTTTGGAGGCCTTCTTATTTAGATCAGGCAGGCGTGGCCTGTACTAGGCCTGTACTAGGCTGCAAAAGTACTCAAAATTGCATATTGTCTTTTCACCATAAATCCTAAAGAAAATCTGATTTTGTGCATCTGGCATGGCTTTTAAACTGCTGCAGGAAAATAAGGTACTTTGTATATAATTAGGGAGGAGGGGGGCTATTGATAGATCAGAGTAGAAAGGAAGGGTCACACATCTATGGTGGAAGTCGGACATCTATGGTGTCTTACTGCAATGAATGGAGTGGCAACCTCAGCCTGGACTGCGACCATGTCACGCCTCCAACACATTTCATTCCGTCCCCGGAGCTTAGTCATGGGGATAGGGAACTCATGCATATGGGGAGTATTTAAGCATCATCGGTAGTCACTCGTTAGGTGCACAAAGGTAGTAGGTATGTGTAATTGTGATTGCGGTTAGTATGGAGGAAAGGATCTATCAGTGCAATTTAGCCTAGAGTGCTATCCTCTGTGCAATGTAAAATATTGTGAGTGCAAGAAAAAAAATCTATAAGCATGTATACGCCCAATTGGGCCAATAAGCAAAAAGCTAACAAATGTTATTATAATATATACGATAAAAAATAAATTGTTTTTGATTCGTGTTAATGTTAGATCAGACTACATGGTCCATCGATGTAAGAAATAGCTCCACTACATATGTATATGACGGATATTTAATTTGGGTGATCGAAAATAGTTTTTTGATTGTTGTTATAGGTCTCTTACACACACTTTTATCTGTCTGGATATTCTTTTATATCGGGGATTCGAGACATATATAGTGGAGCTATTTCTTACATCGATCGTAGAGTCTTTTGACTCGTGGGCTTTTTTTTGCGGTGAATTACAGTGTGACCCTGTGAAAGTTGTCTGGCTGGGGTGGTGTCACGATCGTCCTGGCGTTCCGGTCGCACACGGGAGACTTACCCGCAGAAGCC
Source organism: Lithobates pipiens (assembly GCF_037356315.1). Classification (NCBI taxonomy): domain Eukaryota; kingdom Metazoa; phylum Chordata; class Amphibia; order Anura; family Ranidae; genus Lithobates; species Lithobates pipiens. Next base: position 81,996,250 of record NW_027507788.1, read on the forward strand.
TGTCGTTGAGAACCCGTCGTTCCCCTTTGACGCGCGCTAAAGCGAACGGACGCTCTCGCGTCGGCATGAACGAGCGCACGCGTGCACGTGGGGTCACGATCGGGCGCACGGCCACTCGCGGGGGCACGCTGACTCGTCGTGCCACCGTTTTGGCGCCCTAAAGGCTTCTTAAGGTCCTTGCTCCGTTCCCTTCTTGCTGTCCAGTCTACAGCGTGTTCGGAGATCCTGCTATTCAGTTCCTGTACCTGTTACCTTGGTTCCTGTTACCCGGCTAGTTCTTGACCTTGATCCGTTGCTGCCTGCCTACGACTTCTTGCTTGTCTGACCACGTCTCTGCCTCATCCTCTTGTACTGTGTTGACCGTTTCCTGCTGACCCGGCCTGCACCCGACTCCGCTGTTCCTGCCAACCCGTTTGGATTTCCTGTGACTGCTTCTCCGCTGACGATCGTCTGCCTGCCAGTCTACCCACTTGTGCCTGCCTACACCAGCCGATTACCATCAGCCCTACCTACTCGCTGTCGGTGTTCTGCTGCTTATCCGGACCTGCCTCTATCTGCCAGGCACTTGTGCCCTCTGAACTTTTGAATTCCTGTTACCACCTCCAGGGGTTCATTAACCAGGGGATACGGGGGGCCGCTCCCTGCATTCCGGGCTCGTCTACTAGGTACGTGACAGTACTGGACAGCCATGTCCGAGCCTGCGCAGGGAGCCTCCCCCATGGACGAGCTTTGCCGCCACCTGGCTGGCCTTACCCAGGCAGTAAAGAGTCTACAAGAAGGCTACGGCAGATTGGAAGAACAAGTCCAGGCGCTATCTGCTTCTTCGCCAGCTGCTCCGGGGGCCCATGCCCCACCATCAGTGGTGATGATGCCACCCGAGCCCAGGGTCCCAACTCCGGAACGATTCGCGGGAGACCGGAACAAGTTCAGTCCGCAACTCCTGTGAGCTCTATTTCGCCCTGCAACCGAGGACCTTCTCCCTTGAGGCGACTAAGGTGGGGTTCGTTATTTCCCTTCTGACGAACGAACATCAGGCCTGGGCACATCGTCTGCTGGAACGAAAGGATCCGTCCTTAGACACCATGAACACTTTCTTCCTGGCGATGTCTAGACTCTATGAGGATCCCCAACTTGCTGCGACCGCTGAAGCAGCCTTACACGCCCTGCAACAAGGTCGCAGGCCTGTGTCGGAGTTCCGACGTTGGAGCGCTGACACGGACTGGAACAACGCGGCCCTGCGATATCAGTTCTGCATGGGTCTGTCCGAGCCTCTGAAGGACGAGTTGGCACGTGTGGGCATTCCCGAAACTCTGGAAGCTCTGATAGACATTTCAGTCCAAATTGATAGGCGCCTGAGAGAGCGCCGCCAAGAGCGTTCTACCGCAGCTACTCGCCCGGTCTGGATGTTACCACAGGTGCCTAGCTCCGCCCACCCAGCTCCTTCTGTTCCAGCCGCAGCCACACTGGATCCCCCGGAACCTATGCAGCTGGGGCTACTCCGTCCATCCCTGACTCCAGAGGAACGCCAACGTCGCCGGGTCAACAACCTCTGCCTGTACTGCGGAGAGCCAGGGCACTTTGTTCGCACTTGCCCAGCTAAGATGCGTAAGTGCCTCCTTGTTCCACCTGTCCCCTCACCTGTTTTGTCTGATAACACCTCTCACCTGGCTGTCCCTGTTCTTTTGCAGCTTCCAGGAAGGACTATTCCAACCCACGCAGTTATTGATTCCGGGGCGTGCAGTGGCTTTGTAGACTCGTCCTTCGCCCTGAAGAACAGGATTCCCCTTAGACCGAGAGAGAAGGGGCTCTCGGTATACCTGGCCGATGGGTCTACTTTGGAATCAGGACCAGTGACTCAGGAGACTAGTCCCCTATCTGCTGTCATCGCCGGGACTCACCAAGAATTCCTATGCCTAGATGTCATCAAGTCTCCTCTGTTCCCCATCATTCTAGGTATGCCTTGGTTGAAAGCACACAACCCACGCATTGATTGGGCCACTGGAATGATTGAGTTTCCTTCGGTCTACTGTCTCCAGCATTGTTGCCCTTCAGTTAACGGGGACTCTTCGGCCCTCCTCTGTTTGGAAGCAGACGAAGAAACCCGACAAGCTGTGCCCAAGGAATATCATGACTTCCTAGATGTTTTCAGTAAAAAGGGGGCCTGAGACTCTACCACCTCACAGGCCATATGACTGCCCTATTGAACTACTCCCGGGGGCAGAGATCCCCTTCGGAAGAATCTTCCCTCTATCCGAGTCTGAACTGAGTACCCTGAAGTCCTACTTGGATGATAACCTTGAGAAGGGATTTATCCGACCCTCTACCTCCCCGGCTGGCGCTGGGATTTTCTTTGTGGAAAAGAAAGACCACTCCTTACGCCCATGTGTGGACTATCGGGCGTTGAACAAAATCACCATTAAAAATCGCTACCCCCTGCCATTAGTACCCAAATTTTTTCAGAGACTAGGTTCTGCTAAGTTGTTCTCCAAGCTGGATCTTCGGGGTGCCTACAACCTCGTCCGTATTAGGAGGGGTGACGAGTGGAAGACTGCCTTCCGTACCTGCTTCGGGCACTTCGAATACTTGGTGATGCCATTCGGGTTGTGTAACGCCCCAGCCATGTTTCAGCATTTTGTCAATGACATTTTTAGAGATTACCTTGATCTGTTTGTAATTATTTACCTTGATGACATCCTAATTTTTTCCCCCACTTTATCCGACCACCGGGAACACGTAAAGAAGGTCCTGACTCGTCTCCGCCTTCACGGCTTGTACGCCAAACCCGAGAAATGTGTCTTTGAACGGCAGAGCATCCAGTTTCTCGGCCTGGTCATCTCTGTGAGAGGGATTGAGATGGATCCCCAGAAGATCTCCGCAAAACAGGACTGGCCTGTTCCTTCCGCTAAAAAGGGAGTTCAGCGATTTGTGGGATTCGCAAATTTTTACCGCAAGTTTATTAAGGGATTCTCTTCTTCTCAGATGGCTGGGCGGGTGCGTGACGTGAGGACGTAGCGTCCGCCTGAGGGGAGGGGCCTGCCAGCGCTAAGCGCACCGCGCCGACGAGCGGGAAGGAGGACATGGCTTGGAGCGAGGAGGTGAGAGATCCCAGCCCAGCCAGATGCGAGCCCCCGGGGCGGTAGATCGGAAGCGGTGCAGCAACATCCCGCTGCCTTGTGCACAGCAGAGTACTTCTCCAAGCTTAACAGTAACGGGATGTTGACCCCCCCCCTCTCCCCCACATCTCAGGAACCCGGAAACCAGCAGGAGAGAGAGTTATAGCGGACAAAAAGGAAGAAAAGGACGGTAACAGTATCAGGATAACAATGTTATTGTTGTGCAATATATATATATATATACAGTGGTGTGAAAAAGTGTTTGCCCCCTTCCTCATTTCCTGTTCCTTTGCATGTTTGTCACACTTAAGTGTTTCGGAACATCAAACCAATTTAAACAATAGTCAAGGACAACACAAGTAAACACAAAATGCAATTTGTAAATGAAGGTGTTTATTATTAAAGGTGAAAAAAAATCCAAACCATCATGGCCCTGTGTGAAAAAGTGATTGCCCCCCTTGTTAAAACATACTATAACTGTGGTTGTCCACACCTGAGTTCAATTTCTCTAGCCACACCCAGGCCTGATTATTGCCACACCTGTTCACAATCAAGGCATCACTTAAATAGGAGCTGCTTGACACAGTAAGGTCCACCAGAAGATCCTTAAAAGCTACACATCATGCCGAGACCCAAAGAAATTCAGGAACAATTGAGAAAGAAAGTAATTGAGATCTATCAGTCTGGAAAGGGTTATAAAGCCATTTCCAAAGCTTTGGGAATCCAGCGAACCACAGTGAGAGCCATTATCCACAAATGGCGAAGACATGGAACAGTGGTGAACCTTCCCAGGAGTGGCCGGCCGCCCAAAATTACCCCAAGAGCGCAGCGACGACTCATCCAAGAGGTCACAAAAGACCCCACAACAACGTCCAAGGAACTGCAGGCCTCACTTGCCTCAGTTAAGGTCAGCGTTCATGCCTCCACCATCAGGAAAAGACTGGGCAAAAATGGCCTGCATGGCAGAGTTCCAAGGAGAAAACCACTGCTGAGCAAAAAGAACATCAAAGCTCATCTCAATTTCTCCACAACACATCTTGATGATCCCCAAGACTTTTGGGACAACATTCTGTGGACCGATGAGACAAAAGTGGAACTCTTTGGAAGGTGTGTGTCCAAGTATATCTGGCGTAGAAGGAACACTGCATTTCATAAAAAGAACATTATACCAACAGTAAAATATGGTGGTGGTAGTGTGATGGTCTGGGGCTGTTTTGCTGCTTCAGGACCTGGAAGACTTGCCGTGATAAAAGGAACTATGAATTCTGCTGTCTACCAAGAGATCCTGAAGGAGAATGTCCGACCATCTGTTCGTGTACTCAAGCTGAAACAAACTTGGGTTCTGCAGCAGGACAATGATCCTAAACACACCAGCAAGTCCACCACCGAATGGCTGAAGAAAAACAAAATGAAGACTTTGGAGTGGCCTAGCCAAAGTCCTGACCTGAATCCTATTGAGATGTTGTGGTATGACCTTAAAAAGGCCGTTCATGCTCGAAAACCCTCTAATGTAACTGAATTAGGACAATTCTGCAAAGATGAGTGGGCCAAAATTCCTCCAGGACGCTGTAAAAGCCTCATTGCACGTTATCGCAAACGCTTGGTTGCAGTTGTTGCTGCTAAGGGTGGCCCAACCAGTTATTAGGTTTAGGGGGCAATCACTTTTTCACACAGGGCCATGATGGTTTGGATTTTTTTTCACCTTTATTAATAAACACCTTCATTTACAAATTGCATTTTGTGTTTACTTGTGTTGTCCTTGACTATTGTTTAAATTGGTTTGATGTTCCGAAACACTTAAGTGTGACAAACATGCAAAGGAACAGGAAATGAGGAAGGGGGCAAACACTTTTTCACACCACTGTATATGTGAAAGAGAACAGCGTAAAATGGGATCCGAGAGCACAATGTTGTAGCAAAATGTGGGGACGAACAGATATGCCGGCAAGGGGAGTTTCATACAGGCATGTTGATGAAGCCTTCTATGTTTTGCTTTTATTTGTTGCTGTATGCTACTGCTGAGAGTAGTGGACTTGTCTGTGAGCGACATTCCCTGGAAGACCAGTCCACACACATGAGAGCACGGATACAGTGGAATTAGACATAAATTTATTTTTCCCCACTCATTTTCTCCCCTTACCGCTCACCGGGCTGACCAGATAAGAGGATCTGATTTAAAGCTTCCTCCAGGAGAGGCTGCAGCAAGGGCGAATAAACCTCAATAGGGATTGTAGTTCTGCCATATATGCTCGTGACTGAATGTAATGTCAGCTATATTTCAGATCGGAACTCTGCAAGGCACCTCCCTGAGATGTTGGTAGGCTCACTGGATAGATACATACTGTCTCCGCAAAGATAAATTGAACAGTGTATGGTAGACTACCTCAATCGCTTGCTGCATTGCATATACAAAACAGCACGGTGGAAAAGTTGCATGATTTGATTCAAGGGAACTATTCTCAGGTCTATTCGTATCTTTCCTAGGATATGGCAAACCTTCTCAATGGGACTGTATATCTCAGCGTTGTTTAGAGGAAAGTACCTAAGTGGATATATGTATTCCCCCCCGTATAGATATGGATGTCTCTGAGGCGTACCTTGAATAGGGCATGGTGGCCAAGTCCTGTGGCCTGTTTTCTTTTTCTTCTTTTTTTTTTTTGTCGTCTGGTACACAAGACAGCACGGCAGTATAGCTCCACGATAACATATCAGGGTGCTATTTTCTGGTGTCCTACAGGTTTTCTACGCAGAGGGAGGTCAGCTTATCCCAAGGTTGCCCTACGTTTGAGCCGACTTAAGTAAAGTGCCTCCCCGACATCTGTACCCCTACTAGACAGATATGGTAGCACGGTGGGAAACCGCTAATACAAAAATTGTGGGGTGCAGTATCAAATCCGCTAAGAAAGTCAGCTCTGGGGGACCCCTGGCGGATTGCTAATAGGGCAAAGACATACAGTAGGAGGTCCGGTGGTTAGTCCCTAAGTCCCTAAGTAAAATTGGGAAGCGAAGGGATAGACAGGACTAACAGTCGTATAGAAGGTGAACCGCAGGAGGAAGCAGCTACGCCCAGGTCCTAGGATTAAAGGGAAAGAGTCACTGGGTGCCAGGTCCCATATAAGTTTGATAGAGATTGAAACATGAGTAAAGCGGCGAATAAGGCGTCGAAAAGTGGGGCCTCACGAAATGTAAAAGATAAGGGCCTAGATACGACGATCCAACAGTACATGACACAAGGAGCAAGCCCCAAAGAATTGGGAACTGATAAGAGACAACCATCTATACAAGAATATATGGTGGGGGGAGGGGGGAGTGGGGGGGGGCTCGGGGTGGGGAAGGTGTAAGGTCTGGGAGGGAAAGTATAGGAGAAAGAGGGGATAGGGGGGAAAAGAAGAAGTGGACCACCCAAGTAAATAAGATAGAAAGTACCCACGTAGGGCAGAGGAGCGATAGGGCAAATAGATGGTAAACAACAAAATAGACGGCATGAAATTCATGTCCTATAATGTTAAGGGCATGAATACCCCAATAAAAAGACACAAGATCTTAGCAGAGCTGAAGCGGTATGAGGCCGATGTCATATCTCTCCAGGAGACTCATATCTCCCTCGCGTCGAACATAAGACTATATTCCAATAACTACCCGGTCTGGTATTATAGTGATACAATATCGGCCAGAAGCAGAGGGGTAGCGATAGGGTTCTCTAAAAGAACAAGATTTCAGTTAAGTGAAAAAATGTGTGATGCAGAGGGAAGATATTTGTTTCTAAAGGGTACATTGGAAGAACTGGAATGTACTTTAGTAAATATATATGCCCCTAATAGCAATCCAATCAGCTTCTTAAATAAGATATTAAATAAACTTATGAATTTCAAAAAAGGATATGTAATTATGATGGGAGATATGAACTTCGGCCTCAATCCGGAAGTAGATAGTTCATCGGAGGTAAAGAAGGTGAGAAGCGTAGCACAAAAAAACATATTACAAAAGCTATATAATAATCAATTGGTAGATATATGGAGAGTAAAGAACCCGCAGGTCCGCGACTACTCTTTCTATTCAGCAGTTCATAGGATATATTCACGTATCGATTACATTTTCATAGACCATGGGTTGCTGGAACATGTAACAGATACGGGTATAGAAGTTATGACAATCTCGGACCATGACCCAGTAAAATTATGCTTGAATATCTCAAGGGTCGGGAGAAATCCCTCAATATGGCGGATGAACGAAGAGTTGTTGCTTGGGGAGAAGGATAGGACAAAAATTGCGAGTGAAATTGAACAATATTTTACATATAACGATACAGCGGAAATTAAAGGCCACACGTTGTGGGATGCTCATAAAGCATATATAAGGGGAATATTGATATCTATGGGAGCTATAAAAAAAAAAAATAAGAGCCGAAAAGATCAAAAAATTTATGAAAGAGATACATTGTTTGGAACAGGACCACAAAAAAGGACTGAAACAAAAAGACTTGGTGCATAAAAAGTTATTAACCGCAAGGGTTGAGTCGAAGGACCTTCTAGATCAAGAAACCAAGATGGCGTTTAAAGGGTTGGCCAAGGAACGGTATATATGGGGAGATAAATCAAGTAAGTTTCTAGCTAGAATGTTAAAAAAGAAAAAAGGGAAAAATTTTATTGGGAAAATTCAGAATAAAAATGGTAACATGATGTTCACTACCAAGGATATAGCGGAAACTTTCAGATTATATTTCGAGGGGATATTTACAGATAGAAATCAGGGAGTAAAAACCGGGGAAAAAGAGAAGAAGATCAGGGAATTCTTAGGGAAAATCACACTGCCTAAAATTAGCCCCATTGAGAGGGAGATGCTTGAAAGGCCAGTATCGGAAGAAGAAATAGTTAGAGCGCTTCTAAAATCAGCCCCAGGAAAATCCCCGGGACCAGACGGTTTCACAACATTTTATTACAAAACATTTAGAGAGGCCCTGGTTCCCAAACTTTGCAGTTATATGAACGGTCTAGGAGAAGAGTATAGAATGAGCAAAGAAGATTTAACGGCAACAATTACATTAATCCAGAAAGAGGGTAAAGATCCAGCACAGTGTACCAGCTATAGGCCGATATCGCTGTTAAATGCAGATACAAAACTATACGCTAAAGTATTAGCAGAGCGAATGAGGGATTTAATGACAACACTGGTCCACCCAGACCAGACAGGATTTATAGGAGGCCGGGAGGGAAAGGACAACGGAATAAAGACACTTCTCCTGCTACAGAAGATGCGACAGGGTGGAACCCCCAGTCTGCTCTTGTCGCTGGACGCGCAGAAAGCCTTTGACAGAGTAGACTGGGGGTTCATGTTTAAGACGATGGAGGGGATGGGGTTAGGACCGAAGATGATACAGAGGGTGAGGGTGTTGTACGATCATCCAAAGACACGCATAAAAGTTAATGGGTATGAGTCAGCATCTTTTGAAATGGAGAGGGGTACAAGGCAGGGGTGTCCGTTATCACCCCTGCTGTTTGTGCTCTCCCTAGAACCACTCCTAGCAGCAATAAGGGAAAAATCTGAAATAGAGGGGGTAAAAGTGGAGAAAGTAGAATATAAATATTCCGCTTTTGCGGACGATATATTATTGTACTTAAATAACCCCAAGACATCCATGCCAAAATTATTAAATCTATTGGACCAGTACGGGGAGGTATCAAACTTCAAAATAAATAGGTCGAAATCGGAGATAATGAATATTAATATCAACAAGCGAGAGGCGCAAAGTATGCAACGGGAATGGAAATTCCCGTGGAGGAGTGAATTTAAATATCTAGGTATAAAGCTGTCAAAAACAGAGAAAAAAATGTACCGTAGCAACTACATCCCGCTATTGGACGAGATACAGGCAGAATGCAAAAGGTGTAGTTATAGACCACTATCCTGGCTGGGGAGAATAAACTCATTAAAGATGATAATATTCCCCAAGATCTTATACAGGTTTCAGATGCTCCCAATACCATTGTCCAATGTTTATTTGTCAAAATTAAAAACTATCCTAATGAAATTTGTGTGGAAAAATAAAAAAGCTAGGGTGGCTTTCGCTACATTACGACAACCAAAGAATAGGGGTGGAGTAGCAATTCCAGACGTACAGACTTACTATGAAGCAGTTGTGCTGTCTAGAGTGAGTGAATGGAGTAAAAGGGACAACACAGAGAAAAGATGGGTTAGACTGGAACACGGAATATGCAGAGCACAACTGGAGAAGCAAATTTGGAATCCCCCACACGAGAGGAATGTATTTTTAGAAGGGAATAATATTTCACGAAACGCTTTGCGGATATGGGATAAGATATATAGACAATTTAATGGGAAATACAATTCACCACTCACAGCATTAAAAAACAACAATTACTTTCTACCTGGGTGTCACGAGATTGGAGGGAATTGGATTAAGGAGGAGGTACAATTAAAAGACGTAATGAAAAGGGAGGGAATAGCACCATATCACGAGTTGGCACAAAAAAAGGGATGATGGCAATAGATGGATGGAGGTACACGCAGCTCTCCAGTTTTATAAAAAAGCTGCCTCCACGGATTCGAACAGCGGAAGAATTAACTTCCTTGGAACAGCTATGTATATCAAAGACGTCAAAGAAAACTGTTTCAAGATGGTATGGAATGCTGTTGGAGGGAGTAGAGCTGGGGGTACCTGCGTACATCAAAAAATGGGAGAGGGAACTGGGGACACAATTAGATAATGTAATATTAAGAAAAATATTTAAATTAGTTCACAGTTCGGCGGTTGACGCTAAAACGGCGGAAATGAGTTATAAATGTTTGACGAGATGGTACGCCAGAAAAGAAAAGCAGATTTCAGGTGGATAGTGTTAGGGAATGTTGGCGGGGATGCAGGGAGTTGGGAACGATGACACATCTGTGGTGGGGCTGTCCAAAAATAAAACAGTACTGGAACCAAATCCTAGCATATATCAAAGAGATTACAAATAAGGTTGTGAGTGCTGATCCTTGGGTAGTGCTATTTCACGGGACAAGAATTGGGCTCAGACAATATAAGGAATCGGTGGTCCCTCATCTGTTGAACGCAGGAAAAAAATTTATACCGAAAAAATGGCAAGAGAAGGAGGCGCCGTCAATGTGGGAATGGGTGGATACGGTAGAAGAGACCTATAAGATGGAGTGTTTGAGAGGTAGTTTGGAAGAGAGGAGCAACACACTAATTAGGGAGAAGTGGAAGTGCTGGCAAGAATTTAGGGAGAAATGGCTCATCTCAGAGGGGTTGAGGAGATAAGGCCTCAAATGGGTACAAATAAGATACAAATAAGGTACAAATAAGGTTTAAACAAGGTACAAATAAGATATAAATAAAGTACAAATAGAAAAAGCAGGTAAAGGTGGTCCACAGATAGGCAGGAGGAGGGGGGGGGGGTGAGGTAAGGGGGGGGGGGGGGTAAGATGGGAGTGTTAAACGGTGAGGTATGGTAAATAAGCAAAGTATTAAGCTTGGTAACAATATCAACAATAACAAAAAAAAAAAAAAACCTGCCACAATGATGTGACTGCATGGAAGGGACGCTGAGCTGAAAGCTGAGGTGGGTCCCATGGCTATTAATTGATTTCACTGAGTGGTAAAAAAAAAAAGGGATTCTCTTCTATTATCTCTCCCATTACCGGACTGACCAAGCAGGGCCAGAAGTTTCGCTGGACCCCCGAAGCACAAGAGGCCTTTAAGACCCTGAAGGATTTGTTTGTATCGGCCTCTGTCCTGAAACACCCCGATCCCGCTCTACCATATATCCTCGAAGTTGACGCCTCAGAAATAGCAGTCGGAGCGATACTTTCCCAGAGGCAGGGGCCCAAGTCCTTACTCCACCCGGTTGCCTTCTTTTCCCGCAAATTGTCGGAGGCAGAGAAGAACTACGATGTCGGAGATCGTGAGTTACTGGCAATTAAATCTGCACTCGAGGAGTGGCGCTACCTGCTGGAGGGAGCCATCCATCCGATCCTGGTCTATACCGACCACAAAAACTTGGAGTACCTTAAGACAGCAAAGAGATTGAAGCCCCGTCAGGCCAGGTGGGCACTCTTCTTCTCCAGGTTTTCATTTCACATCACATACCATCCCGGATCCAAGAATACCAAGCCAGACACTCTATCCCGCATGTACAGTCAACCGGAGAGCCTGCCACCTACTGATACCATCCTTTCTACAGGGAACTTTCTTCTGCTCCAGGGGGATGTGGTGTCTCAAGTTAAGCAGGCTTCCATAGGCACAACACCTCCATCCGGTATCCCGTTATCTTCCAGTAATGACCTTCTGTGGCATGAGGGCAAGATTTTTGTTCCCCAGGAAGTTCGGACTCTGGTTCTGGCCTCCTGTCATGACCACCCATTGGCCGGCCACTTTGGGGTATTCAAGACTTTGGAATTACTCCGACGTACATTCTGGTGGCCACGAATGAAGGACGACTGCAAGAGGTATGTGGAGGCTTGTGTCACCTGTATTCGGAGTAAGGGCAACAAGTCTAGAGCCTGGGGTCTGCTAAAACCGCTGCCTGTTCCTGATAGACCATGGAGGATGATCTCCATGGATTTCATCGTCGAACTCCCTCCTTCGGAGAACTATTCAACGATCTTCGTCATAGTCGATAGACTCACCAAAATGGCCCACTTCCTGCCCATGAAGGGCACCCCCTCAGCCACAGAGACAGCCAACACCTTCGTTAAGGAGATTGTAAGACTCCATGGCATCCCCGCCAACATCACATCTGATAGGGGGGTGCAGTTCACCTCAAGATTCTGGAGAGCACTCTGCGGAGCTCTGAAAATCGACCTTTGCCTGTCCTCAGCCTACCACCCGCAGACCAATGGCCAGACCGAGAGGACGAACCAGACACTGGAGCAGTACCTTCGTTGTTTCTCGTCCTTCTCCCAAGATGACTAGGTCTCTCTTCTACCTATGGCCGAGTTCGCCTACAACAACACAGTCCACTCTGCCACCAAGCAGTCCCCTTTCTATGCGAACTTTGGCTTCCATCCATTGTTCTTGTCTGGCAATCTCCCCGAGTGTTCGGTACCAGCGGTACAGGAGAGTCTTAACTTCTTTGAAGTAAATAACAAACTTCTACAAGAAACCCTGACTAAGTCACAGGAGCATAACAAAGAAGTTTTCGACAGAAAGAGAAGGGGGGAGCTGGATCTCAAGGTTGGGGATCAGGTCTGGTTGTCCACCTTGAACCTTAGACTGTCTTGCCCCTCCAAGAAGTTGGGCCCAAAATTCGTGGGTCCCTTCCCGATCAAGAGGAAATTAAACAACGTGGCTTTTGAGCTCAAGCTTCCTGAATCCTTCCGGATCCATCCAGTCTTCCATGTGTCACTTCTCAAGCCCGCAGTCCCGGATCCTTTCGCTGACAGAATTACCAGTCCTCCAGAACCCGTGATGGTCAATGGGGAAATTGAATTCGAGATTGAATCCATACTGGACTGCAGGAAGAGACAGAATCAGATTCAATTTTTGGTCAAGTGGAAGGGGTACGGACCTGAGGAGAACTCCTGGGAGCCAGAATCTAACATCCACGCTAAGAGACTCATCCGTGCCTTTAAGAATTCTCACCCGAGTAAGATGGCTCAGTTGGGCATCCGGAGGCTGCCCCTTGGGAGGGGGCAATGTCATGATCGTCCTGGCGTTCCGGTCGCACACGGGAGACTTACCCGCAGAAGCCTGTCGTTGAGAACCCGTCGTTCCCCTTTGACGCGCGCTAAAGCGAACGGACGCTCTCGCGTCGGCATGAACGAGCGCACGCGTGCACGTGGGGTCACGAACGGGCGCATGGCCACTCGCGGGGGCACGCTGACTCGTCGTGCGACCGTTTTGGCGCCCTAAAGGCTTCTTAAGGTCCTTGCTCCGTTCCCTTCTTGCTGTCCAGTCTACAGCGTGTTCGGAGATCCTGCTATTCAGTTCCTGTACCTGTTACCTTGGTTCCTGTTACCCGGCTAGTTCTTGACCTTGATCCGTTGCTGCCTGCCTACGACTTCTTGCTTGTCTGACCATGTCTCTGCCTCATCCTCTTGTACTGCGTTGACCGTTTCCTGCTGACCCGGCCTGCACCCGACTCCGCTGTTCTTGCCAACCCGTTTGGATTTCCTGTGACTGCTTCTCCGCTGACGATCGTCTGCCTGCCAGTCTACCCACTTGTGCCTGCCTACACCAGCCGATTACCATCAGCCCTACCTACTCGCTGTCGGTGTTCTGCTGCTTATCCGGACCTGCCTCTATCTGCCAGGCACTTGTGCCCTCTGAACTTTTGAATTCCTGTTACCACCTCCAGGGGTTCATTAACCAGGGGATACGAGGGGCCGCTCCCTGCATTCCGGGCTCGTCTACTAGGTACGTGACAGGTGGGGAATATCTATGTCTTGGACCAGTGGGTTGATATCTGAGTAGTTCAGTAAGGGTATTTTGTATATATTGTAGACATGTCACTGGAGAAGTGGTTGAGGGGGTGTACATCTCACCTAGGTTGCTACACAGTGTGAGATGGTAAGTCCAGGATGGATCAGTTTCTCAGCAGCAATATGCTGCTGAGTTGTTATTTAATCTTGCCGGGCCTGGGTTTATATGGAATGGCAGGTAGGTTTGGTAGAGGGACCTGTCATTCCACACCCCCCATCCCTCGTTCCAGTTCTGGGTTTTGGATCAGGTGAGCTTTGATCCTAAATTAGCCTGGGAAGGTAAAGGCTCTGCGGGCCTGCAGGTGTTTGCTCTCAGCCAGGGAAACGAACAGTCTGTGTGTTTGAGGAAGCTGCAAGCACAGCCACTGCTGGAGCTAAAATCCACCCTGCGATATCCAGGCGAAAGACGCTGTGTTTATAAGTGTCAGATAGGTGAGAAGAACCTGTTAGTAAGCGCCCAGCCAGGCTAGGTTGTTTGTTTTTGTTATTATTTTGTTCCTGTTATACACAAGAAGCACGGTGTTGCTGTATATTTTGTTTGTTGGACTGTTTGTACCACGAATAAACGACAAGGTCTGCTTTATAAAGTCCAAGCCTGCTGTGAACTGTGTCCAAACACACCCTACCCCGGGAAGATCCCTTACAATATATATATATATATTCCTTAATTGTTTTCAATATATTGATTGGATATTTTGTATTTTCAGAGAGTGGCTTCCCTGAAGAAGAAACTGTATGCATTATTCGAAACGCGTTGGAAAGCCGCTCTTTGTCGCTTTATATTTACACAAACCACATATTGTATAGATATGTTATACAAACTATATTATTGTGTTTTTTTGTCTTTTTGTACTAATAAATATTGTTTTATATAAATACATGGTAAACAATTCTTGTTGATATTGCCTTTAAAATCCCACGTTTTGAGGTATTCAGTCATTATGTAAATTAAGGGATGATGGCAATAACATGCCATTCCATATGAGTCTATTTAAGCGATAGCATATATTAAGATTCATAGTTAAAAACCACAGAATCAAATACAATAAAACCACAATAAATATCTCTTTATAATTACCACTTGCACCATGTTGCACAATATCTCCAGGAGATATTGTGCAGCACAGTGCAAGTGGTAATTATAAAGAGATATTTATTGTGGTTTTATTGTATTTGATTCTGTGGTATTTAACTATGAATCTTAATATACGCTATCGCTTCCACAGCGCAAAAAAACTCTGAAGAAGACCCAACGGGGTCGAAACGAATCAGTATTACCACCATTTTAGCACTTCACCATTGTATACTATTATATATTGTAAATGGTTCCACTGGTGCTGTTGCTGTAATGCTTACATCTCCTGTACCACAGCTCTTATTTTACCAGCTAGTTTTCAATAATAATTTTTTTATATCTTGCTTTAATAAAATTGAAGTCTAATCTTCATTTCATGTAGTTTTCTATTTACTTACGGCCTAGAAAACCCCATATGGGGGAGATTCCCTTTTTGACAATTTTTCAGGGTGTGCAGCCTTTTTTCTTTTCTCCTATTAGTGTCCCCCCCCCCCCCTTTTTTTGTGTAATTAGTTTCGTTTCAATCTAAAATTAATTAATTGTTTCATTCAGGTGACATGATGTGATAGTTTGGGCCTTTTGTTAATATTTGAAGCATCCGAAATAAGATACCAACATAATGAATGATCCCAATTGATTCTGAACTATTTTTTTTTTTTTTTTGCATTAACATTTTTCATTATTATAAAAAATGCACTACATGTGCAATGGAAACATATTGCAATAAATTCAGTAATGTATAAAAGTGAAGTAAGATGGTTCCTACTTTTTTTGTTTAGGTTGGGTGGAGGTGGATCCAGCTGAATCTCCGAATCATAACATAACGAATGAAACCAAAATATATTTTGTTGTTCCAGTCGTTACTTTCAGATGCATGTGACCTAAGTCAATATTATTTATCAAGTAGTCTCCCGAAATAATGGTTCAACACATTAGAACAAATATCAACAATCTTTCTAAATAACTTAAAGCGGTTCTTCACCCTAAAGGGGAAGTTCCGCTAATCTGATCCCTCCCCCCCTCCGGTGCCACACTCGGCACCTTTCAGGGGGGAGTGGGGTGCAGTTACCTGGATAATCCAGGTATCTGCACCCACTTCCGGGCAGACCGCCGCAGACCCCCGCAGACGCCCCCCGCGTTGTGTTCTGGGAAACTGTCACGTACCTGGTGGTAGAGCCCGACTTGCAGGAGAAGACCTCTCTTGCGGCTCCGACTCAAGGGCCCTGGTAGTGTATACAGGTAACACAAGAGTCAAGAGGGGCACGAGTGTCTGGCAGGATCAACAGCTGGATCAGGAAATGACTGGAATCGGAGGGAAACAGGAGGCAGGTGCAGGAAGCTGAAGCAGAGCGGCAGGCAGAGAGGCTGGACCAGGACACCAATGCAGGAACTCTGGCAGAGGCAGGACTTCAGGCAGGTGCTGGAACCACTACTGGAGGTAGAGCAGCAGACGGCACCGGAACAGGAGTCTGGAAGCAGAGCAGTCAGACAAGCCGGGTCGGAGGTCAGACGGTCAGCAAAGGTACCAAGGATCAAGCAGGTGGATGGTCGGACGAGCGGGGTCGGTAAACGGGCAGGCAGCAAGGCACCGAAGGATCAAGCAGAGGGGAGGTCAGGCAGGCAGGGGTCAGATGCAGGCGGATAGCAGGAGCAGTAAGTAAACAAGCCGGGTCAACAGGTCACAGAAGGCAGGTTCTCAGAATCAGGGTACTCGCACGCTGTAGATCAGACAGCAAGAACTGGATGTGACCAACTGAGTAAAATAGCCCGCCTGGCGCCAACGAGCGCACACACGTGCACTACCGCGCGCACGCACACGGACGTGCATGCGCGCACCCACGGACGCGCGACGGAAGGTCCGGACTGACCACTGCTGCCAGGATCCTCGTGACAGAAACACACAGTTTCCAGGATCTGAAGAGACGCGCAGCGCGACTCGCGCATGCGCAGTAGGGAACCGGGCAGTGAAGCCAACATGCTTCACTTCCCGATTCCCTGACAGAGGATGGCGGCGGGGGCAGCAGCGAGATGAGCGATCGCTCGTCATCTGCCGCCGACATCGCTGGACCCTGGGACAGGTAAGTGTGATTTTATTAAAAGTCAGAAGCTGCAATATTAGTAGCTGTTGGCTTTTAATATTTTTTTTTAGGTGCAGAACCACTTTAAGCCCCATACACACTATCAGTTTTTCTGCTGAGTTTTTCCTTCAGCTTTACCAAAACCATATAATATGAGGTCAAACCTTAGGAGTTTCAACGTGTATGCAATCAGGCAGGCCCTTGTACTACATGGTTTTGGTAAACCTGAAGGAAAAACTCAGCAGAAAAACTGATAGTGTGTATGGGGCTTAAAGGAAACTATGAATCAATTCAGAGCGAATATATGAAACTAATTCCAAAGACCAATCAGCCTAACATAACGAATATGAGGAAACAAAATGATTTAAAGAGGAACTTCAGTCTGCTCACATAATTTGTAATAAAAACATCTTTGTTATTCTGAAGCTTCCCTCCAACTACTTATGGTGATTCTATACTTGCCAAATATGCTGCAGCTACAGCTGTGGGCAGCTGGAACTGCTGCCTGTTCAGTTCCTGGATTTACACAGACACACAAAGGCACACCTCCAGCTCTGCAGCCCTCATTGGCCCTCTTATAACTCACCCCCCCTCCCTTCCTGGCAAACTCACAAGAGTGAGAGAGAGAACTGTGCATCACGTCATAAGCCTAGGCTGATGACCAGACAAGAAACAGGAAGTGGGCTGTATATGGTATTTACTGGCAGAAAAAAAAATGTTTTATTATCCAAAGTTAAAACAACAAGTGCAGAAGATCTAATAGATGGAAAGTTGAAAAAATGACCGAAGGTCCAATTTAACGAACGAATCCGAAACACATTTTTCCGTCATGCATATCTCTGCCCAATATAGAGCTAATGATAACATAATTATTACTAAGTTTGAATTTAACTTGGAGTTTTCCTTTAGGCTCGGTGTCACGTACCTTAAGGCAGAGCCCGGAGTGCAGGGAGTGGCTTCTCGTAGACCTCTGACTCGAGAGACCCTGGTAGTGATGACAGGGGCTCGGGAGCACAGAGGGGCACAAGTGCCTGACTGGATGGTAGATGTAAGAAGCAGCAGACCATTGATGGTGGAGGTGTATTGTAGTCCAGTAGCGGAATGCAGGCAAAGGTAAGGTTCAGCAGACAGCAGAAGGATTCCTGTAGTCCGGCAATGGAATGCAAGTGATCGCAGGGTACAGCGAACAACGGGAGGGGTTCTGTAGTCCGACAGCGGATGCAGGCGCAAACGGGATACTGTGGGAAGTGGGAAGAGTCCAGTAGTAGTTGACGGATGGTGTTACAGTCCAGGTCAGGCACAGGCGGGCAGATCAGGTACAGAAACGGAATCCAGAAGAGTAGTCGGGTACAAAGCCAAAGTCGGGGGGCAGGCAGCAAACAGCAGAGTCGGGAACAGGCCGGGTTCAATACGGATCAGGATACGGATGCGAGTTCAGGTTCAGATACAGGTTACCAGGAAGCACGGGAATGCTGTTGATCAGGCAGCAAGGCAGTGAAGCATGGATCCAGTTTAAATAGCGCTATTGGCGCCAATTGCGTCAAACGGCCGCGCGCGCACCCGCACGCGCGCACCGCTGATCGCGGTAACGCTCTTGAAACTGCGCAAAAGATCTCCTGCGACTTACGCCGCTCGGACGCCTGTGAGAAGGATCTTCCTGACATTGCCCCCCTCCAATGGGCAGCCTCCGGATGCCCAACTGGGACATCTTACCTGGGTGAGATCTTTTGAATGCCAGAACCAACCTCTTGGCGTGGATACCAGTTTCTGGTTCCCAGGAGTTTTCTTCTGGCCCATACCCCTTCCACTTTACTAGATATTGGACCTGGTTGCGTCTCTTTCTGCAATCTAAAATCGCTTCAACTTCAAATTCCTCCTCACCATTAATAAGCACAGGTTCAGGAGGACCCACGTTCGGATCAGTGAAGGGATCCTGGATTGAAGGTTTTAAAAGGGACACATGAAACACTGGGTGAATACGCAGCGATTCCGGTAATTTCAGTTCATAAGCCACATTATTAATTTTCCTGGTTATTGGGAAGGGACCCACAAATCTTGGGCCCAGTTTTCTAGATGGACATGTTAATTTCAAATTCAGACTAGACAGCCAAACTAAATCCCCGGGTTTTAGATCGAGCTCCCCTCTCCTCTTTTTGTCAAAAACCGCCTTGTTGCGTTCTTGGGTCCTTGCCATCGTCTCCTGAAGCAACTTGTTATTGGTGCAGAAAAAGTTCAAAGTTTCTTGAGCCGCCGGAACCGTACATTCTGGGATGTTGGCTGATAAGAACTGAGGGTGAAAACCATAGTTCGCGAAAAAGGGAGACTGACTTGTTGCAGAATGAACAGAGTTATTGTAGGCGAACTCGGCAAGTAGTAAAAGGGATACCCAATCGTCTTGTGAAAAAGAAGAATAACAACGCAAATATTGCTCAAGGGTCTGGTTTGTTCGTTCAGTCTGGCCATTGGTCTGGGGATGGTAGGCAGAAGAGAACGAAAGGTCAATTTTCAGGGACTTACACAAAGCTCTCCAAAATTTTGATGTAAATTGCACCCCACGATCGGAAACAATGTTTGCAGGTATACAGTGGAGCCTTACTATCTCCTTAATGAAGATCCTTGCAGTCTCAGGGGCAGAAGGTGTACCCTTCATGGGCAGAAAGTGAGCCATTTTGGAAAATCTGTCAACCACCACAAGGATAGTGGTATAGTCTTCTGACGGTGGTAATTCTACAATAAAGTCTATGGAAATCATTCTCCAAGGTCTTTCCGGAATGGGAAGTGGTTTCAGCAACCCCCAGGCTTTGGTCTTGCTACCCTTGTTCTGGGTACAGGTGATGCATGATTCTACATAAAGCTTACAGTCTCTTAGCAGCTGAGGCCACCAGAAGGTGCGTTGGAGAAGTTCGGCGGTCTTGTGTACCCCAAAGTGGCCGGCCAGTTTGTGGTCGTGGCAAGATTTGAGAACAGCAACCCGTAGTTGTTGGGGCACGTAGATTTTATTTTCATGCCATAACAAATCATTGCTAGAGTGTAGGGTGGTGTTTGATGGGTGCGAAGCCGAAGATGAAGCTTGCTTGAGTTGGGATAAAAGATCTTCCTGGAGCATAAGGAAATTTCCAGGTGCAAGGATGGTATCTGTAGATTGAAGAACTTCGGGTTCGCTGAACATCCGAGACAGCGCGTCGGGTTTGGTGTTTTTCGATCCGGGCCTATAGGTAATGTGGAAGGAAAATCTTGTAAAGAAAAGTGCCCATCTGGCCTGACGCGGCTTCAGCCTCTTAGCAGTCTTCAAATACTCTAAGTTCTTGTGGTCAGTGTATACCAGAATGGGATGAGCTGCTCCCTCCAGGAGATAGCGCCATTCCTCAAGTGCAGCTTTGATAGCGAGTAGCTCCCTGTCCCCGACATCATAATTCCTCTCCGCTTCAGACAACTTACGTGAGAAGAACGCCACCGGATGCAATAAGGCCTTGGGGCCCTGTCTCTGAGAGAGGACTGCCCCCACTGCAATTTCGGATGCATCCACCTCAAGGATGTAGGGTAGCGCAGAATTAGGGTGCTTCAGGACAGATGCTGACACAAACTGCTCTTTAAGGGAGGAAAATGCAGCCTGAGCCTCCGGAGTCCACTGGAACTTGATACCCTGTCTGGTTAATCTTGTGATCGGGGCGATGATCGTAGAAAAACCCTTGATGAACTTACAATAAAAGTTCGCAAACCCCACAAAACATTGAATTCCTCTCTTATCAGTAGGGGCTGGCCAGTCCAGGATGGCCGAAACTTTTTGCGGATCCATCTTGATTCCATCCACCGAAATAATCAGCCCCAGAAACTGAATGCTGCGATGTTCGAACTCGCACTTCTCAGGTTTCGCGTACAAGCCGTGTTGACGAAGCCGAGTAAGAACTTTTTTAACGTGTTCCCTGTGAGCGGGCAGAGAGGGAGAGAAAATCAAAATGTCGTCCAGGTACACTATGACAAACAGGTCGAGATAGTCTCTAAAGATATCATTCACAAAATGCTGGAAAGTCGCAGGAGCGTTGCATAGCCCAAAGGGCATTACGAGATATTCAAAGTGTCCGAAGCGGGTACGGAAGGCAGTCTTCCATTCATCCCCGCTTCGGATACGGACCAAATTATAGGCTCCGCGAAGATCCAGTTTTGTGAAGATAACGGCTGATCCAAGGCGCTGAAATAATTCGGGCACCAAAGGCAATGGGTACCGGTTTTTGACTGTAACCTTATTTAAGTCCCGATAGTCAACACAAGGGCGGAGAGAATGGTCCTTCTTTTCTACAAAAAAGATTCCTGCCCCTGCTGGGGAAGTAGAAGGACGTATGAACCCCTTTTTCAGATTGTCATCAATGTAAGTCCTGAGAGTCTCCAGTTCCACTTCCGAAAGGGATTTCGGCTCCGGGGAGGACCTCAATCGGGCAATCATAGGGTCTATGAGGGGGAAGTGTTTCTGCCCCCTTCTTGCTGAACACGTCCAAGAAGCTATGGTAGGCCTCAGGAACACACTGGCGAGTCTCAACATCGGTCTCCATACACATTAAATGGGGTGAGACCTTAATTGCTTCTTGGAGGCAGTGCTGCCGACAATAGGGAGAGAAAAAGTAAATGTTTCCGGTGGACCAATCAATCTGCGGGTTGTGTGCCCGAAGCCAGGGCATACCCAGTATGATAGGGAAAAGGGGAGATTCAATAATGTCCAGGCAGAGTTGTTCCTGATGGTTACCGGACATAGTGGCAGTCAAAGGAAGCGTCTCTTGTGTCACCGGCCCAGATTTGATAGCTGATCCATCGGCAAGGTGTACAGTCAATCCCTTCGCCCTGGGCCGTAAGGGCACTTGGAATTTTCGGGCAAACGAAGTCCATAAACCCACTGCACGCTCCAGAATCAACTATCGCGGCGACTTGAATGTTCCCTCCGGGAAGCTGAAGAGAAACGGGAACAGCCAGGTGAGCAGCATTACTAGGCACAGCAGGTAAAACAGGAGTAGACAAAAAGGAGTGCTTACGGAATTTGGCAGGACAGGATCTCACGTAGTGTCCGGGCTCCCCACAGTAAAGACACAGATTGTTGAGCTGCCGGCGTTGTCGTTCTTCGGTAGTGAGAGTTGGTCTAAGTAGACCCAGTTGCATGGGTTCAGGAGTGTCAGCCGCAGGATGTGCAGGGGGGTTTGGAACACGGGGTAACATCCAGACTGGTCTGGACGGCCCGGCAGTGCGTTCTGCTCTCCGTTCTCTCAGGCGCCTGTCAATCTGGATGGAGAGATTAATAAGGGCTTCAAGTGTTGCTGGAATACCAACCCGGGCCAGTTCATCTTTTAAAGGTTCAGAGAGTCCCATGCGAAACTGGTAACGTAGAGCGGCATCGTTCCAGGTAGTATCAGAACTCCAGCGCCGGAATTCGGACGCATAGTCCTCTGCCGCGCTACGGCCTTGCTGAAGAGAATATAAGGCTGCTTCCGCAGTGGCTGCTTGTTGAGGATCCTCATAGAGCAAACCCATTGAAAAGGTATTCAGGTTGTTAAGGCATGTATCCTTTTGCTCCAAAAGGCGGTGGGCCCATGCCTGGGGTTCACCCAGTAGGAGGGAAATGACAAAACCCACCTTAGTGGATTCAAGAGAGAAAGTTCTGGGTTGAAGTGCAAAAAATAGTTCACAGGCATTGCGAAAAGCTCTATACTTGCTGCGATTTCCCGAAAACCTCTCCGGAGTTGGGACCTTGGGTTCAGGGGGCATCATAACCACTGATGGCGCAGAAGAAGTTCCCGGCACGGTAGGGCCTGTGGTAGATAAGACCTGGACATGCTCTTCCAACCGAGAATAGCCTTCTAGAGATTTAACAGCCTGGGTAAGTCCAGCAAGATGACGGCATAAATCATCCATAGCAGAATCTCCCTGCGTGGGCTCAGACATGGCTGCCTGATACTGTCACGTACCTTAAGGCAGAGCCCGGAGTGCAGGGAGTGGCTTCTCGTAGACCTCTGACTCAAGAGACCCTGGTAGTGATGACAGGGGCTCGGGAGCACAGAGGGGCACAAGTGCCTGACTGGATGGTAGATGTAAGAAGCAGCAGACCGTTGATGGTGGAGGTGTATTGTAGTCCAGTAGCGGAATGCAGGCAAAGGTAAGGTTCAGCAGACAGCAGAAGGATTCCTGTAGTCCGGCAACGGAATGCAAGTGATCGCAGGGTACGGCGAACAACGGGAGGGGTTCTGTAGTCCGACAGCGGATGCAGGTGCAAACGGGAAGTGGGAAGAGTCCAGTAGTAGTTGACGGATGGTGTTACAGTCCAGGTCAGGCACAGGCGGGCAGATCAGGTACAGAAACGGAATCCAGAAGAGTAGTCGGGTACAAAGCCAAAGTCGGGGGGCAGGCAGCAAACAGCAGAGTCGGGAACAGGTCGGGTTCAATACGGATCAGGATACGGATGCGGGTTCAGGTTCAGATACAGGTTACCAGGAAGCACGGGAATGCTGTTGATCAGGCAGCAAGGCAGTGAAGCATGGATCCAGTTTAAATAGCGCTATTGGTGCCAATTGTGTCAAACGGCCGCGCGCACCCGCGTGCACGCGCGCACCGCTGATCGCGGTAACGCTATTGAAACTGCGCAAAAGATCTCCTGTGACTTACGCCGCTCGGACGCCTGTGAGAAGGATCTTCCTGACACTCGGTTCACACAGGGGCGACATGACTTCAGGACGACTTTGTGAGGCAACTTGGAGACGACTTGAACACGACTTTTAGACACGACCTGGGGCGACTTACAAGTCGCCCCAGGCCAGGCGACTTTTGCCGTGGCCAATCAGAGAATGAGCTCTGAAGGGGGAACTCCACGCCAATTTTTTGAAAAAATTTGGCGTGGGTTCCCCCTCCGAGAGCATACCAGGCCCTTAGGTCTGATATGGATTCCAAGGGGAACCCCCCACACCAGACCCTTATCCGAGCACGCTACCCGGACAGCCAGGAAAGGGGGTGGGGAACAGTGGGCACCCCCCCTCCTGAGCCGTACCCCCTCCTGTCGCCGCCGCCGCCTTCCGTTCTTCTTCTTCTTTTCCTAGAGATGTTGACTCGACGCTCTCTCCGGCCGCAATGCCAGGGACGCTCTGCGCGGCGACTTATATAGGGATAAGGGGCGGGGTCATTGGTTGATGTCACATGGGTGGATGTCACATGGGTTGATGTCACATGGCGACAGTCCCAGCATCCTCCGGGACTATGACATTGTAAGGGGGCGGGGTCACCATGTGACATCAACCCATGTGACATCAAACAATGACCCCGCCCCTTGTCCCTATATAAGTCGCCGCGCAGCGCGTCCCTGGTATTGCGGCCGGAGAGAGCGTCGAGTACACATCTCCAGGAGAAGAAGGAGAAGATGAACGGAAGGCGGTGGCGGCGGTGGCGGCGGCGGCGGCGGCGGCAGAAGAAGACCTGGCCACCGCCTGTAAAAGAGCTATAAGAAGGCGCGGTGGCCCGGCAGAAGAACCGAAGAGGGGAACAAGACCCCCGAAGTCAGAAGAAGAGGCCGCAGTGACGAAGAAGAATGCCGGGCTCCTCCGCTAGCAAAAGAGCTATAAGAAGATAGGGGAGGAGTCCGGCGAGAAGACCCCCGAAGACGGAAG
Organism: Lithobates pipiens; assembly: GCF_037356315.1. Lineage (NCBI taxonomy): Eukaryota > Metazoa > Chordata > Amphibia > Anura > Ranidae > Lithobates > Lithobates pipiens. Next base: position 82,020,587 of record NW_027507788.1, read on the forward strand.
ACCCCCGGAGCTGTGCAATAAACTATTTTATCTTGTGTATTGTGTTTTTTTTTGTACTTTATTTTACAGGTGAATGGGTAGGGGTACATTGTACCCCATACTCATTCACATAGGGTGACGGGCCGGTATCTGGGAGCCCCCTTATTAAAGGGGGCTCCCGGATTCCGATAAGCCCCCCGCCCGCAGACCCCGACAACCAATGGCCAGGGTTGTCGGGAAGAGGCCCTTGTCCTCATCAACATGGGGACAAGGTGCTTTGGGGTGGGGGGGCCATGCGCCCCCCCCCAAGGCACCCCCCATGTTGAGGGCACGCGGCCTGGTACGGCTCAGGAGGGGGGGGCACCCGCTCGTCCCCACCCCCTTTCCTGGCCGGCCGGGTAGCGTGCTCGGATAAGGGTCTGGTGTGGATCTGGGGGGGACCCCCACGCCGTTTTTTTGGCGTAGGGGGTTCCCCTTGGAATCCATACCAGACCTAAGGGCCTGGTATGCTCTCGGAGGGGGAACCCACGCCAAATTTTTTTCAGAAATTTGGCATGGAGTTCCCCCTTCAGAGCTAATAATTCTGTCAAAGTCTCCTCCGTATAGACAGAGATCCGACTTGGAGGCGACCTCCATTGAAATCAACGGGTACAAGTCGCCTACAAGTCGGATTGAAGTAGTACAGGAACTTCTTTTGAAGTCGGAGGCGACTTCAGTAGCGTGCATTAAGACGGCTCTCATTCACTTACATTGATTTTTAAATGTTGTCCGACCTGAGGCGACTAGGGGCGACCTGAAGTCGGATCGCAGTCGCCCCTGTGTGAACCGAGCCTTAGACAAATCCCTACTGCATGCCTAGCATGCCATTGCATAACAAGTGCAAAAAGCAGAAATAACCTACAATTAAAATTGCAGTCTCTGGAGTTAGAGGAACAATTATAGAAGCTCTCAAAACAGATTCAACTCTTGAGCTTTCCATCCATGTCACAAGAAACTGCATACCGACAGCTGCATGTTCATGCAGACATAGCCAACTCTAAATTAGATCCATATGAATCTTTATATATAGCTTATATGCAGTCTAGGCATGCCCTCCTGATTGACAGTTATACAAGAGAACGTAAAATATGTCAGAGAAATGTATTAAACTTCTCCACCCTGCATATATTTAGCTGCATATATTTAGCAAATCAGCTGTTTGCACTGAGTTTTTATTTATTACAATTTTGAAAGAGGTATTCGAAGACGAAGTGCTTATCGTGTCTGAATTGCTTAATTACTGGTAGCACAGTGGATTTTATCAACCCCCTGAGACATTTTTGGTATATCAGGGCAGCTATGGCTGGAAACATAAGTATGAACACACACAGGTTTCATGGAGACTTTTACTGTAGTAAATTGGAAGACTTCCTGAAAATGGCTTCAATTGCAGAACTTAAACAAGTATGAAGAGCTCTTCTGACCGCACTCGCACAAACTTTCCCTTAGTCCTACTCCACATAAATGTCCTGTCCACACATAAATGTCATGTCCCCTTCTCTCCCATCTCTATAAGCTAAATGTTTATAGGCAGGACTTACGTCTGTTTACATCTGGCTAGGTTTGTAAAAAAATAAAAGGGGAAAAGGCTTGAGTCTTTTTCTGTTTTTTAAAGTGTTTGTTAACCCAAAAAAATAAAGATCCTGTTCCATTCAAGCATGTTATACAGCACAGTGATTGCGCTGTGTTATTTGGACCCCTGTATCACCTGAAATTCCTGGCTGATCCTGCTTAGCTATGCCCTCACCTCTGCAGACAGACCACAATAATCATGGCTGCTGCGCCCCTGACATTGTGGTCTATTTGCTTGATTCCGTAAGCTGCAGCCTGCTATCTGTCTCCTGGGTCCTTCTCCCCCTCCCCTCTCTGTCTGTCTCTGCCCTACCAGTGGCTGCCCCCCAAACCCCCCCCCCCCCCCCTTCTCCTGCTGCCATCCTCTGCAGCATTATACTAATTGGTCCCTGTGCCTGTGTAATATAAAAAAGAAGAACTGCACAACTGCACCTGTATGGGTTCCGCTCCCGCCGCTCAGCTGATTGTCGGCAGCTTGGAGCACTGTATCTCTACCCTCCTCCTTTTTCCCCCTCCTCCCCAGGTGACGTCAGTGGGAGGGCTCAGCCCCTCCCACTACAGCTCTGAGTCAGAGAGACAAGGCAGGAGAGAAATGTCAGGGCTGGCTTAGCCCTTCCTTCTCTGGGCTGGCTGCTCAGCTGTCGGCTAATTGCCAGCTCTCATCTCTCTCCACAGTTACCAGCTGTTCCTGATGATGCTCATCTGATCTGCCTACTTAAATCTGTCCAGCTCACTTCACCTCTGCCTTCGTCTTGGTCACTTTACAAGAAACCATCTCCTGTGGTTCTGTTTAAAGACTGGCTTGCTGACATCCCTTCTGGCTCCTTATCCTGCTTGCTGTTGCTCTACTTGGATCCCTGACTTCTGGCCAGGCTGATTATCCGTTCTGGTTATTGAACTCTGGCCTGGCTGACTACTCTATCCGATTACTGGTCTCTGGCTATGCTTTGACTACGCTTTTTCTATTTACCTTTTTATTCTTATTTAATAAACAAGTGTGATTTAATTGTACTTCTGTCTCGGTGTCATGGTCGTCCCGGTGGTCCAATGGCATATAGGAGTCCTGCCCGCAGAATCCCCTTGCTGAGAATTTGTCGGTATCCTTGGGCGCGCGTTAGCGCGAACGGATGCATGCGGGTGCGCGTTGGTACGAATGGGCGCACGCGATGTTACGAACGGGCGCACGCGGGTGCGTGATGGTGCGAACGGACGCACGCGGGTGTGCGGGGTCACGAACCGTCACACGGTCACCCGCGAGGGCGCGCAGACTCGCCGTGCAACCGTTTTTTGGCACCCAAAGGGCTACTTAAGGAATCTGCCACTGTGCCTCCTTGCTGTCCAGTCTACAGCGTGTCCGGTTATTCTGCTATTCGCTATCTGTTTACCTCTGATTCCTGTTACCCGGCCTGTTCCTGACTACGTTTGCTTGCTGCCTGCCACCGACCTCCTCCCCGTCTGACTACGCTTCTGCCTCTCCCTGTGTACCGTTGTTGCCCGCCTGTTACTGAACCGGCTTGTACTAGACTCTGCTGTCTGCCACCTGCTGCTCCAGCCTGACCGCCTGTGCCTGCTGCCGTCTGCTGACTGCCACCTGCTGTTCCAGTCCATCTGCCTGTGCCGCTGTTGTCTGCGTCCCTACCTGCCTGCCGGGTGTCTACTATCCAGTGCCTCTTCGGATCCTTCGCTCCTGTTGGTCCGGATCTGTCCTACACCAACTTGGCACTTGTGCCCTCTGAACTCTTGAATTCCTGTTCCCACTTCCAGGGGTTCTCGAGCCAGAGGCTTACGAGAGGCCGCTCCCTGCATTCTGGGCTCTCATACCAGGTACGTGACAGTACTGGACAGCCATGTCCGAGCCCACGCAGGGAGCTTCCCCTAAGGACGAGCTCTGCCGCCACCTAGCTGGACTTACCCAGGCGGTGAAGAACCTGCAGGAAGGTTACGGCCGACTGGAAGAACGTGTCCAGGCCCTATCTGCTTCTACACCAGCCGTCCCCGGATCTTCTGCTCCACCTTCGGTGGTGATGATGCCGCCTGAACCTAGGGTCCCTACCTCGGAAAGATTCTCTGGCAACCGGAGTAAATTCAGAGCTTTTCGTAACTCTTGTGAACTCTTCTTTGCCTTGCAACTGAGGACTTTTTCTCTTGAGGCTACGAAAGTGGGGTTTGTCATTTCTCTGCTGGCAGACGAACCCCAGGCCTGGGCCCACCGTCTCCTGCAACGGAAAGATTCATCTCTAGATACTCTGAATGCCTTCTTTCAAGCTATGTCTCGGTTGTATGAAGACCCTCAGCTAACTGCCACCGCAGAGGCAGCTTTGCACGCACTTCAACAAGGTCGCAGAACCGTGGAGGATTATGTGTCGGAGTTTAGACGCTGGAGCTCCGACACGGACTGGAACAACTCTGCCTTACGATACCAGTTTCGCATGGGTCTTTCAGAGCCTTTGAAAGATGAACTGACCTGAGTGGGTACCCCTGAGACTCTGGAAGCCCTTATTGATCTATCCATTCAAATAGACAGACGCCTAAGAGAGCGTCGCCTGGAGCGCTCTTCCACAACCACTCGTCCTGTTTGGATGTTACCACGTGTGCCAAGTTCCACCCATTAAGCCCCTTCTGCTCCTGCCACGGCCGCTCTGGACTCTCCAGAACCCATGCAGCTGGGGTTGCTCCAACCTTCTTTGACACCTGAGGAGCGCCAACGCTGCCGGGCCGGCAACCTTTGCCTCTACTGTGGAGAACCGGGACATTATGTTCGCACTTGCCCTGCTAAACTTCGTAAGTACTTTTCCATCTCTCCTGCTTCTCCACCCGTTTTGTCAAGTAACACTTCTCATTTGGCTGTACCTATTCTTTTGCAGCTCCCAGGAGGGAATATTTTCAAACCAGCGCAATAATTGACTCTGGGGCTTGTAGTGGCTTTGTGGATTTGTCCTTCACCTTAAAGAATAACATTCCTCTTCGGCCTAGGGTGAAAGGACTTTCGGTGTATCTGGCCGATGGCTCTACTCTTAAGTCCGGACCAGTGACTCAGGAGACTTCACCGCTACTTGCTACCATTGCTGGGTCTCACCAGGAGCTATTGTGCCTAGATGTTATCAAATCTCCTTTGTTTCCTGTCATACTAGGCATGCCTTGGTTGAGAGCTCACAACCCACGTATTAATTGGATCTCAGGAAGAATCGAGTTTCCTTCATCTTACTGCCTTCAGCATTGTTTTCCGGTTGTCAACAAGGACTCTTCTTCCCTTCTCTGCCTGGAAATGGATGCTGAGGTCCGACAAGCTGTACCCAAGGTCTATCACAGCTTCTTGGATGTGTTTAGTAAGAAGGGCGCTGAAACCCTACCTCCACATAGGCCATATGACTGTCCGATAGAATTGCTTCCTGGGGCAGAGATTCCTTTCAGAAGAATTTTTCCTTTATCTGAAGCAGAATTGGGGACCCTGAGATCCTATCTGGACGACAACCTGGAGAAGGGGTTCATTCGACCTTCCACCTCCCCGGCGGGTGCTGGGATCTTCTTCGTTGAAAAGAAGGACCATTCCCTGCGCCCATGTGTGGATTATCGGGCACTTAATAAAGTCACTATCAAAAACCGTTACCCCCTGCCGTTAGTGCCCGAGCTGTTTCAAAGACTGGGATCGGCTGAAGTATTTTCCAAGTTGGATCTTCAACCTCGGGTGCCTACAACCTCGTCCGCATTCGGAAGGGCGATGAATGGAAGACCGCCTTCCGTACACGTTTCAGGCACTTCGAATATTTAGTCATGCCTTTTGGTCTGTGCAACGCTCCTGCCACATTTCAACATTTTGTAAATGACATTTCCAGAGACTACCTTGATCTGTTTGTAATTATTTATCTGGACGATATTTTGATCTTTTCCTCCACTCTAGCTGAACATCGGGAACATGTAAGAAACGTCTTATCTCAACTCCGACTTCACGGTCTGTATGCCAAGCCTGAAAAGCGTGTCTTCGAGCAACGAAGCATCCAGTTTCTCGGTCTGATCATCTCAGTGGAAGGTATTGAGATGGACCCTCAGAAAGTTTCTGCTATCCGGGACTGGCCTGCTCCTTCTGACAAGAAGGGGGTCCAACGATTTGTGGGGTTCGCTAATTTTTACAGGAAATTCATTAAGGGGTTTTCCTCCATCATTTTCCCCATCACCGGACTGACCAAACATTGTCTAAAGTTTCAATGGACTCCTGAAGCGCAAGAGGCCTTTAAAACCCTGAAAGATTTGTTTGTCTCAGTCTCAGTCTTAAAGCACCCCGACTCAACTCTGCCATATATCCTGGAAGTGGATGCCTCAGAAATAGCGGTCGGGGCAGTGCTTTCCCAGAGACAAGGGCCTAAATCCCTTCTGCACCCAGTCGCATTCTTCTCTCGCAAGCTATCTGAGGCGGAAAGAAATTACGACGTTGGTGATCGTGAGCTACTGGCGATTAAGGCGGCACTCGAAGAATGGCACTATCTTCTTGAGGGTGCTATCCACCCAATCCTTGTTTATACCGACCATAAAAATTTAGAATATCTAAAGACTGCTAAAAGACTGAGACCACGACAGGCCAGGTGGGCACTCTTCTTCACCAGATTTTCGTTCCACATCACCTATCGCCCAGGATCTAAGAACACCAAACCCGATGCTTTGTCCCGCATGTATAGTGAACCAGAAAGTCCTTCGTCCCCGGACACCATCCTTTCTTCAGGGAACTTCCTCTTGCTCCAGGGGGACTTACTGTCCCAAATCAGGCAGGCTTCTACAAGTACTGTTCTTCCGCCTGACACTCCTCTACTGTCCAGAGATGACCTCCTTTGGTACAGGGATAAGATCTACATCCCTCAGGAAGTGCAAGCCTTGGTTCTGAGTTCCTGTCATGACCATTTACTGGCTGGCTATTTTGGGGTACATAAGACCGTTGAATTGCTCCAACGTACGTTCTGGTGGCCACAATTGAAGAAGGATTGCAAGCAATATCTGGAGGCATGTGCCACCTGCATTCGGAACAAGGGCAGCAAGTCAAGAGCTTGGGGTCTGCTGAAGCCGTTACCCATTCCGGATAGACCATGGAGGATGATCTCCATGGACTTTATCGTTGAGTTGCCACCTTCAGAGGACTATTCCACAATCTTTGTGGTGGTGGACAGGCTCTCCAAAATGGCTCACTTTTTGCCAATGAAGGGCACTCCCTCTGCCGCAGAGACTGCCAAGACTTTCATCAGGGAGATTGTGAGGCTCCACGGCATCCCCGTTAATATCACGTCAGATAGGGGGGTGCAATTCACCTCCAAGTTCTGGAAAGCGCTCTGTGGGGCTCTGAAGATTGAACTCTGCTTCTCCTCGGGCCTATCACCCCCAGACCAATGGCCAAACTGAGAGGACGAATCAGATGCTGGAGCAGTATCTGCACTGCTTTTCTTTGTTCTCTCAAGATGACTGGGCTTCGCTTCTACCCTTGGCTGAATTTGCATATAACAACTCTGTTCATTCTGCCACGAAGCAATCCCCGTTTTTTGCAAATTTCGGCTTTCACACGCTGTTCCTATCCAACAACCTCCCCGAATGTCCGGTACCGGCTGTACAACAAAACCTTAACTTCTTCAAAGCAAACAATAAGCTCCTGCAGGAGACCATGACCAAGACACAGAACTACAATAAGGAGGTGTTTGATAAGAAGAGAAGGGGGGAACTTGATCTCAAGGTCGGGGATCAGGTCTGGTTGTGCACCTTGAACCCAGTGGCGGCCCGTCCATAGGGGGCGCCCGGGCGCTGCCCCCCCCCCCTTCTGTGTAGTCACAAAAAAAAAAAATGTAAAAAAAAAAAAAAAGTTTAAAACTGCCCCTTTAAAAAAAAAAAGTTCTTTAAGGAAGTGCACTGTGCTCGAGCGCCGGACACAGTGCGCTATGGGAACTGCCATGTCAATGCAATCATGAGATTGCAGACGTGGCGCTTGATTTGCGGGCGTTTAGCCCGCCTCAGGGCGCTTTCTGAAGCGCTGAGTAGTTTCCGCCCGGCGCTGTAGTATGTGTTACTACGGCCGGGCAGTTTGATTGACATCTGAGTTGACTCAGATGTCACTTCCTGTCTTCTCTCTCCCATTGCACCTGAGAGAGGAAACAGGAAGTAAGAGGAGTAGAGCGGTGTGCAGGAGAGGAGCGGAGAACACCAGAGAGGAGCACACAGTCAGGTAAGTGCTGATGCTGTTCTCCCATGGAGAAGGGGGGTGGAGTCTACTACAAATATCCAATATTAAGTATAGGCAGTGCAATGATCTTCTATAAGGCTATCTATAACTTGGTGTAAATGATTTATTCTTATATATAACTGTGTATATGCTGCATCCTTATATAAAACTGTATCATCTGTGTTTATGTAACCTTACATATATCTGCAAAGTCTATGGCCACTGCCAGGCAGTAACTTTCCTCTGGGCACCAAACAGACTCAGTGCTGGAGAGTCTTCACCTGTATTCATTACCACTGGACCAAAGTTATACCTTCTATGAGCCAACATCCATTCCTACTGTAAATGACCAAAGATATATAACCCATCTACTGTCCTATATCTGTTTCTGCTATTGTTTAAATACACATCTAATATGTGTGTGTGTGTGTGTGATTAGTATATATCATCTCCTATCACTGTCTGCGTGTGTTTTGAAGACTTATAATGTCATACCTGTGGCCCATGATCATAGTATGATCTCATACTACTACACAGAATGTGCAGCCTGGTATATGATGTGCAGAGCCCTGTGTATATGATGTGCAGAGCCCTGTGTATATGTTGTGCAGCCTATTATATGATGTGCAGAGCCCGGTGTATAATGTCCAGCCTGTTATGTGATGTGCAGAGCCCGGTGTATAATGTCCAGCCTGTTATGTGATGTGCAGAGCCCGGTGTATAATGTCCAGCCTGTTATGTGATGTGCAGAGCCCGGTGTATAATGTCCAGCCTGTTATGTGATGTGCAGAGCCCGGTGTATAATGTCCAGCCTGTTATGTGATGTGCAGAGCCCGGTGTATAATGTCCAGCCTGTTATGTGATGTGCAGAGCCCGGTGTATATAATGTGCAGCCTGGTATATGATGTGCAGAGCCCGGTGTATAATGTTCAACCTGGTGTATAATGTTCAACCTGGTGTATAATGTGCAGCCTGGTATATAATGTGCAGAGTCCGGTGTATAATGTGCAGCCTGGTATATGATGTGGATTCTATAAGGGGTGTGGCTTATGAGAAGTGGGAGGGGCCAACGGTGGAGGGGCGGGGTCTTGCGTCCCCCCATCCTAAAACTTCACCAGCCGCCACTGCTTGAACCTAAAGCTGGCTTGCCCGTCTAAGAAACTGGGTCCAAGGTTTGTGGGTCCTTTTCCGATTGTGAGGAAGTTGAATAGCGTGGCTTATGAACTGAAGCTTCCAGAATCATTTCGGATTCATCCAGTTTTTCATGTGGCCCTACTCAAACCTGCAGTTCCAGATTCTTTTGCCAACCCAAATGTCGGTCCCCCGGAACCTGAAATTATCGATGGAGAAATTGAATATGAGGTTGAATCCATTTTGGACTGTAGAAAGAGATGTAATCAGATTCAATTTCTGGTAAAATGGAAGGGGTATGGGCCTGAGGAAAATTCCTTGGAACCGGAATCCAATATCCATGCTAGAAGATTGATCCTTGCCTTTAAAAGGTCCCATCCGGGTAAGATGGCACAGTTGGGCATCCGGAGGCTGCCCCTTGGGGGGGGCAATGTCATGGTCGTCCCAGTGGTCCATTGGTATATAGGAGTCCTGCCCTCAGGATCCCCTTGCTGAGAACTTGTCAGTAACCTTGGGTGCGCGTTAGCGCGAACGGACGCACGCGGGTGCGCGATGTTACGAACGAGCGCACGCGGGTGCGCGATGGTGTGAACGGACGCATGCGGGTACGCGGGGTCACGAACGGGCACACGGTTACCCATGGGGGCGCGCAGACTCTCCGTGCGACCGTTTTTGGCGCCCAAAGGGCTACTTAAGGAATCTGCCACTGTGCCTCCTTGCTGTCCAGTCTACAGCGTGTCCGGTTATTCTGCTATTCGCTATCTGTTTACCTCTGATTCCTGTTTCACGGCCTGTTCCTGACTACGTTTGCTTGCTGCCTGCCACCGACCTCCTGCCCGTCTGACTACGCTTCTGCCTCTCCCTGTGTACCGTTGTTGCCCGCCTGTTACCGACCCGGCTTGTACTAGACTCTGCTGTCTGCCACCTGCTGCTCCAGCCTGACCGCCTGTGCCTGCTGCCGTCTGCTGACTGCCACCTGCTGTTCCAGTCCATCTGTCTGTGCCGCTGTCGTCTGCGTCCCTACCTGCCTGCCGGGTGTCTACTATCCAGTGCCTCTTCGGATCCTTCACTCCTGTTGGTCCGGATCTGTCCTACACCAGCTTGGCATTTGTGCCCTCTGAACTCTTGAATTCCTGTTCCCACTTCCAGGGGTTCTCGAGCCAGAGGCTTATGAGAGGCCGCTCCCTGCATTCTGGGCTCTCATACCAGGTACGTGACACTCGATCTGATTCATGGTTTCTGACAAGAAATCAGCTGAGCGCTGGGAAATGAGCTCATATAGGTACAATCCTGCAGTTTTTTTTTACAGAACACGGGCATAGGGACAATTAGTATAATGCTGCAAAGAGGATGGCAGCATGTAACAAAAGTGGGTTAACAACCACTTTAACCAGTTGAGCTCCGGAAAATGTTACCCCCTTCACGACCAGGCCATTTTTTTTCTATTCAGCACTGCGCAAGTTTAACTGTTAATTGTGTGGTCATGCAATGCTGTACCCAAACAACATTTTTATCATTTTTGTCACACAAATGGTGCTTTCTTTTGGTGGTATTTTATCACCACTGGGTTTGTTTACACAAAAAAAAATCGAATTTCTTCATATATTTTGCCAAAATGTATTTGCTACATTTTTCTGATAAAAAAAATCCAAATAAGTGTATATTGATTGGTTTGTGGCAAAATTATAGCGCCTACAAACTATGGTATATATACTGAAATCTATTTTTTTTTACTACCAATGGCTGTGATCAGTGACTTATAATGGGACTGTAATAGTGCATGGACAATCTGACACAAACTGAGGAACTGACTGACTGCCACTGACATTACCAGTAACGCTAATACAGTGATTGGTGCTAATAACATAATACACTGTCACTGTACTAATGATACTGACTGGGAAAAGGTTGACATCTAGGGTAATCAAGGGGTTAAATGTGTGCCTAACTATGTGTAATGTGTGCTTTTTACTAAAGATCTGTTGCTCATCCCTGCTCAGGGATGGGAAACTGACAGATTGTGCCTTCTGTACAGAGCTCTGTGTTTACCAACATAGAGCTCTGGGCTGCTATTGCACACAGCCGATGAGCAGTTTCCAGTCATAAATCTTTAGCCGACAGACTTTCTCTGTGTACAATAAAGTGGGAGCCCGGTCTATCTTCTAGACCTTTGTTTCCATAATAATTCTCTCTACTTTGCAGCTGAAACTGCCTTCATACAAAGACTACTACCACTAAGTGCAACTGGAGTGGTTTCTGCTTGGCTGACCACAAAAGGCTTGCCAAAACCGGGAGACAAACTGACTACCCCTGCCCGAGACAATAACCTTGGGTAGCCCATGTAAGCAAAAGATCTCCCAAGCAAAAAGGGAAGCCAGTTCCTTAGAAGTGGGCAACTTCTTAAGTGGAATACAATGACACATCTTAGAGAACCAAAAAATGAAAAGAGACAAAACCGCTCTGTGGTAATTAATATACTAAACTATACTAAGGTTGCTGCCGTCCTTATACTTCACACCTCCCAAAAGAGATTGTGTGCTGCAACTGTTATAAAAGATATATAATAAGGGGCCCAGGCGCTACCTATAATGGATGTATTTGTAAGCAGATAAATCCTAGATAGCTAGAGTGATCTAGGTTATTGTTAGCTCCTAGTTGCTAATGTTCCATAGATAAGAGAGAGAAAAAAATGTGCCACATATCAGTGACAAAAAACAGACAAGAAGAGGTGGTCACAACCTATATGTATAAGCCCCTATATCCCCCCACCATACCTCTCCTCAAAAAAATTGTATACCTTAGGGCAACACTGGGCGACTTGGCTCTGGGCAATGTCGAGAAAGCCTTAGTTAAATTATAACAAATATATTATGACAAAGGCAACAAAGCCCACTCTCTCCTGGCCAGGAAGCTATGAGACAGTGCACAGGCGTCCATGCCACACCAGGTCAGGAACAGCTCAGGCTGCCTGATATCTCACCCAGAGGATATAGTGCAGTCCTTTGCGGAATTCTATAAGGCCCTCTATAATAACCCAGATATCCCTAGCAACCCTCCCTCCCCCGACCTCTCCCAACGAATACAACATTACCTTGAGCATAGTGGGATAACCCAGCTTCAGCCCGCAGACCTAGAATCCCTAAATGCACCGATCACATTAGAAGAGCTAGAGCAGACCATTAAATACCTACCTAACCACAAGGCCCCAGGTTCGGATGGACTCCCCTAAGAATATTATAAAGAATTCCTTCCTCATTTACTTCCTCACATGTGCAAACTATTTAATGCCTTCCTGCAAGATACCCCAATCCCAGGGGGCATGCAACGCTCCTTTATTACTGTAATCCCTAAGCCGGAAAAAGACCCCTCCCTGTGTGCCAATTACAGACCAATCGCCCTCCTAAATTCAGACTTGAAAATCTTTACCAAGCTACTTTCCATCTGTCTGAGTGCGGTTCTACCCTCCCTCATCCATAAGTACCAGGTGGGCTTTGTCCCCCTCCGGCAGGCAGGGGATAACACCAGGAAAATAATCGATCTGCTGAAAAGGCGTTTGACCACCTGGGTTGGCCCTTCCTGTTTGACACGCTGCGCCACATTGGATTCAGGGGACCTTTCCATAGAGCAATCCAACACCTCTACACAAACCCCTCATCCCAGGTAAAAACCCCCATTGTGCTTTCAACTCCACTGCCAGTGCAGAATGGCAGCAGGCAGGGGTGCCCACTCTCACCCCTGCTATTCGCACTGTGCGTAGAACCACTGGCAGCCACGATTCGTAAGAACCCAGACATCAGAGGCATAAGAGTTAGGGATAGGGAGTTTAAAATCTCCCTATTCGCAGATGATATTATTATCTCGCTAACTCAGCCCAGGACCTCCCTCCCAAACCTACATGCGGAGAACGGTACGGTGCCCTCTCAGGCTATAAAATAAATACGTCCAAATCAGAAGCCCTACCAATCAATACACCAGACAGGGAAATAGAACATCTAAAGGCCAACTTCCCCTACAGTTGGAAAACGACAGCCATCAAATACCTAAGGATCAATATCACACCGAAATGCTCTACCCTCTACCAAGAACCCCCCCCCCCCCTCTTTCACAAGATCAGAACCCACCTCCAGCAATGGAAAAAGCACCATATTTCCCTATTAGGACGGATTGCCTCAGTGAAAAAGACAATCCTCCCAAAGCTCTTATATCTCTTTCAAACCCTGCCCATTCCGGTCCCCTATGGCCAACTAAAAAAACTCCAAACCGACCTACTGCAAAACATCTGGAATTAAAAGAGGCATAGAATCCCATGCTCGGTACTTCAATTGGCACGATCAGATGGCGGTCTAGCTTTCCCTAATCTTACCAAGTACTATCAAGCAGCACAACTAAAGGCGGTAGCCTCCTGGTTCACTCTACGCTCCTATAATAAATGGACAGAAATAGAAAAATTATGGCTAGCCCCGGTACACCCAAATAGTCTATTGTGGAACGCAAACGCAGAGGTAGAACCCGCACGGCTATCGGGCCCAATTTTACAACTCAGGAGGCTGTGGCGTAAACTAACGCAGCTCCATAAGCTATCCTCGGACAGCTCACCCCTGACCTCATTTGCCTGCAATCTTAATATGCCAGACAGCCTAACCCATCAAATGTCCTCTCCTTGGAGCATGAGAAACCTCTTTCACTTTGGAAATTTGGTGGACCCCCGGACTCGTAGACTACACTTTTTTGCGGACCTACAGGCTAAGTTTAATTTACCAAAACAGGTGTTCTATGGGTATCTCCAAATCCGCCACTATGCCTTGACATTTGCACCAAATCTGCAATTTTCCCCTCCAACCCCCTTTGAAAACATTATACTCACGGGCTCGGCCCAGAAAGGCCAAATCTCAGATATATACAAGATACTGAACGCAAGATCCTTCGAAACAATGGCCAAACATAACTAAATGCTGAAGTTTGAGAAGGCCCTGGGTGGGGAGATACCCATGGAACAATGGGAGACCATATGGGCCCAGGCGCCCAAGAGCTCGATCTGCACCCTGTAAGGGATCTTCCCGGGGTAGGGTGTGTTTGGACACAGTTCACAGCAGACTTGGAATTTATAAAGCAGATCTTGGCGTTTATTCGTGGTACAAACAGTCCAGCAAACAAAATATACAGCAACACCGTGCTTTCTAAGTACAACAAAAATAAAAGTCCTAGCCCGGCTGGGCGCTTACTAACAGGTTCTGCTCACCTATCTGACACTTACAAACACAGCGTCTTTCGCCTGGATGTCGCAGGGTGAGTTTTAGCTCCAGCAGTGGCTGTGCTTGCAGCTTCCTTCAACACACAGATTGTTCATTCCCTGGCTGAGAGCAACCACCTGCAGACCCTGCAGTGCCTTTAGCTTCCCAGGCTAATTAGGATCAAAGCTCACCTGATCCCAAACCCAGAACTGGATCGGGGGATGTGGAATGACAGGTCCCTCTACCAAACCTACCTGCCATTCCATATAAACCCAGGCCCGGCAAAATTAAATAACAACTCAGCAGCATATCGCTGCTGAGAAACTGATCCATCCTGGATTTACCATCTCACACTGTGTAGCAACCTAGGTGAGATGTACACCCCCTCAACCACTTCTCCAGTGACATGTCTACATATCCCCCCCCTCTTTTTCAGACCGGAGGGCTGAGCCTTTTGTCCCCACAGACAACTCACCCTTGACAATGCGTCAGCATTTGCCTGTAATTTCCCTGGCCTGTGTTCCACAGTGAAATTAAAGTTTTGTAGGGAGAGAAACCATCTAGTCACTCTTGCATTTCTCTCCTTGTTTAACTTCATCCATGTTAGGGGGGCATGGTCTGTCACCAACTTGAATTTCCTGCCTAGCAAGTAATACTTTAACGATTCTAGGGCCCACTTTACTGCCAAACATTCTCGCTCCACAATGGCATAATTTTTCTCGGCCGGGGTTAGTTTTCTACTCAAGTACGTCACTGGATGCTCCTCACCATTCACTACTTGTGAGAGTACTGCACCTAAGCCTGTGTTAGAGGCATCTGTCTGGACCAGAAATTCTCGCCTGAAATCGGGGGTAACTAACACAGGTGGTTGGCACAAGGCAGACTTAAGGCTTTGGAAAGCCTTCTCGGCCTCTGGGGTCCACGTGACCATTGCTGTCTTTCCGCCCTTTGTCAAGTCAGTTAGTGGAGCAGCAACTGAGGCAAAGTTCGGCACAAATCTACGGTAATACCCTGTAATACCCAGGAAAGCTCTAACCTGTTTCCTTGTCAGGGGTCTAGGCCAATTCTGTATTGCCTCAATTTTATTTAGCTGTGGCTTAATCAACCCTCTCCCAATAATGTAGCCCAGATATTTGGCCTCTTCTAGGGCTAGAGCACACTTCTCGGCATTTATGGTCAACCCCGCATCACTTATGGCATCCAACACGGCCTGTACCTTACAGAGGTGACTTTCCCAATCAGGGCTAAAAATGACCACATCATCGAGGTAGGCAGCTGAGTAATCACGATGTGGTCGCAGAATCAAGTCCATCAACCTCTGGAAAGTTGCAGGCGCTCCATGTAACCCGAATGGCATCACTACATACTGGAATAGCCCATCAGGGGTGGAGAATGCAGTTTTCTCTTTAGCCTCACCAGAAAGTGGAATCTGCCAGTAGCCCTTTGTGAGATCGAGAGTGGTTATGTACCTGGCGTTACCCAACTTCTCAATCAACTCATCTACCCTGGGCATAGGATACGCATCGAACTTGGAGATCTCATTCAACTTTCTGAAATCGTTACAGAACCTCCAAGTTCCATTGGGCTTTGGGATTAGCACAATTGGGCTGGACCATTCACTCTGTGACACCTCAATTACCCCCAGAGCAAGCATACGTTTTACCTCGGCAGATACGGCTTCCCTACGTGCCTCCGGTATCCTATAGGGCTTAAGGTTTACTCTGCTTCTAGGCTCAGTTTCAATGTGATGATGGATGAGGTGTGTACGCCCTGGGAGGTCAGAGAACTTGTTTTTGTTTTTCTGTAAAAATTCCTGAGCCTCCTGTTTCTGTGACACTGATAGAGTATCACCTACCTTGACTGGAGGGATTGGTTGTGACAAATCATTAACAGTATTTGTCGCCACCAAGGATTCCCTGTCTTTCCAGGGCTTGATCAAGTTTATGTGATAAACTTGGAAAGGCTTCCTTCTACCTGGTTGGTGCACCTTGTAGTTCACCTCACTGATCTTTTCAACAATTTCATAAGGACCTTGCCACTTCGCCAAGAATTTACTCTCAACAGTGGGGACTAGTATAAGGACCCTATCGCCTGGGTTGAATGTCCTGATTCTTGCGGACCGGTTGTAAATTCTACTTTGGGCCTCTTGAGCCCTCTGGAGGTGTTCCCTTACCAGGGGCATTACAGTGGCTATACGGTCCTGCATTTGTGCTACATGCTCAATAACACTCTTGTATGGGGTGGACTCATTCTCCCATGTCTCTTTTGCAATGTCTAGTAGACCCCTAGGGTGACGACCATAGACCAACTCGAATGGTGAGAACCCTGTGGACGCTTGGGGCACCTCCCTAATAGCAAACATGAGGTAGGGTAATAAATGATCCCAGTCACGACCATCTTTTGCCACCACTTTCTTCAACATATGTTTCAAAGTTTTATTAAATCTCTCCACCAATCCGTCCGTCTGGGGGTGGTACACAGAGGTACGGATGTGTGAGATTTTAAATAGTCTGCAAAATTCCTTCATTACTTTCGACATAAATGGCGTACCTTGGTCAGTTAGGATTTCTTTGGGGATCCCAGTCCTAGAGAACATATAAAACAACTCACGTGCAATTGTTTTAGATGCAGTGTTTCTTAAGGGTACAGCCTCAGGATAGCGGGTCGCATAATCCAGGACTACCAAAATATACTGGTGTCCTCTAGCTGACTTTACAATGGGACCCACTAAATCCATGGCAATACGCTCAAAAGGCACCTCTATAATAGGGAGCGAAACCAAAGGACTGCGAAAATGTGACACTGGGGCACTAACCTGACATGTGGGGCACGACTCACAGTATTTTTTAATGTCATCATATATGGCCGACCAAAAAAACCTCTGGAGAACCCTCTCTCGCGTTTTGTCAGTCCCCAAGTGTCCCCCAAGAACATGGTTATGTGCCATGTCAAGCACCTGACGCCGGTACGGCTTAGGTACCAGAAGCTGTTCCACAATCTCATCTTTAACCTTATTGACTCTATAGAAAAGATCATTAGTCACCGAAAAATGTGGAAATCTTTTTTCAGCATCTGGTTCCTGAGGTACCCCGTTCATAACAGCAACCTGCTCTCTCGCATTTTTGAGAGTGGGGTCCTGTAATTGTGCAGTCCCAAAATTATCGCTAGACACCTCTAAGTCTAGTATATTTTGCTCAGTGGGAGGAGCCTCCTCCTCCCCAGCCAGGACCTGCAAAGGAAAACAATCATTTTCATCCTGCACATTTTTATCATTCACAGTGGACAAGGCAACCCCCTTAGAGGTATCCTCACTCCTTTTGGGGATTTTTCTTTTTTCCCAAAGAGCCCAGAATAATGGAAAATCGCGCCCCAATATTACATTATGCATGAGGTTTTTAACCACACCCACTTCATATTGTACGGTGCCTTGTTCAGTCCCGACTTTAGCCAGCACTATAGGGTACACTTTTGTATCACCATGTATGCACACAACACTCATATGCTTTTTAGACTCTAAGTCCCCAGTCACCAGGCTAGCATGCACCAAGGTTACAAGGCTTCCTGAGTCCATTAACGCTTTAACAGGAAAGTCATTGATTGTGATGTTGCAGATTTGCGGTTCAGTCTCTAGTCCAGGAACTGCAGCACAAGATGGTTCCGCAAATAGCGACTGACGCCGGCTAGCGTCACATTCCATGGGTTCAGAGGTAAGAGGGCAATGGGCAGACACGTGTCCCGCCTCATGGCATCTCCAACACTGGATAGGGCCTGGTCTCTTTGGCAAGGAGTCCTTTTCAGAGCCCCTTAGCCACCCGGGACCATCACCAGTCTTTTGTCCCTGAGACACCACTTGAGCCCTTTTCCCCCCATCAGCACCCCTCCACACTCCCCCAATAGATGGAAGTCTCTTACCAGCTGACGGCACAGATCTGGCGCTCCGGGGAGGTGAAGATGCTGCAGGAACATCACGGAGGTAGTCCTCAGTCGCCTGGAACCTCTCCACAAGGTTGACAAGTTCGTTTGCGTTCCTAGGATCACCTTGTCCCACCCAGCGTTGCAGGTCAGTAGGAAGCGCTCGGAGGTAGCGATCCATCACGACCTTCTCTAGGATTTGTGCAGGAGTAGAAGTGTCTGGCTCCAACCACTTTCTTGCCAAATGGATTAGGTCATACATCTGGGACCTCGCTGATTTGTCCAGACTGTAGCTCCAGTTGCGTACCCTCCGGGCACGGACTGCAGTAGTAACTCCTAGTCGGGCAAGTATCTCCTCTTTTAGCCGAGTATAGTCCTTAACCTCTTGCTCACTGAGGTCATAGTAGGCCTTTTGAGGTTCACCTGTTAAATAGGGCGCAATTACCTCTGCCCACTCAGCGGCTGGTAACTTCTCTCGCTCAGCCACGCGCTCAAATACTGTTAGATAGGCCTCAACATCGTCCTCAGCAGTCATCTTTTGCAGCGCTTTCTGCACAGTCCTTCTCCCAAAAAAAATCTCTGGAGCGGCTCCCTCCATTGTGGGTGGATTAGCAACCACAGGCGCCTCTCGATTTACTATCAGGTGCTCGATAAGTTGTTGTTGGCTTTGGCGCAAAGCTTGCAACTCTTCCTTATGCATCCGCTGTTGTGCAGCCATCATCTGCTGTTGTGCAGCCATGGACTGTTCATGTCGTCTATTGGCCTCTGTCTGCGCCTGCTGTTGTTCAGCCATGGACTGTTCATGTCGTCTATTGGCCTCTGTCTGAGCCTGCTGTTGTTGCAAACTCACTTGCATAAACTGCTTCAGCATCTCCTCCATGTTGCTGGACTGTTTTTGGAGTGTAGTTGCAGCTTTCACCCAGGACATCAGCAGCTGTAGCCAAGTCTGTCCACACCGTTGCCCCTAGCAACCGCGTTGCCCGCTACCTCCACCAATTGTAAGGGATCTTCCCGGGGTAGGGTGTGTTTGGACACAGTTCACAGCAGACTTGGAATTTATAAAGCAGATCTTGGCGTTTATTCGTGGTACAAACAGTCCAGCAAACAAAATATACAGCAACACCGTGCTTTCTAAGTACAACAAAAATAAAAGTCCTAGCCCGGCTGGGCGCTTACTAACAGGTTCTGCTCACCTATCTGACACTTACAAACACAGCGTCTTTCGCCTGGATGTCGCAGGGTGAGTTTTAGCTCCAGCAGTGGCTGTGCTTGCAGCTTCCTTCAACACACAGATTGTTCATTCCCTGGCTGAGAGCAACCACCTGCAGACCCTGCAGTGCCTTTAGCTTCCCAGGCTAATTAGGATCAAAGCTCACCTGATCCCAAACCCAGAACTGGATCGGGGGATGTGGAATGACAGGTCCCTCTACCAAACCTACCTGCCATTCCATATAAACCCAGGCCCGGCAAAATTAAATAACAACTCAGCAGCATATCGCTGCTGAGAAACTGATCCATCCTGGATTTACCATCTCACACTGTGTAGCAACCTAGGTGAGATGTACACCCCCTCAACCACTTCTCCAGTGACATGTCTACAACCCTCTATAAAGAAAACACATACAAAATGTTGTACTTTTGGTACATGACCCCAGAAGTGCTACACGCAATATTCCCAGCCAGCTCAGATTGATGCTGGTGATGCATGGGGGCTAAAGGGACACTCATCCACATTTACTGGGACTGCCCAGAGATTGTTCCTTTCTGGAACTCAGTCCAGCAACTGCTTGTCCGTCTATTTGAGAAGATAGTCCCCGCTACCCCTACATTTTTTCTGCTGGGCCTCTCCCCATTGAAAGTCCCAGCCCTACAGAAAAAGTTAACTAGGCAATTCCTCACAGCGGCATGGTGCCTGGTGACGCTGAACTGGAAGTGTAACACCCCCCCTCCATTGAAGCCCTTTATGCCAGGATTAAAGATGTGGAGTTGATGGAGATTACAGCAAGAATACAAGACCGTTTGGATGCGCATGATAAGGTCTGGGAGCTCTGGCACCACCGGGAGGAACAACACGACCCGAACAATGACCCAGGATGATAATGACCTACCTCCCCCCTTCTCTTCTTTTCTCAGGTTTTTGCGTCTCCCATAGAGGGTTAGCCTGGGCCAAGGCTCTCTCAGAAAGCAAAGATATCATGAAACCTACTTTGCTTCTGTTCGTGGGAAACGCCCGGGTCAGCATTTCGAAGTATATCTCAACCTGATTGAGAAACCCTCTGCATTGAACTGGATCGCCCCCAAATCACTGGGGAAGCGGAGCAGAACCAGATATACCTCTTATAGAAGTAATACTCAAGGCGGGTGCCTGCACAGATTCTGGCGCAGCAGCAGGGACGGCCTGCGAATCAGGTTGTACCAGAGCAGCCACCGTGGGGGATTCCAGGTGAGCCGTGCGATTCAGGAGCGTTTGTAACACCAAGGCAAACTGATCCATGCGGTGATCTTGCTCATCCAATCTGGAAAAAATATTACCAACAAGTGGATTGACTGTATCTTCTGAATTCATGGCCTTCGCGTACTGTTAGGGACCATGAAACAGGCTGAGACAGAAGTACTATCAAATCACACTTGTTTATTAATAAAAATAAAAAGGTAAATAGAAAAAAGTGTAGTCAAGCATAGCCAGAGTCCTGTAGCCAGATCGGGTGGTCAGCCAGTCCAAAGTTCATTAACCAGATCGGGTAATCAGCCAGGCCGGAAGTCAGGGATCCAAGGAGAGCAACCGCAAGCAGGATAAGAAGCCAGGTGGGATGTCAGCAAGCCAGTCTTAAAACAAACAGCAGGAGATGCTTCCCTGTGATGTGACCAACACGAAGGCAAATGAAAAAGGGAGCAGGAAGGCTTTAAATAGGCAGGTCGGATGATCATCATCTGGAACAGCTGGTAACTGTGGAAAGAGAAGAGAGCTGGCAATTAGCCGACAGCTGAGCGGCCAGCCCAGAGGAGGAAGGGCTAAGCCAGCCCTGACAGGGGAAAAGGAGAGAACCTTAGCACGGAGCCAATCAAAAGTGGGATTGTGTCTCTGTAACCAAGGATAACCATTGGAAACCTAGATGAGAAAATAACTTGGAATTGGATTATCTCATGGTGAAGAGCCCCTACAGCCATGGACAATGGAACCGTCTCATGAGTCACATGGGCAGGCTGTAAAGGTATCCCATCAAGTGCCTCAATGGCAAGTGGAGAGTCATGCATCTGCAGCAGAATCGAGTGCTGTGATAAAAGGCAGCATCAATGAACAGGCCTGCAGCCCCAGAGTCGATTAGAGCCTGTATCTGAATCGACGACTCAGCCCAAGAAAGGGGGACCAAAACCAGGGGCTTATCCTTCTGGATAACTGGGCACTAATCAACGCCACCTAAGGTCTGTCCATGACAGGACCTCAAGGTTCGGGCGTTCCCTGGACGGGTAGAACAAGACTTCAAAAAGTGACCTGCCTGGCCACAATAAAGGCACAATCTCTCCCTCCTCCTAAAGGCTCTCTCATCCGCAGAGAGACGCATGAAGCCCAGGTGCATGGGTTCATCTTCACTGACTGGCTCGGTACCAGGAGGCATGGGAGGTGAGGGAGGCATGGGTGGGACTGCAAAGCTTGGAGGCAAACATACAGGAGGCTTCCGCAAGCGCTCCTTAAGAGAAAGTCTTTCTCTGAGTCTGGTGTCAATGAGGATGGCAAATGTGATCAACCTCTCCAGCTCACTGGGTATATCTCGGGCTGCTATCTCATCATTGATGGAATCAGAGAGACCATGAGAAAAAGCAGCCACAAGGGCCTCATTGTTCCAAACAACCTCTGCTGAGCTGGCGCTGTAAGCCCTAAAGCTCAGCAGATTTATTCCCTCCTTGTTGTGTACCACCCTTTCCAGCTGATTCAAGTAAATACTATCAGGATCTAAATACCCTGAGTTGTCTGATTCATTACTTTACAGCAGTATCAGGATGTCTGAACTCAGAGTGCCAGGTTAGTGGGAATGTTCACCAAGTCGTAGCAGTACAGATGAGCAGGTAATACCAAGCAGTCCCCTAGGGGCAGTGCTACACTTCCAAACCTGTATCTGAATGGTAATCCTTCAATAGTAGTAGTAGTTGTGGATTCCAAAACATCAATCACATCTGGGAGGTACATTGTTTTGCTTTGAAGAAGCTTGCTGACAAAGTTGATTCTATTCAGCATTTTGTACCAAAATACAATAAAACACAAAAATGTAAAGTTATTTCATTCTTTTGCAAGTGATTCAGCATCTGGTGCCATTGTTGTGTATTAGTCATCTCTCAAAATTTCAGACAAAGCATCATACATTTTTCCAACCTGGAACCTAACCGGATGAACAGCATCTATTCTTGAACACCATCTGGTGTCAAAGTTTTACTGTTAGTCTGCCAATGTGTTTCTTCAAGAAATCCCAATGATGTGTGGATCTAAACATATTTCTTGATCATACATCACGGGACACAGGAGCTCATTACATAGTGGGTTATATAGTCACCTCTGGTGATTGGACACTGGTTAACCCCAATTAAGTAGAATTCCTCCCCTATATAACCCCTCCCATATGGGAGGCACCTCAGTTTTTTCGCCAGTGTCTATGGTGGTTGGTCACGTAAAACATGTGCTATGAAGAAAGCTCTGTGCAGGTCCCTGCGGGGGCCTAAGAGCTACAACAAACCAGATCCATATCTCGGGCCCATATTTGACTCACAAGATGGTATGGTACCCGGGCCTCGTCAGCCAAAGAAACGAGGTTTGGCCTGTAAGTCCTCTCCTGTTGGAAGACTGGGCTCTGGGAAAACCAGACTTGGTGTACTGTTTACACAGAGTGCACAAAAGTTTCTGGCAGAGTCTTTTTCAAGGTTCAGGTAGGAGGCTCTTCTGAGAAAGAGCCCCAGATAAACCCGAAGGTTGGCTAACACTGCCCGCCGTGATGGGTGAAGGCTGGAATTTGTCTGTTTCAGCAATTTCTGTGGCGAGGACAGGTAAGGGAAGTTAATCCTATATATAATTATATGATGGATTTCTTCAGCAGCCTGATGCATACTTACATGCCTTTCAGTACACGCGCTCAGTGAAGCCTGGTTCTCCAGAGGTCTCACGTCTCCACTGCAGTCCCTGCCACAACAAGGTAATACAGGGGTCCCTCATAGTCTGGGGGTCCCACGCAGCTCTGATGAGACTCCTTTCCCCCCCCTGGATTCAAGCGGTCCTCGTGCACGCACGCCGGGGCTAATGGAGGAGGGGGGGAGTGTGGTTGTGAGCCATGCACGTTGGTGTGCGCCTGGCGCTGTACTGCGCAGGCGCCAGGCGGCAGTTTTAAAAGCCCAGAGCATCAGGGGACTGTAAGTGAGAGACACAGGAGCTGTGGGCAGTAAGCTGTGGGCAGGGGATTGGATCCAGGCAAAACTTAGACACCTACTCAGCATCAGGTTGTGCAGTATTAAGCATATATATGTTATTGTGAGACTTTTAGCACAACAGTGATTGCACTTTGTACTAGTACCTCTGCTTTGTAGCTTAGGACTATGTCTCCTCGTAAGAGGGTCTCAGGGGGAGGTAACAAAGGCACTGGTAATTCACCGCCTAGGTCCTGGGGTTCTAAAAATGCCTGTAAGTTACCATCCCCCCCTGCAAGACTGGAGCCAGCCTCACAGAACGAGTCAGTGCCCCTGTCAGGTTTTGCAGCCTCTCCTAATGTCCCAGCCCCAGTATATGTCACTGAGGACTCCCTTAGGGCTACATTGGAGGGTTTTGAAGGGAGAATCATGGATTTTATTTCTGCTTCCCTGAAAGATAGCAGGAAAAGGGGTAGATCCCCTCCCTCTGCTGAGATTCCTCTCTCAGATGATTCTTCTGACAATGAGGAGAGATCCCTATCTTGGGACAGGGATCTTGAGCAGTCGGAGGAATCAGAGGAAGAGGAGAGAGTCCCCTCCTCCCAGGCGCTCAGAAAACAGGTGCAGTATTATACTGAATTGGTACATACCACATTCAGAATGCCTGCTGCTGAAGTCGCTACGTCCTCTGTTTCTTCCCTAGGAGTTAGGAAAATCCCACAGACTGCTTTTTCCTTCTCAATTCATCCCTTAATGGATAAATTGATGTATGAGGATTGGGGACATCCCGATAAACTGTTTACTCCTCCTAAAAGGTTTTCTATGCTTTATCCTCTGGAGGAAAGTTTCACCAAGAAATGGGGGGTCCCATCTGTCGATGCGGCTATTTCTTGTGTGAATAAAAACCTGACCTGTCCGTTGGATAATGCTCAGTTATTTAAAGATCCAACTGATAAGAGGTTGGAAACATTATTAAAAGCCTCCTTTTCCATGACTGGCGCTGTAGTGCAACCTACAATGGCAGCCGTGGGGTTGTGTCAGTTCCTCAAGGAACAGGTTAAGCGGATGCTTGGCCTCCTTCCCAGTGAGGAAGTGGAGAATTATGCAGAAATACCTCAAATTCTGTGTTTCATGATTGATGCGATTTTGGATTCTATCCAACAAGCATCTCGTTTATCTCTCCTGTTGGTACACATGCGAAGGGCCCTATGGCTAAAAAATTGGGCAGCTGAGCTATCATGCAAAAAGCATTTAATTGGGTTCCCATTTAAAGGGGAACGTCTGTTTGGAGAAGAATTAGACAAATTCGTCCAAAAAATTTCAGGGGGTAAATCTACTCTCCTTCAAGTCAAAATGAGCAAACGTCCGTCATTTAGGCGTTCTCTCTCTCCCGGAGCATCAAGCTCTAAGCAGTGGCGACAGCCTTCTCAACCCTCCTCTACAGGAAAGTCTCAGGGCCGGGCCCAGGGGCAGAAAAAGACTTGGGGGAGGAAGCCTGCCAAGGAGAGCCCGAAAGCTTCCTTGTGAAGGGGCGCCCCCGCTCGGCCGAGTGGGGGAAAGGCTTCGGGCAGTTTGCGGAAGCCTGGCGGGAAGAGATCCGGGACAAGTGGGAGATCTCTTCGGTGTCTCTGGGCTACAAGCTAGAGTTTCAGGAGATTGCACCTTCTCGCTTTCTAAGGTCAAGGATCCCCAGGGATCCAGTAAAGCAAAAACCGCTATTTCTGGCCTTGGATCACTTACTATCCCAAGGGGTGATAGTAGAAGTGGACCCAAAAGAACAGGGTTCAGGGTTTTACTCGAATCTCTTCACCGTTCCGAAGCCAAAAGGAAGTGTCAGACCTATCCTGGATCTGAAGGATCTGAACCGGTTTTTACGCATCTGGTCCTTCCGAATGCAGTCAATTGGCACTGTGGTCTCCTCCCTGCAAGGGGGAGAGTTTATGGCATCAATAGACATCAAGGATGCATATCTCCATGTGCCAATTTTTCCCGCACACCAAAGGTTCGCAGTAGAGTGGCGCCATTTTCAATTTGTGGCCTTGCCGTTCGGGCTCGCTGCGGCCACCTCGAATCTTCACAAAGATTCTGGACCCTCTCTTGGCAAACCTAAGAGCTCAGGGTATAGCCGTCATGGCTTATCTAGACGACTTGCTTCTCATGGAGAAAACAGTAGCGTTCCTGCACCACAGTGTTTCCAGAACACTAGAACACCTGGAACGGCTAGGTTGGATTATAAACCTAGAAAAGTCGTCCCTACAGCCTGCTACCAGGTTGGAATACCTGGGTATGTTTATCGACACCGCTCAGGGCAAGCTGTTTCTTCCAAGGCCAAAGGCCTTGGCCATCGGGGATCTGGTGCACCTAATTCTGGGCAGGAGATCTTCCCCCATTCGGTTATGCATGAGACTGTTAGGGAAAATGGTCGCCTCCTTCGCGGCCGTTCCTTTTGCCCAGTTCCACTCAAGGCCTCTGCAAAGATGCATCCTTGCGGCCTGGAACAGGAAGCCCCAATCCTTGGATCTTCCTATGCGTCTATCCCCAGGAACACGCAGGAGTCTCGTCTGGTGGTTACAAACCGAGAATTTGCTGAAAGGCAAAACCTTTCTTCCTCTTCCATGGAAGGTTATTACGACAGATGCCAGCCTGAAAGGCTGGGGAGCAGTGTTGGAGGAGACATGCTCGCAGGGGAAATGTCTTGGAGATCCGGGCAGTTTATATGGCTCTCATAAGGTAGTCTTCCAGACTACGTGGTCTCCATGTTCGGGTTCAGTCACTCAATGCCACAGCAGTGGCCTATATCAATCACCAGGGCGGTACCAGGAGTCTGGTAGCGCAAAAAGAGGTGAATCACATACTTGTCTGGGCAGAAAAGCATGTTCCATGCCTTTCTGCAGTCTTCATTCCAGGAGTGGAAAATTGGCAGGCGGATTTTCTGAGCCACCAGCAGTTGTGCCCAGGAGAATGGGCTCTGCACCCCGATGTGTTTTTGAACATATGTCTCGGGTGGGGTACTCCAGACGTAGATCTGTTTGCATCCAGGTTCAACAGAAAACTGGACAAATTCGTGTCAAGAACAAGAGATACACTTGCTCAGGGTTCAGATGCTCTGACAGTTCCCTGGGATCAGTACAATCTGATTTATGCTTTCCCCCCGTGCCCGCTTCTGTCGCGGTTCCTGGGAAGAGTCAAGAGGAAAACGAAGTCGGTCCTTTTGGTAGCCCCGGTTTGGCCCAGGCGACTGTGGTACGCAGAGATCATGAAGTTGGCCATAGGCAGGCCATGGATCCTCCCTCTCTGGCCAGATCTGCTCTCACAGGGTCCAATCTACCATTCTGCTTTACACAGTCTGAATTTGACGGTTTGGCTGCTGAGACCCACATTCTGAGAGACTGTGGGCTTTCGGGGCCAGTCCTTTCCACTCTGGTTAATGCCAGAAAAGCCGGCCTCCAGGCTTATTTACTACAAAATCTGGAGGGCATATGTTTCCTGGTGTGAACTCAGGGGATGACATCCTAGAAAGTATGTCATTAGCAGGATCTTGGCCTTTCTCCAGTCAGGCCTAGAAATGAATTTGGCCGTAAGCACTATCAAGGTGCAGATTTCGGCCTTGTCAGTATTTTTTCAGAAGCCACTTGCATCGCATTCCCTGGTGCAGGCTTTCATCCAGGGGGCTATGTGGATAAGGCCGCCAGTCAAAACTCTGGTATGCCCATGGGATCTAAATTTGGTTTTCTCGGCTTCGCAGGGGCAACCTTTTGAACCTTTGCATCTGGCTTCATTAGTTCTTTTGACCAAAAAATTGGTTTTCTTGGTAGCCATTTCCACGGCTAGAAGAGTGTCAGAACTAGCAGCTCTCTCCAGCAAAGAGCCGTATCTAATTGTTCATAAGGACCGGGTGGTCATGCACCCCAACAGGTCCTTTCTACCTAAGGTGGTTTCGGGATTCCATTTGAATCAAGATGTAATCCTACCATCCTTTTTTCCGGACCCACAGTCCGCAGAAGAAGAATCCTTGCACACTTTGGATGTGGTTAGGGCAATCAGTATCTATCTTCAAGCACCGGCTCAGATAAGGAAAACTGATTGCTTATTTATTTTGCCAGAAGGCCCTAAGAAGGGCCAGGCGGCATTAAAATCCACTCTCTCAAGGTGGATCAGACAGATTATTTCTCAGGCCTATAGTGTTAGAGGGAAAATCCCTCCTTTTCAAGTGAAAGCGCACTCTACTAGGGCTGTAAGTGCTTCTTGGGCAGTGCATCACCAGGCCTCCCTGGCTCAGATCTGTAAGGCTGCAACTTGGTCATCAGTCCACACTTTTACCAGATTCTATCAGGTGGATGTCAGAGGGCAAGAGGATATCGCATTTGGGCGCAGTGTACTGCAGGCTGCAGTTTAGGTCCTCCAGCCAATGGCGGTCTATAATTATGATCTGTGTCTCCCTCCCCTCAATCTGAGCATTGCTTTGGGACATCCCACTATGTAATGAGCTCCTGTGTCCCGTGATGTATGATCAAGAAAATATGATTTTTATATACAGCTTACCTGTAAAATCCTTTTCTTGAGAGTACATCATGGGACACAGGGCTCCCGCCCCTCTTGGGTTTTACGTGGTTTCCTATTGCTTTGCTACAAAACTGAGGTGCCTCCCATATGGGAGGGGTTATATAGGGGAGGAATTCTACTTAATTGGGGTTAACCAGTGTCCAATCACCAGAGGTGACTATATAACCCAGTATGTAATGAGCTCCTGTGTCCCGTGATGTACTCTCAAGAAAAGGATTTTACAGGTAAGCTGTATATAAAAATCCTATTATTTTCTGAACAAAAAATTATTTTCTGCATCCATGCATGAAAAAGCTGCATTATTCACCACAATGAACATAAAAGGCATGTGAGATTAAATCGAGGATCCTTTCTGAACACCTTGGCATTTACCTTTGAGATTGGAACCGTTATTACATCCTTGTCCTCTCATATCGCCAAGTGGAATGTTATGTTTTTTGAGTTCTGACAAAACTGCCTCTGTAAGACCTTCTCCAGTAGAGATTTGAATCTTAATAAAACCTAGGAATTTTTCTTCTATACAGACCTCTGGTTCAGCAGTAGGAAACTCCCCTTCCTTGGTGGACACAAATCTAACAATTATAGTAATTTGTTCAATAGAGTAATGTCTGGAGTGCAATCAAGTATAATTGAATAATACTTAGAATTTTTCAATAACTGCATAATGCGTCTTGTTATTTTTTATTTTTTGGCTATAAGGTTGATTATGAGTTCATTTTGAATGTCCTTTCCCAAATAATGTTGGAAAATGTCTTGAGAGGTCCTTCACAACTGTATCAAAAATGGCCAGCATTTACATGAGTTGCAGGTAATTTCCATTATTTGCACTGTGCTTTCTCTGAAAGACAAGCACTGGCAACCAAGGAATTGTACTATACTTACAAGACACTTAACAACATTTTGCCAATGCTGTTTCTCTGATGTCAAAAATCTCTGGTAAGCAGCAGCTATTGTTTTTCCAGATCCAAGCCTTCTAGAAAGTCCATTCCAGTCTCTTATGGCAACAAGATAAGAGTGAGACATTTCAGGGATGGAAAAAATACGTTCCTTCAACCTTGACAGCCTTCACATGACAAATTTGTAGTTATTTTAGTTGCAAATAACCTACAACAAAAACAAAAAACTTTGTCCAACTTACCAGAAGAAACCAGCGTGTTGCTAAAGGTTTCTTCTCCATTTGGCAGCCTCCACTTGTAATTTGCTTTAGTAAATTGTCTATTGGATACATCTTTGGGAAAACAAAATGTGTTGCTTACTTGGCAGGACCTTTCCTGACAATAGAATTTCCTAATGGTGTTGTGAAAATATTTGGCCAATCAGCTGGATCAGACAAATCAAGAGTTTCCAAAGTAGAACATAGGTCCTCCTACACTAGTTCTCCTGTTTCATTATCAGTTGATCCTTCTGCATCAATAGTCTTTTCAAGGTAAACAGTGTGCACATGATGTTGAAGGTTGCTCATCATCTTCTTCTTGTCTTTCTTCTACATTTCCGTCATCTAGATTACCAGACCCTTGGGCTTTGCTGGTCAGACTGTATAGCACAGATATTAAAGGAAGGGTAAGTGGGACTTTAAATGAGGCAAATGACAATGTGGGTAGAATCATGACATGTTTATTAAATATATATACATAGTTGCCAACAGTCCCGATTTTCCCGGGACAATCCCAAATTTGGGACCCTTGTACTGATCAGAGGCCGGCCTGAATCATGATTTTGCCTTTTGTCCATGGAGAAATGGGAATGTTTGGCTTTGTAGCAGTTTTCTGGCTCCTGGCTCCAACAAAATGGCCACCGGCGCCCCTGTGGGAGCTTTCCTCTTGTGTTTCAGCTACATCACCTCTTGTTCCTCATGTTTGGTGGAAAGGCGAGAGGCTGATCCGTGCAGCCAATGAATCGACTTCTCTCTTCACAATTCTCCAGCCTGGGTTAGCTGCACAGATTGGCCCCTCCCCTCTGCACTGACCAGGAGGAACAAAATATTTCCCTGGATGGATTTGACTTCATCTCCTTACAGGAAAGCAATGGAAAAGAAGCTTAATGAACTGAGCCTGATTTTAGATAAAAGAAGGATGGATTCATGATTTTAAAATGATGTGAAATGACTAGCATTCCTATGTGATTATTTATATTATTCAGCTCACTAAAATGTCTAAACATAATAATATACTGTATAATGTTCATACTGTGCACACGGGGATAGAAAAATCTTGATTGTCTTAGCCTTGCAGTTGCATTGTGGCTCTGATTTCTGTCACATGTGGAGATGTGTTGGATAAGGAGGTTCTTGCAGAGCTTGAATTTTCTCTTTTGTGTGCAGAACTCCAGGCTTTCCCTTCATCCAATGTGACACACATGACACACATGAGACTGCACGATAATGCAGAGCTCAGCATTCAGTACACCTTCAGATAACATGCTAGTGTCCATAATGGGAATTCAGCACTGACAAAAAGTGTTATATGTGCTGCGAAGTATCTCTGGGAACAAAACGGCAAACCATAATCTTTCAAAATGTCATGTGTGACAGGTGTAACCTGGGGGACAGGTAGCAGGTACAAAGCTCCCTGGGATGAGCAGTTTCTCAGGCACAGATACCAAGTCCAGTGATGAAGTGACAAACACTGCTGTGTTTATTTGTGTTACATACAAGTCCAAATACAGATGCTGTACAGTGTTCCAGAAAACAAAATAAAGCCGAAGTCGGAAGAAAAGGCCGGCGGCGAGGAAGAAAGCCGGGCTCCTCCGCTAGCAAAAGAGCTAGCAGAAGATAGCGGAGGAGTCCGGCAAGAAGACCCCCGAAGACGGAAGACCCCCGGAGCTGTGCAATAAACTATTTTTACCCTGTGTTGTGTTTTTTTGTACTTTTTTTCACAGGTGAATGGGTAGGGGTACATTGTACCCCATACTCATTCACATAGGGCGGGGGGCCGGTATCCGGGGGCCCCCTTATTAAAGGGGGCTCCCGGATTCCGATAAGCCCCCCGCCCGCAGACCCCAATAACCAACGGCCAGGGTTGTCGGGAAGAGGCCCTTGTTGTCATCAACATGGGGACAAGGTGCTTTGGGGAAGGGGGGACGTGCGGCGCCCCCCATGTTGAGGGCATGCGGCCTGGTACGGCTCAGGGGGGAGGCGCTCGCTCGTTCCCCCCTTTCCTGGCCGGCCGGGTAGCGTGCTCGGACAAGGGTCTGATGTGGACCTGGCGGGAACCCCCACGCCGATTTTTTCGGCGTTGGGGTCCCCCCATTAAGTCCATACCAGGTGGCGGGGCCAGCGACGTCTCCTTCGCTGGCCCCACCTACCTGCAGACCCGCTTGAAAGGAGCGGACTTTCCTCCGCGTGTGTGGGCGAGTCCGTTCATTTCACAAGTAGGGCGGATAGTACGGCGGACTTAGTACGCCGTATTAGTCCGCTGAAAAAGTGCCGTGTGTGGGCAAGTAGCCCGTTCGGAAAGTCGGACGGACAGTCTGGCGGGAAGTCCGCCAGACTTAGTCCGTCGGATAGTCAGCTACGTATGTACGCGGTATTAGTCTCCTTCTTTTGGGCCATCCATTTCAGGGGAGCATGGTCAGTTACTAACTCAAACTGGCGCCCTAACAAATAGTACCTGAGCGTGTCCACGGCCCACTTTATGGCTAAACATTCCTTTTCAATGACTGCATACTTTTTCTCATGGTCATTGAGCTTTCTTGTCATGGTTATGAAATAGAGTTGGTCTGCTTACCTGTTTCCATGTGTTCATCTCTAGAGACCAGCCGACCCTCACCTGACTGCTTTTGTAATCCATCCTCTGGCATGACTCCACCCTAGCTTCTATCAGAGAACTCTATATTAACCTGTGCACTGCAGGCCAACCCTGCTGATCAACCTTTGTGTGTTAGCTTCCTGTTACCTGCCGTGTGCTCTTCTGTTGTTTTCCGTTACCGACTTTGGCGTGTCCTTGACTATCCCTGTTTGCCTGTGATCCTGACCTTTTGGCGTGTCCCTGACTATTCCTGTCTGCTTGTGGCCCCGACCTTGGCTTTGTCCCTCACTATCCCTATCCTCCTGTTGCCTACTGTGGGTGTGAGCTGGGGGACCCTGGGGGTCGCGACCTGGAGCCAGTTGGAGCCAAGTCCATCCTCACCACTAGAGGCGCTGGTGAACACCTGCTGGCTCTTAGACTCCGAGCCCCAGGGAATCTTACG
Source organism: Lithobates pipiens (assembly GCF_037356315.1). NCBI lineage: Eukaryota > Metazoa > Chordata > Amphibia > Anura > Ranidae > Lithobates > Lithobates pipiens. Next base: position 82,052,780 of record NW_027507788.1, read on the forward strand.
CTCTAACCCCAGTGGGATCTGTCTCCCATCTGCAGCAGTCAGCCGTAGGGTCCACAACCTTGCGGTGCACTCCTGATCCCTACGGTGTGCATCTGTCACCTCGCCTCAAGGTGACCTGACAGTTTGATCAGCCATGGACCCGGCTGATGTGCCGCTTCCTACAGTCGATCCGTTGCAGGGCTTAGTTCACAGACTTGAGACCCAAGAATCGCATCAGACCCAGGTGATGCGATTCCTTCAAGATCTGGCTTCCCGCTTCGAGCAGCTACAGGCTTCCTTGGGAACCCCGAACCTGCAGCCTCAAGTACAGTCAGCAGCTGCATCTATCGCGCCAGTCGCATCCACGCATGCATTATTACTGCCAGCTCCGTCCCGTTTCTCTGGGGACTCCAAGGCTTGCAGGGGGTTCCTTAGCCAGTGCACAATTCATTTTGAACTTCAGCCCCAAAACTTCCTGTCTGATCGGGCAAAAGTAGCATATATCATATCCCTCCTGTCTGGAGAGGCGCTAGCTTGGGCTGCCCCTCTGTGGGAACTGAATAATCCAGTGGTTTTTAGCCTGTCTGATTTCTTGAAATTTTTCGGAATATCTTCGAGGAACCGGGTCGTGTCTCCTCAGCGGCTGGCGCTCTTTTGCGTCTCCGTCAAGAGTCCGAGTCTGTGGGACAGTATGCTCTTCAGTTCCGTATCCTCACAGCTGAATTGAGCTGGAATAATGAGGCCCTAGTTGCAACCTTTTTACATGGCCTCTCTGATAGAGTGAAGGATGAATTAGCAGGAAGATCCCTTCCTGCTGATCTGGACAGTGTCATCACCTTGTTTAACCAGATCGATATTCGATTTCAGGGGAGGGCCCTGGAAAAAGCCAGCACTCCCCGTTCTTTAGGCAGCCTGAGCCCCCAGTCCCTTCTCTTCGATCCGAGGAGCACCCCCTGCCTACTGAGGAACCTATGCAGTTGGGCTGGACTAAGTTATCTCCCGAAGATTGTGCTAGGCACAGAACTCTGGGCCTATGCCTCTATTGTGGGGCAAAAGGTAATTTCCGTGACACTTGTTCTCTTCGTCCGGAAAAACGCTCAGGGCTAATACATCTGGAAGGTGGAGTATTAGACCCTGAAATATCACCTTCACCTTCTCGTCTTCTCCTTTCTGTGTTGCTTCATGTTGGTGCTTCCTCTCGTTCGGTCTCAGCACATCTGGATTCCGGAGTCGCTGCCAATTTAATGGATTGGGAAACTGCATCCTCCATGAGACTTACCCTTTTGCCCCTTACAATGCCATTGGTGGTCTTGGCGATTGATAGCACAGTTCTCCCAGGGGGCCCTATCCGCTTCCAGACTCTTCCTGTTAAGATGTCAGTAGGGACACTCCACCAGGAGCCGATATCCTTCCTTGTCTTACCTAAGGCTTCATCTCCTATCATATTAGGTCTTTCTTGGTTACGGCTCCATTCTCCACATGTTGACTGGTCTGCTGGACAGATCCCGGCTTGGGGTTCCTCCTGTTCCTCTTCCTGCCTACTCAAGGGTACCCCAAAAGAGAAACTTCCTGTTACCACCATCCCAGTATCTTCTGCTCTTCCCGCTGTATATAGCGATCTCTGGGATGCGTCCTGCAATAGTCAGACTGATGCACTCTCTAGGTCATGTGGTACTCTGGATGAGGGGCCCACCTATGAACCTAAGTCGATCCTTCACTCCAGTTCGCATAAACATTTACCTTTGCCTCAGGGGCGTACCTAGAGCGTTTGGCACCCGGGGCGGATCCTACACCTGTCCCCCCCCCCCCCAACTTTTAAATGAAAAAACACCCACAACTTTTTTTCATTTTCTCGAGAATATTTATTGCACAAATTTGTAAACGTTCCATCAACTTAAAAAAAAAAACATTGTAAAATAACTTATTAACTTACTTAAACTTATTTCAATTATTTATAACATTTACTGAACAGATAATACTGCTTATTTTAAGCAAACAGATCCAAACTCCAAAGTGACCGCTCAGTCTATATTGAAAGGAGTCATTCACATCGTCTGCCTTCGAGCCTTCAGTTCTGCAAATTCATCAATGACTGCATCAAAGTTAATCGTCTTTGCATATTCGTGTTCGATTGAAAGTATGGCCAGATTTGTCAGCCTTGTCTCACTCATGGTAGAGCGGAAGTAGTTTTTTATTAACTTTAATTTTGAAAAACTTCTTTCACATGAAGCAATGCTCACACAGAGAGTCAAAAAGAATCTAAAACACAGAGACAAGTTAAGCAAAGAGTCACAAAAATCCCATTTAATAATGAACTGCAGGAATTGCAAAACCGTCCATTTCTTTGCCTCTTCAATACTGATCTTGGCAGCTTCCAAATGCCTCCGAAGGCGTTCAATCTCCACATAGATGTCTTCATTCGAGAATTCATCAAAAACCTCAGTCAATTTTGAAGTATAATTCTGTAGATCTTTTTCAGTTGCAACAACCAGAGTGTTTGGCTGAATAACAGCAAACATTGAGAGGATATTTTCAATTGCCTTAGTGCGAATTTCCAACTCCTGGTAAAACCGATCAAGGCACTCAAACATAGCCCTTTTAATTTCCTCTGGCAATGTGAGGCCAGCATCCTTTGCCTTCTCTCCTGGCATTGTTTTCCGGAGCTTTACTCGCCCTCTTCTCTCCATTGAAATGCCCATTTCCTCACACATGGTAGTTGCATAATGAATTGCCTTTTCCACAATTTCATTTCATTGACCTGCAAGAAATGCTTTTAGAGCTTGTAGCTTCACAATGCACTTTTCAAGAGTGAGTCCCACTGTTTGCAAATACTTCTGTGTGATATTAACTTCTCCCAGAACGTCACACCAGAAAGAAAGATAACACAAAAAAGTAAAATAGCATACAGCAGGCAGCAACATCTGAGCAGATCCTCTTGTGTCCACATTTTCTTTGGGATCACACAGCTTTTCAAGGGCTGAAGTAAGTTTTTCAAAATTTGCCCTCAATGACTTCACAGCATCATAATGATTAGACATGTGCACAGTAAAATATTTCATTTCGGAATTTCGTTTTCGTCCGAAAACTTAATTTATTTAGTTACTCCCGAAAGTAGTTTTTATATATTTCGTTTTCGTTCAAAAATTGCATTCGTCCGAAAATCCACATGAATTACGTTCGAATCTGTCTTGGAAGGCTTATGGTGTCTGTCAATGTATAAAGAAGATTTGACGGAGCTAACTATATAGCATACTTTAGAACCCTATTAAAGTCTATGGGACTCCAACGTTCAAAATCTAAAGTGCTAATTTTAAAGGCTAATTTGCAAGTTACTGTCCTAAAAAGTGTTTGGGGACCCGGGTCCTGCCCCAGGGGACATGTATCAATGCAAAAAAAAAGTTTTAAAAACGGCCGTTTTTTCGGGAGCAGTGATTTTAATAATGATTAAAGTGAAACAATAAAAGTGAAATATTCCTTTAAATTTCGTAGGGGGGGGGTTGTCTATAGTATGCCTGTGAAGGGGCGCATGTTTCCCGTGCTTAGAATTGTCCCTGCACAAAGTGTCATTTATGCAGGAAAAAAAGTCCTTTAAAATCACTCGCAGCTATAATGAATTGTCGGCTCCGTAATACAGAGAACACTCATTGAAAGTCATTGATAAAAAAATAAATAAATAAATAAAAAAGCGTGGGGGTCCCCCAAATTCAATTACCAGGCCCTTCAGGTCTGGAATGGATATTAAGGGGAACCCTGCCTCAAATTTAAGAAAAAATTTGACGTGGGGTTCCCCCTAAATATCCATAACCAGACCCTTCAGGTCTGGTATGGATATTAAGGGGAACCCCGCGTCAAATTAAAAAAAAATTGCCGTGGGGTTCCCCCTAAAAATCCATACCAGACCCTTTATCCGAGCACGCAACCTGGCAGGCCGCAGGAAAAGAGAGGGGGACGAGAGAGCGGCCCCCCCCTCCCTCCTGAACCGTACCAGGCCACATGCCCTCAACATTGGGAGGATGCTTTGGGGGTCTGTGACCCCTCAAAGCACCTTGTCCCCATGTTGATGAGGACAAGGGCCTCATCCCCACAACCCTGGCCGGTGGTTGTGGAGGTCTTATGCGGGGGGCTTATCAGAATCTGGAAGCCCCTTTTAACAAGGGGACCCCCAGATCCCGGCCCCCCCCCTGTTTGAAATGGTAAGGGGGTACAAAAGTACCCCTACCATTTCACAAAGAAAATGTAAAAAATGGTTAAATAAAACAAACACACTTTTGAAAAATTCCTTTATTAAAAAAAAAAAAAAAAAAAAAAAAAGATTCCAGCGGCGGTAATCCACTCTTGCTATCCAGCGACGGACGGTCATCTCTCCAGCGATGTCTCATCTCATCCAGCGCAGCGATCCATCCTTCTTCTGTCTCCTCCACGGAGACACTACAGGCATTCCGGCGGCTGACGTTTCTTATATACGGAGGGCGGGGCCACCCGTCACCTGACCCCGCCCCCTCTGACGCAAGGGGAAACCCGGGGTTCCCCGTGACGTATGGGTGACCCCGCCCCCCCTCTGATGTAACGGAAACCTGCCTGTGTTACATCAGAGGGGTGCGGGTCACCCCTACGTCACAGGGAACCCCGGGTTTCCCCTTGCGTCAGAGGGGGGCGGGGTCAGGTGACGGGTGGCCCCGCCCTCCGTATATAAGAAACGTCAGCCGCCGGAATGCCTGCAGTGTCTCCGTGGAGGAGACAGAAGAAGGATGTATTCGCTGCGCTGGATGAGATGAGACATCGCTGGAGAGATGACCGTCCGTCGCTGGATAGCAAGAGTGGATTACCGCCGCTGGAATCTTTTTTTTATTTTTTTATTTTTAATAAATGGAATTTTTCAAAAGTGTGTTTGTTTTATTTAACCATTTTTTACACTTTCTTTGTGAAATGGTAGGGGTACTTTTGTACCCCCTTACCATTTCAAACAGGGGGGGGCCGGGATCTGGGGGTCCCCTTGTTAAAGGGGGCTTCCAGATTCTGATAAGCCCCCCGCCCGCAGACCTCCACAACCACCGGCCAGGGTTGTGGGGATGAGGCCCTTGTCCTCATCAACATGGGGACAAGGTGCTTTGAGGGGTCACAGACCCCCAAAGCATCCTCCCAATGTTGAGGGCATGTGGCCTGGTACGGTTCAGGAGGGAGGGGGGGCCGATCTCTCGTCCCCCCCTCTTTTCCTGCGGCCTGCCAGGTTGCATGCTCGGATAAAGGGTCTGGTATGGATTTTTAGGGGGAACCCCACGTCAATTTTTTTTTAAATTTGATGCGGGGTTCCCCTTAATATCCATACCAGACCTGAAGGGTCTGGTTATGGATATTTAGGGGGAACCCCACGTCAAATTTTTTCTTAAATTTGAGGCAGGGTTCCCCTTAATATCCATACCAGACCTGAAGGGCCTGGTAATTGAATTTGGGGGACCCCCACGCTTTTTTTTAAATGTATTTATTTATTTTTTTATCAATGACTTTCAATGAGTGTTCTCTGTATTACGGAGCCGACAATTCATTATAGCTGCGAGTGATTTTAAAGGACTTTTTTTCCTGCATAAATGACACTTTGTGCAGGGACAATTCTAAGCACGGGAAACATGTGCCCCTTCACAGGCACACTATAGACAACCCCCCCCCCCCCCTACAAAATTTAAAGGAATATTACACTTTTATTGTTTCACTTTAATCATTATTAAAATCACTGCTCCCGAAAAAACGGCCGTTTTTAAAACTTTTTTTTGCATGGATACATGTCCCCTGGGGCAGGACCCAATCTCCTATTCTATATCGAACTGTTGTAACAACGAAAACGAACGAAAATAAAGCATTTATTTATGTCGGATCTTTCGTTTTTCGGATTTTGTGCTTTCGTTATCGTTTGTCAAAACGAAAACGAAAATAGCTGAAATTCGGACGAAAATGCGTTCGGACGAAAACGAATGCACATGTCTAATAATGAGCGCTCCATCTTGTTTGGGAAAGTCTTTTCACTGTCACACCTACATTCTCCATCAGCAATTCCCAACGATGTGTAGAAACTGAAAAGAACAAATACACTTTCTCCAATGTTCCAAAAAAAGTAACACAGGAAGCAACACTTCCAAAAGAGTGCACCCCACAAAGGTTCAGAGAATGGTTTGCACATGGGATAAACAAAGCCTTGGGATTTATCTCTTTTATCTTTGCCTGAACACCACCATGAATCCCTGCCATAGTTGCAGCATTGTCATATCCTTGACCACGGCAAAGGCTTATGTCCAGTCCAGCTTCCTCCAGATGTTGCAGGATATTGTCTGTGAGCTCAGCAGCAGTCTTTCCAGCAATAGGAAAGAAGCCCAAGAATGATTCTTTTACTTCAACATTATCACCTTCAATATGAACATATCTGATCACTTCACACATCTGATCAATGTGTGACACATCAGGGGTACTGTCAAAAAGAATCCCAAAGTACTTTGCTTTCAAATAAATTCATTTTGAATTTTTGGCGAGAAATAAGAGGTCATTCTCTTCCCAGATTCGGTAGAACGTTTCAGCCTTATGAAATGTTCCTTTACAACTGGATCATAATTTGAAAGCAATTCTGCCAATTCCAGGAAGTTTCCTTTATTTACTGATGACATGATCTCTCTATGACCACGAAAAGGAAGATTCTGGTGAGCCAAAAACAAGGTTATATCCAAGAGGTGATGCAAAATATCCCTCCATTTCTTTTTCTCATTGTCCACTGTTGTTTGGTGGACATGATCAATACATTTTTGTAGCCTCAGTCCTGTTCTCAAGGTCTTCCATTTCTCCAAGCATGTAAGATGCTGTTCAGAAGCTTCATGATCAGATACCTTTGGATTCAGCTTCCACCACAACTGAAACCCGGTAACAAAACTGGATGTTACAGTTCGTTTTTCATCAAGCGCAAAAAGTCTGCAGCAAAAACAAAACAAACTTTGTTTTGATGGAGAGTACACCATTCAGGTTCTAAGAATTGTCTCACCATTTGGAAGAGCCTTATAGAACCATGCAGTGGTGAGCTGTCGACTTTTCCCTTTCGATTTCTCTCCTCGTCTTTCAACAGCACTGAAAGGCCCATCTCTATTTTGGAAAGGTTCACTTCCCCTCTTAATAAGGTCCACTCTTAACTCATCTGGAACTGGAACTGGCCAAGCAGCAACATCAGAATAAACTGATAGTTTATCAGTCTGCTCTGCTTCTTCATCAGAGTCTTGCTGGGGGAGGCTTCTTCTGGCATCTCCTTCCGCGACATCACTCTCACTGCTTGAAGATAAGTCGATCTTCTCCAATTCTTGCCTTTTTATATATGAATGCTCTTGAGAAGATACTTCTGGTATTTCTCGCTCGAATTCAAAAGTCTGAATGCCTTCAGCACTTTCTCCTACTGCAGTAGATGTTGAAGGTGTGACATATTTTAAAATGGATCCAGACATTGCCTCAGCTGACTGTTCTTTTGCCTTCTTCATCTTTCGTTGCTGAAACCCACTAGGTCGATTTCGCTTCATATTGGTGTTTTCTGAAAAATATACTTTGAACGTAAGCACAAATACATGTCTCTAAAAAGTCCAGTGCTTCTTCTTCCAAATCTCAACATGTGCAGTTGTGCACCAGCAAACTGTGCATGGTGGACTAGAAAATAACTCCTTCTCTTAATACAAAATCCCATGCACTTTTGGTGCTTATACTCAAATTGTGCACTCTCCAGACCTCCATAACCCTCTTAACTTAATAAGTGGGTCCACAGTAGCTTAAATTTACAATATCCTTCTAAGTGTATTTATACCAAAAAAATTACTTAGAACCCCCAAACATATATATATTTTAAGCAAATGACAGTCATTGCAATATTTTATGTCACTCAATATTTGTGCAGCGGTCTTTCAAACGCAAATTTTGTGTAAAAAATAAAATACACTTCAAGGAATAAAAAAATAAAAAAGGGGCGTGGCTTGGCGCGCGGCGGAGATGGCAGCCTGAACGAGGAGCTCCGTCAAGCCCGAGGCCCTTAGCACCTCTCTGCCGAAAGCCTAGCGAGGATGAACAAACAGTTCCGCGGGTCTCAGCACACACGATCCCGCAGATCCACGGCGGTGTCTGCGGGAGGATCCATTTCGGAGATCTTCCAGAAACAAACGGCAGCTCAGCGGGCCCAGGAGGGTGGCAAGATGGCGCCGTCGCACGAGGACGGGGATCTTAGTGAGGACTCTGTCGGCCTCTAAGGACCACGGTAGGAGACCTGCTCGTCCCGATCACCCCCTCACATATGCAGACATGTCCGGCTTCGCTGCCGACATCAAGGCATCCTTTTCTGCAGCCATCACGGACCTAAAAACCAATTTGCTGGTTCTAACAGAAAAGATGGCCGCGGCGGACACTGCGGGGAAACTCCGAGACAGAGCAATACTCAGACTGGACACAGTTACCTCTTCACACGCTCAACATTTTATTGACCTAAATAGACACATGGAGGACCTTGATAATAGGGGGAGACGGAACAATATTAGGGTCCGAGGAGTGCCGGAAACGGTGACTGCTGACCAGATTATGCCTGCCCTCCAGAGGGTCTTTAACAGTGTGCTAGAACGACCTGAGGATTCAGCCATCAAATTCGTCAGGGCTCATAGAGCCCTCCGAGCTAGAGGACCTGATGCTCTACCACCTCGCGACATTATATGCTGCTTGCAGAACTTTTCGTTAAAGGAAGAGATTATGTTTAAGGCTCGCAGGAATGACCACATCGTGTTCAACGGTGAGAACATTAAACTGTTCCAAGATCTCTCGCAGATAACTTTGAAAAACCGCAGAGCCTTGCGCCCTTTACTAGACACACTTAGAGCGAGAGATCTCCGTTATACCTGGCGTTTCCCTTTTGCTCTCTCAGTGACACACAATGGCAAGCAATACCTGCTCCACACTCCGAGCGACCTCCCAGAGTTTTGCAATGCTCTACACCTTGACCCTGTGGATCTCCCGGACTGGTATCAGGAGTTCTCCCTACCGCCTAGAGAGAGGAGCCCACCCCACTCTCCTCTAACTACACCTGACAAGCGCCTCGCCAAAAAGCAGCGTCCAGCCTGGCAGGATGGTCCGGGCGCAGGGACACCGCGCAGCAGAGCACACTCTTCTAGACCACCACCAGATGATTAACTGTGGGCACCACGGTCCCCTGGGATCGTGTCCCCCCCTTGTTGTGGTCCGCCATCACCCTATATTTCCTGGGCACATTTGTTTTTGTTTTAAGCGATTCCCCTGAGACCTTTTGATCCCGACTACAGATTCCACCAGAGCTTGGTACCACTAAGGCCCTACGACTTTTCTGATTTTGGGAACCTGCCCAGGGGCATTTCTCCCCCATGCTGTAGGTTTGTATTCAAGGCTCTCCGGGTCGTGTTTCCTTAGCTACCCAGCCCCGCTGCTATGGAAGGAAGGTTGAGAATCCCACGTGAACTAAAGGAGTTCTGGCTGGGTGGTTGGTGAGATTTGTTCTTGAACAATGGGGGACTTAAGTCAGTTGACACATTGTTGCAGTCGGGCCATGGTCGTATACTTACTATTCGCATGTGGGTGGGCCTTTAGGACCTGGAGGGCGGATGGGGGTTCGCTCCTGAGGTACATGCGTGGGGATGCTACCCGGGTGGGGCTGTCTGGGGGGGGGGAACGGGCTGTCTTCCCCTCCCTGTCTGGCTGCACCTCTTGGCATCCGACTTTCATATTATTGGGTCACTGCTTTGTGCTGAGTTTTTCTTTATGCTTGTTTGTTTGTTCTACTCGTTCAGTTTATATATATTTTTATCTTTTTCTTACGGCAGAGATGTTTATACGCTTGATATACCAGCTACAGGGGGCCAAGGCTTGGCTTCCTTCTACATGTTATTAGTATACTACACCGTTATTGTTTATTTGCATCTGACAACGGTTGCCATTGAGGCTACGTGTCTCCCTTGTTCCCACACGTGGCCCGGTGGCTGGGCGGGGATTCTTCTCCCCTCCCGGGTACCGGATTTTTGACCTACCTGGCAGACTTGCCGGCCGACGGGGGTCGTTACCTCTAACCCTTCATCTCACTTTGACTTTTCTATTTCTGTCTTTATTTCCTTCTTTGTAGCTCTCTCTTGCCTCTCTTGGCCGCTGTAAAATAGATATAGTGGGAGTGTTTCAACATAACAATCTTTGAGTCTTGCAGGTGGTGACTGTAGGCAAAGCCTACCATCTCTCTCTGTTCCTACAGATGGCTTACTCAGCTCTTGGCACGTCGCCGACGCTAGTGTCTCACAACGTGAAAGGCTTGAATATACCGGAAAGGCGTTCTACCCTACTCCGGGAACTGAAAAAAGGTAAACCGCAAATTGTCTTCCTGCAGGAGACACATTTCAAAACAGGCCAGGTCCCTAGGCTCACCGACTCCTACTTCACAGATGCACACCACGCAACTAATGACACTTCCAAAGCCAGGGGGGTCTCCATTTTACTAAGTAGAGGAGCCTCCTTTGAACTCACAGACAAAAAGGTGGATCCAGAGGGGAGGTTTATTTTCCTTAAGGGTACCCTCGGAGGTGTTCCTACGACGCTTGCCAATGTATATTTCCCCAACACCTCGCACTTGACGTTCTGCAGAATGATGGTGCGACAGCTTGAAGAGTTTGGGGCGGGCTGTTTGCTTTTAGGGGGTGACTTCAATGTCCCGCTAGACCCTCTCTTAGATACGTCCTCAGGGAAGACGGCGGTTTCCTTCCATACTTTGAAGGCCATTAAACTTCTTCTCCACTCCCTAGACTTAGTGGACACCTGGCGTTACTTACATCCATCCGACAAAGACTTTTCTTTTTACTCGATTCCTCACGACCGTCACTCTAGGATTGACTATTTATTTATTACCCAAAGAGACCTACATACGGTGCAACATTCCCATATAGGCATTCAATCTATTTCCGATCACGCTCCAATTTCTATTAGCCTCAATCATTCTGATACTCATAAAAAGACACCTATGTGGAGGCTGAATTCCTCCCTATTGACTGATCCATCTTTGTTTCCCAAAATTGAATCGACCCTGAAGGAATTCTTTGAGCACAATGTGACCCCGGGTATGGATCCCTTTTCGATATGGGAGGCCCACAAATGTACGGTCAGGGGGTTGCTGATGTCATTAGGGGCACAAAGGAAAAGAGATAGGGAGAAAGACATAAGCAGACTTACCCACACGATTCGACGTTTAGAAACTCTTCACAAGCAATTTCTGTCGGAGAGGTCAGTGAAGGAGCTTCTTGAGGCCCGGTTGGCCCTCCGACAGACGTTGGAATCGCAGACTAGGAGACTTTTATTTCTGCGGAAGAAGATGTATTATGGACAGGGGGACAAAGCGGGCCGCCTACTTGCCAGGGCATTGAGAGACCTCACCACCAAGACCGACATCCCGGGAATTCGGAATCAGGAGGGACGTTTAGACAGAACAACGGATGCTATAGCCCAACATTTTCAAGAGTTCTATACGAAACTCTATAACCTCCCGCCACAACATAGGCCCCCTGACATGGGTAATGGGAGACTTCAAAACATACGGGACTACTTGGAGGGATCGGGTCTACCTTCACTTGCAAAGGAGGATTCGGAGGTACTGGACGCCCCTATAGATCAGGAGGAAATCAGATTAGCTATTAAAGGACTTAAATCGGGTAAAAGCCCTGGGCCTGATGGCTACACAGCCATTTATTATAAGACATTTATAGACACCCTGACCCCACATTTACATTCGGCGCTAAACTCCTTGGCGAAAGGTGGGAGGGTCCCTCCTGAATTTTTATCTGCACACATTGCAGTCATCCCAAAACCGGACAAGGACCCTACACACTGCGCAAGTTATAGACCAATTTCATTGTTGAACTTAGATGTTAAGATATTGGCGAAAATAATTGCAACAAGATTGTCCCCCTTCCTCTGCAAACTGATTGGTCCGAGCCAGGTTGGCTTTATGCCAGGTAGAGAAGCTAGGGACAATGTCACCAAGGCCTTGGATTTGATACACGCTGCCCACGTGCGAAACATCGAGGGCCTTCTCCTGTCTACCGACGCGGAGAAGGCCTTCGATAGAGTAGCCTGGGACTACATGTTTGAGTCATGTAGACACATAGGGCTGGGACCTGGCTTGATGAACTGGATAGCCGCCTTGTACCAGAACCCTTCAGCTAAACTCAAAATCAATGGTGCTTTATCGGACAGGGTAGACATAAGGAATGGCACGAGACAGGGCTGCCCCCTGTCTCCTCTGTTATTTATTATCTCCCTGGAACCCTTTATTAGGAGAGTCTTGGCTAACAGCTCGGTGCGGGGCTTCAGGGTGGAAGGAAGGGAGTTCAAAGTGGGGGCTTATGCCGATGATCTCCTGTTTTTCATTACTGATCCGCACATGTCTATACCATCACTTGTGAAGGAATTTTCGGTCTACGGGTACATCTCTAATCTCAAGATTAATTACTCTAAGTCGGAGGCGATGAACATTACTCTGCCAGCCCCAATATTGCACAGATCGATGGAAAATAGCTCTTTTAAGTGGGTGTCCCATGCCATTAAATATTTAGGAGTGTGGCTAACACCCAAGATAGACTCCGTTTTCGCCCGTAACTTCATACCTCTACTTAAGATCATTGATAGAGATTTACAACACTGGCACACTAAGCCTATTTCCTGGTTTGGAAGAACGGCTACATGCAAAATGAATATCCTGCCCAGGGTACTATACCTAATTCGAGCCTTACCCATTAGGATCCCACAAAGTTTTTTTAGATCTCTCCAGGCCATATTGCTGAGATTTATATGGGCTCATAAAACGCCCCGTATTAAATTCTCTTTACTAATGAAACCCAAGAGTTTGGGTGGACTGGGAATACCTAATTTTCGGAACTACTACCGAGCTTCCCATATTGCGAGAATTGTGGACTGGCATTGTCATTCTGCAACAAAGGACTGGGTGATGCTAGAGAGGGACTCAGTCCCGATACCCCTGCCTTTCTCCCCGTGGATTCCGAAAGCCACATACCCTCTGGCACTGACGAAACACCCTTTAATAGGGACCACCCTGGAAATTTTTCATCAGTTGTCTAAGCAAAACATGCTCTCCTCCCCTAGAGGCCCGCTTACTCCGTTACAACATAACCCTGACTTCGCTCCAGGACTGGGGAATCAAACACTAAGGCCTACCGACAAACGACTTCCACTTTTAGCTATGCACTGCTTTGATAATGGGGTGATGAAGGACTTCGCAGGGTTGAAGTCAGACAATGACATCCCCTCTCTGCCCCTATGGGCCTATTTTCAAATACGATCCTTCGTTAACAAACCACCACGTAAGGAACATTTTATTAGAGAACTGACAGAGTTGGAGTCGGTGTGCCTTAAAGGGGAACAGGTATTAAAAACTACCTCTACAGCATACGATTGGTTGCAACACCTGGCGACGGGGACGAGAGATCGGTTTAGAGAGAGATGGTCAGCAGATTTAGAATTAGACTTCTCAGACGCTCAATGGGAGAAGGCCTGTATATTAGCCCACAAATGTTCTATCAGTACAAGACTGCAGGAAACTGCATATAAAGTACTTACCCGTTGGTATGTCACACCTGACAAGACTCATAAATGGTACCCCCAATCCAGTGATATGTGTTGGCGTTGTCTCCAGGAAAGGGGTACTATGCTTCATGTATGGTGGAGTTGTGATAAAATAAGTACATTTTGGGATGAAGTTAAGAGGTTGGTGCACCGAATCACGGAGACCGTCATTACCTTAGATGCTGCATGTTGTCTTCTTAACATTTCTGATTTCTCTTTGAAAAAGCACGCGAATTCTTTATCAAGGCACTTATTAAATGCGGCTAGGTCGCTTATACCTCTATATTGGAAAACCACGCACACCCCTTCTCTGAAAGAATGGTTGTTAAAGGTTTCTCATATATGTGAACTGGAAGATACTAAGGCACAATCAGCGGAAACTGTAGCACGATATCACAAAACCTGGTCTCCCTGGTTCGAGTACCGGTACTCTCAAGAATATAGGTCTCTGGTTGGGTGATTTGCTCGCCGGAGGAATGCATATGAATAGCCAAAACTGACTGGTTGATGGAATCGACCTACATGCCACCTTTTATAGGTTACCTGATGAAGCTCCTATGCAATGAACAATCTCACACTATGCATATGGTTCTCTTCTTTCCACTCTCTCTTTCTACCATTTATTTCTTTCTTCTTTATCCTCTGCATTTCCATTTTCCCAAGAAGTACAGTTGTTGCTCGCAGCTTGGTATTATCACTTTCCAAATGCCGTTTGGCGTTGTTTTCTGTAACCAATCTGCACATAGGTATGGATCCGGGCCAAAGGATGATGACAGTCTTACACTTTACTGTTGGTATTTAATGCGAACGTTTGGTCTCCTATGTCTATGTCAAAAATTTTTTTTTTTTGTGCATTTTCTGTTTTACACGCCTGTACTTTCTCCTGTATTGCTTACATTTTTGAATAAAAACCTTTTCAAATGTGAAAAAAAATAAAAAAAAAATAAAAAAACGAAACAGTAAAGTTAGCCCAATTGTTTTGAATAATATGAAAGATAATGTTACGCCGAGTAAATGGATACCAAACATGTCACGCTTTAAAATTGCGTACACTCATGGAATGGCGACAAATGACGGTACTTAAAAATCTCCATAGGCAATGTTTTAAAATTTTTAAAGGGTTGTCTTTCCTTTAAACAAAGTTGGAAAAGTGGGTGGAACTCCACTTTAAGTTTGTATAGGATCAGAAACTTCCAGCACAGTAGAATGCTGTAGAGCAGGGGGGTCTCTAAACTTTCTAAGAAAAGGAAGGGTTCACTATCCTTCAGACTTTAGGGGCTGTGGCCAGTGGTGTTAGAAAATGCCCTGCATCAGTGGGAGTAAACAGTGCCTCAGGCTTGGTGGTCATTGGGAGTAAAAAAAAAATATGTAGCACCTATGGTTAGTAGGAAAATAAATAGTGCCCCATCAATTGTATTAGTGGGGAGAAAAGTGTCCCATCATTGGTGTCCGTGGAAAGAATAGTTCCTAACATTGGTGTTAGTGGGAGGAATAGTGTCCCATAACTGGTGTCAGTGGGAAGAATAGTGCCTCATAAGTAGTATAAGTGGGAAGAATAGTGCCTCATAAGTAGTATAAGTGGGAAGAATAGTGCCTCGTAGTTGGTGTGAGTGGAAGAAATGGCACCAAACGTTGTGTCAGTGGGAGGAATAGTGCATCATAATTGATGTCAGTGGGAGGAATAGCGCCCTTCATTGGTATTAGTGGTAGGAATGCCCCATCGTTAATGTCAGTGGGAAGAAATGTGCCCCATTATTTATGTCAATAGGAGGAATCATGCCCTATTGTTGGTGTCAATGGAAGGAATGGTGATTCATTGTTGGCGTCAGTGAGAGGAATAGTGTCCCAAGAGCCGGATAAAGATGATAAAGATTTTTTTTCCACAAAATTGTCATTGTAATAGGTCATTCCTCTCACATGGCATGTGTATACCACAAATGACACCCCAAAATAAATTCTGCTACTCCACCTGAGTATTACAATACCACATGTGTGGGACTTTTTCACAGCCTGGCCACTTAGAGAGGCCCAACATGCAGGGAGCGCCATCACATGTTCTAGGAGCATAAATTACACATCTAAATTGTTGACTAACTATTACACTTTTTAAGGCCCTGGAGCACCAGGACAATGACACGTGACACCGATATGGCACTGATGACACGTGACACTGATGACAGATGCCACTAATATGGGGCACTGATGACACGTGACACTGATGACAGGTGGCACTAATATGTGGCACAGATGGCACTTATACGTGGCACTGATGACACGTGGCACTAATACGTGGCACTGATGACAGATGTCACTAATACGTGGCACTGATGACAGATGGCACTAGTACGTGGCACCGATGACATGTGACACTGATGGCAGATGGCACGTGACACTGACAGGTGGCATTGATGACAAATGGCACTGATACGTGGCACTGATGACAGATGGCACTAATATGTGTCACTGATGACACGTGACCCTGATATGGCACTGATGACAGATGGCACTAATATGGGGCACCGATGACAGATGGCACTAATATGGGGCACTGATGACACGTGACACTGATATGGCACTGATGACAGATGGCACTAATACGGGGCACTGATGACATGTGACACTAATATGGCACTGATGACAGATGTCACTAATATGTGGCACTGATGACAGATGGCACTAATACGTGGCACCGATGGCACGTGACACTGATGACAGATGGCACTAATACATGGCACCGATGACACGTGACACTGATGACAGATGGCACTAATATGTGGCACAGATGGCACTTATACGTGGCACTGATGACACGTGGCACTAATACGTGGCACTGATGACAGATGTCACTAATACGTGGCACTGATGACAGATGGCACTAGTACGTGGCACCGATGACATGTGACACTGATGGCAGATGGCACGTGACACTGGGAGGTGGCATTGATGACAAATGGCACTGATACGTGGCACTGATGACAGATGGCACTAATATGTGTCACTGATGACACGTGACCCTGATATGGCACTGATGACAGATGGCACTAATATGGGGCACTGATGACAGATGGCACTAATACGGGGCACTGATGACACGTGACACTGATATGGCACTAATGACAGATGGCACTAATACGGGGCACTGATGACACGTGACACTAATATGGCACTGATGACAGATGTCACTAATATGTGGCACTGATGACAGATGGCACTAATACGTGGCACCGATGGCACGTGACACTGATGACAGATGGCACTAATACATGGCACCGATGACACGTGACACTGATGACAGATGGCACTAATACGTGGCACCAATGACACGTGACACTGATGACAGATGGCACTGATACGTGGCATTGATGACACGTGACACTGATATGGCATGGCACGTGACACTGACAGGTGGCATTGATGACAAATGGCACTGATACTTGGCACTGATGACAGAAGGCACTAATATGTGGCACTGATGACAGCGGCCCTGTCCGCAGCGCGCCGCTGCCACCACTATAATCGCGGAGGGGGGTGCCGGCCTGACACCCCCCCCCCAAGTGTGCATCACCCGGGGCAGGCCACACCCTCCGCCCCCTACTTAGTACGCCTCTGGTATAGAGCTTTGTATAGAATTTGTGCGGCTTACAAGCAGGTGTACATTAAAGAAAATCCGACCAACGTTCGGTAATTATAATCATTTGTCATTAAGGAGAAGGATTTTTTTTTTGGGGGGGGGGGGGGGGTTGCATTTTTTTTTGCCACGTATCTGTAAATTTCAAATTAGCTTAAAAAATTTCACTTTCTTGTACATAAGCATCCTTTCTGGCTATTTATCTTTGTGAACTGTATCACTGTATTATATAAAGTTATAGCTCTAGACCAACCTATACTTTGGTAGCCAAATGGGGGGGGGGGGTTGATGGAAAGCCTATATAACACTCAACTTACA
Source organism: Lithobates pipiens (assembly GCF_037356315.1). Lineage (NCBI taxonomy): Eukaryota > Metazoa > Chordata > Amphibia > Anura > Ranidae > Lithobates > Lithobates pipiens. The sequence goes on from NW_027507788.1 coordinate 82,070,343, forward strand.
TACTGTGTACACTCACTGTGTAGATCAGATGATGCCGCCCGATGCTGAGTGTGTCCTGTGTCCAGTGATCCTGTGTGTGCACTGTAGAATACAGATGCCGACGATGCCTCAGAGTCTACAGAGCCAGATCCGCTGCTCGCCTGAGTAGTGAGTCGCTGGCGCTGCCTTCCTGCTCCTACACGCGGAGAGACAGGAAGGAATCACTCCGCGGCGCCGGGGGGGCGGCACTACTCACGCACGCACTGTGATTGGCTGGCCTGGCCATGACCCGCACACACTGTGAATGGCTGGCCGTGACCCGTTGGCTGGCCTATCAGCGGCCCTGTCCGCAGCGCGCCGCTGCCACCACTATAATCGCGGAGGGGGGTGCCGGCCTGACACCCCCCCAAGTGTGCATCACCCGGGGCGGGCCGCACCCCCCGCCCCCTACTTAGTACGCCTCTGCTTTGCCTGTCCCTAATCTCCCTTGGACGCACAGCCAGGCTAACTTGTCTGCAAGTTCCACAGTTGCTATGCCCTGTAATGCGATTGAGATGGTCGCTACACCTGACAATACTATTCAGTAGGCCTCTGCACCAGTTATGCCAGTCCAGCCCATGCCCAATGAGCTTCCTGCTTCTTGTTCAAGACCTTCTGTGACCTGGCCTCACCCTACTGCTACTATGTCCGTTCAAACCCGTTTAAGAGGCTCAATCCATCCTTTGGATAGAATACCTCATTCGGCCAGGTGGGGTTTTCAATCTTTTTCTCAGGGTTCTCTGCATTCTGTTTGTGTTTCAGCTATCCAGCTTGACTCTGGTGAAATGTCACCTTCTAACCAACCTGACCTCAGGGATCCACTGACCTCTGCCCAGTCTGGTGGTCCTGTTATGGATGCCCAGCTCATCTTTAAGGGTCTGGGGGACCCTGCTCAGGCTCCTGATCTTCTCATGCCCTTACCCATTCCTAAAAAGCCTTTAGTCCTCAAGTCCTCTCGTCCTCTTCCTACCTTGGTTCCAGTCTCTGAGGAAAATCGAAAATATGAGGTTAGTCAGGTTTTGGATTCCCGGCTCCGTAAAGGCATTCTACAGTACCTCGTACATTGGAAAGAGTTTGGCCCTGAGGAGAGGTCTTGGATAACTGCATCTGAGGTCTTTGCTCCTAGTCTGTTGAGGAGGTTCCATCTGGAGTTTCCCTTTAAGCCTGGACCCAGGTGGGGAGGGGGAGGCCTCGTAAGAGGGAGGGTTCTGTCATGGTTTTGCAATAGAGTTGGTCTGCTTACCTGTTTCCATGTGTTCATCTCTGGAGACCAGCCGACCCTCACCTGACTGCTTTTGTAATCCATCCTCTGGCATGACTCCACCCTAGCTCCTATCAGAGAACTCTATATTAACCTGTGCACTGCAGGCCAACCCTGCTGATCAACCTTTGTGTGTTAGCTTCCTGTTACCTGCCGTGTGCTCTTCTGTTGTTTTCCGTTACCGACTTTGGCGTGTCCTTGACTATCCCTGTTTGCCTGTGATCCTGACCTTTTGGCGTGTCCCTGACTATTCCCGTCTGCTTGTGGCCCTGACCTTGGCTTTGTCCCTCACTATCCCTATCCTCCTGTTGCCTACTGTGGGTGTGAGCTGGGGGACCCTGGGGATCGCGACCTGGAGCCAGTTGGAGCCAAGTCCATCCTCACCACTAGAGGTGCTGGTGAACACCTGCTGGCTCTTAGACTCCGCGCCCCAGGGAATCTTACGCTCTAACCCCAGTGGGATCTGTCTCCCATCTGCAGCAGTCAGCTGTAGGGTCCACAACCTTGCGGTGCACTCCTGATCCCTACGGTGTGCATCTGTCACCTCGCCTCAAGGCGACCTGACATTTCTGCTTAGGTATACCACAGGGTGTTCTTCCCCATTGTGTACCTGCGATAGTACTGCTCCAATACCAACATCAGACGCATCCGTCTGAACCAAAAAATCTTTGAAGAAATCGGGGGAGTACAGTACTGGCTGTGCACAAAGAGCCTTCTTCAGGACTTGGAAAGACTCCTCTGCTACTGAGGACCATTTCACCATTACAGAGTCTTTACCTTTCGTCAGGTCTGTCAGAGGGGCAGCTATAGTTGCAAAATTTGGACTAAATCTTCTATAATACCCCGCAATGCCAAGAAAGGCCCTGACCTGCTTCTTGTTTGCAGGACGTGGCCACTCCTGGATGGCTTCTATTTTACTCACTTGAGGTTTTATGACACCATAGCCAATAGTGTAGCCTAAATACTTGGCTTCCTCTAGACCAATGGCACATTTTTTTGGATTTGCCGTAAAACCTTCTTTGAAGAGGGAATCAAGGACAGCCTGGACACGAGGCAAGTGAGACTCCCAGTCAGTGCTATATACCACTATGTCATCTAAATAGGCTGATGCATATTATCGGTGGGGTCTTAGGGTCCTGTCCATGGCCCTCTGAAATGTCGCGGGTGCATTTTGCAACCCAAAAGGCATTTTTTTATATTGAAACGAACTCTCCGGGGTCACAAATGCAGTCTTCTCTTTGGCGCTATCAGTCAGGGTTATTTGCCAATACTCTTTTGTCAAGTCCAAAGTGGTAATATAGCGAGCTTTGCCAAGTCGGTCTATAAGTTCGTCTACTCTGGGCATTGGGTATGTGTCAAACTTTGTGACTGTATTAAGCTTCCTGAAGTCGTTACAGAACCTCCAAGTGCCATCCGGTTTTGGGACTAACACGATGGGGCTAGAGCAGTCACTATTGGATTCCTTAATAACATCTAGCTCCAATATTCTTTTAACTTCATTGCTGATGTCTTTTCTCCTCGCTTCAGGAATTCTGTACGGTTTGAGCTTGACACGTACCCCAGGTTCAGTAACAATATCATGCTGAACTGCTGAAGTCATGCCAGGTAACTGCTTTTGGGAACATGACAAGGTGTCTGGAATCGTGACCTCAGGGATCAGAGAGCACTCAGTACCCTTAAGCGTTACAGGGAGGGACCTCACAATTAACGCCAGTCTATCCTTCCAGGGCTTTAGCAGGTTTATATGGTAAACCTGCTCGGGCTTCCTTTTTCCTGGTTGATACACCTTGTAGTTGACTTCCCCAACTCTTTCAATTACTTCAAAGGGACCCTGCCACTGAACCAGGAACTTGCTCTCAACAGTAATAACTAACACCAGGACCCTGTCACCAGGTGAGAAAACCCGTAGTTGGGCCCCCCTGTTGTATATTCTCTGTTGGGCTGCCTGGGCCTGTAGTAAGTGTTCTTTTACTATCGGCATGATTGCTGCAATCCTCTCCTGCATTTGAGCGATGTGCTCAATTACACTTTTATGGGGTGTCTGCTCCCCCTCCCAAGTTTCTTTGGCTATGTCTAAAAGTCCCAGAGGGTGTCTCCCATAAAGCAACTCAAATGGAGAGTACCCCGTAGAGGACTGGGGAACCTCCCTGATGGCAAACATCAAGTATGGTATCAGAAAGTCCCAGTTTTTCCCATCCTTGTCAACAACCTTTTTTAACATGCTCTTTAACGTCTTATTGAATCGTTCCACCAAGCCATCCGTTTGAGGATGGTAGACTGAGGTTCGCAACTGTGTCACCTTAAACAACTTGCACAGCTCCTTAGTTATTCGCAACATAAATGGGATGCCCTGGTCTCTAAGGACTTCTTTAGGGATGCCCACCCGACTGAACACCATAAACAGCTCTTTGGCAATGTTTTTAGCAGATGTGGTGCGTAAGGGAACTGCTTCATGGTAACGGGTAGCATAATCCATGATTACAAGGATATTCTGATGAACCCGGGCAGACTTGGGGAGTGGACCCACAAGGTCCATGGCAATCCTCTCAAAGGGCACTTCAATAATAGGCAATGGCACTAAAGGACTTCGGAAGGGGGGCTGACATCTGACACACAGGACAGGATTGACAATAATTCTCAATATCTTTCTGTACCTCGGGCCAGTAAAACCTGCGCAACACCATTTCATTAGTTTTTTCAACCCCTAAATGGCCTCCTAACAAGTGCCCATGGGCAAGTTCCAACACCACCCGTCTGTATGGCTTAGGGACCACCAACTGTTCAACCACTTCATCATTCATTTTACATACACGATACAGTAAATCCTCATTGCTGCTGAAATAAGGAAAACAGGGCCTGTCCCCTGGTTCATCTGTTAATGGACAATTTGCTGCAACATGTCCCAGTTCTTGGCAACGAAAACACCTGACGTTTCCCCAATTTGGTTTGCTGACAAGCAGTGGCTTCCCTTGTTTGGGATACCAAACTTCAGTCCTGGCACCAAAATTCCTCCCCTCTATTTCCTTGCCATATTTATCACCCACTTCCCCTGGAACAGTCTTACCGGTTGCCTGGGGAGACCGTGGCTTTGGGTGGAAAGTCCATGCAGTTGTAGGGGTGGTGACCAGGTTTTCTGCAGCAAAGTACCTTTCAACGAGTTCCACCAGGTTATCCGCCGATTTGGGGTCTCCTTGACTCACCCACTTCTGCAGGGGAATTGGTAGTGACCTCAGGAACCGGTCCATGACCACACGCTCCACTATTTGTGGCCCAGACAGGTACTCCGGCTGTAGCCATTTCCTCACCAGGTGAATTAGGTCGAACATTTGTGATCTTGGGGGCTTCTCACCTTGAAAGAACCAGCTGTGAACCCGCTGTGCTCGAACTGCCAAAGGGACACCAAGTCGTGCCAGGATTTCCCATTTGACCTTTTCATAGTCCCCCACTTCTGCTGATTTCAAATCATAGTAGGCCTTCTGCGATTCTCCAGAAAGCAAGGGAGCGACCAGTCCTACCCACTGGGTTTTAGGCCAACCTTCCCTCTCAGCGGTCCATTCAAACATTAGCAGAAAGGCCTCTGGATCATCATCTGCAGTCATCTTAGAAAGAAAGCGACCCACATGGATGACTGAGGGCTTATCTCCAACATCATCAACTTTAGCAGGTGACCGCTGTGCTAGCATCTCCACAACTTGAGCCAAGGTTTTCCTATCTGCTTTTGCATCAGTGGCTAGCTGTTCAAACAGCCTCTGTGATTGCTCCTGTGCGATAGCATTAGCTTGCTGTTGTGCAGCATTGGCTTGCCGTTGTTCAGCGTGGAGTGCAGCGTTTGCTTGCTGTTGTGCAGCATTGGCTTGCCATTGTTCAGCGTGTACTTGCTGTTGTGCAGCGTGGAGTGCAGCGTTTGCTTGCTGTTGTGCAGCATTGGCTTGCCGTAGTTCAGCGTTGGACATCATCAATTGTTTTAGGATTTCCTCCATGTTTAGTCACTCTAGGTACTGGCCTTTTAAGTAGCAACTTACTACAGCTGGTTGCAGCCTCCACCATATGTAACCTGGGGGACAGGTAGCAGGTACAATTCCCCCTGGGATGAGCAGTTTCTCAGGCACAGATACCAAGTCCAGTGATGAAGTGACAAACACTGCTGTGTTTATTTGTGTTACATACAAGTCCAAATACAGGTGCTGTACAGTGTTCCAGAAAACAAAATAAAGGACAAAATAGCAAAACACAAATCCTAGCCGTGTCTCGGCTCTAACTATACAATCTGCAGGCCCTCACTACTAGGCTGAACAAGCCTACCGCTTGTCAGTCTCTACATAAACAGCTTTTACCAACCTTTCTCTCTTCACAGACCAACTTTGTCTGTATGTCCCAGGCAGAGAGAAAGGCTGTCTGCTCAGGTGAGCTTAAATTAGCCTGGGGAAGAGGATCAAGACCCGAACTGGATCATGGATCAGAGATTTCTGAATGTGTACGAGAGGAGCCTGGGAGACGTATAAACCCCGAACAGGACTTTTCCTGGCTCTTATGACAAATAACTTCAACCACATAGCTGTAAATACTGCCAGTGCGATGAGCATTTATGTTTTTTCGTCCTTCTCCCTCTCTGCTTGGTTGTTTTAGTAGTGAGTGAGCAGTAGTAGCCATAGCTATACCCGAGAGGTCCTAAATTCCAGCAATACTATGAAAAGGGATTTAATGCCACCTGTTCTTCCCACCCCCTCCACAAACTTCGATTCCAAATGGTGTTTTCTGAGGCCAGGAAGGACTGTAATGTAAGCAAATAACTGCTAAAATGTAGGGACTCCTCGTGGCTTCATTCTGCTTGGTTGTTTATGGATGAGCAGTAGAGGCCACATCTATTCCTGAGAGGCTTTAGGTTCTAGCAAGACAAACGATTTTATTTTATTATTTAAATTTTATTATATTATGAAATTTCTGATACAGGACATGCCATATAATCAACTTAAAGTGGTTGTAAACCCTTACAAACCACTTTGACCTACAGGTAAGCCTAGATTAAGGCTTACCTGTAGGTCCAAGAAATATCTCCTAAACCTATACGGTTTAGGAGATATTTACCTGAAGACAGCCACCGCTGGCGCACTGGGTAAGCCGCAGATCGCGGCGATATGCCGCGAGTGTCGGCTCCCGTGCACATGCGCGGGAGTGACGTCATCGCTGCTCCGGCGAATCACAGCACCGGAGCAGCGACCCCCACCAAGAAGATGGACGCTCGGAACTACAGGGGACAGCGGTGACTTCGCTGGCTCCTGTGTCAGGTAAGGGACACATAATGGACTACTATGCGATACATAGTAGTCCATTATGCTTTACCTTTGCAGGGAATGAAAGAGGAAGTAAACCCATCAGGGTTTACTTCCTCTTTAAACACATTCAGCTTTTATCCTATAACCCTTTTGCATTCCCCTATAACCCCCCGCCTCCTCCCCATGTTCTGTTGACCCTCTTTGAATCCACTCCATGTTTATTCCGCTATTGCCTGAATGTAAGTTTCAGTCTTTTTGATTGATCTCCACTTTTTCCACGTTGCCCAATATCTATTCATTTGATCTTTCTCCATTTTACTTAAATATTCCATGTTATTGATATACTCTGCTCTCTGTATCCATTCTCTGATAGTAGTTTTTTTAGTCTCTAACCAGTTTTTAGGGATGAGGGCTTTTGCCGCGTTAAGCAAGAAAGGTACTAGAATTTTTTTATATTGGTTCCTAGTTTTCCCTGAACCGTAGAACAGACACGCCCAGGGGCAATATGGTATCCTCTCCCCGGTTATCGCCTCTATATAGTCTAATATACTATGCAAATATTGTTTTATCTCTGGGCATTCCCACCATATATGGAATGTTGTTTCGAGTGATTTACATTCTCTCCAACACTGTACAGATTTGGAGGGATATATTCTATGAAGTCTTTCCGGTGTCAAATGCCATCTCATCAGGCACTTATTGTTAACTTCTATTGACCTTGTATCCGATGCGTAACTATATACAGCATCTATCATCTGTGTCTCATCTACTTTAATACCCATATCCTGCTCCCATTTTGCTATAGCTGGTATAGGCCCCTGCCCCTCAATTTCTGAAAGAATTTCGTATACCCGAGATACACTATGCTTTACTATTTTTTTTTGAGTTGCAGAGCTTTTCTATTGGCGTTAGTGTATTTTTGTCCCTTATTGGTCTTAGGATTGAGTTAAAAAAGTGTTGAATCTCTAAGTATTCCCATTCCTTTAAGTTTTGCCCCCTATACTTTTTTATTAAGTTTTGTTTTAACATTAGTTCACCTCCTAAAGTGATATCTTTTAATTGTATATTTGTCATTTGTTTCCCTATTTCTGTGCCATTTCCTGGGATAAAAAAATGTGTGCCCTCAAGTGGAATTAATGGAGAGTTATATACCCATTTATTTCTACGATATAATGCATCCCATATTTTAAATGTCAATTAAACAATAAGGGAGAAAACCTCAAAATTGCGTTTCCTCTATTTCTCCCACCTCGGCGCTAAAAGTTTCAGACCCGGACAAACACAGCTACGGAACAGAAGCCCTTGTGTGAGCTAAATATTGACCTAGGTATTTGCCAGATTAATGTATTAGATAACTCAAGTGGAGCAGGGCTGGCGGACATTACCGTATGCTATCTGGCTGTGTGATCTGCTGTGGGATCCGCTGTGCTTGGCAATTTTAATTGTTTAATGATTTACGGATGTTAAGTGCCCACTTCATTTGCCAAAATAAGAAACTATTTTGAGTGTTGAATAAATTGAAACAAAAATGATCTACTCGATGTGGAGCTTATTTCTTTCTATGTGCTGCTGCTATTGCTGATTAACGGAGGTATAAACCTGGAGTGGAAGCGTGGGTTCAATACACATAACTCTCTGCTGTCTATTGCCGTAGGATAAAAGTGTAAATCAGAAGTGATTGTGCTGACAGTTGGAGTAAGGCTCATTATATGTGAATTTCTGGTGAGTTTAACCCCCTGGGGGAGTGTGGAGCACCGTGTGGAGGATTTCGTGTGAAGTGCACTTACTTTCTATCTATACCCACTGGAGTCACCCACTACGGCTCTTTTATGGACTTGTCTACCTTCTCAGCTCTTGCTTTGCTCTGAGCATATGAACTGTTTGAGTCATTTTTAGAAACAGCGACCGATTGATTTCACCCCCAGATCCCGCCCCCCCCTGTTTGAAATGGTAAGGGGGTACAAATGTACCCCTACCATTTCACAAAGAAAGTGTCAAAATGGTTAAATAAGACAAACACACTTTTGAAAAATTCCTTTATTAAAAATGAAAAAAATTAAAACAGATTCCAGCAGTGCTAATCCACTCTTGCTATCCAGCGACGGATCTCCGGGGTCCAGCGATGGATGATCATATCCAGCGACGAGGGATCTCTCAGTCCAGCGCTGTCCATACATCCTTCTTCTGTCTCCACTGCGGAGACACTGCAGAGATCCCAGCGCTGACGTTTCTTATATTAGGAGGGCGGGGCCAACCGTCACCTGACCCCGCCCCTCTGATGCTGGAGAGGGAAGCCAGGGGTTCCCCAGTGACGTGTGGGTGACCCCGCCCCCTCTAATGTAACGCAGGTTTCCGTTACATCAGAGGGGGCGGGGTCACCCACACGTCACTGGGGAACCCCTGGCTCCCTTCACCAGCGTCAGAGGGGGCGGGGTCAGGTGACGGGGGGCCCCGCCCTCCTAATATAAGAAACGTCAGCGCTGGGATCTCTGCAGTGTCTCCGCAATGGAGACAGAAGAAGGATGTATGGACAGCACTGGACTGAGAGATCCCCCGTCGCTGGATATGATCATCCATCGCTGGACCCCGGAGATTCGTCGCTGGATAGCAAGAGTGGATTAGCACCGCTGGAATCTTTTTTTTATTTTTTTTATTTTTAATAAAGGAATTTTTCAAAAGTGTGTTTGTCTTATTTAACCATTTTGACACTTTCTTTGTGAAATGGTAGGGGTACTTTTGTACCCCCTTACCATTTCAAACAGGGGGGGGCCGGGATCTGGGGGTCCCCTTGTTAAAGGGGGCTTCTAGATTCTGATAAGCCCCCCGCCCGCAGACCCTCACAACCACCGGCCAGGGTTGTGAGGATGAGGCCCTTGTCCTCATCGACATGGGGACAAGGTGCTTTGAGGGGTCACAGACCCCCAAAGCATCCTCCCAATGTTGAGGGTATGTGGCCTGGTATGGTTCAGGAGGGGGGGGGCGCTCTCTCGTCCCCCCTCGTTTCCTGCGGCCTGCCAGGTTGCGTGCTTGGATAAAGGGTCTGATATGGATTTTTAGGGGGACCCCCACGTCAATTTTTTTTAAAAATTTGATGCGGGGTTCCCCTTAATATCCATATCAGACCTGAAGGGTCTGGTATGGATATTTAGGGGGACCCCCACGTCAATTTTTTTTAAAATTTGACACGGGGTTCCCCTTAATATCCATGTCAGACCTGAAGGGCCTGGTAATTGAATTTAGGGGAACCCCCACGCTTTTTTTTTTTTTTAATCAATGAATGAATGAATTGTCGGCTAATACAGAGAACACTTATTGAGTGTTCTCTGTATTACGGAGACCCAACAATTTAGCCGCAAGTGATTTTAAAAGACTTTTTTTCCTGCACAAATGACACTTTGTGCAGGGACACTTCTAAGCACCAGAAACATGCGCCCCTTCACAGGCATACTATAGATACCCCCCAGCTACGAAATTTAAAGAAATATTACACTTTTATTGTTTCACTTTAATCATTATTAAAATCACTGCTCCTGAAAAAACGGCCGTTTTTAAAACTTTTTTTTGCATTGATCCATGTCCCCTGGGGCAGGACCCAGGTCCCCTAACACTTTTTAGGACAGTAACCTGCATATTACCCTTTAAAATGAGCACTTTAGATTTCTCCCATAGACTTGTATAGGGTGTTCCGGCTTTTCGAATTTGCTGCGAACAGCCCAAATTGTTCACTGTTCGCTGAACAGGCGAACAGGCAATGTTCGAGTCGAACATGAGTTCGACTCGAACTTGAAGCTCATCCCTAGTGACTAAGTTTTTTGAGAATTCTAGTGTCATCTGTTTGCCAGAGTTGTAGGGGTCGAAGCCTGATTCTGCGTGTAGTGATTGGAGCGAGCTTGTCCAGGGTGGAGGACAGGGTTTTATTGTAGATGGAAGTGGCTTGGTTGGGGCAGGACAGGGGAGAGATTTTGTCATAGAGGTGGTCAGCAGCAGAATAGAGGAGAGAAGAGTTGAAGTTGCGAAAGTTCACTAAGCAAAACTAAGCATAGAGCTTAGTATCGGTGTTCAGCAATGCTATAGGCCGATAGTTGGAACAGATAGATTTGTCTTTCCCTGGCTTTGGAATGACCGTTATATTTGCCAGCAGCGATTATTTCCTCATGTCCTCCTTCTCCCCTATTTTGTTCCAATATTTACATAATTCTGGGGCTAATTGGTCTTTAAATTTGTTATAGTACTTAATTGAAAAGCCATCCGGGCCCGGACTTTTCCTGTTCAGGGTTTCCTTTAATGCTTTGTAAATTTCATCTAGCGTAATGGACTCATCTAATCTCTTAGCAGTTTCTTCAGTTAGTTTAGGGAAGTTTATTTCAGTCAAATATTCTTGTATTTTGGCTTTCCTAATCCGCTTCTGTTCTCCTGTCTCTGTACTTCTAATTGAGTATAATGCTCTGTAATATGTTTTAAAAGCCTTAGCTATCTCCGATGTTCTGTATTTCATTTCCCCAAATTCGTCTTTAATCTTTTCAATATAATTTAAAGTTTTTTTCTCCCTTGATATCCTTGCCAGGTGTTTCCCCCGTCTTGTTTCCCCACATGTATCTTTCTTTAGCTACATTTTTAAATACTTTTCTTGCTCCATCATATCATTTAATTGTACACGTTTTTTTAATAATCTCCTTATGTATGTTTTTATCTAATTGTCTCTTATGGTTTTGCTCTAACTCATAAAGTTCTTTTTTTATGTTATTCAATCTCTTTTCACTTTTGTTTTTTTTCCCCAGCACATATGGAGATTAATTTCCCTCGTCTCAGGGCCTTGTGAGCCTCCCAGAGAGTTGCTTTAGACACTTCTATTGGGTCATTGATTTTAAAATATTGTTCAATCTCTATTTTTATGGTACTCTCTATTTCCTCTTTTTCTATTAGTGCCTCATTGAGTCTCCAAGTGCCTTTCCTATGCTCCATTTCCCCCTCTCTAATTTTAGCTATCACCGGTGCATGGTCCGTCGAGGTGATGATTCCTATTTCCACGTCAACCAAGTTTTCTAGTGTTTCATGGTCTACGAATATGTAATCCAGTCTCGCATAGATGTCATGTACCGAGGAATAATAAGTATAATCCTTTTTTCCCAGATTACCTATGCTCCATATATCCACAAGCTGTTGTGTGTGTATTTTTCTTTAAATATTCTATGTTATTTAATTTCCTGGGGGAGGACATGATGTATCTAGATCAGGATCTATAGAGAAATTTAGGTCACCTGCTAAGATCACTTGGCCCTGCTGAAAAATTTCTAGATCATTCAAAATCCCATTTAAATATTTTTTGGAGTCCTAATTAGGACAGTAGATATTAACTAATGTATATCTTTTCCTTTGTATAGTTCCTTTTAAAAATAGAAACCTCCAATCTGGGTCGACCTTCCTTTCCTCGACTATAAAATTCACATTTTTCGAGATCCCAATAGCTAAACCCCTAGCCCCCTTATTTGGGGAGTCCGCATAGTACCATATTGGGAACATCCTTGTGTTTAACTGAATTTTGGTGTCAAGGGATAGGTGCGTCTCCTGTAAGAAAACAATATCCGCAAAATATCCCTCCAATTCTTTAACCACTTCAATACAGGGCACTTAAACACCTTCCCGCCCAGACCAATTTTCAGCTTTCAGTACTCTCACACTTTGAATGACAATTACTCTTTCAAGCTACACTGTATCCAAACAAAATTTTTATCATTTTTTCTTACAATTATAGCTTTCTTTTGGTACTATTTAATCACCGCTGAGTTTTTTATTTTTTGCGATATAAGTGGAAAAAGAGCGAAAATTTCGAAAAAAAAACACTTTTTTTCGTTTCTATTGTAAAATTTTGCAAATAAGTAATTTTTATTCATAAATTTGGGCCAAAATTTATACTGCTACATATCTTTGCTAAAAATAACCCAAATTAGTGGATATTATTTTGTCTGTGTGAAAGTTATAGAGTCTACAATTTAGGGTGCAAATCACTGAAAATTGATCACATCTGATCACACCTGATGTACTGAAGGCCTATCTCATTTCTTGAGACACTAACAATCAAGGACAGTACAAATACCCCCCAAATGACCCCTTTTTGGAAAGTAGACAGTCCAAGGTATTTAGTAAGAGGCATGGTGAGTTTTTTGAAGTTGTAATTTTTCTTCCACAATTCTTGGGAAAATTAAGACTTTTTTTTTTTTTTTACACAAACTTATTGTATTGACAGGTTATTTCTTGAACACAGCATGCGCATACTTGCAACAACAGACAAAAATACAATCTGCTACTCCTCCTGAGTATGGCGATACCACATGTATGAGACTTTTACACAGCCTGGCCACATAAAGAGGCCTAATATCCAAGTAGCAACTCCAGGCATTCTAGGAGTAAAATTACACATATAATTTCATGATGACCTAGCTCAGTTTTGAAGGCCCTGGTGCACCAGGACAATGGAAACGCCCACAAAATTACCCCATTTTGGAAAGAAAACACCCCAACGTATAATCTATGAGGCATAATGAGTCTTTTTAACGGTTCATTTTTTTCCAGAAGTTTTCAGAAAACGTGGGGAAAAAATGAAAATGCATTTTTTTTTACACAAAGTTGTCCATTTATAAGATATTTCCAACACATAGCATGTACATAGCAAAAATGACACCCCAAAATACATTCTGCTACTCCTCCTGAGTATGGCGATACCACATGTGTGAGACTTTTACACAGCCGGGCCACATACAGAGGCCTAATATCCAAGTAGCACCTCCAGGCATTCTAGGAGAAAAATTACACATATAATTTCATGATGACCTAGCTCAATTTTGAAGGCCCTGGTGCACCAGGACAATGGAAACGCCCCCAAAATTACCCCATTTTGGAAAGCAAACACCCCAACGTATAATCTATGAGGCATAATGAGTCTATTTAACGGTTCATTTTTTTCCAGAAGTTTTCAGAAAACGTGGGAAAAAAATGAAAATGCATTTTTTTTACACAAAGTTGTCCATTTATAAGATATTTCCAACACATAGCATGTACATAGCAAAAATGACACCCCAAAATACATTCTGCTACTCCTCCTGAGTATGGCGATACCACATGTGTGAGACTTTTACACAGCCGGGCCACATACAGAGGCCTAATATCCAAGTAGCACCTCCAGGCATTCTAGGAGAAAAATTACACATATAATTTCATGATGACCTAGCTCATTTTTGAAGGCCCTGGTGCACCAGGACAATGGAAACGCCCCCAAAATTACCCCATTTTGGAAAGCAAACACCCCAACGTATAATCTATGAGGCATAATGAGTCTATTTAACGGTTCATTTTTTTCCAGAAGTTTTCAGAAAACGTGGGAAAAAAATGAAAATGCATTTTTTTTACACAAAGTTGTCCATTTATAAGATATTTCCAACACATAGCATGTACATAGCAAAAATGACACCCCAAAGTACATTCTGCTACTCCTCTTGAGTATGGCGATACCACATGTGTGAGACTTTTACACAGTCTGGCCACATACAGAGGCCTAATATCCAAGTAGCACCTCCAGGCATTCTAGGAGAAAAATTACACATATAATTTCATGATGACCTAGCTCATTTTTGAAGGCCCTGGTGCACCAGGACAATGGAAACGCCCCCAAAATTACCCCATTTTGGAAAGCAAACACCCCAACGTATAATCTATGAGGCATAATGAGTCTATTTAACGGTTCATTTTTTTACAGAAGTTTTCAGAAAACATGGGGAAAAAATGAAAATGCATTTTTTTTTACACAAAGTTGTCCATTTATAAGATATTTCCAACACATAGCATGTACATAGCAAAAATGACACCCCAAAATACATTCTGCTACTCCTCCTGAGTATGGCGATACCACATGTGTGAGACTTTTACACAGCCGGGCCACATACAGAGGCCTAATATCCAAGTAGCACCTCCAGGCATTCTAGGAGAAAAATTACACATATAATTTCACGATGACCTAGCTCATTTTTGAAGGCCCTGGTGCACCAGGACAATGGAAACGCCCCCAAAATTACCCCATTTTGGAAAGCAAACACCCCAACGTATAATCTATGAGGCATAATGAGTCTATTTAACGGTTCATTTTTTTACAGAAGTTTTCAGAAAACGTGGGAAAAAAATGAAAATGCTTTTTTTTTACACAAAGTTGTCCATTTATAAGATATTTCCAACACATAGCATGTACATAGCAAAAATGACACCCCAAAGTACATTCTGCTACTCCTCTTGAGTATGGCGATACCACATGTGTGAGACTTTTACACAGTCTGGCCACATACAGAGGCCTAATATCCAAGTAGCACCTCCAGGCATTCTAGGAGCAAAATTACACATATAATTTCATGATGACCTAGTTCATTTTTGAAGGCCCTGGAGCACCAGGACAATGGAAACGCCCACAAAATGACCCCATTTTGGAAAGAAAACACCCCAATGTATAATCTATGAGGCATAATGAGTCTATTTAACGGTTCATTTTTTTCCAGACGTTTTCAGAAAACATGGGGAAAAAATGAAAATGCATTTTTTTTTACACAAAGTTGTCCATTTATAAGATATTTCCAACACATAGCATGTACATAGCAAAAATGACACCCCAAAATACATTCTACTACTCCTCCTGAGTATGGCGATACCACATGTGTGAGACTTTTACACAGCCGGGCCACATACAGAGGCCTAATATCCAAGTAGCACCTCCAGGCATTCTAGGAGAAAAATTACACATAATTTCATGATGACCTAGCTCATTTTTGAAGGCCCTGGTGCACCAGGACAATGGAAACGCCCCCAAAATTACCCCATTTTGGAAAGCAAACACCCCAACGTATAATCTATGAGGCATAATGAGTCTATTTAACGGTTCATTTTTTTCCAGAAGTTTTCAGAAAACATGGGGAAAAAATGAAAATGCATTTTTTTTTACACAAAGTTGTCCATTTATAAGATATTTCCAACACATAGCATGTACATAGCAAAAATGACACCCCAAAATACATTCTGCTACTCCTCCTGAGTATGGCGATACCACATGTGTGAGACTTTTACACAGCCGGGCTACATACAGAGGCCTAATATCCAAGTAGCACCTCCAGGCATTCTAGGAGAAAAATTACACATATAATTTCATGATGACCTAGCTCATTTTTGAAGGCCCTGGTGCACCAGGACAATGGAAACGCCCCCAAAATTACCCCATTTTGGAAAGCAAACACCCCAATGTATAATCTATGAGGCATAATGAGTCTATTTAACGGTTCATTTTTTTCCAGAAGTTTTCAGAAAACGTGGGGAAAAAATGAAAATGCATTTTTTTTTACACAAAGCTGTCAATTTATAAGATATTTCCAACAGATAGCATGTACATAGCAAAAATGACACCCCAAAATACATTCTGCTACTCCTCCTGAGTATGGCGATACCACATGTGTGAGACTTTTACACAGCCGGGCCACATACAGAGGCCTAATATCCAAGTAGCACCTCCAGGCATTCTAGGAGCAAAATTACACATATAATTTCATGATGACCTAGCTCATTTTTGAAGGCCCTGGTGCACCAGGACAATGGAAACGCCCCCAAAATTACCCCATTTTGGAAAGCAAACACCCCAACGTATAATCTATGAGGCATAATGAGTCTATTTAACGGTTCATTTTTTTACAGAAGTTTTCAGAAAACGTGGGAAAAAAATGAAAATGCTTTTTTTTTACACAAAGTTGTCCATTTATAAGTAATTTCCAACACATAGCATGTACATAGCAAAAATGACACCCCAAAGTACATTCTGCTACTCCTCCTGAGTATGGCGATACCACATGTGTGAGACTTTTACACAGTCTGGCCACATACAGAGGCCTAACATCCAAGTAGCACCTCCAGGCATTCTAGGAGCAAAATTACACATATAATTTCATGATGACCTAGTTCATTTTTGAAGGCCCTGGAGCACCAGGACAATGGAAACGCCCACAAAATGACCCCATTTTGGAAAGAAAACACCCCAATGTATAATCTATGAGGCATAATGAGTCTATTTAACGGTTCATTTTTTTCCAGAAGTTTTCAGAAAACATGGGGAAAAAATGAAAATGCATTTTTTTTTACACAAAGTTGTCCATTTATAAGATATTTCCAACACATAGCATGTACATAGCAAAAATGACACCCCAAAATACATTCTACTACTCCTCCTGAGTATGGCGATACCACATGTGTGAGACTTTTACACAGCCGGGCCACATACAGAGGCCTAATATCCAAGTAGCACCTCCAGGCATTCTAGGAGAAAAATTACACATATAATTTCATGATGACCTAGCTCATTTTTGAAGGCCCTGGTGCACCAGGACAATGGAAACGCCCCCAAAATTACCCCATTTTGGAAAGCAAACACCCCAACGTATAATCTATGAGGCATAATGAGTCTATTTAACGGTTCATTTTTTTACAGAAGTTTTCAGAAAACATGGGGAAAAAATGAAAATGCATTTTTTTTTACACAAAGTTGTCCATTTATAAGATATTTCCAACACATAGCATGTACATAGCAAAAATGACACCCCAAAATACATTCTGCTACTCCTCCTGAGTATGGCGATACCACATGTGTGAGACTTTTACACAGCCGGGCTACATACAGAGGCCTAATATCCAAGTAGCACCTCCAGGCATTCTAGGAGAAAAATTACACATATAATTTCATGATGACCTAGCTCATTTTTGAAGGCCCTGGTGCACCAGGACAATGGAAACGCCCCCAAAATTACCCCATTTTGGAAAGCAAACACCCCAACGTATAATCTATGAGGCATAATGAGTCTATTTAACGGTTCATTTTTTTCCAGAAGTTTTCAGAAAACGTGGGGAAAAAATGAAAATGCATTTTTTTTACACAAAGCTGTCAATTTATAAGATATTTCCAACAGATAGCATGTACATAGCAAAAATGACACCCCAAAATACATTCTGCTACTCCTCCTGAGTATGGCGATACCACATGTGTGAGACTTTTACACAGCCGGGCCACATACAGAGGCCTAATATCCAAGTAGCACCTCCAGGCATTCTAGGAGAAAAATTACACATATAATTTCATGATGACCTAGCTCATTTTTGAAGGCCCTGGTGCACCAGGACAATGGAAACGCCCCCAAAATTACCCCATTTTGGAAAGCAAACACCCCAACGTATAATCTATGAGGCATAATGAGTCTATTTAACGGTTCATTTTTTTACAGAAGTTTTCAGAAAACGTGGGAAAAAAATGAAAATGCTTTTTTTTTACACAAAGTTGTCCATTTATAAGATATTTCCAACACATAGCATGTACATAGCAAAAATGACACCCCAAAGTACATTCTGCTACTCCTCTTGAGTATGGCGATACCACATGTGTGAGACTTTTACACAGTCTGGCCACATACAGAGGCCTAATATCCAAGTAGCACCTCCAGGCATTCTAGGAGCAAAATTACACATATAATTTCATGATGACCTAGTTCATTTTTGAAGGCCCTGGAGCACCAGGACAATGGAAACGCCCACAAAATGACCCCATTTTGGAAAGAAAACACCCCAATGTATAATCTATGAGGCATAATGAGTCTATTTAACGGTTCATTTTTTTCCAGACGTTTTCAGAAAACATGGGGAAAAAATGAAAATGCATTTTTTTTTACACAAAGTTGTCCATTTATAAGATATTTCCAACACATAGCATGTACATAGCAAAAATGACACCCCAAAATACATTCTACTACTCCTCCTGAGTATGGCGATACCACATGTGTGAGACTTTTACACAGCCGGGCCACATACAGAGGCCTAATATCCAAGTAGCACCTCCAGGCATTCTAGGAGAAAAATTACACATAATTTCATGATGACCTAGCTCATTTTTGAAGGCCCTGGTGCACCAGGACAATGGAAACGCCCCCAAAATTACCCCATTTTGGAAAGCAAACACCCCAACGTATAATCTATGAGGCATAATGAGTCTATTTAACGGTTCATTTTTTTACAGAAGTTTTCAGAAAACATGGGGAAAAAATGAAAATGCATTTTTTTTTACACAAAGTTGTCCATTTATAAGATATTTCCAACACATAGCATGTACATAGCAAAAATGACACCCCAAAATACATTCTGCTACTCCTCCTGAGTATGGCGATACCACATGTGTGAGACTTTTACACAGCCGGGCTACATACAGAGGCCTAATATCCAAGTAGCACCTCCAGGCATTCTAGGAGAAAAATTACACATATAATTTCATGATGACCTAGCTCATTTTTGAAGGCCCTGGTGCACCAGGACAATGGAAACGCCCCCAAAATTACCCCATTTTGGAAAGCAAACACCCCAATGTATAATCTATGAGGCATAATGAGTCTATTTAACGGTTCATTTTTTTCCAGAAGTTTTCAGAAAACGTGGGGAAAAAATGAAAATGCATTTTTTTTTACACAAAGCTGTCAATTTATAAGATATTTCCAACAGATAGCATGTACATAGCAAAAATGACACCCCAAAATACATTCTGCTACTCCTCCTGAGTATGGCGATACCACATGTGTGAGACTTTTACACAGCCGGGCCACATACAGAGGCCTAATATCCAAGTAGCACCTCCAGGCATTCTAGGAGCAAAATTACACATATAATTTCATGATGACCTAGCTCATTTTTGAAGGCCCTGGTGCACCAGGACAATGGAAACGCCCCCAAAATTACCCCATTTTGGAAAGCAAACACCCCAACGTATAATCTATGAGGCATAATGAGTCTATTTAACGGTTCATTTTTTTACAGAAGTTTTCAGAAAACGTGGGAAAAAAATGAAAATGCTTTTTTTTTACACAAAGTTGTCCATTTATAAGTAATTTCCAACACATAGCATGTACATAGCAAAAATGACACCCCAAAGTACATTCTGCTACTCCTCCTGAGTATGGCGATACCACATGTGTGAGACTTTTACACAGTCTGGCCACATACAGAGGCCTAACATCCAAGTAGCACCTCCAGGCATTCTAGGAGCAAAATTACACATATAATTTCATGATGACCTAGTTCATTTTTGAAGGCCCTGGAGCACCAGGACAATGGAAACGCCCACAAAATGACCCCATTTTGGAAAGAAAACACCCCAATGTATAATCTATGAGGCATAATGAATCTATTTAACGGTTCATTTTTTTCCAGAAGTTTTCAGAAAACATGGGGAAAAATGAAAATGCATTTTTTTTTTTACACAAAGTTGTCCATTTATAAGATATTTCCAACACATAGCATGTACATAGCAAAAATGACACCCCAAAATACATTCTGCTACTCCTCCTGAGTATGGCGATACCACATGTGTGAGACTTTTACACAGCCGGGCCACATACAGAGGCCTAATATCCAAGTAGCACCTCCAGGCATTCTAGGAGAAAAATTACACATATAATTTCATGATGACCTAGCTCATTTTTGAAGGCCCTGGTGCACCAGGACAATGGAAACGCCCCAAAAATTACCCCATTTTGGAAAGCAAACACCCCAACGTATAATCTATGAGGCATAATGAGTCTATTTAACGGTTCATTTTTTTCCAGAAGTTTTCAGAAAACGTGGGAAAAAAATGAAAATGCATTTTTTTTACACAAAGTTGTCCATTTATAAGATATTTCCAACACATAGCATGTACATAGCAAAAATAACACCCCAAAATACATTCTGCTACTCCTCCTGAGTATGGCGATACCACATGTGTGAGACTTTTACACAGCCGGGCCACATACAGAGGCCTAATATCCAAGTAGCACCTCCAGGCATTCTAGGAGAAAAATTACACATATAATTTCATGATGACCTAGCTCATTTTTGAAGGCCCTGGTGCACCAGGACAAAGGAAACGCCCCCAAAATTACCCCATTTTGGAAAGCAAACACCCAACGTATAATCTATGAGGCATAATGAGTCTATTTAACGGTTCATTTTTTTCCAGAAGTTTTCAGAAAACGTGGGAAAAAAATGAAAATGCATTTTTTTTTACACAAAGTTGTCCATTTATAAGATATTTCCAACACATAGCATGTACATAGCAAAAATGACACCCCAAAGTACATTCTGCTACTCCTCTTGAGTATGGCGATACCACATGTGTGAGACTTTTACACAGTCTGGCCACATACAGAGGCCTAACATCCAAGTAGCACCTCCAGGCATTCTAGGAGCAAAATTACACATATAATTTCATGATGACCTAGTTCATTTTTGAAGGCCCTGGAGCACCAGGACAATGGAAACGCCCACAAAATGACCCCATTTTGGAAAGAAAACACCCCAATGTATAATCTATGAGGCATAATGAGTCTATTTAACGGTTCATTTTTTTCCAGAAGTTTTCAGAAAACATGGGGAAAAAATGAAAATGCATTTTTTTTTACACAAAGTTGTCCATTTATAAGATATTTCCAACACATAGCATGTACATAGCAAAAATGACACCCCAAAATACATTCTACTACTCCTCCTGAGTATGGCGATACCACATGTGTGAGACTTTTACACAGCCGGGCCACATACAGAGGCCTAATATCCAAGTAGCACCTCCAGGCATTCTAGGAGAAAAATTACACATATAATTTCATGATGACCTAGCTCATTTTTGAAGGCCCTGGTGCACCAGGACAATGGAAACGCCCCCAAAATTACCCCATTTTGGAAAGCAAACACCCCAACGTATAATCTATGAGGCATACTGAGTCTATTTAACGGTTCATTTTTTTACAGAAGTTTTCAGAAAACATGGGGAAAAAATGAAAATGCATTTTTTTTTACACAAAGTTGTCCATTTATAAGATATTTCCAACACATAGCATGTACATAGCAAAAATGACACCCCAAAATACATTCTGCTACTCCTCCTGAGTATGGCGATACCACATGTGTGAGACTTTTACACAGCCGGGCTACATACAGAGGCCTAATATCCAAGTAGCACCTCCAGGCATTCTAGGAGAAAAATTACACATATAATTTCATGATGACCTAGCTCATTTTTGAAGGCCCTGGTGCACCAGGACAATGGAAACGCCCCCAAAATTACCCCATTTTGGAAAGCAAACACCCCAACGTATAATCTATGAGGCATAATGAGTCTATTTAACGGTTCATTTTTTTCCAGAAGTTTTCAGAAAACGTGGGGAAAAAATATAAAATGCATTTTTTTTACACAAAGCTGTCACTTTATAAGATATTTCCAACACATAGCATGTACATAGCAAAAATGACACCCCAAAATACATTCTGCTACTCCTCCTGAGTATGGCGATACCACATGTGTGAGACTTTTACACAGCCTGGCCACATACAGAGGCCTAATATCCAAGTAGCACCTCCAGGCATTCTAGGAGAAAAATTACACATATAATTTCATGATGACCTAGCTCATTTTTGAAGGCCCTGGTGAACCAGGACAATGGAAACGCCCCCAAAATTACCCCATTTTGGAAAGCAAACACCCCAACGTATAATCTATGAGGCATAATGAGTCTATTTAACGGTTCATTTTTTTACAGAAGTTTTCAGAAAACGTGGGAAAAAAATGAAAATGCTTTTTTTTTACACAAAGTTGTCCATTTATAAGATATTTCCAACACATAGCATGTACATAGCAAAAATGACACCCCAAAATACATTCTGCTACTCCTCCTGAGTATGGCGATACCACATGTGTGAGACTTTTACACAGTCTGGCCACATACAGAGGCCTAACATCCAAGTAGCACCTCCAGGCATTCTAGGAGCAAAATTACACATATAATTTCATGATGACCTAGTTCATTTTTGAAGGCCCTGGAGCACCAGGACAATGGAAACGCCCACAAAATGACCCCATTTTGGAAAGAAAACACCCCAATGTATAATCTATGAGGCATAATGAGTCTATTTAACGGTTCATTTTTTTCCAGAAGTTTTCAGAAAACATGGGGAAAAAATGAAAATGCATTTTTTTTTACACAAAGTTGTCCATTTATAAGATATTTCCAACACATAGCATGTACATAGCAAAAATGACACCCCAAAATACATTCTGCTACTCCTCCTGAGTATGGCGATACCACATGTGTGAGACTTTTACACAGTCGGGCCACATACAGAGGCCTAATATCCAAGTAGCACCTCCAGGCATTCTAGAAGAAAAATTACACATATAATTTCATGATGACCTAGCTCATTTTTGAAGGCCCTGGTGCACCAGGACAATGGAAACGCCCCCAAAATTACCCCATTTTGGAAAGCAAACACCCCAACGTATAATCTATGAGGCATAATGAGTCTATTTAACGGTTCATTTTTTTCCAGAAGTTTTCAGAAAACGTGGGAAAAAAATGAAAATGCATTTTTTTTACACAAAGTTGTCAATTTATAAGATATTTCCAACACATAGCATGTACATAGCAAAAATGACACCCCAAAATACATTCTGCTACTCCTCCTGAGTATGGCGATACCACATGTGTGAGACTTTTACACAGCCGGGCCACATACAGAGGCCTAATATCCAAGTAGCACCTCCAGGCATTCTAGGAGAAAAATTACACATATAATTTCATGATGACCTAGCTCATTTTTGAAGGCCCTGGTGCACCAGGACAATGGAAACGCCCCCAAAATTACCCCATTTTGGAAAGCAAACACCCCAATGTATAATCTATGAGGCATAATGAGTCTATTTAACGGTTCATTTTTTTCCAGAAGTTTTCAGAAAACGTGGGAAAAAAATGAAAATGCATTTTTTTTACACAAAGTTGTCCATTTATAAGATATTTCCAACACATAGCATGTACATAGCAAAAATGACACCCCAAAGTACATTCTGCTACTCCTCCTGAGTATGGCGATACCACATCTGTGAGACTTTTACACAGTCTGGCCACATACAGAGGCCTAATATCCAAGTAGCACCTCCAGGCATTCTAGGAGCAAAATTACACATATAATTTCATGATGACCTAGTTCATTTTTGAAGGCCCTGGAGCACCAGGACAATGGAAACGCCCACAAAATGACCCCATTTTGGAAAGAAAACACCCCAATGTATAATCTATGAGGCATAATGAGTCTATTTAACGGTTCATTTTTTTCCAGAAGTTTTCAGAAAACATGGGGAAAAAATGAAAATGCTTTTTTTTTAACACAAAGTTGTCCATTTATAAGATATTTCCAACACATAGCATGTACATAGCAAAAATGACACCCCAAAATACATTCTACTACTCCTCCTGAGTATGGCGATACCACATGTGTGAGACTTTTACACAGCCGGGCCACATACAGAGGCCTAATATCCAAGTAGCACCTCCAGGCATTCTAGGAAAAAAATTACACATATAATTTCATGATGACCTAGCTCATTTTTGAAGGCCCTGGTGCACCAGGACAATGGAAACGCCCCCAAAATTACCCCATTTTGGAAAGCAAACACCCCAACGTATAATCTATGAGGCATAATGAGTCTATTTAACGGTTCATTTTTTTACAGAAGTTTTCAGAAAACATGGGGAAAAAATGAAAATGCATTTTTTTTTACACAAAGTTGTCCATTTATAAGATATTTCCAACACATAGCATGTACATAGCAAAAATGACACCCCAAAATATATTCTGCTATTCCTCCTGAGTATGGCGATACCACATGTGTGAGACATTTACACAGCCGGGCTACATACAGAGGCCTAATATCCAAGTAGCACCTCCAGGCATTCTAGGAGAAAAATTACACATATAATTTCATGATGACCTAGCTCATTTTTGAAGGCCCTGGTGCACCAGGACAATGGAAACGCCCCCAAAATTACCCCATTTTGGAAAGCAAACACCCCATCGTATAATCTATGAGGCATAATGAGTCTATTTAACGGTTCATTTTTTTCCAGAAGTTTTCAGAAAACGTGGGAAAAAAATAAAAATGCATTTTTTTTACACAAAGTTGTCCATTTATAAGATATTTCCAACACATAGCATGTACATAGCAAAAATGACACCCCAAAATACATTCTGCTACTCCTCCTGAGTATGGCGATACCACATGTGTGAGACTTTTACACAGCCGGGCCACATACAGAGGCCTAATATCCAAGTAGCACCTCCAGGCATTCTAGGAGAAAAATTACACATATAATTTCATGATGACCTAGCTCATTTTTGAAGGCCCTGGTGCACCAGGACAATGGAAACGCCCCCAAAATTACCCCATTTTGGAAAGCAAACACCCCAACGTATAATCTATGAGGCATAATGAGTCTATTTAACGGTTCATTTTTTTACAGAAGTTTTCAGAAAACGTGGGAAAAAAATGAAAATGCATTTTTTTTACACAAAGTTGTCCATTTATAAGATATTTCCAACACATTGCATGTACATAGCAAAAATGACACCCCAAAGTACATTCTGCTACTCCTCCTGAGTATGGCGATACCACATGTGTGAGACTTTTACACAGTCTGGCCACATACAGAGGCCTAATATCCAAGTAGCACCTCCAGGCATTCTAGGAGCAAAATTACACATATAATTTCATGATGACCTAGTTCATTTTTGAAGGCCCTGGAGCACCAGGACAATGGAAACGCCCACAAAATGACCCAATTTTGGAAAGAAAACACCCCAATGTATAATCTATGAGGCATAATGAGTCTATTTAACGGTTCATTTTTTTCCAGAAGTTTTCAGAAAACATGGGGAAAAAATGAAAATGCATTTTTTTTTACACAAAGTTGTCCATTTATAAGATATTTCCAACACATAGCATGTACATAGCAAAAATGACACCCCAAAATACATTCTACTACTCCTCCTGAGTATGGCGATACCACATGTGTGAGACTTTTACACAGTCGGGCCACATACAGAGGCCTAATATCCAAGTAGCACCTCCAGGCATTCTAGGAGAAAAATTACACATATAATTTCATGATGACCTAGCTCATTTTTGAAGGCCCTGGTGCACCAGGACAATGGAAACGCCCCCAAAATTACCCCATTTTGGAAAGCAAACACCCCAACGTATAATCTATGAGGCATAATGAGTCTATTTAACGGTTCATTTTTTTACAGAAGTTTTCAGAAAACATGGGGAAAAAATGAAAATGCATTTTTTTTTACACAAAGTTGTCCATTTATAAGATATTTCCAACACATAGCATGTACATAGCAAAAATGACACCCCAAAATATATTCTGCTATTCCTCCTGAGTATGGCGATACCACATGTGTGAGACATTTACACAGCCGGGCTACATACAGAGGCCTAATATCCAAGTAGCACCTCCAGGCATTCTAGGAGAAAAATTACACATATAATTTCATGATGACCTAGCTCATTTTTGAAGGCCCTGGTGCACCAGGACAATGGAAACGCCCCCAAAATTACCCCATTTTGGAAAGCAAACACCCCATCGTATAATCTATGAGGCATAATGAGTCTATTTAACGGTTCATTTTTTTCCAGAAGTTTTCAGAAAACGTGGGAAAAAAATAAAAATGCATTTTTTTTACACAAAGTTGTCCATTTATAAGATATTTCCAACACATAGCATGTACATAGCAAAAATGACACCCCAAAATACATTCTGCTACTCCTCCTGAGTATGGCGATACCACATGTGTGAGACTTTTACACAGCCGGGCCACATACAGAGGCCTAATATCCAAGTAGCACCTCCAGGCATTCTAGGAGAAAAATTACACATATAATTTCATGATGACCTAGCTCATTTTTGAAGGCCCTGGTGCACCAGGACAATGGAAACGCCCCCAAAATTACCCCATTTTGGAAAGCAAACACCCCAACGTATAATCTATGAGGCATAATGAGTCTATTTAACGGTTCATTTTTTTCCAGAAGTTTTCAGAAAACGTGGGAAAAAAATAAAAATGCATTTTTTTTACACAAAGTTGTCCATTTATAAGATATTTCCAACACATAGCATGTACATAGCAAAAATGACACCCCAAAATACATTCTGCTACTCCTCCTGCGTATGGCGATACCACATGTGTGAGACTTTTACACAGCCGGGCCACATACAGAGGCCTAATATCCAAGTAGCACCTCCAGGCATTCTAGGAGAAAAATTACACATATAATTTCATGATGACCTAGCTCATTTTTGAAGGCCCTGGTGCACCAGGACAATGGAAACGCCCCCAAAATTACCCCATTTTGGAAAGCAAACACCCCAACGTATAATCTATGAGGCATAATGAGTCTATTTAACGGTTCATTTTTTTCCAGAAGTTTTCAGAAAACGTGGGAAAAAAATAAAAATGCATTTTTTTTACACAAAGTTGTCCATTTATAAGATATTTCCAACACATAGCATGTACATAGCAAAAATGACACCCCAAAATACATTCTGCTACTCCTCCTGAGTATGGCGATACCACATGTGTGAGACTTTTACACAGCCGGGCCACATACAGAGGCCTAATATCCAAGTAGCACCTCCAGGCATTCTAGGAGAAAAATT
The DNA here is from genome assembly GCF_037356315.1 of Lithobates pipiens. Taxonomy (NCBI): domain Eukaryota; kingdom Metazoa; phylum Chordata; class Amphibia; order Anura; family Ranidae; genus Lithobates; species Lithobates pipiens. Next base: position 82,097,471 of record NW_027507788.1, read on the forward strand.
ACACATATAATTTCATGATGACCTAGCTCATTTTTGAAGGCCCTGGTGCACCAGGACAATGGAAACGCCCCCAAAATTACCCCATTTTGGAAAGCAAACACCCCAACGTATAATCTATGAGGCATAATGAGTCTATTTAACGGTTCATTTTTTTCCAGAAGTTTTCAGAAAACGTGGGGAAAAAATGAAAATGCTTTTTTTTTACACAAAGCTGTCAATTTATAAGATATTTCTAACACATAGCATGTACATAGCAAAAATGACACCCCAAAATACATTCTGCTACTCCTCCTGAGTATGGCGATACCACATGTGTGAGACTTTTACACAGCCGGGCCACATACAGAGGCCTAATATCCAAGTAGCACCTCCAGGCATTCTAGGAGAAAAATTACACATATAATTTCATGATGACCTAGCTCATTTTTGAAGGCCCTGGTGCACCAGGACAATGAAAACGCCCCCAAAATTACCCCATTTTGGAAAGCAAACACCCCAACGTATAATCTATGAGGCATAATGAGTCTATTTAACGGTTCATTTTTTTACAGAAGTTTTCAGAAAACGTGGGAAAAAAATGAAAATGCTTTTTTTTTTACACAAAGTTGTCCATTTATAAGATATTTCCAACACATAGCATGTACATAGCAAAAATGACACCCCAAAGTACATTCTGCTACTCCTCCTGAGTATGGCGATACCACATGTGTGAGACTTTTACACAGTCTGGCCACATACAGAGGCCTAATATCCAAGTAGCACCTCCAGGCATTCTAGGAGCAAAATTACACATATAATTTCATGATGACCTAGTTCATTTTTGAAGGCCCTGGAGCACCAGGACAATGGAAACGCCCCCAAAATGACCCCATTTTGGAAAGCAAACACCCCAACGTATAATCTATGAGGCATAATGAGTCTATTTAACGGTTCATTTTTTTCCAGAAGTTTTCAGAAAACATGGGGAAAAAATGAAAATGCATTTTTTTTTACACAAAGTTGTCCATTTATAAGATATTTCCAACACATAGCATGTACATAGCAAAAATGACACCCCAAAATACATTCTGCTACTCCTCCTGAGTATGGCGATACCACATGTGTGAGACTTTTACACAGCCGGGCCACATACAGAGGCCTAATATCCAAGTAGCACCTCCAGGCATTCTAGGAGAAAAATTACACATATAATTTCATGATGACCTAGCTCATTTTTGAAGGCCCTGGTGCACCAGGACAATGGAAACGCCCCCAAAATGACCCCATTTTGGAAAGCAAACACCCCAACATATAATCTATGAGGCATAATGAGTCTATTTAACGGTTCATTTTTTTCCAGAAGTTTTCAGAAAACGTGGGAAAAAAATGAAAATGCATTTTTTTTACACAAAGTTGTCAATTTATAAGATATTTCCAACACATAGCATGTACATAGCAAAAATGACACCCCAAAATACATTCTGCTACTCCTCCTGAGTATGGCGATACCACATGTGTGAGACTTTTACACAGCCGGGCCACATACAGAGGCCTAATATCCAAGTAGCACCTCCAGGCATTCTAGGAGAAAAATTACACATATAATTTCATGATGACCTAGCTCATTTTTGAAGGCCATGGTGCACCAGGACAATGGAAACGCCCCCAAAATTACCCCATTTTGGAAAGCAAACACCCCAACGTATAATCTATGAGGCATAATGAGTCTATTTAACGGTTCATTTTTTTACAGAAGTTTTCAGAAAACGTGGGAAAAAAATGAAAATGCTTTTTTTTTTACACAAAGTTGTCCATTTATAAGATATTTCCAACACATAGCATGTACATAGCAAAAATGACACCCCAAAATACATTCTGCTACTCCTCCTGAGTATGGCGATACCACATGTGTGAGACTTTTACACAGCCTGGCCACATACAGAGGCCTAACATCAAAGAAGCACCTCCAGGCATTCTAGGAGCAAAATTACACATATAATTTCATGATGACCTAGTTCATTTTTGAAGGCCCTGGAGCACCAGGACAATGGAAACGCCCACAAAATGACCCCATTTTGGAAAGAAAACACCCCAATGTATAATCTATGAGGCATAATGAGTCTTTTTAACGGTTCATTTTTTTCCAGAAGTTTTCAGAAATCGTGGGAAAAAAATGAAAATGCATTTTTTTTATACAAAGTTGTCCATTTATAAGATATTTCCAACACATAGCATGTACATAGCAAAAATGACCCCCCAAAATACATTCTGCTACTCCTCCTGAGTATGGCAATACCACATGTGTGAGACTTTTACACAGCCTGGCCACATACAGAGGCCTAACATCCAAATAGCACCTCCAGTCGTCCTAGGAGCATAAATTACACATATAATTTCCTGACTACCAATCAAATTTTTGAAGGCCCTTCATATTTCTAACACATAACCTGTACATACCAAATAACAAAAGATTACCTGTGGTTTTAGTAGTGTAGTGGTCCACAGAAGAGAGCATCGGTCCAGGCACCAGGCAGGGATGTGGTCAGCGACAGCAAAAGCAATCGTCCAGGCAGCAGGCAGGAATACTGTCCATAGTTAGTTCAGGCAGGGATACTGTCAGCACAGCCATAGCATTGGTCCAGGTAGCGGGCAGAGATGTCCAGGCAGAAATACTGTCTATAGTCAGTAGAGGCAGCAGGCCGAGATATGGTCAACACAGCCAAATTATTGGTCCAGGCAGCAGAAAGAAACACAGTCCATAAAGTCCTGGGTCATTACAGGCAGCAATATGGTCAGCACAGCCAAAGTATTGGTCCAGGCAGCAGGAAGGGTCATCAAGCTTAGGGCCAGGGGGACAGGGGTAGAGGCTTCTCCCACCCAAATCTCTTTGAAGCCTCCTGGCAACCAGACCCTGTTCTAGGAGCACAGAAAACCAAAAACTGATTTTCTCTACTCAGAACGTTATTCTGAAGCCCCTCACATATGTGAGACCCCTGCTTACTGAAGTAGAAGGGCAAAAGTTCAGTGGCAGGCAAAAATATGGTCGATTTAACGGGCCGAGGTCGGTGCACATGGAAATCCGAAACGTGGTTAAAACTTCAGGCAAAGGCATGGTCAGTAAACAGGCCGAGGTCGGTGCACGTGGCAGTCAGAAGCATGGTTAAAATGGCAGGCAAAGGCATCGTCGGTAAACAGGCTGAGGTTGGTGCACGTGGCAGTCAGAAACATGGTTAAAACAGCAGGCAAAGGCATCGTTGGTAAACAGGCTGAGGTTGGTGCGCGTGGAAGTCCAGAAACTTGGTTTCAAAACGTCAGGCAAAGACATTGTCGGTAAACAGGCCAGGGTCAGTTAACATGGAAGGTAGAAACATGGTGGCAGGCAAATGATGCACACAGGTAATTGAAATGGGGAAATGGCAGTCTGTTACTAATAAGGGGAACTAATATCGGATGGATGTGTGATACTTTTTGAAACAATCACCGATACACAGGCCAGGTTGGGAGGGACAATCAGGACAATAATAACTTGTATCTCTTCTAACTCCTCTACTTGAGCATACACGACATCTTTTTTGGCGTCTTCTTCCGGATTCTGTGGGGGGAATGCTATAGGGAAAATGTTGCTCATGAAGTCGACTCACACAGTCAGAGCGAATGCTTCCTGGGGTGGGTCCTTGCTGGTAAATAAGGGCAGTGATAATGTTTTCAATATATTTGAGGTAGCTGATGGGTTGGTTTTGGGGTGACTTTTGATAGCAGACAAATGAATTGAACATGGCCATATGAAACAGATGAAATGCGACTTTTTTATACCAATATTTGGACTTGCGGGTTGATAAATACGGTTGCAGCATCTGATCATTTAAATCCACCCCCCCCCCCCCATATAAAGATTGTAGTCATTGACACATTCAGGCTTTACTATGGGGCCACGTCTTCTCTGAATCTCCACCAAGGTGTCATTGTGAATGGTACTCATCATATGAACATCCTTCTTGTCCCGCCACTTCATGGCCAACACCTCCTCATTCCTCATGAATGCGGCTTCCCCCTTTTGTAGCCGTTTTGATAATAAATTCTGTGGGAAGCCCTTCCTATTTTTTCGGAAGGTACAGCAGGCCAGGGTTTTTTCATGATACAGGTGACAGAAAAGGGGCAAGCTGCTGTGGTAATTATCTACATATAAATGGTAACCTTTTTTGAACAGGGGGTATGCAAGGTCCCACACAATTTTACTACTGGTTCCTATATATGTGGAGCACTCACGGGGCTGGAGCTGGGAGTCTTTTCCCTCATAAATACGAAATGTGTACACGTATCCAGTGGCTCGGTCACATAATTTATTCAATTTCACACCGTACCTGGCTCTCTTACTTGGGATATACTGCTTCATATGTAGCCGGCCAGTAAAGTGGATAAGGGATTCGTCTACACAAATATTTTGGTCGGGGAAAAAGACTTCAGAAAATCGTTTGGTAAAAGAATTTATTAGGGGGTGAATCTTATATAATTTGTCGTGGTTGGGATGATCTTGGGGAGAGCACTGCGAATTGTCATTGAAATGTAGGAAGCGCATAATCATATCGTACCGTGACCTGGACATAACAGAAGAATATATGGGCATGTGGTGGATGGGGTGGGTGGACCAGTAGGCATGCAGTTCGTTTTTCTTTGTAAGCCCCATATTAAAAGTAAGGCCCAAAAACAATTTTAATTTGTCTAGTGTTAGATGTCGCCATTGGTACATACAGGCGTAGAACGAACTGGGGTTGGCAGCAATAAATTGCTCTGCATAGAGATTTGTTTGGTCAACCATGTACTGCAACAAATCTTCGGGGAAAAACAAATAGAAATAGTCCAAATGTGCAAAATTCGAAGTGTTGGGTTGCACACCTGGCTGTGCAGTGAAAGGGGGGATTGTAGCAGATCCTGAGTTGGCAGGCAACCATAAGGGGTTTGCCAGGGCATCGGGAAGGTAGGACTGGGCCTGGATTCTTTGGGCTCGATGTGCAATTCCAGTACTTGTACTGGGTTCCTCTTCTTGGGGTCTGGCGCTGCTGGTGGTAGGCAGGTGTTCTGATCTTGGTCCTGATCTAGGTCCTGATTGCCTTACTCTTGTAGGAGGGGCGGTTTCCTCCGCTGACTCGGACTCCGATCCACTACCCTCCACTGGTTCGTATTCCGAACCAGAATTGGATAATGAGATTTCCCCGCTGCTCTCATCATCCGACATGGTGAGGATGTTATATGCCTCCTCAGCTGTGTAAACTCTTTGGGACATGGTGGTACTTTTGACGGGCTTGTGTGACAGAACTGGTGGTGGTACTGACAGCTCACTGATGGTGGGCCTGTGTGATGGTACTGACAGGTTACTGATGGCCTGTGTGATGGTACTTATAGCGGGACTGTGAAGCGGTAGTGATGTCTGGCCTGTGTGACAGATGGGCTGTCAGATCCAGATGGTTCTGATGGCGGCACTAATAGCGGCACTGATAGTGGTTCTGTTAGTGGTACTGATGGTGGCCTTTATGACAGATGGGCTGTCAGATCCAGATGGTACTGATAGTGGTACCGATGGTGGGCTTTGTGACAGATGGGCTGTCAGATTCAGATGATACTGATGCCGGTGCTAATGGTGGTGGCTGTGCTGATGCCGGTGGCTGTACTGATGGCGGTGGCTGTGCTGATGGCGATGGATGTACTGATGGCGGTGGATGTGCTGATGTCGGTGGATGTGCTGATGGCGGTAACGGTGGCGGTGCTGATGGCGGTGGCTGTGCTGATGGTGGTACCGGTGCTGATGGCGGTACCGATGGGGGTGCTGATGGCGGGCTGTGATAGGTCCTGCTGGGCTGTGACAGGTCCTGCTGGGCTGCGACAGGTCCTGCTGGGCTGCGACAGGTCCTGCTGGGCTGCGACAGGTTCTGATGGGCTGCGACAGGTTCTGATGGGCTGCGACAGGTCCTGATGGGCTGTGACAGGTTCTGATGGGCTGCGACAGGTTTTGATGGGCTGCGACAGGTTCTGATGGGCTGCGACAGGTCCTGATGGGCTGTGACAGGTGGGCTGTAACAGGTCCTGATGGGCTGTGACAGGTTCTCTTTATTGGCAAGGGGGGATGCTGGGAGACACTAGATGTAAAGGAGGGCTCCACTGCCTGGGGGACCCGAGTTGTAAAGGAGGGCTCCACTGCCGGGGACACCAGATGTAAAGGAGGGCTCCACTGCCGGGGACACCAGATGTAAATGAGGGCTCCACTGCCGGGGACACCAGATGTAAAGGAGGGCTTTGCTGCTGGGGTACACCAGATGTAAAAGAGGGCTCCCCTGCTGGGAACACCAGATGTAAGGAGGGGCTCCACTGTTGGGGGCACCTGATGTAAGAACGGACTCTGCTGGGGGCACCTGATGTAAGGAGGGACTCTGCTGGGTGCTCCTGATGCAAGGACAGACTCTGCTGGGGGTACCTGATGGCATGTGGTGGCAGGCGACATAGCAGGTGACACGCTCAGGAGTCCCACTGATTCTGGATTATGGTGAGTTGAATGATTTCATTCTATAATACAATGTGATAATAGTAAAAATGCGCTTCAATCATCCTGACACCATAACAACCATGGTGCTGGGATGATTGAAGTGCTAACACCAGGTGTTTGGAGTATCTTTATCTGCTGATTTGTTAAACTCTGCAATACACCTATTGTGGTGTAGAATCTGGGACTACGGTCCCTCCATCCCTCTTTCCTTCCCTCCTTCTTTCTCTCTCCTTCCCTCCTTCTTTCCCTCTCCCTCCCTCCCTCCCTCTTTTCCCCTTTCTTTCTCCATCTCTCATTCATGCCCATTTTTGGCGCGGCGCACAGTTTTCTTTTTTGCTATGTCACGCCTACAAACACATGCCCTGCTCCCTAATTATAATAAGACTCCTAAAGCCCAAAAAGTGTCCCTAAAAACTTTTTTACAATGTTGGCAACTATGTATATATCTGACACATTTAAAATAATTTACATGTGACATAACAATAGCATATATACTGTATATACATGACACAAATTTGTTGACAATTGAACATACAGATATATAGCAGCACATGTCCAATATAAGTAGCAATTTCATTTATATACAGGATAAGGATATGTGCAAGATATAAACAGGTTGCAATTGATGTATTATACAAAGAAGATACAACAGCACGCTCTGATCACCCTTGTAAAGGAGCTTAAAACTCCATGTTGTAAGGTGGTTAAGAACAAAAGGGGATATATAATAAAATTATTATGGGTAATACAACATTTAAAAAAATGAAGGATTCGCCCTGGGACTTTAAATGAAGTGGGTACCGTTTCCACAAGTAAGCATAACAAGAGTAAATATAGTATATAGTTTATTCAAGTACAATTGTTTACCTGCATAGATAACACCAACAGTTGCCAATTAAAAAAGATACATAAACAAGTAATATTGGTACATGAATGTGGTAGTAGTCATAGTACACGGGCATCATACCACCCGACTAGTTTCGTGAGATCCAGCTCGCTCTTCAGGGGTGGATGTGTGTAACAATGTACCTAGGATGAAAAAAATATATATGTTTGGCAAAATAACACAGTATTAGTTATAAAGGCACAGGGTAGGAGGGGTTGTGGGTCCCCATACTCACCACTGAGCTTGACCATGGCTCCAGGTATGCGGCCTCAAGACGGCCGTAACAGGTGCCTCCCCAGGGAGCTGAGGGGGCAAAGTCAGATGGGACCCCACCAGGGACCAAACGAAGAGCAGGCATGGCTTAGGTGTAATGATGTATCCCTAGAGACCTCGTTGGTCCATAAAAAGTATAGGCTGTGAACATAAGTATGTTTGTCAGGCATCTAAAGTAGTAAAGTAGAATTAATAAGTATTAGCATAAAAATTTGTATGCATGAATGAAAGGCCTGGGCCAAAGGTGGTAGGGACATGAAAATGGTTAGAAACGTAGAATAGCAGAGGGATACTAACAGGTGACAAAATAGGCAAGAAAAGAGGGGAAAGAGGTGAACTGCGATTGTGTGAATATGTATGTGTGACTTGTGTGTAGTGATGTATCCCTAGAAACCTTGGTAGTAGTGATGGACGAACTTCCGACTGGACGTTTCGCGAATGCGAACCGCGAACAAGCCAAAAGTTTGCAAACCGCAAAGTTTGCAGCGGACCCCATTGACTTTAATGGCAGGCGAATCTTAAAAACCTCCAGGTCATATTTTCAGCCACAAAATACTTACTAGCTGTGCACACATAGTCCCACAACATGGACACTGACATAAAAAAAGTATTAAGTGAATCTGGGATCGATAACGACAAGCATTCTTTTTTTATCTGTGAAATTTTGACAATTCAGGAGCACATGAAGGCCATGGAGGAGAGGCAAGGTCAGGCCAGGCTATGAAGGGGGTGCAGGAGATGATCAGTGCCACAGTCAGGGCAGCGCAGTCCTGTGCCAGTGTCCCAGTGTGCCAACCTGTGCTTGAGCCCCTCCCTCTGCCCGGCCCTTACCCCCACCTATGCAGGGCTCCACTGTGGTGGAACGGAGGTGCCAATCCAGTGCTGATCCTCAGCCACGGTGCTGGCACTGCCTGCTGATTGACTTCTCCGCTGCTATCTTCCTCACTGACACCAGCACCGTGATAGAGACTGAGCACTGACACCAGCACCAAGATAGCGAGCACTGACACCACACCAGCACCGTGATAGAGAGCACTGACACCAGCACCATGATAGAGAGCACTGAGACCACACCAGCACCGAGATAGCACTGACACCACACCAGCACTGTGATAGAGAGCACTGACACCAGCACCGTGATAGAGAACACTGACACCAGCACCGAGATAGAGAGAGAGCACTGACACCAGCACCGAGATAGAGAGCACTGACAGCAGCACTGATACCAGCAACTCGCTGAGGGACCCGAAAATATGACACCGCTCAACCTCTTCAAACAGGAGGGAACGGACATATAGTACGGTGTGCTTTTTTTGTACAAGGAAGTGAGCCAAAGGTAGAAAAAAGGTCTGTGTGCTCGATTAAATAGATCATTTATAGAGTTATGCATATACATGGTCTACTGGTCACATGTGTTGAATTCCTCCGAGATCCATGCCTCATTCATTTTTATAAATGTGAGGTAGTCAACACTGTCGTGACCTAGGCGAGTGCGCTTATCGGTCACGATCCCCCCTGCTGCGCTGAACGTCCTTTCAGACAGGACACTGGACGAGGGGAAAGCCAACAGTTCCATTGCAATTTGGGCAAGCTCTAGCAAGAGATCAAGCCTGCCCACCCAGTAGTCCAGGGGTTCATCACTTCTCAGAGCGTTCACATCGGCTATTAACCCGATGTAGTCGGACACCTGACAGTCTAGGCGTTCCCTGATGCTGGATCCGGACACCTGTAGATGGGTCGGCTGAAAGAATGACCTCATATCAGAAGTCACCAACACATCTTCAAACCGCCCTCTTCTTGCAGGTGCTGTTGGATTGGTACCCGCAACTCTTTCTCTGGGAGTGGGAATTCCTCCTATGCCAGCGCACGCAAAAGCAGAATGCAGCAGTTGTCGAAGCAAGGTCTGTAAGTGCTCCATTCTGACAGCCCTCTGTGATGGTGGTAACATTTCCACCATTTTGTGTTTGTAATGGGGGTCTATGTACGTTGCCACCCAGTACTGGTCCTTGACCTTTATGCTTTTTATACGGGGGTCCCTGTTAAAACACTGGAGCATGAAGGCCCCCATTTGCACTAAACTGGAAGCGGTGTGGTGGCCTGGCTGCTGCTCATCATCCAGGATAATGTCATCCTCCTCATTCTCCTCTCCCCATCCACGCACAAAACAGGGATCCCAGAAAGGTTTAAAGCATGCTCTTCTTGCTCCTCCTCATCCGCCCCGGCACCATTCTCCTCTGACTCCTCTTCAGACTCCTGTTGTTGACTTGTCTCAGATAGAGTAGCCCCCACTGGGAATTCATCCAGCATTGCGACTTGCTCATCTTCCTGCTCCTCCACGGCTTGATCAATGACACGACGCAATGCACACTCCATAAAGAAGGCATAAGGTACGATGTCACTGATGGCGCCATGGCTGCGACTGACCAGTTTGGTGATATCATCAAATGGCCATAGAAGTCTGCATGCATCGCGCATGAGCAGCCACTGGCGCGGTGAAAAAAAAAACAAGCTCCCCAGAACCTGTTCTGCCGCAGAGTTTGTACAGGTAGTCGTTAACTGCATGTTTCTGCTGGAGCAGCCTATCAAGCATATAGAAGGTTGAGTTCCATCGCGTCGGGCAATCACAAATAAGACGTCTGACCGGCAGATTGTGTCGCCGCTGAATGTTAGCAAGGCGAGCTATGGCCGTGTAAGATCTTCTGAAATGGGCTGAGATTTTCCTTGCCTGCCGCAAGATGTCCTGGACCCCAGGGTATTTGAACGAATCGCTGCACGACCAAGTTTAAGACATGTGCCATGCATGGCACATGCGTAATTTTGCCCTGTTTCAATTCACTAAGCAGATTGGCACAGTTGTCACACACCACTTTACCAACTGTCAAATTGAGAGGTGTTAGCCACTGATCTGCCTGTGAACGCAAAGCTGAAAGGAGTGCAGGGCCAGTGTGGCTCTTGGTTTCCATGCACAACAGATGCAGCACAGTATGGCAACGTCTCACCTGGCATGTCCAATAGGTTCAGGGGAGCTTGGGCGCCGCAGTGGAAGAGACGCTAGCAGCGGAAAAGGAGGAGTCAGCCGAGGAGGAGAGGGAGGAGGATGGAGTAGGAGGAGGAGAAGAAGAGGCAGGCCTGCATGCAATCCGTGGCAGTAAAACCAAATCTACACAGGTGCCACGGGTTACATGCTTGACGGCCGTCAGAAGGTTCACCCAGTGGGCAGTAAAAGTTATATACCTTCCCTGCCCGTGTTTGCTAGACCACGTGTCTGTGGTCAGATGTATCTTGGCACCGACACTGTGTGCCAGAGATACATTCACTTGCCACTGAACATGGCCATATAGCTCTGGGATGCCATTCTGTGAGAAATACTTCCTTCCTGGGACCTTCCATTATGGTGTTCCAATGGCCACAAATTTTTAAAAGGCCTCTGAGTCCACCAGTTTATATGGCAGTAGTTGGCAGGCTATCAGTTCTGACAAGCCAGCCGTCAACCGTTGGGCAAGGGGGTTATCCGGCGTCATAATTTTTTTACGCTCGAACATTTGGCCCACAGAAGCCTGCCTTTTTGCAGAAAAAGGTGAGGATGGCATGATGGAAGGTGGAGTGGAGGACAATTGTGAGGAGAGAGGAGAAGGAGAAGTAGAAGACTAGGCTGGATGGTGAGAGCCTGGAGTGTGGCTTTGTGGGTTCCGTTGCTCCCACTGGGCTGGGTGATGGCAGCTCATGTGCCTTCTTAAGGCGGTCATCCCTAGGTGAGTGTTGGGCTTACTGCGACTTATGCGTTGACTGCAAAGGCTGCAGATGGCAACACTATTGTCAGCAGCGGACACGTTAAAAAAGGCCCACACTGCGGAGCCAGGTGCCGGCATCCTGGGAGCGCCAGATGTGACCGCCCATGGTTGATGCCTCGCTCCTGATACATTACCAGTCTGCTTTGTCCCTCCTTTGCAACCTAAGTTCTGCCTATGTCTCCTCCCTATCTGCTGGTCCATATCTCCCTCTGAACTCCCCTCCTCTTCCTCTCTTGTGGGCACCCACGTGACATCACTAGACACGTCATCATCGACGTCACCTTCCCCACCGCGGTTGTTGCTACCTCCTCTTCCTGATCCAATGCCAAGAGTGGCTGCGCATCGGCAATGTCTTGTGATGGATCAGAAAATAATTCCTGTGAAGCGGAGGGTATATGGTGGTGGTGGTGGTGGTGGTGTTGGTGGTAGTTTCTTTTTGTAGGTGCACACAGCAGAGAGTGAAGAAGAGGGTGCAGATCGAGAGGATGAGGAGGGTGCAGAAGAGTAAGGTTGATTGAGCCACTCAACCAAGTCTGGTGCATCTTTTGACGTACTCGCACGCACCTTCTGCAATTTGCCACTTTGGCTCAAGCCTGTTGCTCCTGCCGTACCCCTACCACCTCTGCGGAAGGGCCTGCCTCTTCCTCTGCCTGTCATTTTTTAAATGGCCCTGTGACAAAAGTCTCTAGAGAAGTGCAGTATGTATGTGGAAGAAGGTATATAACGCCCCGCTTCAATCTGTCGTTTTTGGGGGCCGCTGGTCTATCACACCAGTTATAATACTTTTTTTTAATTGCGTTTGTCACTCTTTGTAGCATCGCTGCTGAACCGCTCAGCAGTCATAATGCTGCACAGTGGAAATGCACCATACTATGCTTTCTATATGTGCAAGTATTTTATACTTGTATTACACCACTATATACTGCACACCAAATAGTACACCTATACCAGTCCTTAAAAGGACCTTTGTGGACCTAATAGTAGCTAGCTAGTAGCTAGTGAATTTCAGACTGCCCTGGCTCCAAAAACCAAACTGTCCCTCCCTACACTAAGAAACGACAGCTGCAGAAATGGTCAGCAGCACTGCATGCAGTGCACTATAATATGCTTTCTATATTTGAAAGAAAGTATATTATACGTGTACAACCCTATATACTGTACACCTATAAAAGGACCTTTGTGGACCTAGTAGCTAGTGATTTGCAGACTGTCCCTGCTCAGAACACCAAACTGTCCCTCAGTCCCTACACTGATAAAAGGCAGCTGCAGAATCGGGCAGCAATCAGCTCAGCAGCACAGCAGTCAAGTATAATATGCTGTCTATATTTGAAAGAAAGTATATTATACGTGTACAACCCTATATACCGTACACCTATAAAAGGACCTTTTTGGACCTAGTAGCTAGTGATTTGCAGACTGTCCCTGCTCAGAACACCAAACTGTCCCTCAGTCCCTACACTGATAAAAGACAGCTGCAGAATCGGGCAGCACTCGGCAGCACAGCAGTCAGCAGTGCACCATAATATACTTTGTATATTTGAAAGAAAGTATATTATACGTGTACAACCCTATACACTGTACACCTATAAAAGGACCTTTGTAGACCTAGTAGCTAGTGATTTGCAGACTGTCCCTGCTCAGAACACCAAACTGTCCCTCAGTCCCTACACTGATAAAAGGCAGCTGCAGAATCGGGCAGCAATCAGCTCAGCAGCACAGCAGTCAAGTATAATATGCTGTCTATATTTGAAAGAAAGTATATTATACGTGTACAACCCTATATACCGTACACCTATAAAAGGACCTTTGTGGACCTAGTAGCTAGTGATTTGCAGACTGTCCCTGCTCAGAACACCAAACTGTCCCTCAGTCCCTACACTGATAAAAGACAGCTGCGGAATCGGGCAGCAATCAGCTCAGCAGCACAGCAGTCAAGTATAATATGCTGTCTATATTTGAAAGAAAGTATATTATACGTTTACAGCCCTATATACTGTACACCTATAAAAGGACCTTTGTGGACCTATGCCGCGTACACACGAGCGGACTTTTCAACATCCAAAGTCCGACGGAATGATTCCGTCAGACTATTCGATCGGGTGTGGGCTGCAACGGACTTTTGATTCGCAAAAGTCTGACGGACTTTAGAAAATGGAACATGCTTAAAATTTTTCCGACGGAACTCCGCCGGACCCAGTTCCTACCGAAAAATTTGCTCGTGTGTATGCTATTCCGACGGACTAAAACCGGCGCTAGGGCAGCTATTGGCTACTGGCTATGAACTTCCTTATTCGAGTCCAGTCGTACCTCATCACGTTCGAATCCGTCGGAGTTTGGTGTGATTGTGTGTGGCCAAGTCCGCTCAGTCGAAAAGTCCGTCAGAACTCTGTCGGAACTCCGGCAGAACTCCGGCAGAACTCCGGCAGAACTCCTTCGGATGTCTGTCGGACATAAGTCCTCTCGTGTGTACGGGGCTCTAGTAGCTAGTGATTTGCAGACTGTCCCTGCTCAGAACACCAAACTGTCCCTCAGTCCCTACACTGATAAAAGACAGCTGCAGAATCGGGCAGCACTCAGCAGCACAGCAGTCAGCAGTGCACCATAATATACTTTGTATATTTGAAAGAAAGTATATTATACGTGTACAACCCTATACACTGTACACCTATAAAAGGACCTTTGTAGACCTAGTAGCTAGTGATTTGCAGACTGTCCCTGCTCAGAACACCAAACTGTCCCTCAGTCCCTACACTGATAAAAGACAGCTGCAGAATCGGGCAGCACTCAGCAGCACAGCAGTAAGCAGTGCACCATAATATACTTTGTATATTTGAAAGAAAGTATATTATACGTGTACAACCCTATATACTGTACACCTATACCAGTCCTTACAAGATACTTTGTGGACCAAGTAGCTAGTGATTTGCAGAATGTACCTCAGTCCCTACACTGATAAAGGACTGCTGCAGAATAGGGCAGCAGTCAAGTATAATATTCTTTCTATATTTGGAAGAAAGTATATTATACGTGTACAACCCTATATACTGTACACCTATACCAGTCCTTAAAAGGACCTTTGTGGACCTAATAGTAATAGCTAGTGATTAAACTGACTGTCCCTGCTCCACACAGCGTCCTGTCCCTACACTGACAAAAGACAGCTGCAGAATCGGTCAGCAGTGCACTCAGCAATCAGCAGCAGAGCAGTCAGCAGCAGTGCACCAGAACCCTATATACTGTACACCTATACCAGCCCTTAAAAGGACCTTTGTGGACCTAATAGTAATAGATAGTGATTAAACTGACTGCCCCTGCTCCACACAGCGTCCTGTCCCTACACTGACAAAAGACAGCTGCAGAATCGGCCAGCAGTGCACTCAGCAATCAGCAGTCAGCAGTAGTCAGCAGCAGTGCGCCAGAACCCTATATACTGTACACCTTTACCAGTCCTTAAAAGGACTTTTGTGGACCTAATAATAATAGTTAGTGATTAAACTGACTGTCCATGCTCCACACAGTGTCCTGACCCTACACTGACAAAAGACAGCTGCAGAATCGGTCAGCAATGCACTCAGCAATCACCAGCACAGCAGTCAGCAGCAGTGCACCAGAACCCTATATATACTGTACACCTATACCAGTCCTTAACCACTTCAATACAGGGCACTTAAACACCTTCCTGCCCAGACCAATTTTGAGCTTTCAGCGCTGTCGCACTTTGAATGACAATTGCGCGGTCATGCTACACTGTACCCAAATAAAATTTTTATCATTTTTTTCCCACAAATAGAGCTTTCTTTTGGTGGTATTTGATCACCTCTATGGTTTTTATTTTTTGCGCTACAAATAAAAAAATACAGAGAATTTTGAAAAAAATGTTTTTTTTTGTTTCAGTTTCAAAACTTTGTAAATAAGTACGTTTTCTCCTTCACTGATGGGCACTGATGGGGCTACACTGATGGGCACTGATAAGGCGGCACTGATGGGCACCAATGTGGCACCAATGAAGTGGCACTGATAGGCGGCACTGATGGGCGACACGGATGGGCGACACGGATGGGCAACACGGACGGACACTGATAGGTGGCACAAATTGGCACTGATAGCTGGCACGGATGGGCGGCACGGATGGGCGGCACGGATGGGCATGGATAGGCGGCACAGGTGGGCATGGATAGGCGGCACAGGTGGGCATGGATAGGCGGCACAGGTGGGCACTCATAGGCGGCACAGGTGGGCACTCAGGCGGCACAGATGGGCACTCAGGCAGCACAGGTGGGCACTCATAGGCGGCACAGGTGGGCACTCAGGCGGCATCGGTGTTATAGTAATGGATGCCAATCAGTGCCAAACAATAATGCATGCCAATCAGTGATGCCCATTGTGGGCACTGATTGGCATCCATTATGGGCACTGATTGGCACCCATTGTGCTGACTGGCATCCCTGGTGGTCTAGGGAGGATTATGGCCTTTATTACCTTTTCCCTGGTGGTCTAGTGGCGTCCCTGGTGGTCCAGTGTGGGCATCCTCGGGGGGGCTGTGCTGATAATCGATCAGCACAGACCCCCCCTGTCAGAGGAGCAGCCGACGGCTCTCCTCTACTCGCGTCTGACAGACGCGAGTGAGGGAAAGCCGATCACCGGCTCTTCCCATTTACACTGTGATCAGCCGTGATTGGACACGGCTGATCACATGGTAAAGAGTCTCCGTCGGAGACTCTTTACCGAGATCGTAGTTGCCGGGTGTCAGACTGACACCCCGCAACAACGATCGCCGCGATGCGCGCCCCCGGGGGCGCGCAGCGGCTCATAATCCTGATCACGTCATATGACGTCCGGTCAGGATTATGAAACCACTTTGCCACCGTCAATTCCCTATAGGGCGGGCGGCAAGTGGTTAAAAGGACTTTTGTGGACCTAATAGCTAGTGATTTGTGTCACTACAGTCTGTCCCTGCTCCACACAGCAACCTCTCCCTACACTGACAAAAGACAGAATGTAAAATGGCCGCCAGATCAGGTCTATTTATAAGGTAGGGGGAATGTCCAATTGTCCATGTGCTGAAATGTCTCAATTGGCTGTCCTGTACCCCATGATGGCTGTGTCATGGGTCAAAGTTCTTGACAATGTAAACAAATATGGCCGCCGCTAACAGCGCCAGAAGTCCGCCGGTTTGGTGAATCGTGAACAAGCAAAATTTGCCGCAAACTGACCGCCGGGGGAACCGCAAGGCCATCTCTACTCGGTAGTCCATAAAGAGTATAAGCTATAAACATAAATATGTTTATCAGGCATGTAGAGTAGTAAAGTAGAATCAATGAGTATTGGCATAAAGATATGTATAACTAAGTAGAAGGTGCTTTACAACATTGGGGCAGACAGTACAATTCAATACAGAGGGTAATCAGAGAGCCCTGCTCGTTAGAGCTTACAATCTAGGAGGGAGGGTCAAGTAATAGCTGTGGGGGGTGAGCTAATGGAGAAAATAGTGCAGTTGTTAGATGGAGGCAGGATAGGCATCTCTGAAGAGGAAAGTTCTCAGGGATCGC